>NC_057424.1:14591933-15234281 GCF_019457755.1 Venturia canescens | reverse complement strand
TCAATTTCTCATTTGTAAATATTTTTATTTTATTTCGATTCGGCGCATCGAGCAGTCGATTCAACTGGATTTTGACGAGGCTGAAACTTGTTTGATCTTCGATGCGGCTCGTTTCAGAAAAACACCGAAATTGGCTCACGGTCGTCGGGGCGCTGATGGATTTCGCGGGGGCTCGAGAATTGACGTTTAACCGAAGGCTATACTTGGATCAACAATCCCCTGCACTGTTCTCGATTCGTGACAACAGGTGGATCGAATCAAATATTTTTCGATGGAAATCCCAAGTTTTCTTGCTCAGTTTATAGTTTTTTTACTCTCGATTTAAAGAGAGTGAACAAAGTTCATTAGAGCGAATGAAAAAATGAGTTTCCTCGGTACCCCCTTTATCTCGGCTCTCTCTCTCCATGCCCTCGTAAAACATTATTGGATATTGGCTGCGAGCGATGAGTCACGGAAATAAAAAATCGTAAAATCGTCGGGAAATTCGCTTCGACTGGTGTAACAACGCTCGAATGAATAATAAAAATTCGAAATTTCCGATCGCCGTTACCCTCAAAAACCAATGAAATCCTGACGAAAGCGTCGGCTCGTCAATAAATCCACCGATTCTGTGATATTCGTTGTATCAAATATAGTATTTCACGATTAAATTAGAACGAGCGAATATGCGATCGTCGAATTTTCGGAATGTGAATTTCGAGTCCATCGCCGAATGAGATTCTGGAATCGATTCGTACTTTTGCTCCCCATTCCCCGTGCTCACGGTATTAATTGAACGGTTTTTCAGACTGGTACTGAATACCTGGACCCATACACGACTGGATGGCGTTATTTGAAGTTTTAACGTATCATTGAGTACGCAGGCGTTCCAAGCATTATTAACAGGTTAAATAATTTATTAACAGTGTACATTTCCCTAGAAATTCAGATACGAGGTCGTCGATCGTTGTTGCTAAAGAGGGCAGGTTTATGGCTTAGTTTCCGCAAGGGATAAAGTGATTATCGTGGCTGCTCCGATAACACGATATTCGATCGCATGGTCACGATTCTTGGTATTTTTTTTTTTTTTTTTTTTTTTTTATCGGTGAGCGTTTTTTCCTGCGCCCATATCGCTATGACACTGCTATAATCTCTACGACCTTGGGCGCGTAAACTACTTCGTAACGAGACGAAATTTTGGTAGCTCATATTCAGGCTTCCGCACAGAGACGAAAGGGGACCGAGTGCTGAACACTCCCATCCACTTCAGCTCGATAACACGATAGGAGATTGAGAGAGATTTGATAAAAAGAGTGTTTCAGCCGAGGTGAATTTCGTACGTTCATTAAATTACCGATAAGTTTTTTATTACGAAGATTGTGACAAGCTCGCCAGTGAGAATAATCAAAGATATTTGACGTTTGATCTGAGAAGGGGGTCACTCGAATTTGGCCTGTGAGAGACAGAATCGCAGGAAGAGTGGAAGAGTGAGCGAGCAAAAGCGAGGAATAAAACTCGAGTTACTTAACCCAAACAATCTCGGATCACTTCGTCACGTAGAATTGTACTCGCATGTATACAAAGAAAAAAAAAACATAATCGAAATGATAAAGAGCGACGAATCGTTTCCTTGGCAAAGAAAGAGCCGAGTGCGAATGGTCCAAAGATCGATTGGACAGTCGAGCGAAAACCATAGGAACAAAGGAGATAAAGAAACAACGATGTCAACAGTCTCGCGGTGGCTGACGTTCTCGAGTAATCTTTGAGAATTCGATGGATTCGATCGCGGTTTCATTGGTCTAACGAAACTTTTTGCCATTTCAAAAAAAATTGAATGCACCGTGGTGCATTCAAACGAAATTTCATTCGATGAACAGATTCTTTCACTCGGCTCAGAGACAACATTTTTTACCGAACCATTGCACG
This sequence comes from Venturia canescens, assembly GCF_019457755.1. Classification (NCBI taxonomy): domain Eukaryota; kingdom Metazoa; phylum Arthropoda; class Insecta; order Hymenoptera; family Ichneumonidae; genus Venturia; species Venturia canescens. Next base: position 15,232,376 of record NC_057424.1, on the reverse strand, counting down.
TGGATAACTTTTGGATAAAATCTTTTCAAGCACTTCAGATCGAATGCAAATCTAATGAATTTGAATGGATGAGTCGATCAATTAGTACGAAGCTTGCCAATCCATATCAGACCCAATGATGCCCAAGAAATATGTACACACACACACACACACACACACACACACACACACACACACACACACACACACACACACACACACACACACACACACACACACACACACACACACACACACACACACACACACACACACACACACACACACACACACACACACACACACACACACACACACACACACACACACACACACACACACACACACACACACACACACACACACACACACACACACACACACACACACACACACACACACACACACACACACACACACACACACACACACACACACACACACACACACGTTCAATTATAACCATCGAATTTCCACTTGCCCTGGAGACACGAACAATTCATTGGAACGATCATGCGCATTAGCATTTATGTGGACACGAGAAACGATGAAATGCAGAAACTGCACGATAAAAAACAAAAGAGTTTCACATGTCGTAAGCAGCAGTGCCAACGTTACGCAGGTGTACGGTGTCATGTAACATTATATATTCGATATCTCTATGGGCCATTTCGCATCAATTTGCATTATGAAACCCTGTTAACGTTCAACTCGCCCCATTCTTCATGTTTTTCTGCAAGAAAAGTCGAAATTTCTCGTAGTATATTTTAGGGGAACGATTTTTCTTTATTTTTCGAATCGGCTGAAGATTTTCTTTCCACGGTCCTTGGAGGATGAGGCTACGATGACTTGGGTACAATTACTACTGTAGAAATGAGGCAATCGGATTGAAATATATTGAATTGTGGGAAAGGAAAAAGAACTATTCCCTTAACGGGACATTATCGGTTTACTGTCTCAAAGTTTTGAGAGTCTGAACGAATTTATAAAGACGGAAAAGAATTTATGAAAATTGTGACAGTCCCTGCGGCATCTTGGGGGACTTGGCGAAATGTTTTTTAACGTTTTCAAATAAACGAGTGGACTTTTTGTTTTTGATTTTGTGCCAAATAGAACAATTTTTCAATTCCTTTTTTCAGGAGATTGAAATATTCTTGTTTTTCCATAAATTGTTTTTTACTAAACAAAATGAAGAGTTTCATTACCATGAGATTCCCATAACGAGAAATATTCTCGAAATAGAAGGTTTGCCTATTTCGTATTTACAAGCAGGTCAAAGTTATCATATTTTCCACTACAAGCGGTACGTTTATAGTTTATAACAAAGAGTTCCAATTAGCAGTTATTGAAATATGCGGACTGAATTCATGGGCGCTCAAACAACGCTCGCGCCTACGAAAATGAATGAATCCACGGGCTCTGAACTTCACAATTCCGCGAAATCACCTCCTCTATGGGAATAAAGAACGAATTAACAAGCGAACTCTGCCTCTCTTCTAAAAAACACAATTTTTTCCTCCGAACATTAAAATAAAATGGAGGAATGTACGTTTTCTTTCGAACAATCGATCATTTTTTCTTCTCCTTCGTGACCCCGCTCGCCTTCCGTGCAGAAAAATCCAACGAATGAAAAAGACTCAGGAGCCGGTGATGCTGAATTAACCTGAAACGCCCCGTACGTACGTCGTACGTACAAGGAACCCGGTAAATTACACGGAATGAATAACGAACCAATTATACATCGTTGGCGCTGTCGTGTGCACGTGTCCCCAACGTCCCATGTATACATATATCCCCACAATACATATTCATGTTCACATACACGAATACGCATTGTTCGTACAAGCATTATTTTGAAATAACGGGTGTCCCGTCACAGATGAAGCAAATTCAGATGATCGTTCGGAGTTCGAATTTCGAGTAGAAATTTTGGATGCTTCGCGGAGTGAACGACGCTGAGGTTTGCAGCGTTGTAGTCCAACGACATGAGGTAAAAAAACTGTCCAATAATTCCAGTGATTCTCCAATCAGGTTCCCTGCCGAATTCGTAGTTTTTCAACCTGCACCGGAGCCTCGTGAAATAAGAGGTCGGTGAATTACGATGTTTTTTTCGTTCATTTCGTTCGACTCGAACGCTCCAAACTTCAGCGTCTATCGCTGAATGAGATGTTCACCGAAAAGCTGTTAATTATTGATTTCGATCGATGATCGTGCTCGCGTGTTCGAGAGCCCTCGCACCCGCTGCGCTCCAGAGGACGCGGAGCGTTGTTAACTTGTGCAGGGACGAGCTCCGCTGAAAAATGGAGTTCGAATCTCCGGCTGCTGGACATTCGACCCGAAACTTCACTCCGCATTATTGGCCCTCTGTTGTAGGACACCGTGTACGTAAGCATATTTACAAGAATAGTGTACGCCCAGAGATCGGCGAGAACCCAAGAACACAATTTACATTCTCGCGTAAAGCAAGAGGGCACCAGGATCAAGCTGCGGAGTTGGTTGTCGGTGTGTGGTACTTCAATTAAACGCTTAATGAGGAACCCTCGACAGAGTAAGAGGCGAATTCAGCATTCCAACCACCCTCCGCCTCTCCCCGAATCCTCCCGCCCCCGTTGCCCCTCTTTTTCTCTTTGTCGTCATTGTGAAATTGCTCGAGCAAGAGCAGCTACAGCGAATATTGTATGACCCCTTGTTCTCTGACGCGATGCATAACATTTTATGAAAATCAATTACAGTAATGAAAGTCGAGCTCGAGTTTTGACCAAAACAATGTCACAAACACTTCCTTCTTCTTCTCGTTTTTTTTTTTTTTTTTTTTTTTTTTTTTTTTTTTTTTTTTTTTTTTTTTTTTTATATAATTTCTTCGTTCGGAAATTCAGTGTACGTTACTCGATTACGAAGTTTCTACGAGAGGATCGTATGTAAATGAAACTGCAAATAGAATGAGTACTTTGGAATTTAAATTCGTTCGGGAGAATCGATTTGAATGAATATTTGTCATTGACCGTAATATAATTGGGGTTTTAAAAAGTTTTTTTTCAAGTTAAACAAATGATTAAACGAAGAAGCAAGGGTCATTCGCAGGATTCGTACAAGCCCCCGAAAAGTGAGTTTTGCATGTACATTGCTTTCAGCGTTCAATAATTGCTATTAGAAATGGAGTATTCCGGGGGGAGAAATAATAATTAGGAAACTTGAAGAACGACTAACCCATTTAAAATGAGAAATATCTCAAGTTCGTACCGAAGACGCCGAAACCTGTCACTCCTGGCACGACGCGGAGAGACACGAATGCAATTTTCCTTTTCGCCGGGATTACGTTAATTGCCGGTAGCAGCGCGATGTACTTCCGTTGCGACTGAAAGATGAGGCGCTTTACGGATGAGAAAATCGCTGAGAGAAGTGCCGAAAGAGAAGAAAGAGAAAGAGGGAGGATGCTTAACGCTTGCAGTTTTGCAGGCAAGAGCACCGCGACATCGTTACTTTAGCGGTTGACATTTTAATTGCGCCCTATCCGAATACGCGGCAACCTCTCTGTGAAGAGTCGTCATTCGATCGAGGTCAACGAACTAGACTGATGAGTGAATATCGAATTAATACAACGAAAGCTCTACGAAACCCACAGAAATCTCGATCTCGGATCGATACTGCACGGAGAAAACGAGGCCGAAAATTCCAGAGGAAAATACTAGGAATTTAGCATCTCGGGGAGAGTATAAACGTACTGGATTACAGCCTTAAGATGATGGATCAGTCGGTAATCACAACCGCGTGAGTGCGAGAGAGATAGCTGCAAATTTTGAAAAGGAAATTTTTCCACATCGTTCGTCTGATCGAAAAAATTTTATTATTTTTTAAAATTTTATTAATTTTTATTATTTTAATCGGACTAACGATGTTAAAGAGTTTCAATTTCAAAAATTCGAGGTGTGATTACCGACTGATCCATCATCTTAATTCGAAGAGCAGGAATAAGAATTGTTCTATTCACCATAGTAAAAAGACCGATACCCATAATGTTTATTCAAAAGACTCAAGAGTCTTTTTCTCTGTAAGAATAGTAAAAAATGTTTTCAGTCACTTCAAATGTTTATATTGTTAAGCATGCTCGGGCCACCCTGAAAAAAAAAAAAACTATATTTATGCTAAAATGTCACACGTATTCGGTGTACATTCGTGGATTTATCACGTAATTTACTATCTGACAGTGAAAATTTGTGATTTACAATAAATTTCCACTTATCAGTAAGTGCTAGTCTGACGCGACGAATGACACTCGAAAATAAAACGAAATATAGTTCTCACGTGCCTCAATTTTAGCCATCCACATAAAGCTGTTTAGAATTGAAGGGACGAAAAATTGGAGAGTTCAAAAAATACAATGCTGTTTGTAATTGGTGGCTAAATACTTTGAAAATTCTTGAAAAATAATACATTCCTCGCTGTACGGAACGAATCCGTTTTCTCCGCGTGTGGGCACAGCTAAGTAACCGAATCTTGGTCATACTGATCAAGCGGATTTGAAATCAAACGCGATCGAAGAAGTTGCAACGCGACTGCACCGAGTGAACGCGATTTTGCGAAAAGTTTTTCAGAAAAATAAAAAAATCTCATTTTCTCCTTAAAAAGTAGAGCGCCATCATATTTTTCAAACTCTGTGAGAGCACAACAATTCGAGGATACGAAAGTACCGAAGCCAATGCCTTGGTAAGGAGCTTACAGGGAAGCGAGGAGAATCCGGCAATGCGTAGGTTTCAAAGGCTCGTATAATGAATCAGCGTAGCTTCGCCACGCGCTCAATTAGCGAGAGTAACGAATTAATGCTTTTCCGCGTTCTAGAGCTTTTTCAGTTCCCCTTAATCCTACTTGCATGATCATATTCCAGGGAGCACAATTCCCGCGTAAATCAATGGAATTAACGTGCATTATCAATCGTGGATTCGAGTCCGTTAAAATTAATGTCAACCGTTATTTATTCGTTTTTTGTCCCTCAAAGACTCACAAATATCTTGCTCCAAAATACCTCGAGATCTCCCAAGTGTTTTTTACGCCCGAGCCTTTTTCGAGTCTATTATACCGTGGCTTTTTACACTACCCGAAGAAAAAAAAAAAAAACAGTCGCGCAGGGCCTGCAGGCCACGGTAGAAAAATTTTCTCCGGCCAGTGGAGTGTCGCAATTTTTTTAATTCGCTCCCACAGCCCGGCACCGACGGAAGATGCTTCTGGGCTCTCTATATACAGCATTGTCACTCTCACGAAACGTGATACTCCTTTTTCGAGCCCCTTTCCTCTCGCCCGTCATCACCTCGGGGCAATTTCACTGTACGACGGACCATTATTTGCGTAGGACGACTTGGGAATATCCCCAAGCGATTATATACATATATATACGTCATATTATACAGCCAAGGCTTACACCACGCTTCTGCTGGATTTACATGAGAAATTTAATTTTTCTTTCCTCTTTGTTTTCGGCCGTCACAGATCTATCACTCGCTTCCCCATTCTTGCGTCATTTTTATTCATTTTTCTCTCGCGATGAGCATCCCTTGATAACAAGCTCATTCCTATTCGAGCTTCGGATGAATTTTTTTTTCCATTTTTTTTTCTTTCTTCTGCGGACAAAAACTTTCATCGCAGTCTTCATTTTCCCTCCTTCCACTAGAAATTTCTGATCTTTCGTTTCTTTTATAATTCAAACTTCAAACTTAATCCTAATTACTTCGACGCAGTCTGGAAATTCCTGGACGGAACTTCAGAGAAGTATCAGGTCGAAAAATATTCCATGTTGAATAATCGTCAAAGGGCAAGCATTCGAAGTTGGACGATGGCTTAGAAGAAAACGAATCGACATCGCAGATAGGGGCCCTTATCGTCCAAGTTGGGAAAGAAACTCCCCCAACTTTGTTGCTGACACGTCATCTCTCCTCGGCAAAATAAAATAGTCGATCCGCCAACATGATTTATGAGCTTTCGAAAGCTCTTGTCCACGTAACGAATGATTTGTGAAATGAATCGTGTTTACTCATCGTAAAAATGAAATCGTCGAGATGTAAGACTATTGGAAAATGATTGTGGTGAGATGGAGTTTTGCAAGCACTGTTCGACTCCTTGGACCTCACGCTCATCCGAGCACCTCCAAACAGAACAGCTTGGAATTGGAATTTCATGATTCAAAGTCACGTTTTCGAAGTTAAATAACAGTGCGGACACAAAAGTAGATGATTTTGGGCTAAAATTTTGTGCCCAATCACGCAGTGATATCGTGAATCGCGAGAATTCGTTCGAAAAAAAAAAAATGATTTTGAATGTTCCTCTGTAATTTTACTTCAGAGGTGCCAATTTGCAGCAATCTGCGTCAAAATATTTTCAGTTTCCATTGAAATAATGCGAATGCAAGCCCAGACAGTCTACCATAGAAATAAACGATACGATCTGCCCTTAATGAGGCTTTTGAGCCGAGGAGTTTATGTCGCTGATACTTGGATTACCGAACAATGAGAGCGGCAGCGCATGTCTTACCGTTTATGTTTGACTAGCCAGCATGTAGTGCGACAAGTCCCTGAACCATATGAAGCCTATTGAGACTCAACGAAACGAGTAATCTTTAGTGTGTTGGTGCGTATATCCTCGTGTGATTCTTTGTGCCAATTAGACCAGTTTAAACGTCTTGGTAGGAGGCACGGGTCAACGAGCTTTCAGATCTCCGAGTTTCTCGATCTATCAATGAATTAAACAGCCTTGGAAAATTGACGTCCGATTATTCAATTGTCTGGATCAAATGCAATTGTATCTGGAGCATTGAATAATTAATCAATAATATTTCGGTTCGTCGGGAAACAAGTATTTTAAATATTCACGATTAACTCTTGTTCTGTCAAAAATCGTTTCACTGATTTCGAGCTCAACGATTCATAATTCAACACAGTTCCTCCATTATCAAAATCAAGCTTCCAACGAGCCGAAAACGACTCGGGAAATGTTGGATTCCATTCGACAATCAGAAGCTCCCATCCTCCATGGAACGTCCTGGAATATTCTGTCCTGATCACTACACGCAAGACAGTGTCGAATTGGCCCGCAGACACCGCATACTGGTGCAAATTTGCACCCAGGAAAATTTCAAGTGTCCAGGACTGCAAAATTACTTTCACCAATTCCACCCATTTTCTATAATAAACTTGATTTTTCGATTTTTTTAATTACTGTTATCGATTACCGAGGAATCCTGACCCCCAACAAGTCTCGTCGTAAGGCGAATTCCATACGTTCAAATAAAAAGTTTTGAAAAGTCCAAGTGCGAGTTTGCACTAGTGACCTCGAAGGGAGCGTGGTGTCTACGGTTTTGGCGATGAAGAAAAACGAATCAGGAAAAAAGCGATTGCGAGACCTTTGAATCCCATTCCTCCCACCAACTTATGCGTGAGTGAAAATACTCAAAGTTGTAAGTATATCGAGGAAAATAGAACTGAGAAAATCCAAAGAGAATCACAATATTGTGTGACAAATTGGCAAGGGTATGGCTGAGGCACTTAACAGCCACTTGTGGCTATTTGACCTCGGTTCTTAGCTCAAATTAGCCTCTCCCTCCACCCGACAAGCTCCAGGCGTTGGACCACGCTTGCAACTGGCAAACTTGAGTTATATCGAACAACACAAGATGCCATAGTCCGCCTGCAGGCACCGCACGAGTTGGGGCTCGTATCAACGAGTTTCCTCCGAGAATTTTGGTCGCTGATCTTACCCAGAGCTTCCTACCAAATTCCTGCCACGCTCTCCTCCCCCAGCCCGCCCGAGAAAGGACCCGAGTACAGAGTTATCACGAACTCGCTAAGTTCGACGTGTGATCGAGAGAATGGCAAACATTCTGCGAGGGGAAGGACGCATGTGTGCACGGAGTGTGCACGTAACAACTAAGATCGTTCCAGTGTCATAACGTTCTTGGCACATGAATTATATAAAACGTGCAAAATTTTATATTTACGGGAATCGAGCTCTAAACAAAAGCGTTTCTCCGGCATGGTATTTCGGCGAACGTATCGCGTCTCGCTTCGACATGACGTTTCGCTTCAACCGTAAAATCGATACAGTAATCTCATTTTATCCGTGCACCCTGCTCGGTGATGAGTTGGAAACATTGAAAATTCCGTCACGTCTCATCCGCTTGACTGTCAGCCTGTCTATTATCGCGATTCTCTCTCCTTCCCTCCGCTCTCTCCCTGCTCACCTGACCATCGTTTTTTCTTCTATATTCTCTCCTCCTCTATTTTCCTCGATGATGAATATTCGTGCATAAAATCAAAACGGGAATGGAATGAAATGGAGCGATTTATTTATCTCCGTTTTGCGATGCACTCGTGTGAACAGACTTTTTATTCGCTGCAATTTTTCATTTGTTTCGTGTGAAGAAATAATGTTTATTTGGCCTCAAAGTACAACTGGAACAACGACTTGTTTATTTTTTTTTTGTCATGACCGTACGTATTTATGATGCCCAAGCAGTTCATTGATGTCGATTAGCATCAGAGCTTAGCGTACGATGAAATACGATCGAGGAGAATAATCCGCCGTAAATAGAGAATCCGTAAAAGGGAAAAACGTTGCTTTCAATCCCGGATAATTCATCAGTACACGTGGAAGGACGAGTTCACCGATGCTTTCATAAATAATCAATGTTTGAGTTGTGGAAAAAAAATCGAATAGCCTTGGGCTCGCGGGACGCGGAGGTCGGATCAAAGGAAAAATGTTATTTAGTACGCGGAAGAAAATGAATTAAAGAGATACTGGGATTATGGGATCTCGGTGAATCATTTTTCCTGCTTCCGTTTAATAGAGAACGCACACCAGAGCGTGTGTTTATGGATCGTAGGCTGTGTTGAAAATGTTCAATGTAATTAATCGCTATTTTCTATCGTGTGCACCGAGATACTGTGGGCGATTTGGTATTACGAGTTTTCTTACGGTTCGTTGACCATCGTCGCCGAGCGGAGTTCTGTCTCGGCTAGCCCGGCTTCAAGTGACGAATGGCCGAACTTCCAAACGTTACGCGAGTGACCATAAATTTTGACTTTTCTCCTTTCTCTCTTCCTCTCATTCTCCGAGCCCCTTTTCTTGCTCTCGTAATCCCATTCTTTTCGCAACTCCCAGTATCGATTCCTATTATAAAAAGAGAGCAAACATCAGCTTTTCGAAAACATGCTGTCGCGTGACCAAAACAATTACGGATTGTAAGAAACTGCGGAACGCCCCTGGTGATTGTACTTTGGCTTTAAGGGCTTTGCCCTAATTAGAATTTTCAAAAAATCCATTTTTTTATTGCATTTTTCAAAAGTGTACACAACATTTAAAAGTATGCTACTAAAATTTTATTAAGATCTGAGCAGCCCAGTGCATGTGCTTTCGAGCGACCTTTACTTGGCTGTCTGAGCGCGCTGGTACGCACCGCCCAGTGCAGTACCGCGTACCTGCTTTTGCTTAAACGCGTTTTTCGAAAAATTACGTTTTTCGACTGCTCGTCTCCGAAGCTATTCAAGCGATCCTTACCAAAATTTTACCACGTGTTCTTTGTGACTATAGCAGCGCGTATCGTACGAATTTTTAAATTTTGAATGGAACTATTTTTTTTTGCAAAAAACGACGAAAAAAAAGTGTCTTTTCATAATTTTTGGAGAAATGACCGCCATTGAATGTAAAGCCAATTTTTATTTTTCTCCGATCATCCGTTCCAGAGATTTTATCAACAGCGCGCGACCATCTTTTTTTTTTGGACTTATGTCTTCTCCCCCATTTTTCTGTACGAAAACTGGGTGAAATAAAAACAAAAAAAATGTTCGTATTTTTTGAGAGTGTGTTTTTTAAGCCTGACACGTTTTATATTCATATTTATAATTCATACCGATCAAAAAAATTCGTGAAAACAGTCTTTGTTTGCCCGTCCGATTAGGACAGAAAGCCCTTAAAGATTCTCTCGATGATTGAAAAGCAAAAAGGGGTCGATTTTCGGAAAAAAAAAGGTAGAGACAAAACTTGAAATTTTTCGTTCAACTACGAGTAGCTGTTCGAAATAATGAGCGTCGATAAGCAATATGCCGAAAAGATGCAACATTCGTATGAGCCTCGAGCGTATAATATCTCGAAGCGAGTTCGGGGCTCCCAAGAACTTGGAGTATAAAGAGAGATTTTAACTATTTATGTATCGCATAAACATATGTTAAGATGCGCTGGAAGAGGAGAGTGGGGGATAAAAAACGGGGTCCGCACAAAGCATTACGTATTCCGCGAGCTTTCGAAAGCTTGCACAACTCTTATATATTAACCTCTCGCGTCGTCGAACTCGAGTGCTCCACCCTCAGAGTGCAAGCTCCGCATTCCCTCACCGAGGAAAAACATCTCGCGGCGAAAAACACTTTGATGAATGTTCGCTAAGCGCCCAATATGCAGATACGTATATAATGCCAAAAGTCTGAAGAAAATAAATGATGATTTTCGTCGCACAAAAATAAAATCTCGATCTTTCTACGTTGTGCAAATTTCACGATTCCATATTTTATGGATTTTTCAAAATCGTTAACTGTACGAAGTCAAGGAACTTCTTTCGAATGGTATTATTTTTTAATAAGTCGAGACGTATATCAGCGTGAGCCGCCAAGAATACTTTTTTATCGATTCATCAAATGAAAACCGATAATCGGTCGTTAGCGTTATTCAGATGAAAATGCATCTGCGATAAGCTTCTTGAAATCAGTCGAGAGTCCAATTCTTCGACATTTCTGACCGTTGACCGACGGAGCTGAGAGGTTTTGAAAACAGCTTTATTCGCGTGATTTGCTTTTCTTTTGCTTCGGACTCGGAGCCACTGTTCGTTGCCACGGTGAAAAAATTAATGAAATTAATGAATGAAAAAAAGGAAAAACAGAACGAAAACACGGCAGAATTGACGAGCAACAAAGAGAATCCGCGTCTTTTGATGCTTAAAAAACACGACGAAAAAGCTTGCTTATTCTGGATTGAAAAAGTAGCATTTCCCTCGATGCTTTTAGTGAATTTATTAAACGTCACGAAACTATTGAAAGAGCGTTTTCGTCAGAAAAATTATTCATGTTTCCCAGTTGTTTCGCCAGGGCAAAACGATTGTGAGAATAAGTTGAAAAGCCTCAGGCAGTCCCTCTCATCTGGAAAAACCTTTGAAGGCTACGCTTCTTCAAAAAAGCATTACATCTTTCGTTCACTTACACAACGATCTACCTAAACGTATTCGGTATGACAAGTCAATTCACAGGGTGTCTCGGCACTTACAGTCGCAATCTTTCCGGTCCCCCGGGACCTCGAGATTCGCTCGGTGGAGAGCGCAGACTTGAACCATCCAAACAGCAAGCTCTGATCGCTGCCACGTCGAATGAGCTCTTGATTGATTATTCAATTGAAAATTCAGCTAATCAGAGCTGCTCGCTCATCTCACGTTTCACAGCGGAGCGTTACGACGAGATAATAATTTATGCATCGGTCGTTTCACTCAAAGACGAGGCAAAATTTTGCCCCGAGTTAACTCCTCGAATTCTCTCAATTTTTCAATAATCCCTTGAAGCAAAAACGTAGCAAAAGTCTCACCGGAAACGCCGACGACATTTTTTCCTACACAAAAGACCTTAACCCCCGTAATATTAAGGGCTAATTCCCTTCAAGATTCCATCAGCTCCCCAACCCTATTTCCAGGATTCCTTCCTCTGCATCCCCGGCGCCTCAACATACCTGAGAGCTGCTCGGTCAAATGACGCTGAACTTTGCAACGTTGGAGTCCAACGAAGTAATCTAAAAAAACTCTCCAATAATTTCAATAATTCTTCAATTTCGCTCCCTGCAGAATTTGCAATTCGGAGTTTTTCAACCTACGCCGACGCTTCCTGGAATAAAAAATTGGCGAATTGCAAATGCTTTTTCCTTCATTTCGTTGGACTCGAACGCGTTGCAAACTTCAGCGTCGTCTCGGTCTTTAGCGCTGGGACACCCGGTACAGAACTGATATTCTTGTGCTGCGTACATTGCCCATGTAATCTCACTCCTCTCCTCGTCCATTCCACGAGAGGAACAATTGTTCATGTCAAAATAATACACGAAATTGAAAAGCAACCTGCCGGGCTACATTCTCCATTCATCCCTTTCAATAAAGGTATGCATTCATCCACGTATATTCCAGGTACATTCGTCCCTTCAGCTCGCCCTCCGGTGTTCTTATTTTTCTCGGAATTTCTGAAATACTCGAGTTATTCTCCGCTCGTGTATTCATCCGAGAAAATTAATTAATTAAGGGCTTTCAACGGGGGCTGGGTGTCTATATACCGAGGGCAAGTGTACCGGAAACCGTGATAAAATGGACCTCGCCTGATAATTTCATACGAACGAGAATCCCAGCACATTTGTGTGCGACCGCCTGTTTGAATTGTGCGTAATAACGCAGAGAGTTGATAAACAAACTTAAAAAGTTCTCCAAAAATATGTGAGCACGAAAAATCTCTTATTATTTGTCTCGACTGCGTCCTCGGTGATGGCGTTATTCGAATTTTCATTTCCCACCGGTTGATCCTTGTCTCAGACGAATTCTGCTGCTCTTCGTACTCGCGATACTTCGTCGACGTGTATTTATACGGGTAAATACAAAAACCTTGGAAAGAGGTTTGATGAAAGCGTCAGAGGGAGAACGTTGACGAAGCAATGGAATGATCGAAGCTCCGAAAATAGTGGGAGAAAATAAACTTGCTCTAAAGTGAAAAACGAAAATGTTTTCTATTCCAAAACCTTTGGAGCTTCGTCAGAAGCATTTAGTACGAAACAATCGTTGGTATCGCAGAAATGAAGAAATTTTAAAAAACACCAAACACGTCGAATTGAATTCTCGCAATTCAAAGTCCGGATATCAAACGGTGGCACGATATTTTCAGGTTTCTCGGTCTCGCCAATGAAATGAAGCCAAAGAACGGTGATGAGCGTCAATTTCGTTGATTTTTCAAAACTCGTACGGAAATAAAATTCAATATAAATTTTCATTGATGCATGCCATTGATCCAGCGTTGTTTGTAACGCAAGAAAAAAGGCAGAAACGCCACAGGGCTCGACAACCGCTTCCCAATTGGATGCCGTATTGATCTCGTGTTTTCATCAACCGGTGATTATATTTATAGCGAGCAAATACTGGAATTCATCTCGTCGAGATTCGTTCGAGGATACCTGATAGTATGTGAGTAAATATTCGGAGGAAGGAGCAGCAGGTAAAACAAAAAGCAGTTGGTTGGTGAAAAAGGTCAATCGAAAATGGCGAGGTTTCGCACAGCCCTCGACTCGGTCGGAAGGTGGTAAAAATAAAAGCGAAATAGTATTTATGGACGGCATAAAAGGGTCGAAAAACGCATAGAAGCGAATGTGCATAAACGAGGCCGAGTTGTGGAACGTGCGGTAGGTTCCTCACGCGGTGCTGCCGTTGCGTATGTCTGCTGAAATGGGGAATGTTGGTGAAATACGCGAAAAGCCCATTTTCCAAAATGCATAGAAGGCCCCTCCGCTCTATCTTTACGATAGCGAGAGAAAAAAGCGTAAACGGAATGCAAATAATCCACGGTTGGCTTGTATACGCTGTGCGTATAATATCGAATAGCGCAAGCAATTTTCGAGGGAACGAAGTAAATTTGAAAATAAAAACAATGGAGGGAGGAGGCAGGCAAATAAAGAGGAAACAAGGAAGAAAAAATGATACGTGGAAACAACAGCTCCAAGCGGTTGTTATATTCGGGGCATCGATCGTTTTACCCGGTCATAGAAAATACGGAAAAACTTCGATTCCGTGGGCAGTGAAAAAGGGGGGAAATTGTAAAAACCAATTTCACCGTGACGTGTACGAATTCGTCGAATCTTTGATGAAATATTCTTCGACAAGGCGAATTCGCGTTATTCTCGCTGCGACTCTGCTCGTCGTGCAGCCCACACGTTTTAATTGACTAAAATTCCTTGCCGCTGCGATCTCCACGATCTCGCATTATCGACGACCCACCCTCAAACGTAATTCACCAATGTGTTGCTTTCCAAACGGTTTCGCCGCACGCTCCTGAGCGACGAAATCCATCACCCGGTTCAACCGTAATACGAACTGTTATCGATACACACGTTCAACTCAATCTCCACTATTCCAATAGATGCGCATTCGTCATCATAGCGCAAAATGTGAAATATGCGAAGTGGCTACGCGCTCGGTTTATTGAACGACGAATCAACTAGCTTCGCGTCACCGCATTCCCAAAGTCTCATATACGATCGACGCGCTCAACCGCGTTTGTTTTATCGTCGTCTCTCGCTGCCCAGTGTGCACGTGTATGGATCAATTTACGAGCGATTGTACGCAGTGATAATCGCGGAGTCACTGTCGTACGACCGTTCCCAGGTCCAATCATCTTCGAATAAACAGCCAATCATTAAAGTGAGAAAGCGTGAGCGAAAACCGCAATTTTCTTGGGCCCTCGTGCGGGGTAGTGGCTTCGGAGGGAGCTGCTGTGGGCGACCCTCTCGAAGGGACTCGCAGAAATATCAGGAACATTGAAAAAGTGGGCAAGAGTGTAGCGGCTCCTAAAAACCCGAAACGATAAACAGGAACGAGGGGGATGAATTTGAAGTGTCGAGAATGTCGAGATATGAAATTTGAAGATTCTTTTACGCTGTCGCAATCGTCACGGGATCGAGGAACAGATCCGCAGAAGCTTCGCGAGGAAAAACCTTCGCGCACGTCGCTTGCAGGACGACAAAAAGAATTTTTATCAAAAAATGTCCACTCCCCGAAGAATCCGGCGGACGTCGATGCTTGGATGGGTGAAAAAACATTAGCGAGAAAATGTCGCGCATGCCGATCCTCCGAAGGTCGTAAAAACGCTTCCGGCGTGTAGAGGAAACGTTTTTTATAACGTTTTCCAGTTTTTAATAAAGAACGCTCATATCTTTCGATATTTATCTTATTTTCCATATTTTTTCTTCCATTTTTTCAACTGCATTCCCAGCGTGACGTATGAACACACTGTTTTTCCTGTTGATCACGCGAAATATAAGCCAACCTATCTTTTCATGCGGCTTGACAATATTGCAAGAACAATGGCGGTCGGGCAGGCGGGCCGATGTTTTTGCAGACGCCATTTCTCATTGCACAGCATAAACTCGCTACAGTTATGTGAATACATACATGCGAGCACAGCCTCGAAGTAACGTTTATATAACTATAGGTGAATGCACGATGTGTACGTAACACGTACGGAACTTAGGGAACGAACGAGATGCTGGAAAACCGGAGAACGAAAGAGATTTTTTTCAGTCCACTGGGATTCGTGCCAGCATATGACGGGGAGATAGAACATGACAACGCGATTCGATTGTTCAAACCCACATTGACGTTAATCCATCTCCATTGAAAACTTGAAAAACAGAAAAAGAGGAGAAAAAAAATTTGTTTATTTTTCCCTCGTTTTGTTAGTAGCGCCGCCTGACTTTTGCCGTTTTAATCTTTCGTACGAATCGCGATGACTCGACGTGCGTCATTCGCGCTTGTGGAAAATTCAAGCCTTTCCAAACATAATTATTGACGAAATTCCAACCCTTCGAGCCCGGTTTATTTTTTCAATAGATTTTTCGAAGCCAATCGATCGAGTGGGATTCGATAATTCACGCAATTCCGTTCGATCCGGAAGCGGACGTCTCACCACTAATTTTTTCTCCTCTTCGGACATTATTCCATGGAGAATGTTCTCGACGCGTTTCGTAACCCACTGCGATTGCCTTTTCGATGATCGACAAACTTGAGGACGCTTTTTTATCGAGACCGATGCAGTTTTACGATAAATTTGCCTTCAAAGCACTCAAAAGTAATGAAATTATTATCACTTACCTTCATTCAGTCGTTTCGATGACGTCATCGTCGTCGCGAGCACTACGAAACATTGTTGTTTACGGGGGGGGGGGGGGGGGGAAGCGATAAAAACACTTTCCTGATACACCGAATGAGATCGACAAGCTATTAGCTAACGTCGATGACACACGAACAGGTTTTCGTTCCGTTCAAAGATCGAAGTTTTCAACCGAGAAATAAAGAAACAGCGGGTCCAAGAATATTCGTTTGCTGCCCGATCTTGACGCATCGACACAAATGTCTCGTTATTTCAAGATTTTATCAATTTTATTTCACTCGAGCTCGAAAAATATGGAAAAATCGACAAAAAATTGAAAACAACTTTGCTTGGGTCAAGAAAAAATGACGATTATATAGATGATTCTTGTCCAACGCCACCGTTTCGCAAGGTTCTGACAATTCGACATTTATGGTTTTACTCAAAGTCTGTGAAACTTTGAAAAAATATCAATTTTTTCAACCGAAACACAATTCATCGCGGTATAATCGCGAGCTTTTGATGACTTCCCGGAACACGGCATACTGGAATTTTCATTGAAAAGCTCTTGCAACTGCAAACCGGGTTGTAGCGCGTTTGAGAGCATCGCATTTTCTACAAACTGTGTACAGTCGACTCTCCCAACTTCCATGGTCTTCATCCCTTGAGTCAACTCGCGAAATATTTACTCGCTGCGGTGACTTTCTTAAGGAGGTTCTCGGCTGCCTTTGAAGGGCAAGCGGTGGCTCCGAGAAAACCTCCGCGCTGAAGTATAAAAGGGGCGACTACGAACCATGAAGAATCGAATTCTTCGATTATAAAAGTGCGTACAAGTGCTTGATAAAAAACAACTCTAACGATGCCATCGTTGACGACCAATGAAAATATAAATTTCAACTATTCTCGTCATAATCGCCAACTTTATTGTTACAACACGAGCATTACGGCGGGGTAGAAGTTTGTACACCGGAGGCCATCAAGTCCCGTCGAGTTGGCGGCTGGGAGAGTCGACTGTGCGATGAATTCATACGCGTGTACACAAATCTCGTAAAATATTGACACAGTGTGCATCCACGATGAAATCGACGTTATTTTTCGCCAACATATTGCCGGAGCGTAAAAGCTTATAAAATACGAGGAAAAACCGAAATTCTTCACGGCACTTGAAAAAAACGGCGAGGGAGAGGGGGGGGGGGGGTGAAAAAACGTTAAAAAGCGTTGCTTTCGATTTATATCTTTTTCTCACGGCCTGTGTATCTATGAGATGAATGAGAAAAATATGTTTGCGTATGTTGCTTGCGAAAAAGCCCCGAAAGAATCGAAAAGAAACTTGGCGTCGGATTCATGCACGAAACAGCGATAAATTGCTTCGAAACTCCATCGCCGTCCCGTTCCTGCCTCCGTTATGCGCGGTACGACCCAATCGTGTCGATTTCTTTCTGCTTCATTCCACAGGGCGTCCTGGAAGCCATACGTGAAGAACGGGGGACGATTGGGCAGCGAAAGATTGAGGCGGAACGTCGAACATTGAAATCGTAGGCACTTCTGACGGTGCGTTACGTCACCGGAAAGAGCAGGTTCTATCCACGCGGCTGCAGAGCGAGCCCGACTAATGAAATCTTCGAGACAACGATCTCGAGAATTTGGAGATTCGCGAACCTCGCGAGCACAAGATTTGCGAGCCTCCGTATATACACGGAGCGAGCACAGACTTGGTTTCCTCTCCTCTTTCGCTGCCTAACCCTTTACTCGCGGTTCGGCCCTTCAACGAAAATTCGTCTTGACTCGAGCTCACCGCACTCTGAGAGATTACTTTATAATCCTTCTGGGCTGGTTGCACGAGAAAGAGGAAAAGCGGGAGAGGGGAGAAAGAAGCATTAAAGAGGAGAAAGAGAAGACCCGGTGGAATGAAAATACCGGTAGGAGAGCGACACAGATATACGGCGAGAGGGAGAGAAAAAAGGAAAACGTGGAGTCAAGTTTTCTCAAAGCGTTTCAAGGGGGTGAGACACACGGAGAATCGAGTCCCAAAGACTCCTCGCATCTCCTTATTTTCCACCTTCCTTTTTATATACCCATCGAGACCAGAGCGCAGCGACAGAGACTTGAAAAGTTGAACGAAATTATACGAATGAAAGTTTTAATCACACGGGGGATCACTCATCCCCTCCGGAATATATGTGTAAGCTCTGATAAGTCCTGCCTCGAGTCTATGAACGTGCGTGTGTGTGTGTGTGTGTGTGTGTGCGTGTGTGTATGGATGTCACGTATTATGGGTGATTATACCGAATTTACTAGTCTCTCAGGGACAAACGGTGAGCGCAACAGTAGCGAAGAATTATTCTTATTCTGGCAACCGAACTTCCTCGAGCATATAATTGAGGGCGAGCCACTGAGACTTTTTTAAAATACCTCAGGGCTCGCATATCTGTGCACCGCGTTTATAATTACGTGGGAAAAATGTTGGGGACTTGGAGAGAAAAGGGGAAAAATTGTTGTGCATTATCTCGAGGATTTTCGGCGACGATCGTGGAAAGAATCGACACGACTACGCTTCCGAAGCGATGCGCACGAGGTTGAAATTAACGGAGAAACGAATCGATGCTGCTCGCGTGAAAAAAAAAACTCCGGAAGCAACATTTCGTCCTTTCGAATCTTTCGATTATTTTGAGGTTTTTTTTAAATTCTCCCAGTGGAAACGTCCAGCACACTCGCAGGCACTCTTCGAAACGAGAAAAATAATCGCGGGGAACGAATGTGAAAAAGTGTAAATTAGCAGGGTTCTTCTCGCGGAAATTCAAAGTACGCACAAAGACACAAGCGTTTTTAGACGTCTTGGAAGATTTTTTATTCACAGTAAAACACTCATTTTTTCGCATGAATGACCCCCCCAACGAGGGACGATTCTATCAGCTTGGCTTTCGTTGCATCAGTGCTATTAGCACCGAAAGCGAGCCTTGAATACGTGAATAGGCTACCGAGGGGGTTGAAATGAGAGGCGCTTGTATACTCGAGATCAGGGAACTCTCGTTGACGACCGGGAGCCCTCGCGCGGGACAAACGACGTCTTAAACACGTACCGTGGATGCTCCAAGTATACAGATCTATACAAGTATGTACGATTATATATACGAGGATAAAGTCTAGGATATGTTGAAGAGGAGGAGGAGGAGGACGACGACGCGAAAAGCATTCAGAAACGCAACTCGAGCGTGATGTAATCCCTCAGAGTTCTCAATCTCGTTTTTTTCTCTCTCTTTTTCTAGCTTCGCTATATACACCAATATTTTTTATTTCCATTTCGCATCTTTTTCCCTACATTTGCCGCTCGTGCGTGCAATCATTTGGCGCTGGATTTATACGTGGATAAGAAAGTGTAAAGCTCCTTTTGGCAAGACGTTTTATCGCGAGCTACGAAAAAGTAGGGATGATGAGACTCTTGACGAAAGGCCAAATATTCGGAGGTACGAGTCGGAACGTTTTTGCTAAAATGCCCGGGGAACGAGCCGACCTTAAACTTCTGCCGCGTTTTCCGTTTAGATCTTTGCAACGATTTTTCAATAATTTTCCCTGGAAAAATTCATTCGAAACTTCTGACTTTCCAAAAGAACGACGTTTGCTTTTGACAGACTGCGAAAATAATGTTTTTTCAGAAATTTCGGATCGGATGGGCGCGAGGATAGAAGAGAGCGCTGCTTTCGAAGCCACGACAGAAACGGAAAGTCGGTATTCGCTCTACCGAAGATACGGTATCGGTAGAGGCGAAAAATCAAAGACCGACGGTGAAAAAAGCATTTTTTAGAGGTGAAAATGAAACGGCGGAAGATGGAGCTACTCGTTGCCTCGCTCGAGTCTCGATGAAAGTTCGTCGCGCACGATAAAGAAGAAAACTGTCGGGGCTGTCGATAAAACGGAAAGTCTTCGTACGACCGGAGCAACTTTTTCGATAGCAAGACCTTAATTGCTTTTTATTAGGATAGATTGAGGCTTATGAGGGGACAAATGATCGGGGCCTCGGTGCGAAATAGTTACGAACGGTGGAGGAAGAACTTCGTTGTTCAATCGACGATAATTCCCCGGCTCGTCCCACGTCAATCGGGCCTTTTTCGCAACGATAAATTCTCTATTCTTTTCTCATTTCTTTTCATTCTCTTCATTGCAATTGTTTTCATCGTTTATTAATGAGTGCACAGATCCAAGGATTTTCATTCCTGCATAAACCGTCGATTGACCTCGAGATTTTCCCCCCAGAGACTGGGTCACCTCCCGCTTTCCCACCGGACATCAAATAGCTTTCACCCATGGAATCATATTTTTTCTTCTTTTACGAAACCTCACAATAGTGAATAATTCGAGAAAAAAATCTAAATTCGTATTTTTTATTGGAATCAGAATCATCCGTAATGAAATTTGTGTTATTTATTTTGAGGGCATTTCCGAGATCGATTTGCAAATTCGAAGCCCGAAATTGTTGAGAAACTGGAAGAAATCCCGAATGTTTCTCAACTTTTGCAAACGAATTTTCGAATTGTTTGCATCCGGTTTGGAAATTTTCGACAAATTTTCGACTCCTAGCAAAATGCAGAACGAAAAATCGTCGTTACATTGAGAAACCTAACGACTTTCTCGACGAGAATTACTCGTGACCATTTTATTTTGGCACAACATTCGGAGTATTTCGACCCGCCCACTTGGCAACATCGCATTTCTCGTGGACACACACTGACTTGTAGGAAAGCATAATAACAATGATAGCGAAGAGGAAAAAACATTCTTCAAGGAGGACTCACCTCCGATGTGGGCACGAAAGCACTTGGTCCTTCGAATGCAGGCTCTGGCACTGGTAAACCACGATCCTGAAATCATTCGAATCTCTTATTCTGAGACACTCAATAAATACCGCTTCGTCCTACTGACCGTCACAGGCCTGGCTAGCTCAGTCGGTAGAGCATGAGACTCTTAATCTCAGGGTCGTGGGTTCGAGCCCCACGTCGGGCGTTTATTTTTTCTCACTTTTTTTTTAAACAATATTCGAATTGCGGTACCAACATGTTTTTTAATTAAAAAGTCTTTTCTCGAGAAGGTTTTCGCATTGAATTTGGAAGTGAATGGATCGAAAACCAGCTTTATATTGCGACAGTTTTCCCGTTGGAATTTTATTAACGTTTTTGAAGCTTATCTCGAAAAATTCACCGGTTTTGGAGAAAAAATTGATAAAGTTCAAATCACTGTAGAATGAAGCAAAACTGTGCATGGGTAGAAAAAATAGTTTGGCGAGCAGCACGCCCGTTCGGTTTTCACACACCCGGAGTACAAGAACCGAACGTATTCTCGATCCGTGTTGGCGTCTCGTAAGCAACGGTACCGGAATCAGACAAGAAACACGTTTTTTCAGAAAATGCTGACTCGCCGAACTTCTATGATGAATTTTTATCAAGTTTTGCTTTCTCCTATCGGCCTTTGAATAAAAAGTGATAATTGACTTGCTTCTCGTATCGTTGCTACATAATGAGTGCAAAAAAAAACGAAAACATCTATAAAAATACTATTTTTCATCAAACTCTGCAAAGTGTCCAGATAACCAACGTAAATCTTGCTCATTTGTGGGATCCGGGTCTGTCGTAAAATAAGAGACGGTACAATTTAATCGAACGCGCGAATAATAATTGCGAAAGAACTCGAGCTGGTTTCCCGATGACTTTTCTTTTCCTTTAGAGTCGAGCGTTACACTTTTCCGAGAGTTAACCGGGCCGGGACAGCAGAAAAAGCAACTCCGATCGTGTCGTTGACACTCGTCGTCGAAAATGTAAATAAAATGAAAAGTAAATAAAATAAAACGAAAAGTCGCCAATAAAAATTATTGTCTCGATTTTTTCAATGACTAACATCTCGATAAGACTTTGGTGCCCAATGAACTCTACGAAAGCACGTAAATCATAGAACCAATGAGTTTTTCGTTTGCGCTTCTGAAGCCGAGAACAGTAAAACAGGAATGATAATTCTAAACGGCAATTCAAAGTACATGGAAAAAGAAATGGTCTCGGTATGTGTAGAGAAGTAAATCTATGTGCGTATTACAATATACATGACGGCATAAATAATTCATTGTGCGGAACGAAAAAGAGAAGTCACGATGCGAAACCCCCATCGCTATTTATCGCCTTTCTTTCATCATTTATCTAGCCATCAGTGCGAGCATACATAAACAAATTTGCATATTAAATTATTCACGCGTTGTATATGTAGATAAATATGTGTGTATATACTCATGGGATATCGTATTCGAATTCACGAATGCCGGAGTTTCGGTGGTGCGACACGTTGAAAATCAACGGAGCATTCGAACGAACATCCGCGAAGTAAACACCTTTTTAAACTCCCTTTTTCAAATCATTTTTTTCGTTCTAATAACTCTTTATCTCAGTCCACGATGCACAGAATGAGAATCGTCTTAAAATGTGAACTTTTCAAATGTTCTCAATGATCATATTCAAGTCACCATACCAAGAAATGATGGTTTAAGAATCGACTGCGAATTCCAGTTTTTAACTGCTAATGTCGCGTCTCAGAATTTTTTTTTTTTTTTTTTCTTCTTCTTTTTGGCAACTGAAAAAGCGACTCCACGCGGAACGGTTTGATTTTGTTTCAGAAGAAAAATTTGTAGGATTGCGTTTGAAGATGCATGCTCGAGGATCGGCTGAAAATGAGGGACGGAGGACTCGCTATCTTTTGACTGAACTCGATGGACAATTGCTGAGAAGCTCACCTTGACCATGAGTAGGATTTCGGAGCATTTGATGCGAACGTTCTCAAAAGGGCAGTTGACACTGAGACGGAGGATAACCGGTAGGTGAAGAGTGACGAGACTCAAATATTTGTTGGGCTGTGCCTGGCGTGGTCCATCGAGAGCGTTGCCGAGGTTGAGCATCCTGCCGACGTCACCGGGTGTAACTTCGGGTCCTTCGAGGGTGCGACCGCTTTTGGAGGAAACGTCTTCGTCCTGGGACAGCGGTCGTTTTATTTGTCCAGCGCTGAATTTTCTTTCGGGTCCGTTGCGCAAATAATGCTCTTCGTGAGATTCGGCTCTTTGGCCGGTCGGCTGATCGGCGCTTTTGGTAATGGAGCGACGATCGTCGGAGGGTCGTGAAGGGAGACCGAACGAGTTTTCCAATCGAACGTTCTCGTAGTTGGAATCTTCGGGGTTCTCGAGATTCATATTTTCCGAGTGTTCTTCATCGTCGTCCTCGCCGTATTCGCCAACTTCTTCCTCATTCGCATTGCTGCAAGTGGCGTTCATATTTTCTTGATCGAAGCCTTCCAAAGTGTTGAAAACAACGCCATCGCGATTGCGATTCGAGCGAGGAGAGTAATCGTCGTCGAACAAAGTGTCGTCGCTGCACTCGTAAAATTTTCGGCCCGCGGCCGAGCGAATGTTGAGGTTTCGTCGATCGTGACGTTCCCCCTCGCGCTCGTATCTCGTCCCGTAATAATCGGTACGCGACCAGTAATTAACGCTTTTTGAGAGGCTTTCGTACGGAGCGAAGTTGCCACTGTGACTTTCATCGAATTTCGGACTCTTGCCATAAATTCTTGTGTCCGAGTCCAGGTAATCGTCGTCCAATTGGATCTGTCTCGTGGCTTTGCCTATTTTGCCAGAAGACTTGAGGCCCCGCTGCTGCTTCGTCTCGTCGTTACAAGCCTCGTCGTACATGTCTCTCGGGTTGCTACCAACGTAGCCGATGAACTTTCGCTCGCTCTCGTTGCTCGAACTGAAACGGGTCTCGAGCACATTGTTTTCCCGGTACCTTCGGCCTCCCTTCTCATCCGTAACATTGAATCCCTTGCCCTCGTCCGATGAATTTGATCTTCCTAATTTTTCCAGAACGCCTTCGCTCATCGCCATCCCCGTGTGTCTCGTCCATCTGTCCTTGGATCCTCCGTTACTTTGGCTTTCGGTGCCGAATTTACCGTCGACACAATCGTACGAGCCTCCACCAAATTTATCACCGGTATCGAGACTATTATCGCGAACAAAACGCCTCGAATTCTCCGTAACGCTTTGTGGAAAGAAACTCTCGATTCTGAATGCGTCCTGCAACGAATGGTGCGTTCGGATATAATTCTGTTGCATATTTTCGTTACGGCGATGTTCGGAGATCTTCGGCACCGGTTTTTGTGGCGACCTCTCAATACTCATGTCGTATCTGCACAACATTTTTACAGAAAAAAAAACAAATTAGGAGAAGTTTAACGAATCCATTGAAACGATTTTTGGAAATTGGCCAATCAAATCTGACGACGCTGAAGTTTGCAGCGTTGGCGTTCAACGGAATGAACGAAAAATAGATTTGTCATTCACCAATTTTTTATTTCACGAATAATTGCTGTACGTTGGAAAGCTACGAATTGAAATTTCGTCAGAGAACAAAATTGGAGATTTACTGGAATTATTCGAGAGTTTTTTTACACCAATTAAAAGTGTCCGAGTGAAGTTGAGTAAAAGTGTATCATTGCTAAAGTAAAAGCTGAATTAATTTTTTTCGTTTTTCAATTCATAATTTACAGTCAAATTCAAATTTCGAGTTATGAGAAATTTTCAGGTAAAGTCCCCCAAAGACACGAATTATTGAGAGCCCCCTGTGTGACTCGGCTCCCCCTTTGGATGTTGGAGCACATTTATTGAAGTTTATTATTCTCACAGTCAAAGAGAAGAAGTTCCAAAACGTGATGGAGCCGAGCTTCGATAGACCTCGGAGAGCTTACCTTCCATCTTGAGCCTTGAACTTGCGATATTCTTCGCTCGTGTTTTCAATCTCGGTCGTGTCCTCCCACTGATTAGGACTGCCAACACCGCCGAGCCATCCCTCGACGGTAGTTCTAGCTGCTGCGAGGGCGATATTCCTGGCTGTCTCATCCCGGGCGCATAAAGGTGCCAGGAATCTGCTGACTAGCTCGACCTCATCGCCCTTCGCCGAGGCGCCGCCGCCGCCGCCGCCGCTTCCGGGTGAGCCGTTGGGGTCTTTGTACATGCCGTC
The DNA here is from genome assembly GCF_019457755.1 of Venturia canescens. Classification (NCBI taxonomy): domain Eukaryota; kingdom Metazoa; phylum Arthropoda; class Insecta; order Hymenoptera; family Ichneumonidae; genus Venturia; species Venturia canescens. The sequence goes on along the minus strand of NC_057424.1, from coordinate 15,207,457 downwards.
GATGTTTTTCCTCACTTTTCCCACTTCCTTATTCGATCCTGCCACTTTGCACAGCCCTTTTCACGGTGACTCAACGAGTTCGAGTCGCCCGATATGCCAAAAGCTAAACCCAAAGGCACTAGTTCGAGACGAACCAGCGAAAGAACACTCGCGGTTATATAGCGGGTGTACAACCTTAAGACTCGTCGTCTCTCGTAGTAGATATTCCAATCCAATCGATTCTAGACTCGTCCACCGATCGAATATCTTTTCCACCGATTTTTTCTTTAACTCTAACAAATATATCAACCCATTCACAGCCTCGTTCAACGTGGCTCGATATAAATCTGACTCGAATCAACAGAGTCGGAGCTACGATCGCCTCGTTCCTTTCCTTTTTTTTTTATTCTTATTTTTTTATTCTTCTAAATCCTTCGGCCTCTTTTGTTTTCCCCAACTCTTTTATACTTTCTCGAAGTATGTACACAATATATGTGTGTGTGTGTGTGTGTGTGTTTGTAGGTATATATATTCATATATATATGTGTATATCAATCTCTCATCGCAAATTCAACGGTCTCACAGTCGTTGAACATCACACACACATACATATACATATATTTATTTATATTTACATAAAAAGATTCTCACTTTTTCTTGTGATTAAATACTCGTTGGGATTCTTGGCTAATACTTGATATTTATTTTTATATATGTGGGTGTATATAGATATATTTCTCTTTGTTCTCTCTCTCTCTCTCTCTCACGTTTTCTTTGAAATTCTTTAGTAATTTATGTAATTACTTGGTTCGCCTGTTGGACCTCATGAGGCCCATTTACATTGAGTGCTTCAGTGAGAATGTCGAAAAAGTGGAAAAGAGAGAAGCAGGACGATGAGTTGGAAGCGGTCTTATCGATTGGTCGCTCCCTCCTTCGGTTCCACTTTGAGCTGGTGCAGATTGATTGCTTTGAAAAATGTATGTTAGTTACGAAATGGTTGGAAATATTTGGCCGATTTGTTGGAGTCTTTGATCGACTGAGCTTGGGATCCTCGTTTGGTGTGGGGAGTTTCGCGGAGTTCCGGGCCTCAATCTAGATCGAACAGTCGCCTTCGTGATCTGGTATCTTCGGGAGGTTTTTGCAATCTCATCGAGGGCAGACGGATAAAGATGAATCGAAATGTGGCGATCGGGGGAATAGAGTCGAACGCTCTTCGCAGCACGAGGATACCGGAGAGAGGGCGTCCACAGATGTTTTCGTTTTTTGTGGTTTCTACAACAGCACAAGTTTGCAACAAATATCACTCGTAAAGCCGAGAGCACGAACCTGCCTCTCCCCGTTTTACTGCTCTCCTGCGGTGAATGAGAATACGACGACGGCGAGTCCCGCTCGATCGACCAATTCTCGGTGCAATTTAACCGTGAAAAATTTTCCAGTAAGCTCCTTCGAGGCTCTTGGACTCGAGAATATTGATGGTTGTTACGAGGCGCAATGAGGAAAAATAATGAAAAACAAAAACAAAGTTGAAAGAAGGCTATATCGATCCTGTAAATTGCAGGGTACCCAGTTGCTCCTTTTTCGATTTATTTTTAGAAAATAAATCCGTATCTCCTCGTTCTTCGTGATTGGGCTTTCTCCTCGTCTTCCTCCTCCTCCTCCTGCTCCTCCGCTCCTCCTTCTTCCTCTTCCTTCGCTTCCTCACCGCCGTCTCCTTCTTCGACGTGCTCTTCGCCTCTCCTACGACGGAACAGTAGCATAAGGAAATCGAGGTTAACACTCGAGAGTTCGTGCAACTCGCCGAATTAGCAGGCTCCCCCCTTATTAATCAACGCGCTTTTAGACATTTTATAATGCGAAAAAGACGAATGAAAACGGCCAAGTTTAATCACGAACGCACAATTTATTATCTTCTCAGGCCCCTCGGTTACTCGGATTCGTGGCATACCGATTATTCCATTTTTCACACGGCATATCGACACTTTTCCGATTATAACGCCTTACGTCTCTCACGTTTTCACCGCCGCGGAATCTCCGATCGCTAACGAATTGTATTATCTACACGTGTATATATTGATCCCCCCGAATTGAAAAACGAAGATAAAAACACTATCACAATGCTTTTCCACTTTCCATCAAATCACTTGTTCTCCTTCTTTGCTTTGTTTTTTCCTCCCCTTTTTTCACTAATTACGATAAATCCTATTCTTCTTATTGTCGAGATTCGGGTCCAGTCGTGTAACTGCAAGCAGAAAAAAACGAGATTGACTCATTGGGGGAGAACAAATGACTGCGATTTGAAATATGATTATTCCCGAGGAGAGACTTTCTTTTGTAATTTATTAATAAAACCTCGGACACGGGTGAATTACTCAGAGGCAACGGCGTCGTACGTACTGACATAGTTCGTACAAGCCACACCCATATCTTCGCTCTCAATCTTGTTTCTCCAGCATTAACATTTATGAGGGAAAAAAAAATAGTTTTTGTATGCTCAACGGAAGAAATTCATTACGCTAATCGAATCGATAAATGCTGTGTATTCGAGGAAAGAGGGACAACTCCTTTCAGGACTGATCATCAAATTTCTCGATCTTGTTCTCCGCACTCGACTCTCCACCATGCTACACTCGTTTTCCTTAGTCTCGCGACCTCTTTGGCAACTGAGCGCTCAACATCGCTAAACCACATCATCTCCGCACGAATGAACAGATCTCAAAACTCTTCGTACAACTCTCTCGCGAGAGCATTCACCAAATTATCGGCAACTTTATGTACTATTACCGTTGCGCTCGCGATCGTTACAAGGGATAATAGGTATCTCTGGGTTGCCTCGGGACGGTACAACCGCATCTATATAAACAGTACTTGTAGTATAAATACTTGGTTAAAACTTTCGAGAAAGAGGAGCGCGGAAGGCTGGGGACGAAAAAACTTAATCTTTGCCGAAATCGACGTTTTTTCATCAGCCAAATAATGTTGCGTGTCACTAAAGTTCGCTGTAATAATAACACAAAAACTTGGCGTGCTCGTTCCAGGTAACTGCGACCCTGCAGGCTATGCTGGTCGAATCGGTGCTGTAGTTTTACAAATGTTTTTGGCCAAGTCTGCATGATGCACCGTCTGATGCACGTAGTTTCATCAAGTTTGTATCGCGACGCGCTTTTTGAAGAGTGAAAAATATGAAAAGCGACCGATCTGCAAAGTCAGTTAAGGAAAATCGGGCGTTACTTGTGGTTCGAAAAAACAACTGAATTTTTTGCTCTTTTCATGACCAAAGAAACTATCAAAATTTATTCTCGCAATTGTTAACATTATGCGTAACTTATTTGTTGAGATTTATCAATTTTTAATTATAGTGAAAGCGGTTGAAATACTTTCGCAGTAAAATTGTTAAGGAAAATGTGACGACAGCCATTTTCTATTTATTTGCGCATGCATATCTGTATTTTAAACCAGCTGGCTCATGGTGTTGTCAAACCTTCCACCGTTTATGTCGTTATTACTCGTTAACCTCAAATAAGTGTTCATCTTTTTCCATTCCCAAGTGATTTTCAACGGTAACAAGGCTTTCTCAAGACATCATTGATTTCTAAAATCATCATACTTTCTTATTCTCGTTTTTGATTTCATTGAATCCAAATCGTCGCACGGGGAGTGTGCCTGCCATAAGAGCCTGTGTACAACCCTTAAAAAAATGTGATTCTCGTTAATTGTTTTATCGACAACTAGACGGTAGATTCTATAATAATTCCGGGAATAAATGCGCGCTTTATATTTCTAGCATATTTCCAAATTTCAACTCTCAAAGTTGGAATTTTCGATTTCCATTAGATTCGCGTGAACTTCCTTAATACGAGTGCGAATTTTCATGATGTCATCTGACAACGAAAGTTAGAGATGAAAAAATTAATAGTCATAGCAGGAACCTCCATTTTCACGTCCATTCGAAAAGCATTTTTTGTATATTTTTTAATTAAGTCCAGAATGTCCGCGAGTCATGTCAATTATCGCAAAAGCACTTTCGGCGCGCGGCTTTTACAGAATTACACGTCTGTACGGTCCATTATTTGAAATACTTGTGTGCAAATGCGAGAAACAGGCCGGTATGACGAGCTCGAACATTGTTAATTTTCGTGGTTACTTTTTCGATTGGGCGCGTACAAAAAGTATGGCAGCGCCAAAAAATAATCGCGATTTTTTTCACGTTTATAATCTCTTGACTTGGAACCGCTGCTGCTGCCTCTCTTGACACAGAGATGTAAAAGTAAAACTCCCAGAACGTTGCAGGAATCCCGAGTTTCCTAGCACAGTGCTGCTCGCAGTACAAATTGGCCTTAACAGTTATAATACGAGCAATGGTACGAGACAAGACCTTGTGGAGCCTTTTCAACCGTTTATACACGATGATTCAGCGCCGATGTTAAATCGCACGGCTCGAAGTTTCGAATTATTTACCAAGCAAAACAATATTAACATTCGTCTCTTTCAGCGGGGATTCTTCACGAAAGAAAATCACTTTAAAAAATTCAAAAATTACGAGAATTCAAATTTCATCTGACTCGTCACGATACTGTGAGTCCAGCATATAATGTGCGTGGTTTCATGGACTCTGAAGTGATCCAGCAAATTGATCACGTTCAATATCCTTCAATATTCTGTTTTGCAACGCTCGAAAAAGATTTTTTGGCCGAGCACTTTCATACGCACTCTCCTCACAATAATTTGTCATACTTTGTAGAAAGATAAATAAAATAAGAAAAAGGAGAAGCATTCCACGCCACCGGTGAAATTGGAAGGTGCAGTTCGTTCTAAATCAGCCTGTACAGCTTCGACATGCTTCTCATTTCAGCCCTTCATTTGCGTTGAGCCGAGCTGCTTCGTGAACGCTTGCTGGGTAATGCTGTCATTCGAAAACTACTTTGGGAGTTGAGCTGATCAAATAATAAAATAATACGTATATAAAGGATTGAGTAAACTAGGAACAATTTGTATCGAAGTAGGAACGAAATGGATTAGAGTAAAATAATGTATTGACCCAATAATCCTTCCTGCGTTAATCTCTTTTCCAATTCGAGGCCACCAGCAGCGGTTGATTAAATTCCGAGAAAAAAGTGTACGATCGAGATGAAAGCTCTACGAATCCAACGAAAATGGGACAAGTACTAAGGACGCATTCGTCGTAGAGTCGATAACAAGTGAATTCTTCGGCGCACCGAACAGTACTCTGCCCAAACGTGCGACGACAATTTGTGAGAAAATGTGGGAGTTTCATTTCCATCTGACATGCCACAGCAATAAAAATTTAATGGATGTTTCTCTCGTTGCGTTTGAACCAACCGGTTTTCTCCGTCACTCCTTATCTCTTCGCCCATCCCCAATCGGTGCGATTATCGAGCGATCGACCCCCAGGACAGGCCATTTTTCCAGGGGTCAAGGTTACCAGGGTCAGGACGAGGCAGGGTGGCGACGCTCCACCAGTTGGAACGGGGCGTCGTCGAACGAACAAAGCCAAAAGAATAGACCTATAAGACCGATGGATGAATTGCATTGACCGAGAGCTGTGCACTGCTCCGGACTTTCGTCGAGCTTCGTATACGTGTGTAAACGGGCTGCGCGTGCGTTTGTGTGTGTGTCTCTCTCTCTCTCTCTAGTTATATACGCGAAATAAATGCTGGCTCGGCACCAATCGACGGCCCGTCAAGTCAGCAATCTTTCCGACACAATTCTTCCTGTGTCATCAAACTTTTTCCCCGTTTTTTCGCTTCTTTTCAGGATCCTCGAAATTCAAATAAAATTGTGGCATGAGAAATTTTGGTGAATTTTTGAAAAATCGTCCGCCAGCATGTTTGATCAAAAGTATCGCGACGATGAAAATTGAAAGTAAAACAAAAACGAATCCAAATATACTCGATTTAAAGGGGGGTTTCTCTAAGCGTACGGGAAAAAGGACGATTAAGGAAGGGAATTCATTTCAGAGGAGGTCAAACTATTCTTGAATAATGAAAAAAATGTCAGCAATGAGAACCGTCAGTTCAAATGTCGGATCGTGTGTTTTTATAATATTATCGAGAGATTGCAACGGTTAGTTAACAATCGAAATTGAGGAGAACGCAGCCCGATAATAACGCGAGCTATTACTATACAAAAGGACAACAAACGTCAACGCGAAATCAAGGTAATTGGTAATTTATGATCGGTGTAATTTTCCAACTGCGATGTAATAGTCCCGAGGAAGCTTAAATTCCGAGGGAAGGAAGCCAATGATTTTCCGTGCTCATCGATTACTGTAGCCTATATACAAATCCTGCGATGTCACGAGAAATGAACGAGAGTTTCACTCGTTAAGCCTTACGTGCGCGGGGTACATCGCTATACGTTTTTAAGACTCGTTCCTTTTCCGCATGTATTTGCAGCGGGCGCGTTCACCTATGCGCATATACACGTGTGTATCATGGCTCGAACGCATTTCATCGGATCAATCACACCGAGGATTTAACACTTTTAGTGCTTCCGCGTATAACGATTGTGACGAGTAAATTTCACGTCGTTGGTGGAAAAGCGTTCCCTCGCGATAAGTGCAATGCACGTTCGAGGCTTGTTTTTCCTACGACAGCAAGCAAACTGCACAAAATTATGGGATTAAAAAGCTGAAAATTTACTGGACCACTTTTTAAGGTTGTTCATCCACGAAACGATTTTCTTAACCCTTAATAGTCACACGGGGTATATTGGACCCCAGCCGTTTTTCGAGCGACGATACCAAATAGAAATTTCGAGAAAATGGGACTTGTGGTGTCCTCGGTCGATAGTTCGAACCTTCGAGAAGAGAGCCTCATCGTTATTATTTGAAAGGGCCCGTTAGTTTAGTTTTGGTAGTCGATCGAGTCAGAGCGTGCGAATATCCGGGGTCCGATCCACCCCAGCGTGACAAATTTAACTAATATACTACCTGAAAGCGTGATTTCTCAGGTTTATAGAACGAGTTGATTTTTTTTTTAAATTGAAAATTACGACTTCTACATAAATTTTTGTGAAAAAAATCATTTTTCCTGCATTCTTTTCTTTTGACATTTTTTTAATATTAAAAATAACACGTATAGAATAAAATCGTTATGGTCGTTTCTTAAAGGTTCAAAATACATTGCAGTATTTTTATTTTATTTTTTTTTACAGTTTTTCAATTATTTATCGTCCCCCAAAGTGAGTGGGGTACTTTGGACCCCGTGTGACTATTACGCCAGAAACTTGAGGTGTGACTAGTAAGGGTTAAGAAAGTCTTGAAACTTACACAGAGTTTAAATGAGTAGTCGACTGAGATGCACATCAAATTTTAAAAGATTCGTCTTTTATTGATTATTCAGACAAACGTGCTTAAATATGAAGAAAAATACGCAGGATTATAGGAACAATGCGTAAAAAAAACGTTTATCTTTCCATATAGCGAATCAACGATTCTTACGAAAAAGTAGACAATGACAATGAAGGATATAACGAAGGTCTGGAAAAAATTTCGAGACGATTGTCTTACTCGTAATAAAGATATATTGATGAGCACTCGTAACCTCACATTCGCTTATTTCGGCGTTTTGTTTCTCCTTGGCTTGGACCATTCCTGTCATAGCTTTCTCTCTTTTTATCAACGCTTTTTTCTTGGTCCATTTTCCATTGTGTTTTCCCTTAGTGCTCTCCAATGCGATTCTTCACACAAACAAAACTAGAGTATTTCTGCCAGGGACGAATGAAATTTCGGGCTCAGTCAGTGATGCATCCCCGATTAATTAATGGCTTGTAATTTCATTCGGCAAAAGATAAGTTGAAAAAATGTATTTACAATTTCGAATAAATAACTCTGACATCAATTTAAAGTGACAATACCTTGTCAGGAGGAAGTAAAAATCGATTCAATTTAGACACCTATAAAATACGATCCTTCGGACTTGCTCTACCCTAAAAAATACTCAAAAAATTCCATTCCCCTGAACCATTATTCCTGATTGGATCAACCACTATTTTTTCCCTCAATCATCGATGATTAGGCAGCTCGATACATCCCCCGTCAAAACTCTGGACAACTTCCGGTGAAATTATTACGGAAAATCGATGATGCTCGATTTCACGATGCAAAGCGTCGCGCGTTTGGACATCCGAAGCAATTCGTTTATTCGTAAAATAAGTTAACAACTTTTGAACGTCAGTGTATGACCAATAACCAATATAATAGCGACACGAATATTACCGTGCGGGTATCGAAATCAGTGAGGGTGCGATGAAAAGCACCTGTGAGTATTATACGACGCTCGATTCATCACGTAGGAAATATATATATGACACTCGAATACTAATAGGCGTACGGTTAATTTGAGCCTGTACAGAGAGCGAACAGGAACGTTACCCAAATGCGTTTATCTGTGGATATAGTATATTACGCCGGGTTTACGGTTGCGTAGAAACACAGCGTGGATCGAACGATAGCGATCGCCGGGTCATCCTGTTCGTATCAATATACAGACAGGATCGTCATTACTGCATCGATGATTACCACCGAGCTATTCCGAGCTACAATTTCCACTTTGAATCTTCTCTATACGATACGATTCCCATCTATAAACCCCCGCCGCAGGTACGCACATGTAAATCATTTCGCATGAATGTTGCTGTCAGTGAGTAGAATCAGGGCGAAATCGGATTGGTGAATCCGTCTCTGATGTATCGTGACAAATCGGTGGTTCACCGGACTTGTCAATTTCGTGTGAAGCTTCGAACAAAGGTTTCGAAGATATTGGGTTTTTCTGGACTGCAGTTTCTACATCAACGAAGAGCTGTTTCTGATTCAGTTTGTTCGTAATGCTTGAAAATTTCGTTCGAATCAGACGCTTCGGTGGTTGAAATTGATCGGGGAGTTGATGATAATCTCGAAAATTCATGGATCGATGCTTTTCAGGGGGTCGAATAACGGACGTGGGGTTTAAGGGGCTCCTGCTTTAGAAAGTCAAAAAATCGATTGTTTTCGGGAATGTTTTTAAGATGGACGGAAATAACTCAGCATAGCGAACTTTTCGGTATAGTTTCAAGGATATTTCAAAAGTGCAAGAACATTTTTTTCATGTGAGAAATACTAATTTGTGCATCGTTCATGGGCCAAGTTTGATTATCGAAGTTTCTTAGCTGCGTGCAACGTGGAGATCGTAATTATTGTGTCTGCATAAAAAATTCCAAATTTTTAGTCCATCTTCATATATTTTCCTTCCATACGAATCTATAAAAATCCGAGAAAATAACGAAATTGGGGAAGTCTTGTCAACGAGAATTTCAATTGGATTAGGGCTGTTTTTCGAACTCTATCGGAAACTCCTCGCGGACCGTTGATACGTAATCGGAAACCCGTGCGAGCTTCTCCAAACTAAATCCTCAATGGACAAGGCCTTCGAGACCTTATCACCGGACGTTATTTGCTCAAAAAAAATGCTCCACTACTTCCAACGAGTTTAAAGAAATAACCCACTTTTTCACTCGTCTCAGCTGGCAGCAGCGGAATACAGAAAAGGCTAATGCTCCAAGGCCACGAGTAAACGCTCCGAACGACCATTGCGATGACGCGCACGAGATAATTCATAAAGAATTCTCATTACGAGAAGTACAGAACCGAAGTGAAATCTTTGACGGCGGGGTAACATCGCTGATTGGGACAACCTTGCGGACGTACATGCAACCGGTACAGGAATCAGGACATTTCATGCTAAATCAGCCTCTTTTGAAGCGAACCTCATTCGGTTTGACTGGATTTTTCAAAAACTCTGAAACCCATTCGAATGCGTTGGTATCGCTCCATTTCCAAAAACTGATCTCACCTTAAATTTTCTTACTTTTTTCTCCGATTTTCACATCGAACGAGGTTCGAGAAAAAAAATAAACAGAGAAGTGTAATCGCCTGAATTAAGCAGTAAAATTCAGGGTGCAATTTACTGTAAATTTTACCGTGATATATTTGACTGCAGGGACAAGTTAACGAAAAGTATTCATTTCTGTGACGCACTGTAAAATTTTAAAGATTTCGTGAAACCTTCAGTTTTATAACAGTCAATATTGAGGTCAAAATTTACTAAATACTCCGAGGTAAAGGTTCCTACTTGGAGCAACAAATATTATTTAATTTGTAGGAAAATTCAATTTTTCTCCCATAAGAATATGAGGCAAGAACTGCAGCTCGTCACCGCACCATCGTTACTCGCGATAATTCTTCGAATATAATTCTCCCCGTGTGCGAGGTGATTTTGTCTTGGATTTTGTCGCCCTTAACGATCATTTTGAACGGCATATTTTAAAGACTTTCGTGTTCAAAGTCTTTCGCATCTTCAAAGTGTTTACAGAATGATTAGAAAGCGAAAAGCTGAAAGAAATATCGTCCGACTCGATTTGAATTTGGGAAAATATCCACGTCCTCTCGTCAAGCAGAATGTCATATTCGGCTGAATGCGAAACGAAGCGAGTTGAAAAGTGGCTCATCTAGAGTACAATCTTCATGCACATATACGTAACAATAAATAACACGCATATTCAGCAAGAGACAATCCCGAGGATTTCTTGCACGCTCGAAGAGAGATCGCGTTATCGCGATGTTCCTCATAATACTCGTATACTCGCCGTCTATACAGGACTAAATGTGTGTATCTATGCTCGTATCCGAGCTCTTATCGGTGTGCGGCTGTGTGTCTATGAAAATGTGTAAGAACTAGTAGCGCATTATATACAAAAATACACGGGTGTGTACGTATTGAAGAATCAAGGCTTAACGAGATCCCGCTGAAGCGAGAACTCGCAAACGTAATTGGCATTTCGTAGAAGCAGGCTCGTTAGCTTATAACGCGTAAACGCGATCTTGTCGCGGTGGGAGGACCGTTCTAAGAGGGTTTCGTGATGAGATCAATGCACATATTTCCGCACACGAGCGCACGTAGGAGCAGCAGAGCACACATGTCATTCATTCCGGAGCTCGCGGAACGTCAAAACTCTCGCTCCGCGAACGAACGCCTATGCACTTTGGCTCTTCGACTGCGCCGGTGCGGTATCATCAAGAATTTCGCGTGTGGAAATTGCATCGTTCTTCAAGATCTCTGCTCCCCCGGGAGCTGAGTAGTGGAGGCAAGAAAATTACATAGAAATGGTCGAAAGGCAGAAATACGCGCTCGATATCTTCCGCAGCGAGTATGAAGAACGCCGGAGTCGCGAAAAAGCCAGGAGGAGCTCACGCAGATTGCAAATATCGATTTCCCAACGGCGATTTTACCAACTGAATTATCCATCGCGATCTTCCGTGCCTCGACCATCGCTCGGATTCGAACCGATGATGAGTTTTATCGAGAAATCGAAGGCATCGCGAGACGAGAACAAAAATCAATAAAACCCACGTACGAATCACGGTCGTCATAGTTCTTCGTTTTAAAAATCGAAAAATCGAAAATTTTGTTTATTAGATAATCTTCAAGTGCAATGTCTGAAGAATATTCTCACCAAATTTCATAAAGATTGGAGCATTAGATTCCAAGTTATGGGTGATTGAACCGAAAACACGATTATCTCAGAACGGCATCTTTTTTTAAAAATACCTTTGCGATGGACACGAGATTACTGAAAAACTATCAATCCGATCGATACGAAATTTATACGACTTATTTATAATAATGATAGCTGGGGCCTGGACGAAGGATTTCGTATTTTGTTGTAAAAAAAATTGCAACAAAAAGCCGAAAATTTAGCACTACAAAAAATGAATTTTTTGTTAAAATGGTCGCCTTTTTTTTAAATCAAAATTTTTACAAATCCTTCGTCCAGTGCCCAAGCTATAAAATTTGGTGTGGATCGGATGAATAGTTTTTTAGTTATCGTGTCCGCCGCAACCGAAGCTCAAAAAAAGGTGCTACTGGAATACAGCTGGAGTTGCGCCATTTAGAGAAATTTTTTGATGAAACAAATTGTACAAGTACATGAACACGTGTGCTAATGAATGTCGTTCACAGTTTGTCAATAAACGTTTATTTTCTTGTCGAAGAAAAATCAAGAAAATCACGTTTTTTCGTCCGCTGCAGTGTACACCGTAAGGCCTTGACAGAAGAAACCTTTCGTAAAGTTATTTTCGGCAATTAAATTGAACGACCTCATGAAAAAGCCTCATATTTCGAGGCCTCAATTGCTCATTGACTATAATTTAGCAATATTCCATGAGGCTTATGGGATTCTGTCCACGTGTGGCAGCGTTTATGAGGACGCGTAATAGTCACATTAATGAGAGGTAAACCGCATCGTGTTTATAAGCGCACGAATACAAGCAACTATACTTCGGATGCACGTGCGACTATCAAAATGGGGAGGGTCAAACACTAGCGCAATATTTGCGGTTGCTGCTTCCGAGCGAGGGTGACCGCTCCGATGTTATGCGTTCTTGTATTTTCTTCGTTGGTTTATCCACGCGCGTATGCTGTTTGTCCCGTAATTGTGGCGGGTGTGTGCGTCGAATTACGCAAACGTGCAGCACCAGCAGCCAGTTTTATACAATGATAGGGTGGACCTATTATCAGCTAATTAAGGGAAGGCACATCAGTGTCCATTATTCTCTTGTGATGACTATTAGTGACGAGCCGTCGAGCAGCTACGTCGAAGGGAAAGAAACGTTGACTAACGAGTGAAGCATCATTTTGGTGCTGATCATTAGCTTCGTTAATGGTAACAAGTCTCATCTGCGTGAAACTCTCTGTCTTGTTCTCGTCGATCACTAACGCATTCGCGTGGCTCGAGTCAAGCCGCGTCGATTGGAAATTAACGAGACGAACGAGGGGCTGCAAATGTTCGATATTTCTGAAATGAACTCGTCACTCCGCTGGTGAATCTTTTGCTCCCCGTTGTGAGATCGTTTGGACAATCGAAATTTCACGTTTAAATAATTAAACTATAGTTCGGCCGTTCTATGACTAGTCAAGTTTGCAACTACTTTACGTTGATTTATTTCAAGTCCAAATTATTAACAAAATTAATAAACACTTACAATGAGAATACTTTTATCATAAGAATGTATAATAGAATGCTTTAAAAATATCATAGAAGATCAAATTTAATATTTCAACTCGACCTTGAACTAGCGTTTACCGCAAAAAAAAGTGGACCTTCGCCGTACTTTATCGAACGGCCGAACTACTTTAATTCAGTGTTCATAAATGGGATCGTGATAACGACTTATTAATTAAAAAATATGAAAAAAAAAAATAGTTATCTTTATTGATCATTCCATTACGATTTCCGACATTGATCTGCCCTTTTTTCGCATCCCGCATTCCATCTTTTATCTTTTGTTTTTTCCACCTAATTTCTACGCTCGCTCGATATAAAAAATCTGCCAAATACGCGGCTTGAATTGTTGAACGAGTTTCGATGAAACTTCGCTGTGTAGAAATTGAATGAAACGTGAATGGAGAGGATCCTTCGGACACTGTAATTGTAACAATTCTCGATATTTCTCTTTCTGCATCGGAGCGTCGAGGCTCTTTGTTTCCTTCTCATGGTAACAACTCGTCGCGGATGCGCAGACGAATAAGATCGTAATTTATGCCTCTTTCATGATATTTGTCAGCGTTTAATTTAATCCAATATCCGAGTGTTTTAGCCTGCAGAACGAAGGTTCGTTTCCACGCGTGCTTTATACATCGGCACGGATACTGGAATGTCGTAAATTTTCGTCGTGTTAAAAGTGTATGCGGAGAGACTTTGCGCCGGGATATTTTTCATGAAAATGTTCTGTCAAACGCGTCTATGTCAAGCCCCGGAAAATCGCGGATGCGGGGGAGGTTTGTCATAGGAATAACAATATGCTGCCTCTGTATAAGCGAGACACTCTCCTCTCTCTCTCTCTCTCTCCTGCAGACAAACGTAGCACATGTTCGTGGTAACGATATCTTTTTCCTTGTCGTGAATTTTCACTGGCTGCTCCATCGGCTATTTTGCTTTGCCTAGTCGTCTGTTACCAGGCAGAGATTTTAAAGGTCGGAGTCGGCAATGCTACACAGCCGTGCTCCATGCCCGAGTACACGTACAAGTTGAAGGTATTTCTCCTCGAATCGATTTTCCAGCCCTGCAATTTGGTACATCAAAGAGAAAACCAAAAAAACACGTCTGCGAGAATTTTCGTGTCGAGGGGACGACGGAATTATTGTCGAATGCAAAATATACTTTTCTTCATTTCGGCGATCGTCGTTTAGGAACGAGGACAAAAAAATCATTTTTCACGATCGAAACTACAATTTTTCCTTCGACTTGATATGTTGAGAAATAAAATTTCTTGGTTCTTCTTATAAGAATAATCGAGTAGACACATTTTTTGGGGTTCCGCTTTTAAGTAAAGCTACCAAAGGAAGATATCGATTCGACGTTCAATCAATTGGACACGGAATCCCCACAAATGCAATCTCCGCGATCTCTCGTAGCACAAACTTTACACACCTTTTTTGTCCCTTTGTGTGAATTTTCTCGGTGCTTTTCGCCCCGCGAAGTCCACACACGATCAGGTGTACAGGCTCGTACACGACGGTGGCGAATAGCCCATCTATTGATTTAAGCCGATAGCATTATGGCGCTTTGCAACGTGTGCGAGCGACACACACGCGAGTTTATGCAACGCTACGTCTACCCTTTGAATATATGTAGTACGATGGATTTCGTCGATATGAGGACAAAAAGAAATTCTGCGTTTAGAACGTGTCAGGAGACTCAACTTACGGTTTCCTATCGCAACAAATGGCGACAAAAATTTCTTCTCGTCATCCGCTAACATTATTTTTTCATTTTTCTTTTGCTGTGCCATTTCCGAATGAGATTTTTGGTGACGGAGCTCCCCCTCCTTTTCAACGGACGGTCAAAAAATGGATTGAACTTCGAAAAATCGACGAGGAAAAATCTCCTCGCCTCTCATCGTCGAAGACTCGAACACCGTCGAAACATTTATTTGCGAGAGGAAAGCGAGATGAGCTGTTATCCGTTGCTAATGAAAAGGGGTCTCAGGTCACGAAAAAAAAAAACAGCTCAAACCTGACGTCGAACCTTTGCCATGCATGATGATTTATTCCCGCGTCAGATGTTTTTAGTGCGAGAAAGTTGGACGTTGAGACAGCAATAAAGCGTATCGCGGCCTCGTCCCGTGTCATTCCGAGTAGCAACGCGGAGTGGCTTTTCCCCAGTCACATTGTGTCGGCTCGTAATTTGTTGATTTTTCTCAATACCTTCGTACTTTCGCATGATTGTATAGAAACAAAGAAATAAAAAATGGAAAATCTCCATTGACTGTTCTAGAGAAGCGACTGCGCGACCTCGCTGAAACGAGGGATATACTCGTTCGACTTTGAAAACTTATCTCGTTTACTCGCCAATTATAAATTGTCAACGTTACGTTTTAAATTGTCCTAAAAAAAAGAAAATCTCCGCGCAGTGGATAAATATTTACATCGACTTCCGTGTGGTGGCTCTCCAGGCCGGATTTTTCGGCGGTTTTTCAACTGAAAAACGTTGTTTTTCAAGCCCAAACTGTAAAATGAAATACTGTGTACGGCGTTGCGACAAAAAGTAGAGACAGCGAGAGGAGTTTGAAAGTTTGCGAAAGTACATTTGTCGATCCGTTGCCGCGAGTAAATAATCAAGTCGACAAGTTGGTAATTACAGTATATACAGTTCTCTAGAGTGCTCGTGAGCGTGTGTTTGTGTGTGCGTGAGGGGGGCTTGATGAACTTTTTTCACAGAGTTAATTTTACGAGTTTACCACTATTTTCTTTTTTTTTCCTTTTCGTTTTCACAACACCGCAACATTATAGCGATTCCCGGTTATTCGAGGCCCGTGATTTATTAAACTCGGTTCTTCCCCGTCTGCTCGCGCGACCATCTTTAAATTCATTAAGCGTACTTGGCTCACAGTTGCAATTGAATTTTCTTCAAGCTCAAGTTTCAAGAAGAGCTGCAAAGTGATATTCGAGCCCAAGATCATTAAGGATGATCGATCACCAGGTCGAATCCAAGATTCTGACCTGAAATTTTGATACGGTGTAGATGAATATTTTACGCGACGATCAACAAAATTTCGGCTAGATTGACCATCCAGTTATTTTGTTATTGAATTGCACAGTCGAGCATTTCGAGGCACCGAATAGACGTTGGAAAAAGCTCGACCGGAAGTGCCACGAACACGGTTTTTCTCGGCCAAAATCCAAGATCATTCGTTGAAAAATCTATTTTAAAATAAATCGCTCGCATTAAGGATTTGGTAAAAAGTAGAAAAATTTTACCTCACCAGAACAAAAAAATCTTACGAAAAAGTTTTGATTTCCGGTTGAAAATTGCGAGAACGACGAAACAGTACTAAAAATGTGGCTACCTCACGACTCACCGATGATGCCGCCACCGGCCATAGCCTAGCTTTACTTCAAACACCAATACAAAATATATTACAATCGCAACTTTGCCAAGTGCGTTTTGTTTACAATTCCTATATATGGAGAAAACTATAAAGTCGTTGACGACGTATAATCTAACACGAAGAATACTGCAGAGTCGTTGCCACGAATTACTCTGGCAGTAAAATAATTTTGGGCTCTTTTTTCACTCCGAAGTCGATTATCCTCAACGCTCAAATTTTCTTCGCCTGCTCCACTCGATCGATCGTACGAAATGGAGCAATAAAACGAATCCTTTGGGAACGAGATCGTCGAAAAGTGTTCGATATTTAAAAGTTTCCGTCGATATTATTCCTTATTCCACAGCCCAAGTTCTTCGACACTCTTTCCCATTGGCACTATCAGTTTCCAAAAATCTTAAATTTGGAGCTCAAAGACTGATAAATTCAGTCTTGAAACGATCATGCACAACTGACAGAATATATTCATTATTCCGGATACGAGCATTTATACATAAAATAACCCATACGTTTGAGCTACGTGTCGTGCGCAGAGCGGTGTATGCAATATGCGATCTGAATCGGTAATGCAATGTATACTCAGGACGAGATGTGGACTACACCCAGAAAGTCGTATAGGTCTGATGCACGTAGACAGAATGACAAGTGACAGGCGGCTATGTATACGGAACAAGCGCGCGTATGTACGAGCTATTCCAGGCTGCTTCGACGCCTTTTTTGCCAGTTGCTTTTCAAACGTTCAATTTAATTTAATTTTTTATTTTTTTCGCTAAAAAAAAAATCATCAAAATAAGCGAATACTGGGATGGCAATGGATTTTCGGGAGAACCTGTGGAAGAGTATCGAGGGGGTTGTGGCTGCGTGGAAAAGCCGCGGATTTTTGTCAAGATTTTAAGGGTTCAAGGGAAGCTGTTAGATAAGTCGAGAAAATGGAGCAGTAACGAATGAAAATTTAGACGCGATTGAACGGAGTGACATTGACGAGTCTTTGGAGCAGATAACGAAAATAAAACGTATTCGGAGGTTACGCAAATTCCGTGAAATTATGCAACCCCGGGGATCGATCGGAGGATCGAGTGACAAAGTGACAAACGGGACGGGATTGCACGGTCGTTTTGCGTGGAACGGCGCATACTTACACGGTGCAGATGAAACGAGCAATTACGAGCGAGCTTTCGACGAGGGCAGGGCGAAACGGAAATGCGCTGTACTCGTATGTGACTGTGATGGATAATGTGCATTAAGAAACGGATCAAAAGTATAAGAGATACGGGGGCCTTCGTTGGAAATAAGGGAGCTTAGAAATTTTCTTTGAATAAAAACGATGCGGGAACGTCGACGATTAACCAGCGTCACGTGTACCCGAAAGCCTGAAAAATCGTGATTTTCGGACATAATGAAAGCACCAAAGCAGAGATTGAACTTCGTATAAGGACGTTGCGATGCATAAATATATAAAATGGAAGTAGACGCGAGAGTTACGGACTCTGCTCGAGTCACGAGCGTGCAACACCTGGTCTGGTGTAGCGTCACGGTTAATTTGCACTTCCATGAATTTTCAATGATTCAACGGAGCAAACCGCGAGAAGACAATGGGGATACGAGCGCGTTTACACAGTGTCGAGTCTACCTTTTCACTTCCCTCGTACCTAAACCACTCTTTATCTCATTCTCTTATCTCTCTTTTCTCGCGTCATCTCTCAGTAAACTAGTAATGAAATGAGAGGGATGTACGGGCTCTTCCACAGGAAATAATGCCTGGTTGGATGAGTGGGCATTTCTTATTGATCGAGTATATAAGTGAGGAGGAGACTAAAAATATGATTCGGTCGTTTCTCTATCGACGTAGCGACGAAAAAACATGGATTTGTTGTTACTCTCATCGCTTTGGGTCCAAGGTCAATTAAGGTAGATTCGCTATCCAAGATTGCGCGATGATATTTTTTGTAGGCAAAAATTAATGTATTATGGAAAGATTTGCAAAATTCGGACACTAGTCACCGGGTAGTTTAGACTTTTATGGCACTCGTCGCTCCGGCACACGAAAGTCGTACACGCGTGAAAAGTTATTGAATTTTTTCATCAGTTATATCGAGGATTTCGTAGAAAAAAATCGATCCTTGTATTTCGTGGATATTCAAGAATACATAGGTATTGTAAATCGGCTGAAATATTATAAAATATCTGACGAGAAATCATTTGAATTACGCGACAAATGGATTGGTAGCGTTTGGCAACGCTGCGTTCAATATCCGTCGACACGTGACGTCAGTTCGTCCTTTCGCTCGTATTTTGTCGTTCGTTTGCTTCGTCACGTTTGTTTTTGTCAGTTTGTTACAAAACCGCAATTTTTATGCCAGTAAACTTTTTAATCCTTCATTTTTTCATTTTCCTCCACTACGATACGACTTTGCACAGTAAACTCGCTTCGTAGCCTATGAAATTTATAAACAACAAAACTGACAGCGGGACATGGACAGCAGCGGCAGCTTCTGCACGACGCTAGTCAAAATGAACTCTTCAATCGTTATTTTTTCTAATAAAACTGTATAAAAATGTTATTTGGTTATTTTAAAGTAAGTTACGTCTTCTGCAACTTTCGAAAATCACGTATCCGTCGCCCTTAACAAAACCTTAACAAAAGACACTTCCCCTTAAGGAGGTTGGATCACGAAATCAAAATAATCAAAATGTGATAAAATTTGGATGACGCTGAAGTTTGCAACGTTGGAGTCCAACGAAATAATCTAATAAAACTCTCAAATAATTCCAGTTAAGGTAAGAGTCGCGCGACTCTATGGTCAAATGACTATTTATTAATCGTCGAAATAAAATAGGTTATAAGAAAGGTTTTCTGTATTGAATAAATCTTGGGGCAATTTTAACTGTATTCGTATAAATTTATACAAGATCATGTTTAATAATTTATGATTAGAAATATCTTATGATTGCTTATTTGACCCGGTTTTTCAATATATACATATATATATCGGTTCTCTTCTCACCTGACAGTCGAAAGATATCATAGCCTCCAAACTCGCCGGCTATCACGAAAAGTATATTTATATGTATACATTCTTAACGTTGCCAAGTATATCGAGGCACTTCATGGCAGTCGATCTCCTGCCATTTTCTGAGTTTTCATCGAGATTATTTTAAAAATTCTCTTCGAATCAGTCGATGGCCCTATATTTTTATGGTCACATTAGAATCTTTATAATATAATCTATGAGGAGCAATTTTAACATAAACTATATCTAATCGATAAGGAAATGAATTCTGCAATCATAGTGTTGGCGGGATGGGTTTCTCATACGATGCCGTGTTATATTTCTATTTTTGATCGTAAATTTCTTTATATAATCTTCGGTAACCTATTAAATCCTTTAGCCATATGAAAGTTTATCACGTAAAAATGATATAATTTAAAAATCACGAGTTCGTCTAATATAGATTGTCGCGCGACTCCTACCTTAATTTCTAGTTTTTTTCCCTGCCGAATTTTCCATTCGTAGTTTTTCAACCTACACCAATGATTCGTAAAATAAATAATTGGTGAATTACAAATATTTTTATCGTTCATTTCGTTGGACTCTAACGTTGCAAACTTCAACGTCGTAAATTTGGTGACAACAAGCTTTGGCATCAAGCATATAGAAATACAATTTTTTCAAAGTTATTTACCACATGCTTATCGAATAATTGAGCGTTAAATCCAAGTTCTCATGCACGAGATGTATAACTCTATATAAGTAAACTGCATACTTATACACGTGAACTTTAGTGTTGAATTGCTCGAGAGCTATGCAGTAGAAAAATCTAAAAAAATGTCCGTTGTCATATACATTTTAAAAGAATAAATTTACCAAATTTTATCAAATTCTTGTAATTTCGAAATTTTTAACGTTTTCAACAGGCTTTAGAATGGCAACATTGTATCGTCGCGATCCAACCTCCTTAAGGAAGTCGTTCACCGAAGGAAAAACCTTCGGAACTGATGTAAGCTACGCGCCCCTGTACATTCGGGCTCCAGGATCATGCATTACGTCCATTTATTAGTACGTTTGTACATTCATAAGTGCTCTATGTAACGGCACAAATGGTACACGGGGGAAGCAGGATAGTATTTCGGAGAGTGAACTATAGTAGTTGGAGGAAGGTAGTTCGCCAAGATCTCATGTAAATCACCGGGACATAATGGTCACACTGGCTATTTACTATGTGCGCAACGTGTGTCTCATAACAATAGCAAATGCGTTCCGCACGTTTGCCCGTGTGGTTTGCACTGGCTTCTATCTGCCGTAGCGTTCGCATGCGATTTTCTCGCAACGTATGAATACAAATATCCTTGCGCGCGCGCGCGCGCGCGCGTGTGTGTGTGTGTGTGTGTAGGCAAAGCGAGCCGAAGACGGGTGACGATGGTAATGGTGTACGGTAATCGCTCGGAAACGCTCTTCGGAGAGAAGGACGAGAGATACACGACCAATTGGAGATGGAGAAATCGCTGGTAAGTAGGGAGAGGCTTTTGCTGTACGGACGCACCTCTCAAGTAGATATATATGCGTTTAGCTTGAGCTATTGCCACGCGATACATGCACAGAGGGTTCGGTGCGTTTCATCACGGCAGCCTGCGGGTCGCCGTACATTTTACACAACACGTACATTCTCAATTACCTCTGCGCAAACGAGCGAGTATTTGTGTAGACGAGCAAAATGTACGTAGCGATTGATGTATGCGCGTGGATAGTTTTCCTCGGGTCGGCCGATCGAACTGCACCTGCGGAACGATTCAGACCCGGAATCTCCGCAATTCGAGTACGTATCCTCGCTCGCTTTATTATGGACGTGAAGTTTAAACGGTTTGCAGGGTCGTTGATGCTCCTGGTCGACGCCGCCTTTTTATCTACGAGCTCCTGAGAGGCGAATTTGGCGACGAGTTATTTTCCCCACACTCGACCACTGAAAGCCACGATTTTCAAACCGTTTCGATCACCTCTCCGGCTCTTTTCATCAAATTACACCGGATTGAGTTGGTGAGAATCGCGGATAGCCAAATTCGGGGAGAGCTTAAATCCCAGAGACGCGAAGGAGCCAATCGAGTTCGAGCCTCGTTCAGAACGATCCTAATATTCCCCAGAGCTTCCTTCCTCGTGCTTCCGGCACATCACTGACGAGAAAATCCAACGAATACGAAGCCCCCGCGACATTGCCTGTTCGCCGAGCAGGTAACGTTCCAAAAGATCTACTTCAACAATCACCGGAGTGCCAACGAACCTTTCAAGCTCCATTCGTCGATATCCCCAAGCATCGCAGGGCACGATTCGCCGCATTTTTTCTCGCGTGCATCGATAATATACACACATCCGTATGACTGTGTACATATTCCCGTCTAGTCCTCTTAATTCGCTCTCTCTCTCTCTGATAGTTTTCCCTTCGTTCGTTCAGACCGGAGCTATTCCCTTTCTGGGCCTCGTGTGCATGGCTCTCTGATAACACCCCTCGAGACGAGACGTCACTTGAACACACACCCTGGCGCATACGTCGTCGTCGTCGTCGACGACGACCCTCGGCGACCCGACCTCCAGGC
The DNA here is from genome assembly GCF_019457755.1 of Venturia canescens. Lineage (NCBI taxonomy): Eukaryota > Metazoa > Arthropoda > Insecta > Hymenoptera > Ichneumonidae > Venturia > Venturia canescens. The sequence continues at coordinate 15,185,450 of NC_057424.1, read as the reverse complement.
GGCCCCGTCGGTCGGACTACAAGTTCGCCGGAACACGTATGCGTTGTCGGTAGAGCCTGGCCAGCACGTACACAGCCACGTCGAGCGAGAATATTCGTGGACACGCGGGAAGGAAAGAGAGACGCTAAATCTGTGTGGGTGAAATCGCACCCGTGGACGAGCAGCCTCGTGTGCGTGGGTATCTCAGCACGCATTATTCAGCTGGTAAAATTAATAGGGGCGCATAACTCGAGCTGCGAGAAATGTGGGATCACGATCCAACGCCTTTTCCATCCTCAGTTGCCAACAAATTAATGTGAACGTAAGCTCGAGTCTGCCGTATGCATTGATGCGATACAGAGGGACGTAATTCGTAGTGTTTAGCATGAATAATGATGATGGTTCAGCCCTTTTAAGTCTTATTGACCATTACAGTTTGCTGTGTGTATGGGACACTAAATTTGTCGAATACGCGCGTATATGCATGTGCATATAATGCTGCACATTCATGCAACTGCTGCATTAGCATGCTCCGAGTGACGGAATAACGACGCATCTCGCTCTATCCGACCTCAAATCACATTTGCTCTTTCTCTCTCGCTCTCCATCGACGTATCGCCCTTTCTCAGTCTCTGTCTTCCTCTGTCCTCGTAACACTGCTGCTGCTGCTGCTGCTGCTGAAGTTATCGGTCTCCGTTTCTCTCAGCCCTGGCCCTCCTCACTGACGTAACTACCTCCCCCCGCCCCCGCTGCCTCTCTCGGGGTCGTTCTCTCGCTCTCTCTGCAATTCCACGTATCCCTGGAGGCTTCCCTGAGGATTCACGCCCTTCCTCGTCCCTTTAACCCTTCCCGAGAAGCTCGGAGTGCATTTAATCATCACGACGATCACGTTTCAGTGCCGATGGGACCAATAGTTACGATAAGACCCCCATAGACAGAAGGGGGAGCCCCCCACACACGGGGAATAAGTGCAAGGACCGAGTCGAAGCAAGACTCGGTTTGTGCTTTATGTTTTTTTTCCCCTCCCTCGCTTTATCGTGGCGAACAATGAAATTTTATCATCTACCATTTCTTCGTTCTCGCGTGTCACGCGTTAATACGTTAGTTCCAATGTATTTATGGCTGTGTTAATGCGATAGGCATTCCCTCCAATCGTAATATATAAATACGGAGGCGTGCTCGTTAAGAGGGCTTTTTTACGTTCGGACGTCACGCCAACTCTCGTTTGCAAATATACAAACGTGTATAGACGCTACTCAAGAGACTTGTACTTATCGAAGAAAATCTTTCGAGGTTTCTCCGCAACGCACGAACTTTTATTACGAACTATTGACGAAGAATCTGGAAAAAGTCAATTATTCTACTTCCTTGTAACAATAACGCTCTCAAACTCCCGAGGTTTCATTATAACGATTAACGAAAGTTTCAACTCCTGTAATAGAGTACTCGGAACGCGATGCTGGCTCGAATACTCGGAAATCTTTTTCCGAGGGTATGACCATTTGAGCTGCATCGTTTTCGCAGTCGCCTATTTCGTTGCTGGCCAGAACGATGCAAAGATGCGAGATCGTATCTGCCAAACAATATTCAAAGCGAAATTCGTTTTTTACAATTAATACGAGCGCGAGTTGGCTCGGGAATTTGTTGCTGTTTGTTCCCAGTAAATTAAGGAGCGCGTGGACTAAAAATTCTAACAAAAAACAGGGACGATAGAATCGGAAATTTTTCAAGAGGCCGTGTTCTACGTCGTGTTTTTTTTTCTTCATCGATAATTCAAGGAGTTATGCCTCGTAATGGCCCATAAAGTTTAACGATTGCTTATTTTAAAGATTTTAGCGATGAGTACGCGCCGCGCGGACACAGAATTTCACGAGTATGAGAAACAGAACCGAGAGGACCGGGATTTTGTATGACCAGCGGAGAAGGCGAACCTCGCGGCGTACATGCACCGAGGTTTGTACGTACGAGAATGCTGAACTGGTGAAACGGTACCTAGACACCGTAACAACAAACAAAGTCGGTATAACAGCAAACGCTGGAGAGCAAGCTCGATGCAGCGATGCATCCTCTCTTAGAAAACAACAAAAATGTGTGGGAGAGAAAGGAAGAGGGAGAGAGAGAAAGAGAGAGAAAAGGAGGAGGCAAGATAAAGAGAGCGAAAGAAAGAAAGAGGTGGAAGAAATATAGAAAACAGCATCTTGTGTCAGTGTGCGCATACAGCAAACTCAACGACGCGATTCGCCAGCCTCTCGCTCTGTTCTAAGAAATATTAGAAAGTTTTCCTCGGAAAAACGCCCGGGAGAATGAGACACGGGTACGAGGAAGGCTGTAAAAAGTTTTGAAAAAAGTATCGTTCTTATTTGAAAAAAAGGAAATGAAAAAAAAAAAAAAATGGATAAATGTTTCAAATTAAAATTTGCAAATTGCTTCCTCAAGATGGCCAAGATATGCACGATGCTCAAAGCTTACTCTATTACGAAGCCAAAATGAAAAATATATAGCACCTCATAGAGTAAGCTTTGAGCACCGTGCATCTTGACCATCTTGAGGAAGCAATTTGCAAATTTCAATTTGCAGCGTTTTTTTTGTATACAAGGAAATAATGTATTTTCTCTACCTTCTTTTACGACGACGCTGAAGTTTGCAACGTTGGAGTCCAACGAACTGAACGAAAAAAAAAAAAAAAAAAAAACATTTGTAATTTACCAATCATTTATTTCAAGAGTGTAGGTTGAAAAACTACAAATTTCAAATTCACCAGGCAATAAAATTGAAGATTTACTGAAATTATTCGAGTTTTTTTACATCGTTTCGTTGGACTCCAACGTTGCAAACTTCAGCAGCGTCTTTTACGAACTTTAATCTATCTCTTTGTTTAAATCCATAAAAAACAACTGAATGACGAACCATCGGAAAAAACAGTTTGGAACTTTCAATTTTCATTGTTTTTCTATTTACATTGAAATTAAATAATTCCAACTACTTTGCTGGAAAGTATAGAGGAAGTACAGACTTATACACAATATCATACAAAATTTCCAAAAATTCAAGCGGTTAGACGATTTTTTGAAAAACTCATATTTTCGTAAAATTCAAAATGTCATAAAATTTAAACCGCTCAACCGATATTCCCCAAATTTAATACCAACCTTCCTATTATGATAGTCTGTTTATAAAAAAAAAATGATTAATAAATCTCTAAATTTTCGAAAGTTAGAGCGTCGACACCATTTTTATGAAAATTTCAAAACGTCGTCTCGTATTTTTTTTTTCAAATTCTGATAAAATTATCAGAGAATGAAAAGCTTGTATAGATTAACATTTGTACAAAACGGTAGCCCTGTATCTCAAACCGTTTCCGAGTTATAAACGTTTGAATTTTGCAGTGCCATAACACACACACACACACACACACACACACATCCGGACATTTTTTCTAGATATGATTTTTCGATGTTTTGGAAGATTTTGAGCACATTGACATTGAAAACTGGAAAAAAAATGTTTCATCGTCAGAAAGCTTCCTCTATGAGGAGGCAAAAAAGAAAAAATATCTTGAAACAATCCCCGAAGCAATGACTCATCAATGCGAAGGTACATTTTCGACACGCGTTTACCAGCAGGCACGCAAGATTGATAAAGTGTTCTCCCGATTGAAAGACGCATCGCTTCGACGACACTAACTCTACCGAAGCTAATCGAATTATCTAGTCGAGCGAATTTTCGAAGTGCTTCAAAAGCTCAGAAGCACTGGAGCCAGCTGAATTTCATATTCCCAAACAAGAGCCAATGACGAAGAATATTTGTTGTTTTTCTCGTCTGCTCCACCCTAATTTAACAAATGATCAATTAATTCTCACTCCATTTTCCAAGGATGAGATCCACGTCGGAGTTTATGACCCGCGAGTTATCGTAATTTATCAGCGGTTTGAAAATTGCCTTGCTATATCCCATTGCCCCGGAGTGAAAAGCTGATGCGAAAATTCCTCCATTGTTGGTGTCCAACGAAAGGACAAAGGTCTCGGAAAAGCCTGGAAAAACTCGATCCAATATAAATGGATACGCCGGAGCGAGAAAAAAAAACGCGGGAGAGCATTACCATCGCCTGGGATCATGGATATATGGAGCTACCACTTGAACAATTGGCCGATTATTATCGGGCGTGACGCTTAATAAATATGCAATAAGAACTCGAGCGACTATAAACGTACAAAAATAGGGGAAGCCTCTGTAACGAGAGAGTTCGAGCATACAACGGCTCCGGAAACGAAATGCTTATGAGATATTCATGCTTTTACCAGGCTCTGCATTCACGGACAAAAAAATCCGATTAATTAAGATTCATCGGAAGATTTACAGTTGGAAAATATTGGAAAATATATTGACCGTGAAAATGGCAACTTACCGACGTAATCCTGACGTAAATATGACCAAAGGACACTGCATTTCTATCGAAATTACTCTGAACAAAACTTAAGGTAGATGGGTGAATATTCGCTATTCAAGGTTACGTAGTTTAGCAGCAAATTAATTATCGAATATCGACTTTTCTGGCACTCGTCGCTCCGGCACACGAAAGTCGTACACGCGTGGAAAGTTATTGAATTTTTTCATCAGTTATATCCAGGATTTCGTAGAAAAAAATCGATCCTTGTATTTCGTGGATATTCAAGAATACATACGTATTGTAAATCGGCTGAAATATTGTAAAATATCTGACGAGAAATCATTCGAATTACGCGACAAATGGATTGGTAGCGTTTGGCAACGCTGCGTTCAATATCCGTCGACACGTGACGTCAGTTCGTCCTTTCGCTCGTATTTTGTCGTTCGTTTGCTTCGTCACGTTTGTTTTTGTCAGTTTGTTACAAAACAGCAATTTTTATCCCAGTAAACTTTTTAATCCTTCATTTTTTCATTTTCCTCCACTACGATACGACTTTGAACAGTAAGCTCGCTTCGTAGCCTATGAAAATTATAAACAACAAAACTGACAGCGGGACATGGACAGCAGCGGCAGCTTCTGCACGACGCTAGTCAAAATGAACTCTTCAATCGTTGTTTTTTCTAATAAAACTGTATAAAAATGTTATTTTGTTATTTCAAAGTATAAGTTTCGTCTTCTGCAACTTTCGTGCAACAAAACTGACAGCGGGACATCGACAGCAGCGGCGCAGCTGTTGCACGACGCTAGGTCCAAATGAACTCTTTTTTGTAATAAAACTGTATAAAAATGTTGGTTCCCTACCGACAATATTTCTAAAACAATAAAATAATTATTTCAAAGTAAATTTTCGGAAAATATCGGTGATGCAAAGATCACGCGGCCCCGTCGCCCATCAAGTTCGAAAAAAAAGTGAGATTTGCGTTCAAAGTCGAAATATATCGAGTTGATATAAAACTGAGAGAGGGAAAGTTACGAAATGAATGAAAACGCAATTGGGGAGGAGGAGGGTAGTGAAAATTCCAAAAAACTACGTAACAGCAAAGTTTTCCATTGAGATTGCGCACGAGTTTTTTTTCAAGAGGATATTGCAAGTTGCGGTGTGTGTCTGTCTCCCAGATTCGCCCCGAGCGAATGCTCGGGTTGACGGCCGTTAGCGAAGAACAGCGCGAGCCTGTAACGAAAGACGCGAAGTACACGTATACACAAATAATGGCCATGCGTTTGGTACGAGAAGGGCGTACGAGGTGGGTGCTCGAGTAGGATTTTCGTGTCGTTTTGACGAGGCGAAGAATGGGGATCCGTGTGTACAAGACTCGGTTGTATATACGCGTAGCGAGAGGAGGTCGGAGATCGCACCGAGATCGGCGAGCGATGCACGAGCGATGAAAAGAGAGAAAAAGGAAGGGGCGAAGAGGGGGAGAGAGTCGAACAAGAGAAAGAGCAAGAAAGTCGCAGTTCCTTTGGAGATAGAGAGAAACTGGTTGTAAAAAAAAAGGACAGAGAGTTCAATGACTTTGATGATTTTGTTTACGAAAACAGCGTTGAGCAAACGAGGTCGACCTTCGGGCACGGAGTGTGTGTGTGTGCGCGCGTGTGCGTTTGACAGATCGCAGCTTGACCGTGCGTGGGCACAGCCGGAATCCATTTAACGAGAATAGACAACAGACGGAAAGTGCTCTGCTGGCTCTATTGAAGATCGAGAGATAAACGTCAAACGTATGAGCATAGTTACGTGATGAAGACTCTTCGCACCTTTCTCGCCGTATGAAAGCCAAAAAAGAGGGGGGGGGGGGGGGGGGGAGAGAGATCAATTGGATGGAGCTGTTCGCGAAGGAGCCACCGTAACCTTAACACGACTCGAGCTGAGGTCGCGGTTGAACGATAACGTTGACTCTCGGCGACGAGGAACATGGACGTAATGTCAAAAATTCAAAACTCTAATGAAGCCAAACACGTTTTGGAAACCAGTTGCATTAAAACGATCTTCAACACACATTTGTCGAGTTTCAAGACTTTTTACTCGTATTTCACGATCGTGCCGGTGTACGGAAGCTCTCAAGGGACGGGATGATAGTTTTACGTCCGAATTCTCAAGTTTATGGGTTGAATCCCCTTCGTTATCTCTCTAACCCGCGGACACGCCGTCGGGTCAGCCGAGTCAAGCTTATTTAGCTCTGAAAGCCGAAAACTATAAAACGGAAGGAGAAGAGAAATCGGAAAAAAGTACGAGCCAGGAGCACTATAAATCCCGGGGCATTATTATCGAGTGAAAAAAATCATTCGGCACACCTGGCGAGAAGTGAGCACCCACTTATTGTTTCATGGGCTCATTTTCTCGTAACTGTGACGCCATAAATCAACGAATCCCGACTTGCTCAAATCCTTCTCCCCCCGGGCGTCCCCCTCGCCGCGGCGGCCGGCCTCTTTCACTCCGGTAAACTCGTAAATCGTTGAATCTACTTTGCCGAGCCAGGCAAACTGGGAATGCCCGTTTCCGGCGGTCCACTTCATTTCCGTCGGCCCTTCTCTCCCCCCCCCCCCCCCCCCCCCCCTTCCTCAACTTCCCTATCAAACTGCCCGAAAATCGCCCCGCGCCTCCAGCCCGCGAATCAGTATTCGCGCGTCTACCTGTGACGTACATTCGCGTTATATTTGCCTGCTCCCGCCGCTCTCTGCCGGCCTGAAATCCCCATTTCGTATGCCAATCCGGTTGTCCCCCTAAATCCTCGCGATATTACCAATTATCCTGTCGAGTACGATGCTCCAATGTTCATACATAAACGACAATCTACAAAGAGCGAGAGAGAGGGACACACTGAAAGGGATTTCGAGCCATAAAATGCCTCAAATGAATGTGTACGAATATGCGAGCTAAATTGATATGTTCGATCGTTCTCTGCTCTCTTACGTGCACAGGGTGCCTCGCAGCATCATTTTGTATCACGGAATTCACGGACGTGCCCCCAATAATCACACGCCATTGCTCTCCTCGATTAGGATCTTCGAAAGTGGGGGAAAATGACAAAAGCAACGAGAAACAACCTCGGACTCTCCGATCCCAAAATTCACTACTCACAAGTGTGGGCTCGAGCTCCGCTCGGGGGCCACCCCGTATACGTTTATGAGCATCCGTACAGCCAGGCCCAAAACATTTTCAACGATTGATTATATCTCGAATATAATAATATCGAATAGACATTTTCATTTATTCTTGCCGCCACCCCTCAATAACGATCCCTCCCACTTATATTGATCGTAACTTACGCATAATGGCCATTGATCCATGACAAATGGCGCATTTGTCCATTCGGCAAAGCCATCCAACGAAATATTGATGCGAGAGACATTCCAAAGACCGCTGTCCTCCTCGTACGTCGAGAGATAAATTTTCAACGACTATTACGAATTTATGCAGCTTTCGAATCCTACGAACGTTGTTCGTGGTCAACATCGTACTGGACGCTGGTCAAATGAGTGTGCTAAATTTTCGCAATTCTTTTAGTCCAAATTTGATGCGCCAATGAAACGTAACTTTAGTGAATTCGTATCCGAGTCTGCCGGGTGGGGATCAAATGTTGGAATGACTGAAATTTCGAACAGCTAAAATCTCGAGTTTATAAACTTCGAATAATAATGTGGAGACAGATAGATTCGACTAGAGCTTTGAATGCCGAAAATAAATAAAGCAGAAACTGCAAGGTTCGAAGCACGTTTACATCGGAAAATAGAATGTAACAATCGCCCATAGGACGATGACTGAAATATCGATTTTTCGAAAATTCGACTATCACTCTTTCGATTCATAAATTACTAGAGTCAGCGATACTGTGAAAATTCACAATTTTGAAAATATAATAACGAAAGACCAAATATAACTGAGGTTGAAATACTGAAACACCAAAAAGTCGAACAGTCAAAATAGCGAAACGTTGGAAAGTCGATCGATCGAAATAAAGAAATGCAGCGGAGCTCCAAATACACGCGTCTCATTCACTCACTTACTCAAACCGGTGATCTTCAATTTTAAACATCGCCATTTTGACTTTCGCCTTTCCGAGCTACCGCTATTCCGCATATCTAAGTTTTATAAACTCGAAAAATTCACTTTCGATTTTTTGCTCCTCTATATTCTGGTCTGTCTGTAAAACAATTACTCTCCATTTTGAATTGGAAAATATGAACTTTTGACATTCGGATGGTCTGTTAAAATTGCATTCGAAATGAAAACTATTGAAATATATATTTTCGGGTAAATACGAATTCAAAGAAGGAATTTTTGATTAAACACGCAATCTGCAGAATAGTCGATCGGGAATGAGAATTTCGAATTACTTATTTTTCTCAAAACTGATATGACAACTTTTAAAATTTCGAAATATCGACCATTCTACAATTCAGTTATTCGATATATTGAACCCCACCCGAGCCTGCCTCGTTACCAAAAACGAGTGAAAAAGCCATTTTTTTTGAGATATCTGTCAAAGAATAATCCCCAATTTCCCATCGGTTTTCATGATTTCATTGAGTTCCTCAAAATATTCGTGACAACTCGTCACGTTGCGATTCCGAGCGTGTCATTTCGAGATATTTGCACGTGTTATTTCCAGCGCTCACTTTTTACACACTTTTATGTATGTAATCGTAAACGCGCTTGAAACGTGTGACTTTTAGCACTTTTACTCGTTTTTTCGCGTAGTCTGTGATCCGCTCGATGCCTAGAAATTTACACGCATAAAGAGCGTTATTCCGAAGCTTGGACTTCGAGATCGAAACAAACATTCGCCGTGTTCGAATATTGCTTTGAACCACGCAAAAAAACGTTTGTGAAATTTGGCACCGCCTACGACTGCAGTTTCCAGCTCAAACAGCAGGGAGATTCCTCAGAGGAATCCATTATATTGAAGGTAATGAAATAACCGTTTCGAGACGTTTCGAGTCGCGGTTGTGAAAAGTGTCTTTAGCGCGTACGGAATTCCTCGTACCTTAATACGTACACGTTTGTTCATATTTCCATAACGCATCGACCCCGGTCTCGTATGACGGAGCGTACGCTTCACGGAGGTTCGAGCTCCGAGGGAGCTGGTGCTCGTAAAGGCGCGCGATTCCGACGAGTTAATATTACAAAAGCCGCACTCGCCGGATCTCTCTGTGATTGTTAAAAATCGATACGTCCTCACGAGTGTGTAAGTTTTCTTGGGAGTCGCGGTATACGATATCCTTACGGTTGTTCTGTAGCTCTCTGATCTCTTATTTCGTGGCCCTGGAGAGAGACTCGAGAGAGCGAACGAATTGATTTGCGATGCGGAGCGCGCTCGTAACGCGCGCGCCACCAACGGGCGAAGACGCGGAGAGAAACATACGTTTTTTCCTACTCATTATACTATTTCGTTCACGAGCACCGGTCACGAGATACGCCTCACATACGAGCTCGTGAATTATTGGGATACCGGTGCACGCTGGAACGATAGGAAAAATAAAAAAACGCTGGAAATATTGAAGCGAAAGAAAACGAGAATTATGTGCGAGGCGTGTGGACATTTTCCTAATCTACCTTCCTCATTACCAGCAGCGTTGGCTGTTGAACAAATTTACGAGTCGTTTTGTAAAATTACATCAACAGCAGGAATTTTGTTCGTTTGGGAAATAATGCGGGAGTTATGGATCTTGTTGATTTTCGACGTGTCAACGATCGAGGCTGGCGAAAGTGTCGGGTTCTCGAGGCTGAATTTCATGCTGCACTTACGAAAAAACGAGTCGAGCGAATTGCTTTTTCTTCCTCTTCGTTTTTTTCTTCCGTCTTCGTTTCGAAATGTGCTGATTAGAAGCCCGAAGCGTCTACGCTCCGGAATAAATAAATGAATATTCCTCGTGGGAATGAATAACAGTTTTTATTTTCAAGGATTGTTCGTACGTGTGTCGGGCTTTCAAGGTCGTAGAAAGACGCTCCTCTGTTTCCCGACCTCCCTATGATCTCTTTGCTTCACTTCTAGTGAGATACTCTCTCGCTGAAGAAGAGACGTCTAAAAAAAGAGCTACGGCAGATTGGTTCCAATCTGGTCTCTTACGTGCGCTCCTCATTCTTTCTCCAATGTTTTTACACTCTTGGAGCAGCGAGGAGTATCTCGAGAGGCTCAAATTGAACACTCGCTTAATTTTCAACGAACGAAACAGCTCGCCTTGTTATGCGTGCAATCCACGTGATTGTCCTACGTAACGGAACAGAAAAAAACTAGTTATGATCGCGTTTGCCTGGCTGCCTCTATCTCTACGTTCTTCAAATGTCACATGAATAGTCATGAAGACCTAATTTCAGAATTAGATTTCATTCAACAGCTGCTGCTGCTGCTGCTGCTGCTGCTGAACGTACCAAACGGAAATGCGATTTTCTTAGGAAATAAAAATATCCATGGAAACTCAACGATGTCAAGGTCAATTGACTTTAAAGTTATTATGTTTCGCTGAAAAAAAGCAGTCGCGTCGTACGATTTCTGTTTTCCTCGCCTCGTACCTTCGTATGAGACGTAAAAAAACAAATCCGAGTCCACTTATTAAGGTATTCCTTTCACGAACCCGAATATTCTACAAACAACTGTCTTTAAATAACAGTAAAGTAAAAATGCGTGCGTATAGACGGCCAAATTTCAGGTTAGGTTATCCAACATTTAATAAATAAAGAATGAAAAATTGAAAAATCCATCATCACTATACGTTTCTACTGAATAATTCATTTGCTAAATAATTCTAAATTCCTGACACAAACTGTCCCACAGATAGAAGAAATGTGAGGAATCCATAGCAACAACGAAAATAAAGGGTTCATAAAAATAAATGCTCAAGAGATATTAACGATAGAAGATGGAAATCAGAGACTAGAAATCAGTCGAAATTTCGAGTGCCCCAATTTGCGTCACTAAGAAATACGCTCATGCGAAAGGTACCTTAAAATGATCCCAAAGGGTAGATTTTTTAACGTGCAATCGATGAAACAGGTTCGCGGAGCTTGACGTGAAAATCCACCTAATCGAAAGACAAATATTTTCATGCTCGTCCTATGTTTCGACGGATTTTAGTCACATCGAATATGTTGCTACTTTTATCGCTTGAATCGTTATCAGGTTCGAATAATGTATGTGTTGGAAAGTTCGAATGAATAAAGTTTGATGGAAATGATTACAGTGCGAGTGTGTCTATGGTCATGTCTATTATTGCGATAAAAAAAAGTCTACGTTTACATTGTACAGCGAGGCATAAGTTTGGGTGCAGCACGAACGCTAATCATTGACTTTCACGCAATGTAATAAAACCGTCAGAGCAGTCGTGTGTTGCGTACACTGTCACAGTTCGTTCAGTCACATTTAGATACAAGAAAAATCGTCCGTTTCGTGGCTGAATTCACTTTTTTCTTCTCGACAGTGACAGAACGTCTCTCAATCGCGTGATCCTCGGACAAAATGCCAATGAGATTCTCCGACCCAATGAGAAAACGCTCTGTGCGTTCGTCCTTGCGTTTTTCTCAAGGGTGAGAATTTAGACACGAAGATTTCGCGCATCGTGGCTCATCCCGAGACTCGTAATCGGTTTATTGAAGACAAAAAATACAATAAATTCGTTATCGTCCCTCTACGAGATTTCTTGGCATCATTTTCATTCGTCAAAGTCAAAGACCGAAAATATCGTTGCATTCGAGGGAATAAATCGCTGTCGAGTGACTGAGAATTTGCAATTCCGAGGGTGTGTCGTGACTAGAAATTTGAAGGAACGAAACTCTTGAAGCGAGTCATGAAATAAATCGTTGAAGCATCAAATCTTCCGGTGACTGTGAAACGGTTTTTCGTGATAGCAAAAAAGGGACTTTGTGTATGGCACTTTCTTATTAAATCGATACGACGGCGTCCTGTGTTACGAGGTAAAGGTGTTGAGAAAATTGCGCTCGTTATCGTCGCGTTTCTCGCGGCAGTGCCGTCACTCTGTTATCTTCAAAGTCATGAACGATGTGAGAAAAAAGGAAATAGAAAAGGGCCGAAAAAAGGGAGAATCGAGGGAAGACAGGAGAGCGAATTGATGCAAGAAAGCCCGGCTTCGAGAGAGCACGTGACGAGCGCTCCGTAGAATCTTAGTCAGCGCTATCTCGCTCCGCGCATCTCTCGAAAGTAGCACGGATAATAGCGATCTTCGTTTCGCGGTTTATTTTAATGTTGATTGCGTCGACCCACTTCGGTGCGAACAATAAGAAGTATTTTCTACGGGAAGCACCGGAGAAAAAGCGTCGCGAACGCCATATTTTCTACACCTTCAATATTTTTATGGTCTTCGACTGCACGGCTCGCGGAATCGTCAAAATATCGGTTTTCCTACGTAAATAAAAGCTCGATAAAAACATATCGATTTTCCCAATCGTTCGGGGCCTTACGGAACGTTAATTGAGGAGTGAATGACAAAAATTTAGCGAACACATTGACGTCCGTACTGGATCATTTGAAGTTGGTGCGTTAAGCACGAGACAACGCTCGTTCATTGTTTACCGCAATTAATTGGATCGACGCGTCAACAAGTTTTCGACATCGCGATTATCAAACCCGTGTAATGTAGAAGAGACTTGATGTGTCTCCGGCGAGCAGAAGCCCGAGAAAACCGGTAAACAATGCGGTGGCTCGGAGGTTCGAACTTTCCGAGGCTCGTAAAATCCGTGCGAGTATCTGGATCTCAAATGTTTCCCCATTGTGCACCACTACGAGATTTATTCTCTCCTGAATTTGCCGTTCTTTCCGCTCCCGAGTCCTACCGAGCTCGGACTAGATTCATTTTTTTCAGAGTAACTAAAAAGCCCAATCGGATTCGACTCGTCGTCAGAGATTCGCGATTTCGAGATCCTAAAAAGTCCCGAAGCAAAGACGGTGCTGCCATTCGTCCGGGGGAGTAGCAGCAACCTTGCCAAAAAACCAGCGAAAACACGTTCGTGATGATAGAGCGTGTCGCAACCGCCCCTTTTCGGGGGGATAAATAAACAAATGCAAAGAAAAAGCACGACCCGACTCATCGGGGGCTCTCCGGCAGGCATAAACACACAGTCGAAAAACGAGAAAAACAATGGGAACCGAGCCCACGAAGTTGGACAAAAGTGTAGAAGCCCTCCAACGTGTTTATTTTTTCCCCCAGCTAACGTGCATCGCCTCCGTGTATGAAACGGACGAAAACACGCACGAGCTTCTTCCGTCGATCATAATACATGCCTACGGAATAGAAGTAAGCAAAATATCGGTATGGACGTCACACCGCCGTGTATTACTTCGTGCATGCATATCGCGACAGCGACTAACGCGTGCGCGTGTCTGTGTGCGCAGAAAGTAAAATATACATTATAGCAAAGAGGTTCGAGTGTATAGTTTCGCTGCACGCGGAGGAGGAAAGGAGATTGAGGTTGAGTAAAGGTGAGGAGTAAAGATTGGTAAGAGGAGGATAAAGTAAACGAGTGTTGGAGAGGCAAACAGAGGCGGGAGGAGGGGGGGGGTTATGGAAAGAGTCAGCTCGTGCACACTGAACTCGGTACGTGAAAGGCGACGTCCTGCTGCCTGTTGACTCTCCTGTGGCAACCCACAATAGTGGGGTAATGAAAATAATAATAATTCTTATTATTATTGTCATTATTTTTATGAACACTATTGTTATTGTAGTAGGAATAATAATAATAGTATATTTTTAAATAAAACATGAGACCGAACCGGTCCTCGGTGCTGTAGAGGGAGCGGGGGATTCTCCAACGTTGCGCTCTCGTCAGCTGATCGTGAGAGAGCGAGCTCCGCACATCACGATTACGTGTATATACGTATATTCGTGTTTATAGATATACTCGTTTGATAAACTTAACACAAAGCGCACAGAGCGCACCTCCTCACGCGTTCTATTAGATTCGCGATGGCACACGACCTCGATTCCTCTCCCCCCCCCATGGTTCTTCCCAATTGGCCGGAAAATCGGTAAAGTGCATTTGAAATTTGAAGAAAAAGATTTTGTTGAGGAGCTCAAACGTCTCGACTCGTTGGCATTCTGAACGAATTTTATAAAGCTTTTTATAACGAAAATGACACTTTCGCTGCCGCGATGAGGAGACAGGAAATTGTAACGAAACGAAGAAACAATCTTGAGGAATAGCGTACAACGGAAATTTACCTCTCACAGCGGATTATAGAACTCCACGTGACTCAAGATTTCGTAAGTTCCATGGGGAAAAGTGCTGACGGAAGAAATACTCGGAGATCTAAACACTCGCCGGCTACTGCGGTGGATACACACGCGTCCGAAAGGGGATTTAGACCGTGGGGCGCGTCGAGTGGCAACGCGCTCGGAAGGGGAAAATAAAAATGGTCTACCGATCGCAGATTCAGCAACGGCTCAGTCAGCTGAGAGAACCGTCGTGATAGTTGTGCACAACACAACTTCACGTCCACCAACGGAAAATAACGGCTTCTCATCTCTCATTTATCCTGTTTTATGAGCCATTGGTTTTTAGCCCCATTTTAAAAGGGTAGGTCGATAAAATACCGCATGATTTCTCGATAAAATAAAATAACATTTGAAACTGAACGGATATTGACGGTAGGAAGAGGGAAACTCGCGTTAATCATTCAGGTTCGGCGCAATGATTATTTTAACTTAAAACTGAAACGTCAAATATTCCGAAAATTTAATGTTCCATTGCGATGACGAAATGACATATTCGTCGCCGTCCGCACAATCGACGGTCACAAATGTTCCTGAAATTGAAGTGGGAACCAAAGCACGAAAAGTTTATACTCGCGAGAGCACGTACGACTATTCGATTGACCGCAATTTTTTAGCTGCTTCGAGTGCGTTACATTCCTCCAGAAGCAACCGCTCGAATTTTGGACGCTCGTTTTTCACGTTATTGACAGAACGACGGTTGCGAGAATAACGAGAAAACAAATAAGTGAAAATATTTTTTGAATATTAAAAGAAGAATGTACCTCCTTTGGTAACTTGAATAATTCAATTTTTTTAATTATTCACCGAAATCTTCGTTACACCGGGACCGGAAATGTGCTGGACTCAACTAATTTCCCGGAAATAACGAAATAATGCAAGACACGAAATACACACTTCGTACACTCGACGAGTATTATGCGTGTACGAATTTCCTCGAATCGATTGTCAGTTTACATCCAACGGCTGTAAATAACCGCAAGTACGACTTGCGACGTTATCGGTTAATATTATAACAGCGAATAGACCGAGAAATATACGTGTGCCGAAGCATGTTATACACAATTCGTTCCACGAAACATTGACCGAAGGATGTCCTCGCTCCTCCGCCACCTCCCCTGTTCGAACTCACGAAAACAAAAATATTCGGTTCCTCAATTTTTTCGTCGAACTTCATGACCGTTTTCAACACTTTTTTAATCGATGTTGTCTGTTGCTCGAGAGAGATTGTTGAAATATTGTTTTCGACAATAATTCGACTTTTTGTTTGGTATCGTAGCGGGAGACGCGATGAAATACTCGAATTTTCAAAAGCTGTTCTATTCATAGAATGAAATTTAGTTGAATGACATTTTGAAGTTTCGTTTCCGGCGTTCGGGTGTTTTCAGCAATAATTTTAAGTGTGCTAAATATTTTTGTGAAAATATTCATACGCGGGAGGAAAACGGAATGAAATGAAATAAAAATTTGCGCTGTTCAATTTCATCGGAGACGTTATAAAATTCATCGTAATTCGGTAAACTCGAATGTTGGCCTCGCTCACGGAAATTCCATTTCACGCTCGTTACGATCATTTCGAATGCATGGAAATTATTATGATTCTAGGTTATTTAAGGAATTTAAAAAAGCATGAGAAAAAAATAAAAAAAAGATGGGACGATGCACCGGGCGTGAATTCCGAAAATTTATCGACGAAGAACTTCCGAGCACGCACGACCGCGCCATTAACGAATGAAATATCACGAGAATAAATGAGCGGCGAATAAAAAAGAATGGCACTAGGAAATGGAAAGACAAAAAAGGTGGGTGTGCGATATTATTCTTTTTTGTTGCTGCAGGATGATTTATTCGGTGCACTTTGGATCGTTTTTCGTGGGAGCATAAAAAAAAAAAAAAAAAGGCTCGCAAAATATTTCGTTGCGAAGAAACAAAAGAAGGGCAGTGGAAAATGATTTTCGTGTGTTTTCACCGCGCTATAGTTTTTGCGATCAAAAAGAATTCGATATTTCCGAAAGAGCCTGAAGCATTTGAGATAGCGATTTCAATTTTTTTTTTTTTTTTTTCGTTCGCGTGCGACGATTTAAAGCACTGAAAAGGAGAAATGCCTTGGGCCGTTTAACAGGAAACATATGAAGATGAAACGAAAAAAAAAAAGCAAAACAAAAAAGCGGAAAGAGAGAAAAAAGAAAAACGCAAAAAGGAAAGAAAGGAGCGTACGTAAAACCGGTCGCTCTGGCGCGTCTCTATCGTCAGCTGAGAGGCCAGCTGAAAGCCTATAGCAAAACTCACGAGCACATATAACCAGAAACACGAACACAATCTCACGCATAAATACACACGACCGGTGTTAACCTCGCGACAGCTCGGGTAAGCCCTTAGGAATAATTGAACATTTATCTGCGATCGATTTTTTGACATTACTGTACGACCGAACGCAACGCACAGTGAAACAAAAGAGATCGTCATCAAAGAAAAATAAGCATCGAAACATCACACTCGCGGTAAATACGGATATTTGTTCCTTACCTTGATATGTATACGTGTTTGTAAGTGTGCATCAGTGCATGTGTTTCATGATGGTCCTCGAATTGCATCGACGTCCCAATGTAAAACGTCGACGCGAAATAAAACAGCCAAATAAACAAGAAACAAGAGGATATTAAGGATGCGCGGAGGTGAAGTAAATTTTTCAAAACCACTCACAATGGAATCTTCCAGTAGACTGAAGCAAGAGAGAACCGGCGAGCCGTTCCTGCCCCCGTGCACACCCACAGTCACTCCGGACAATTACGAATTGTGTGTGTGCGTGTGTGCGTGTGTTTTCTTCTTTTTTTCTATCTTCCCTCTCGCTCTCTCTCTTTCTCTCCTCTTTCACTCGCTCTCGCTCTAGCTCTCTCCTATTTCTTCCTCTAATTCCTTCTTTCAACGTTGTTGTCAGGACCATGTAACGACGCGATGCACTCAACGAGATGCTGAGAAGAGCGAGATTAAACGCGAACACACTTGACCGTAAGACGCGCACGAACAGGATTTTTTTATTAGCGGAAAAAATACAGCGCCATGGACGCCGCTGACAGCACACACACATATGCACGCGCGCACGCGGCACAGAGAGCTGTCAGTCGCTCGCTCGCGCTCAGCTCGCTCCTCCGGTCCCTCTATACGCGCCAGTTTACCGACCGCGCAAACTCCCGCCATCTACCATCCAAATCTTTCAAACTTTCGCCTCTCGAGAGCCCGCCATTTGACCACCTAGCAACAGGGTCAATGTATATACCAATCTTCTATATATCTATACACATTGCTCTTGTTACGAACTCTACGGATAATATAAATATAATTGCCCGCTCCCGAGCACGTACATAAGTAACCTACCGCACTTCATTTTATATTCACCGTTTAAATATTGAAAAAGTGATTAAAACCGTTTTTTAATAATACAACTGATTAAGATAATGCTAAAAACAATCAATTATGTGTCAGCATCGCTATCACTGCGATTATTATGAGCGACGTGCAATACATTATCGTGGGGATGCAATTGTTCATTTTATTCCACGTTTCTCGATCCTCAAAATCAACGGAGAGCTTCTTTTGAGAACGACCAACGAAAAAAGTAGGTAAACAAACTGACGTATTTTCAGGTTACTTTTCGACGGAGCCAAGCAACTTTTTTCAATGTATTCGAACAAATTGTGGTTTAAACAGAGTGATCGGATTACGGGGGGCTTGAAAATATTTGAGAAAATTTTGTCGAGATGGCAGTACGATGATGGAGCAAACCCCGAAAATATCGAATTGACGACGACTCCAAACAATGATAAATAACGACGAGATATTTTCCATTCGAAAAATAAATTCCGTGCCAGGAGAGAAGCATCTTTTATTCATGAGTTTCCGCTTTTCAAATGAAACGTTCGACGAGTCTTATTTTTTCATAAATTTTATTATCAACGCACGTTCCCACTTTTTCACATACACGAAGGAAAATGCTCAAAATAGTTGATTTACATTTTTATTCAACAATCTTTCGCTCCATCTCCTGCCTCTCTTTTTCTCGATTTCAAAGATGCATCAACATCGCAAGAGCTCTTTTAAATAAATATTATTATTTCTGGCACTTGTTTCTGAGGGTGAGAATTCGCGTCTCGTTTATCACACCGATCCATGCGGCTCCAATTCCTTCACGTTTTATTTTTGTTTTCATTTTTTTTCGATTGACGAAAATTCACAACCCTGTGTGCTCCTGACGCTCTTTCGAACTGTTTTTCGTCATTTTTTCAGCCGTTCAAACGCACACGAGCATCTTCGACGACGCGTTTTCGATCGTTCCCTATTTTGCGTACTTTTCACACGTTTATTTCTTCTCGAGTACGTTTCTGTTACGGAAAAATAGCGAGAAGGCTCGATCCTTCACCGGTCGAATATTCCACCAAAACATACACGATAATGCTAAAGTCTAAATGATACCCGTCGAACTATTGTATTTTTTTTCTTTTTTTTCCATAGACAATAGAATATAAGATCGATGAAAAATGGGAGAAAAAGTCAGAAACGTAAAACAAAAATATCAACCTATTATTGAAAACAAAATGTATATACAACAGGAACTAAAACTGAATAATCAATAAAACGAGCGAGCAAGCGAGTCCACGATAGACTCAGTACCCGAATAGCTTCTTCAACATTTCTATAAATATATATTTTTCTCAAGTTTTCATTTTCAATATAAAATAGAATTTAAAATCGTTGCAGGTTCGTTCTCAAAGGGTCGAACGAATTGGCCCGAATCGTAAACAGATCTGATCCAGAACGAGCGTGAGGATAAAGACAAATGGAATGTTTTCGTATGGCGAATAACAAAGAGAATAAAAATATTATTTCGAAAAATAAAACGAGTCGGGGCAGAGCACGCTGACGAGATGATTCCTCTCGAAAGGAGCCCTCACCCCTCTATTCTCATAGTTCTCTTGTCTAACCTAACAACAATATAGAAAAATAATGTTCTCTTCGTCGTCGCTTATCTAAAAGTCTAACTTGATCTGCACGGAGGAAAAATGCCGGAGGAAATCGCACGTTAAGCCGAAAGCCACTTGACTTTTTCGATTTTATAAAAAGTTATTAAAAACCAGAGTTTCTCTGTGCTTCGCGATTCTCTGGAAACAGCCGACCAAGTGTGGATATATTCTTGACGAAATTTCTTTTTTAAGGTATTCCCCGTACGTGTTTTGTCAGCTTTTGCTGTTTCCTGAAGGCCTGGAAGTTGATCGATTTAATCGGCGTTTCTGTAAGCTTCGACTCGAGGGGCTCAACCCCTGAAGAGCGTCACGCTCTAGCCATTTAATTTTCTCTTGAACCAAAAAGCTTTTATGGAGCTCATTGCTCCATAAAACTAGGAATTTTGTTTTCGACGGAGTGGAAAATTCGGATAGAATTTTATCGCTTTTCCGGCTCGTCGGTACGCAGCTTTTTTGTCTCCTCGTTCGAGCGAATCTTTGGAAGATAATTGCCCTTAACGAGATATTTTGTGCGCGGGTTTCTATCCCTGTTTTCGTTTAAATCAAAGATTCCTCCTCTTTTTTTAGTTTTTTCCTCCTCCCCCTTATACGCATTATGTTAAATTGTCACGAGACACCATGACGAAGGAAAGACCGTGCAATTTTCAACGACCGATCGAATTTCATTCCAATCTCTTCTGGATCCTGAGCGCAATCGCTGCGGTTATTGCTGCCCCTTTGCCACTTCCATCTTGTGCGTGAATCAGTTTGAACTGTAAGGATAAAAACGAGCTTTTTATTAGTCGAGCCTGCTTCGGGACTGGATGAATTTTTATGCGAATTTTGGAATCTGGCAAACTCAGAGTTGAAAATTTGCGCGATGTGTTTTTTCGCTCGTGGAGCTTGGGCTGCTCGCTTTTTATTGAGAAAAGCAATAAAATTGTTGCTCACTTTTCGAGTCGGCGTTAACAGGCTTATGTAATTGTTCATCCAACTTTCCAGTCGCGGATGATGCTTGTAAAGAGATCCGTCGACAGCTATCGTTACAGTTTCACGTTGCATCCGATCCAAGATACTCGCAAGACCTGAAAGCATCGACGACGGAATGCGAATCATGAAAATAGTCTCATGAATTCACTTTCATCTGAGACGTAAAAAGTCAAAGGTTTGGAAGGGAGAAAAAATGTTGTTCCGCACTCACATATCGAAACTAGAAGGGCTGCACGATTCGAGGCAACTGCACAAACGTACTGAACGATGCTGACGTCATCCTCGTCCGGGACAATGTCAAATTTCGCGAGCACTCGCTTCGTGTGTTCACTTCCACCGTTGACTGAATCCCTGCACAAATTCGGGCTCCGTTAAACATTGGGAAAACGCACTTTCGATTGGTACGAAAGAAAAAAACTGGGGAGCAAGTTCTCTTGAAATACAAAAACGTTCAACGAAAATACTTTGTTGAAATATTCGGAAATTAGCTGACTGGATAAAACCATTTTTCGGAGTTACATTTTTAGAGAATTTGAGGGAGAATCGAACGAATTTTCTACCTGTAAAGAGTTCAGGGGTAAAGGATTTAAAAAAAGTGCACGCCGGAGGCAAACTTACTCTTCGATGTCGGAAACGAAATCGGTCGTGAATTTGCCAGGTACGAGAAGATTGCTGACGTCTTGTTTCGAGAACAAGAGACCGTCTTTGGTGAATTTGGCGAGTACGACGCGCACCACCTCGCCGAGATATTTTCCGGCGATGTATTTTTCGAATCTGTTGTCGAGGTAGGTGAACAGGAGTCAGAAGAATTGCAGCCACGATGAGCGGATAATTTTTTTGGAATAAATGAAAATGGACTCACGTGAAGGAGCTGACGATGAGGGAATTCGCATCGTTTTCGCGGTCAAAGTCCGTTTTTATGAAGTCCAAAACGCCGTTGTCGCCGAAAGCACCCCATTCGATGTCGATGATGACCTGGGGAAAGAGTTCAGCGAGTTCGGATTAGTGCGACGTTCGAAAGTTCCGACTCTCGAGATGCAACGTTGAAAAAAATCTTCACTCACTTCTCGCTCCCCGTGTCTTTCCGGCTCCCAGTGCTCGACTTTATCTGCTCTCTCGAGATAGCAGGCGTTGCTTCCGGTGCCCAAAATGAGGCCGATCGCGGTGTCGTGGTCTTGGGTTGCACCTTGGAGCAAAGTGCCGGTTGTGTCGTTCAAAATGGCCACGACGTTGACCCTCGTGTCTCCACGTCTTGCGAGGGCCTCTCGCAACAGTTTCACCGCATCCTCGTTCACGACGTCCGGACAATTGAAGCTCTTGGTCCACGTGACGAGTATACCGATGTCGAGGGAGTGCTGAATCATTGGGAACGAGAACGTGAAACCTGAATGCATCATACGAAGAAAGGTAAGAAATCTTTTTTCCAATTTCCCTCTACGTGGGGGCTCGTTTTTATTTTTATTTTTATTTTTATTTATTTCAATAGGAAAAATCAAACTTTGGAATCTTCAGCACGTCCAAGCGATCCGACGTCCTTTTGCGTTGCTATTATTCTTTCACAGATTTAGAAACAACGATAAAAGTGCATTTCACACGTGCCTCGCGACCCGGTTATCGACCTCGTTTCGTACGAGATAACGCGATACTCTTATGGTAACCGAAGCTCGCACAGTCGCTTGAAAATCTTAGCACGTTTTCACCTTATCGAATGAGGGACCCGCCTCGAACGAACATCCGAACCTGCTCGCTTGCGTCACTTTATTTTGTATTCGAACCTCGTGTTTTTTACACTGTGCATTTTACACTGATTTTCATACAGATTTCAAGATGTGCGAGTTGAATTTTCTTTAATGAATTTGTTGTTTTTTTTTTTTTTTTTTTTTTTTTTCAAAAATATCGATCAAAGTTTTTATCCAGGCAAAAAAGTTTCCAGTCCTCATAAAAGACTCGAAATTCTTTGAAAAATTGTGACTCACTCGCGCCACGAAAAGAGACTGTGGAGTCAGCAAAAACTTTTTCAACCGAGAAAGCATTTTTTTTTTCATGGGAAGATGGAAAGATTTTGTTTGAAACGAATGAAACGAGGGCTCGATCGATTAGCCTCGTCGATCCATTTACCTAAAGGAAGCTCCACGTCCTGAAGACCCTCACTGATTACAAAATTGCTGACGCACTCGGCGAGGTAATCAAAAAGTGGTAATCCCGAACCCACTCTCAAGTGAGCTCCGATGTGACATAGCTTTACATCCTCCCGTACAACAACACCGTTCACAAGCTCGAGCAGTAGCACCCGGAAATTCGTTCCTCCGAGATCGAGTGCCAGAAACAAACCCTCCTCTGAAACAAACGGAATTGAACTGATTAGTGGAATCGCAATGTGATCATGGCGATGGGCAGACCCAATACCAGGTACAAACGAAAATGATGTGTTAGAAAATGGAAAAATAAAAAAAAGTGGGCAAAAAATTGATGTTCTGCTTTCATATGGACTCGAAAATAGAGTTTCGTCGTTTAGACTCATCAGCAGTTGTACTCGTTGGGTCAGATTGTCGTCAACTTTTGGACAACCAATGATCCAATTCTTAATCATTTAATTGATCGTTTTTAATTAAAAAATTGAGTTTTAAAATTAAATTTATAAAAATGTAAAAATGAACTCTTTTTAAATGAATTCGTTGCGAGCAAGAGCATGGGGGTTCATTCAGTCAATAAGATCCTCCAACGTTTTAAGGGTGAATGATACAAAAGTCGAAATAATTAGAAATTGATCAAATTTGGTGATAATGTTATTCAACATCAAGTGCGAAAACACAAATTTTTTCAAAATTTTCTTCTGTTTAGTTATCGAGTAATTACGCATTAAAGCAGATTTCTTATGCCCGGAATGTATACCTATATATATGGAAACGCTATGCTTATACACGTAAACTTTAGTGATCAATTACTCGATAACTGTACAGAAGAAAAATCTTAAAAAATTTGTATTGTCAAATTTGGCACTAAAGAATATGTTCACCAAATTTTATAAAATTCTGATCATTTTGAATTTTTTTATGTTTTTAGCATGGTTTAGCATGGCAACATTGTATCGCCTGTGCAATATATCATTAACATGAGAACGAATTTGAGAATGTTGGGGAACGAAACATGCAACGGATGATGAGGAAATGGCAGAAAATTTGGGCTCCTGGATGGGAAGCTTTCGAGTAGGCAATGTGAAAATAAAATTGAAGGGAAAATTTTCCATGGAGCCGGTTATCGAGTTCTGCGAGTAGAAATTAGACTTCGAACTAGTGATACGAAAATTGAAAAGTGAAAACGGGCAATAAACGAGGCAAAGAAGACCGGAAGAAAAGGAGTGGGGGAAAAATGAACATCTGCGCGTATGCCGGGATGGCAGAGCCCTGCAGAAGGCGTGGGGGAATCGACGAATCTGACGTTGGCAGAGAAAAGTAAAATTCAGAAGCAAAGTTGGTCGGTTTGCGCAATCGTCGAATACGATAGCGAACGCGAAATCACGACCGGTTTTCCTTTTATCAGCGACTGGAGTAGCGTGTGTTTTTCGTATACTTTGTTTCTTTGTGTCTTTCTTCTCGTCAGCGACTAGAAGTTGCTGCACACATTTTTGCACCGTGCATAACGCAAGAGTCGCAGTTACTTTCCGGCTTCGATTTGATAAAAACAAAAATAATGGTCGGTAGCAATTTGCGATCTCGTTGTTTGTTTCTATCGCGTATTGTACAACGAGGAAAGATTCGAGAGCGCGATACAAACGATCTCCATTTAATCGATAAGATTTACAGCGCGCCATGCAATTTGTTTACGTTTTCACACCGTTACGTAATTCTCATTTTTATCTCTCGATAGTTTCGTGCATGCGATATTCGTCATGATTCCAAGGAAATCTTTCATCGAATCGTTACACTGAAAAATTATAAAATTGGCCGTTGCATTACCGGTGCCATCGGGCAGCTCGGGTATGTACGTGTTTTCCATCTGCAGTGACGAGGCTTGTTGGTGTATGCCCTTTTCCATTTCCGAAACGAAAACATCCTGGATCTTTCGCACGGTTGCAGCCGAGAACCTCATTTTTGCCAGCTGATTTTCGACCTGTTGAAAAATCCAATTGATTTTATTGCCGGATTAATGATTGTTCTAATTCCATTGAAATGGCTTCGAAACTGTTGCAGTTTCTCAACTTCTTTAGCTCGCTGTAAAATGCGGTAATCTGATTGCTGATACCTTTCTGTTCGTGAAGGCATTTTCGAACGATTCGATACATCACAACATTCGAATCAATGAATCGTAACAAAAAAAAATCAAGCAAAGTGTCTACTCGATGCTTGAGAGCAGATTTTTTCTTGATATGAAAAGCATCCCCGCCGCGGGGAGTGGACGAGCAAAGAAGCTGGATTTCACGGTTACATTTACAACGATAAAGTGTCATGGTGCGATAAACGTCCCTTGTCGTTGGGAAAAAAACTCAAGTTTTTGTGTTCTTTCATTAACTAATATTTACTCACATTTATCTTGCCTTATCTGATTTTATTTTAATATCCGATTACTCAGGTATCAATCAATGATTATTTCAATAAAATCGTTGAGTTATTTGACGTCTTGGTTTATCAGCTTGAGTCACACGAGGATGAGTTCTTCCCAATTATTTTTATTATTCTTACATAATCGAATTTTATTGTCATAATTTGATCCTCCGAAAAAGTTTTTAATAAAGCTGCGGGGAGCTGATAAACCGCAGAAAGTCGAGTTGTGTTACGTTTTTTTTTTCAATTCCACGAAAAATGAATAGAAAAAATGAGATTCACGAAGAGTGTTGAAAGGATTTTGCTCCTTGGAGAAACGAAACGATGTTTGGTCAGCGTAACTATGACACGATAACGAAGCCATCGTTCTCTTGATAAAAGAAACATTAAATCGTCGAAGCAGCAGCAATTAAAGTGCAAAAATCGTATTCACAACAACGAGGCATTTCGAGAAAGTTATGACAACGGTCGTCTTATCAGTCCGAGACTCATTATGCAGCGATACAAGCGTTCCAGGCTATTAAATATCTCGTAAATAATTCATAACTCGTCTCTGAAAATAGGTGGGACGAGGAGGGTCCTGCAATGAGAGTAATCGACCAATTTTCCAGCGGCCACGACTTTGCGAATGTTCAGTTTGACCCTCGCTCCTTACAATTCAATTGCAACATTGCGATGTTTAACTGGAATGCATTCGGGGGAATAAAGTGTACCGATTGAGTCGTTCGAGATGCGAACGACCGTGTCAGTGCTCAATGAATTCTTGTACGAAGACATGAAGATTATGAATTTGGTCGACGACCCCGATTCCTCGTTTTATTCCCAAAGAAAAAGCCCACATTACAGGACAGATGAAATAAAATCGATTTTAAGGGGGAATATCAGCGTGAAAAAAGCCTGGGCGTAAAAGAGCTGCTGTATGGTCCAGGGATAGCAGACTAATCGGTGAAAACTTGTTTTATATTAATATTTAAGTTACATCATTCAATTTTATCCTCTCAAAACTCGTTTTGCTCGAAACCAATGTTTTTAAACCTGGTTGACAGCGAAACTCTGCCAAATTCTGTCCAATTATTCAAAAAGCATTCACCTCAGAAAACTTGTCGCTATCGTCTCATCGTAGAGTTCTTTTTTTAAAATAGTTTACTCTTTTTTTATTAAAAATTTCCCGCAAAATTTTTGTGCAAAATTCGATTTTTTTTGTAATGGCCGCATTTTTTCTTGTAATCGAAGTTTTCAAATTTCCTGCGATGCTGCCAGAGCTGTACTGTTATAATTCAATAATCTTTTTGAATCGTTGATTTCGCATGCTTGCTCCGGCACTTGTGCTGTCAACCGTCCGAGAGTCTTTTTTTGAGACGCCCCTTCGCGACCGCTCCCCTCCTCAATAAAATGTACTAAAAATAATAATAAAATTTCCTCGTATACTTCGTTACTTCAATCAATAACGCACTTTCAAATAATTCGATCGAGCCGTATTTTAAAAAAGATCCCCAAAAATATCCCATTTTTCAGCCATTTCGATGGTCCATCTCCTGAGATAACGAAGAAAGCGAGCCCAAGGGGCTAAAAATATGGTGACAAATCGCGGAAAAACGTGGCTGTCCATCTCGAAATGAATTGTGTAACGAGCTCGAATGAAAGCGACGCACCAGCGATAACCCTCAAAGTAATCTCGGTAACACAGTTGGGGTTCGTTCCTGTACAAATCCACAATCCATATCGGTCTAATGTGATCTTCGGTTCAAATAGATTCTCGCTCTCCTACTTGACCCAGGGGGCAAAGATGAGGGACGAAAAAAAAGGAATGATAACGCACACGAGGCGCGATACGGAAAGCCCAGACCGCCCGGTTTTTTCGCATCAATTTAATCTCGCCCGATGACTTTCGATCCGCCTCGTCAAGCTCCCGCAGCACAAACGAACAACGACAATAACTGCTTCCAAATATTTCAATTTTTTCACGAGTCCACGTGGTTTTGCCATCGGACGAACGCGAATCGTGCAACGCGTGCGTTTAGTGGTGCCCTCGTCTTTGCCACTTCAGATACTTAGGGTCAATCCGCGTGACGAGCACAGACCGGGCTATTATTAGTCTCGTAACACTGAAGGGCGATCCTCGTAATAATGTACATTTATAGGTATAACGCGCTGACCTATAATGACCGAATGCGCTGTCGTGAAATCACGGCTACGGCTTCGGGCCTCCGAATAAGTGAAGTTTCTATTTTGACAATGAATCATAGAAAATTCTGGACGCCGCTCAACTTCTAATCTTCGTTGAAGCAAGTCCGACTGTTTTCTTGCAGCTGAAAATGAGCTTTTGTGATCGGATGCGGAGATTGTTAGAGCGGAAGTCGGAGTCCGAGGCTCCGTGGGGCGATCGCATCAGCTGGGACACGCGATCGAGAAACCGGCAGCGTCATTATCCCGCGTTTTTATTGGGGGTCGAGCTTCCAGAGTCTCGGATTTCACCCGAACTTTGTGGCGTTTAAGTTAATTAGATTTTATCGTTTCGTCGAATGCGCCTCATTCTACCGACGAGGAAAACGTTTTGGAAGGAAAAAATCAAACTTTTATATACCTTCTGGCGCTTGACGTCGTCCGAAATAGCAAGAGGGGCAACTTGGATGGCCTCGTGCAACACTCGCTCGGTCGGCGCCATTGTCGTGCGATTCTCTCTACCGTTTATTCCTGAAACACACAAATCAATGAATACTCGAAACTTCGAAATCAATGCACAAATGAACGGACATGAAACGAGAATTCATACGTTGACAAGCACGCGACAACAGTTGACAGAATGACAGAAGAGGCTCTTCCCTTTTTTCTATAATCCCGGGGACAATGAATCACGAATTTTGCATTAATTCTTGCATGCAAACGAAATCAATTGAACAGTCATCAAAAATCAAAGTCGTTGTGCCCGCTCTTCGGCATTCCTCGTCACGAATGGACTCTTTTTTCGTACCGATAAACCATCGGCCAAGATCTTTATCTCATTGCACAAAGATATAAATCATTGAAGGCGTCGTTTAGGCCGTGAATGGATTTCGATACACCTTTATTTCGGCGTTATCAAGACTCGAGACCCCCGATTAAATATTGTGCCGTACGTATCGCCGTTTTGATCGGTCACCTTCGAAATATCACATTTCAGTTTGGCACGTAGTTACATTAGAATTATGGGGATCATCGATTCATGGTGTATGTCTGAGTGATGGAGATTAACTTCGCAAAATGATCTCGAAACTGACAGCAACTAGATGACGGAGCCGAAACTCTCTCCCGTAACAATTCGGCGAACGGAAACGTTGAGAAACGAAGATTATTTCAGTTTTTTTGTATATAAAATTCGTGCGGCAGAGCCGTCGAGGCAGCAGCTCCCTCAAAGCGCGTCTTCCGGCAGGTTTTTCTTCATCGAATTCCGAGAGAAGCTGCGAGGCACTGCAGTGCATACTATTTTGTAATTTGGTGCCGAAGTTCAAAAAGTTTCCACGTGTTCCCACTCGGGGAGGGGTACAAAACTCCGCATGCGCAACAGTACAAACTTTGCTGCGGATTCTCTCCAATTGTCGTTTCTAGGGGGACTGGAGACGAAGCTCTTGCGAAAATGAGGATAATTTTCACCACTTTGTTCCGGAGGTATAGCAACGCTAAGAATTTTGTGCACGTGCGTCAGGCAACGGAAAGTCGTCGAGTCAGAAGCCCTCGACTTCGTTTTAAACATTTATTCCGAAAATTCTCATGTCTTTGGATGCCTCAACGTCTGACAATTATCGTGAGATTATTTCGCCTTTCACGTCCGATTTATCGAAGATGAAAAACTTTAATTTTTTTCAAAACGAGGCGTTAAAAAATTCGTTCGCACCGCGCATCCCAATGGGTAATTCATTGGTTCTTGGAGAACTCAACAATTATGCGATGTGGTGGGACAAAATGTGTAACAGAAAGACACGTGGCGCCGGGGGGCTGGACGACCGCAGGTTACGATCAACAGCCTTGGCTCATCGTCTCGCTTTCCCAGTATTGGATTCAGAATCTGCACAACAATGTTGCTAATGACAGTCGAATCACGGATATTTAAACGCACGATTAATATCTTGAATGTGAAAATAAGTGAAAAAGTTTCAACGAAATTTCGACCTCGTTTCACATCTTTCCACCAGCAAGATCCGGAAATACGATTCCCAATTCGTCCGACGTCACGGTGATTTACCGATCCCCGTTGTACGGTCCGTACTGACGTGATATTCCACGCTTCAATGCCGAGGGATGGAATCATTATCGGGCAGCGCCCCGCGAGCGAGCGCGCGCGCTCCTCGCATGCGCCGAATTTCTCGCCCACTTTCCTTCCACTTCGGGTTTTATCGTCCCGTCAAAATTCCTGTGATGTCAGGCAGAGCTAGCCTTATCCCGCAGTCGATATTAGAATTGCCAGGGCACGGACTCTCGCGACAAAAGTACCGGAATAGGCCACGCTTCTGCTCGGAGCTCGACACCAACGTTTTCTCAACTGAGAAATTCGCTTTTCCTCGTTCTTTATTCTTCGAATGATTAATCGATAAATTAGCTCGAATTAGAGTCCTCATTCGACTGCGACGATCATTTTCATTCGTCGGGGAAACCAAACTTTTCTCCTTTCGCTAAAATTTCAAGGCGAAATCCATTTCTCAAATATTCTTAACGCCGTAGCGTCGCAAACGTCAAGTTATCGAAAGTACAGATGTCCCAAATAGATTATTCGAAGCGAATGATACGGAAAAACCGTCGAATCAAGTTCAAAAGAATCGATGGAAGGATTAAATATTTATAAAACTTGAGCCACTCGGTACGAGCGCGTTTGAGCCAGATTATCGATCGAGTTTGCATTTTCTGTTAATAATTCAAACGCAAATGTCTTCCTCTTCCACGTCGATTCCACGAAAGGAATCGACGATCAAGGAATAGCGAATTCGCCTTTTTCCCCCTTCCAATAACCGAAAACTCAAAATTCCACGAATTCGCTCGTAAAACATTTTTGCGGTTCGATATAAAAATGGTTTTTCCAGTGTAGCGATTCGTGAATTTTCGGCGCCACTTTTATCCTCCCTCGATCTGCCTTCCACATCGAGATTAGTGTTACAAATTTATGAGTCTAATATTTATGTCACGTCCGATAGAAGATATAATTACACCTGTGATAAAACGAAACATCGAGATGACGTTACTTTCGAGTACACTCGCGGGATTCGATATCGGAGCCCCGGATCGAAACGCTAAAAATCGAAGATAAGAGACGAAGTGAGCGCGATGTACAATATCTTGTAACACACTCGTATTATAATTATGTGAATATATAACAAAACACTCGTTTCACCACTCGATTCATTACAGCATCAATTCCGCACGTTGAATTCCACTTGGAAATAATCTTTTTATGAGTACCTGCAAATTTGTAGAGACGAGAACTCGGCGAAGAGAATGGACTCTGAAAATTCATCGTTCAAGTGTTCAAGAACGTTTACTTAGAAATTTTGTATTTAAACATTTTTTTATTGTGGGAATTGGGAGGTGTGAACGTAAAATACGATCATTTTGTAGACCGAATTGAGTGTGCTCGTTCATGATAAAAAGTACGCAAATAGATCATTAATTCGAACCATTTACAACACGATTCTTCTCGTGGCTCGCAAGATACTTTGCGAGCAACGGAGAACCCAGTCGATCGGGTTTCAAATATTTCTACGACAGTTAGAAAATTTCAATTTCGTGGCTCTCAGGCTACAAAAATTCGATACAACGAAGCGAAATCTTCATACTGAAACGAAACTTTGTTAAAACTATGAAATATTTAAGGATATTAAGCGAGTTTCATTTTCGGCTGATCTAAAATTATTGAAATTTCTCATCATCCGCGAAGCTCTCGTAGATCTTCAATCAAAGTGAGACGAAGAGGTTGATTGCTGAAGAAAAGCATTGAGAAGTTGACGACGCTGAAGTTTCCAACGTTGGAGTCCAACGAAATGAACGAAAAAAACGTTTGTAATTCACCAATTGTTTATTTCACGAATCGTTGGTGCAGCTTGCAAAACTACGAATCGCTACGAATCGCAAATTTGGCAGGGAACAAAATAGGAGAATTACTGGAATTATTGGAGAGTTTTTTTCCATCGTTTCGTTGGACTCCAACGTTGGAAACTTCAGCGTCATGAGAAGTTGACAGCTTTGATTGGACGAAGAAACGTGGCAAAAGTTTTCAGATGATTTAGTTATTCAGTTAATAAAAATTCGACATTTCGTTTTTTCGTTTCCGATTCTTCCTGAATATTTTGATGATCCGGTGAACTTTTAATCTCATTAAATATTACTGAAATCTCGATGTTTTGAAACATCCGACGGATCATTTGTGCCTTCGAACTTTATCCCTGAAACACTGTAGATTTGCTGTCCCCTCAAATATTCGTTATACAACGAAATTCTTTGATTCGAGCTACGCGAGTTTGAATCAGCGTTCTTTTTTTAACGCACCAGTTTTTAAGGCGCTCCGACCGAATGCCAAGTGCATTTTTCCATTCCCAAGAAATGATGGGAATTTCGCCCCCGACAATGGCTACGTACACACGACAAAGTTGATAAACCTCACAGACAAAATTATTTTTTCCTCGTTTCACGATTGGACCGAGAATTGTTTAACTCGAAATAATTCATACAGAATTAAAACCAAACACGAATAATAAAATGGCGGCAACGGCGCCACAACATCGAGGAATTTGGTGATTCAATTTCAATGTCTCAAGTTCCGAGACTCGTGTTCAATCGACCAGAAGCTTTTTGTAAACCACTTTCTGGTTTGAAGCTTCACAAGTGATTGTTAATTCTGCGAAGCACGAGCGTGGATTTAGCAGCTAAAATATACGCGCGGTAATGAGAGCTTGATGAATTTGGAGGAGCACGAGCGCGCGCTAGTTCCGTCACGATTATCATACGAACAATGCGGCTCAACCTTGAAAACATGCAACGGCATCGGAGCCCGTGTTTGATTCGACAACGAATCCAAACCGGTACACCGATTATTCGGCCAACTGTGCGCTACGCGAAAGCGAAAAAAAATGATCGAGCTTGCCTAAAAATGAGATAATTGAGCGCCCCCGTCTGTACCGACTCCATCGCTCTGAAGCGATTGAGCGACACTAACCAGCGTGAAACACTGCAAGGAGTGGGGCAGAAGTAACCACGTGGCGTTATTAAACTCGACTGACGAGACTCGACTAAATGATTCTTGCACACGTCGTTGCCGAGAACAAACGAATTCTCATTTCTTTATTATTTTCGACGTAAAAACAACAAAGTACATCGAAAAATAACGAAACAAGGAAAACTGAATTTTCGTCTCTACTGTTCCATTCGACTTACCGTCCAAAGAGGCCGATTGTCATGCGTGTACAGGGCACTTTTCAGTTGGTCGAACAGTCAATTATTCTATTAACAACAGTAACAACAAAAATAACTGCAACAAAAACGGTTACAGTAACAATTCTTGTAGCACTCGATATCGAAAATGAATGTCACGTGCGAGTGTCTTAGTCGCAGGTGCCTCGTTTGTAGAGTTTAACGAATTGATTTGCAGCGATTTTAAGCATAAAAAAGTGCGGTTTGGGCGTGTAACACTTCCGTCGACACTCGAATTTCTGAAGTTTTCGGGTATCTCCGTTCGAAATTACTTCGTAAAAAATGCTCTATTCTTATCGTCCTTTCCCGGTTGTTTAGTCGAAGAGAATCTTTTCATTAATCAAACGATCGATTATGATCATTAGTTTTTTAAAGGATACAAAAAACAGGAATTTTCATAACGCGCACCGTTAACTAGCAAGTTTCGTCAATGAGGAAAACGTACGTGTACGTTCGCGTGGGCCCGAGATCGCCGAGTGCGGTAACGTTCCGCACGTATCAGACGCGAACAAACCGAAACGTTCGAGACTGGCCGAGCCTCCGGGGAAGCCGAATCCCCACCATCCTATTATTTCTCGTTTGCCTCCTTCCACAGATATCGCCCCAGCGGAGCGAGAACGTTGAGAGCTCGTGGTAATAAAACCGTGTAGACGGACAGCTACGTTACGCGATGCAAGAATGTGTGCGCCTAAGTCGCGTACGGTCGGATGTTACATGTGTGCGAGAAGAGGGACAAAGCGATACGGGCTTTGCGAGCAGAGCTTAAATAATAATCGCATCTTGTGACAACAATAATAATGACGGAAAGTTTTGTTTTTCATTTTTAAACTTCTCTCGATAGGAAACGCGCGAGTTGAGCCGAAGGAAATTCTCGGGCGCATGAATTTTGCGAAAACTTCGTTTTCTCTGTCGTTTTTATCGTCGCGCTCATCGCAATCACGTGAGATTTCGACTAATTGCGTAAAACTTCGATCACGCTAACGAACGATTAAAGTATTCCTTTCGCGAACCCGATTATTCTACAAATGACTGATTTTAAATAACGGTAAAGTAAAAGTGCGTGCGAATGGATGGCCAAATTTCCGGTCAGCTTACCGAACATTTAATGAAGAATGAAAAATTGAAAAATCCATCAACATTACATTTCTATTCAATAATTCATGCACTAAATAATTCTGAATTCCTCATACAAACTGTCCCACAGATAGAAAAAAATTTAAGAAATCCATCGCAACGATAGAAACACAAAAACCAACGCCGCAGTTGAAAGACAAAACTAAAATCGTAATAAACAAATATAAACAAACTTATTCTATCAAATAAAAGCATAGAACAATAAACGATATTGAAAAAAAAAAACGATAAAAATGAAGGGTTACCGAATGCTCGAGAGATATTAACGATAGAAGTTGGAAAAATGGCAGAAGCTTTTCGTATGTAAGAGCGACTTCTCAGAGGTTAGGAATCAGTCGAAATTTCGAGGTGCCCCAAATTGCGCCAGTAAAAAATACGCTCGTGCGAGAGGAATAGCTTAAGGGGTTTTGGAAAAGCTTTTGCGGCAGCTTTGACGAGTCTCAAATTTTCACAGTTGGTTTTCGATCTCAAACGAATTTCGTGGTGCAATTTCATGGGCTGCTATTCCGACGAATTTTCCGTGCCGATCGCTCTATGAAATGCCGCGGTCCATTCATCACCGAAGCAATTAATCGTTCGTGCGTTTGTGCAGTACGTAAGTGTATTGATTTCTCAAGTCCTCAGCGATAGCAACAAGTCAATATGGACACACGTTTGCGAACGCGCGTGTATACGTGATGCTCGCAGTATTCAGCTCGTGTGTAAACATTTGCTTAACATTTACAACGCAAATGGGCTGAGGCGCGTGGCGGTGCGAGTCGCGCGGTAGCTCCTTCTCCATTTCCCTCATTTTCATCCTCTCTTCATTCCACATTTTTTCCCCCAAGCTCCTAAGATATCCCAGTGCAATTGATCTACAAACGACCCGAAACTCTTTCACGTGGAATTGTGCAATATTTCCCACAGACGCAATCGAGCGCAATTTTTCCCCCCCGCCCTTTTCTCTCTTTTTCTTCCTGATTCGGGGCTTTCGAAATCGTTCTATTTTTCTCAAAATCGTAGCTTATTTACGACGAGAAAAGCTCACGTGCCGTTCTCCAAAAAATGTGGAAAATAAATGTCGGCAAGAGCTCCGAAAAGTCAGAAAATTTATGAAAAATCTTGAAATTATAAAAATTTTCATAACCAGTTTTACTAGTGCTAAGAAATCCATAAATTCATGACTTTTTTTCTCAAACTCATACGTCACGCGCGAGTACGCGAACTTAGTTGAAGGTATCAGTTTCTACGTTGAACGTATACACGAGGAATAAATAAAAAGAAAAAATGGATAGTGTATCTTTCGTTTGTCACGGTCAATGATATACTGTCGACGAGGATTCGTAAACGTATTACGTTTATTACGAAACATTCACGCGACGCGCGCTATCGCTGTCCTTTTTTTTCCCCTTCCTGTTTTATTGCTCGCTTCTCATTCACTCTCGCCGCCTCGGTCGAGTGTACAGTTGTATTCCGAACGGAGATTTTTCACAGCACGGGCTCACAGAAGCTTTCGTTCTCGTGTGCGCAGCATCCGTTTTTCTTACGCAATACGATGATGAGTTTATCAAAGGTCAGCTGATAGAAAATAATGGCGATCGATGTCTTTCTAACCGTTTCGATAGGTAGGAGATTCATATTGCTGGATAAAAATGTTTTTATTGAGTACTTGTTCGTTTCAAACGAATCTCGAAATCGAAGCATTTCGCCTGGTTGGAAATAAGGGAAGAATATTTATTTCCCGACGAAAAATAGCCGCGGATGATCGAGAATATTCCATCGTCGGCGTCCAAACTTTAAGACTCCCAACAAAGTGAGATGTACAGTTTCGCGAATCGACAAAAGGCGACATTAATCGGCTTCTTTTATCTATTCAGCTGCTTATTATTTGATGCGATAATTGCGTCGTTGAAATACATGAAATGATAATCCGTGGAATTTGTTATCGAGTGCGAAAGAGCAGCTAAAGTGATATAATTCTTTTGAAAACTCTGTAGAGACAGTTGAAACGCAAATTTGAATTATAGGATGAGTGTACAAATTTCATGACGAAATGAATAAAAGGATTTTATTCGTATTTAAATGCACGTCGGCAAAAGCTCGTGGGAAAAAAACATAATAGAGGCTCGAGCGGATTGGTTACCGGGAAAAAGTTTGAGGAAAAGTTTATTAAAAGAATTACGATCGAAGCTCGTAAAGAAAATCCTTTCGAACATTACTAATTTTTCATAAAGGAAGCGAAAGCATGAAGAGTTGGAACGATCGCTTCGGTCAACAAGAACTCGACACTCTCGGATCAAAGTGTGAAATAATTCGACGCTGGAGTTTTATATCCGTATCGTCGGGGTACGAGGAGCGAGCACTTTCTCTGTATTCGCATTTATAGGACGTCAGGCAACTCGAACAATTGTATCAATTCGAATAGAGCTTGATTAAATGCGACGACGAGGTTTAAATTTAGATCCCTCAATCATTTCGTGTCGATTGGATCGATTCGTGGTCCACATAAAAGGCCACTTCACGGACGTCATGTGACACGATAATTAGGCATCTGCCACATTTCCTTCTCTCTCTCTCTCTTTTCTCTCCTTTCGCTCCTGCTCTCGCGCCACTTTTCATGACGCCATTTATCACTACTCGCAATAACCATTTTTCTCAATCCACCGTCTCGAATTTCTGATCTGCGCGGAGACTTTTTTCACCAAAAATCCAATTTCATCCCTCCCGATTCCGCTCCCAGTAATCTCGATTCAAACTAACCAAATTTTTCCCAGATCCCACGAGGGTGCCAAGCCGCCAAAAATCGGAAATCAAACGTCAACATTTTTTCCACCCCGAGTCCTCATCGCTCTCGCAACGCAGCGAAGAAATAAATCATGAAAAATACTTCACTTCGTCGATCTTGAGTGCTTGACGATGATAAAGAAAGAAAAGCAAAATTCTTTAAACCTCGGACTATGACCCCGGGAGGTCAATCATCAGAGCCAAGAAAATAATCACTGCTAAAACGAGGGCGCGACCAAAACTCAGTGGACTCACTCACTTCCACTCTTTCTTCCAACGATATGCCCCTTTTTCATATCTGGAACTTTAACGAGCATTTCGCAAGTGTTCGGCGAACATCAGTCGTTAGATTGTTATTCATTATTGGTGGAGCAAACGGCGATATGAAGAGGGAGGGACAAAAAATGAGCTTTGAGACGAAAACAATAAAAGAATGCAGGAGAAATTATAGTCCGAATAAATCCTATCAACCGCGACAAAAAGAAATTCAACAGAATGTGAATTTCCTCCGTGTGAAGGTGCAAGTAAAAATAGATAATTCACGCGCAAAAGATTGGAAAAGTGCGAGCTAGTTTTCATCGGAGATGATTGAAATCCTTGAAAAGATTCTTCATCCAAAAGTGCTGGCGGAGTGACGAAAGAGCGCCCTTCGAATTCAATGGGAACGAGCATCGCCACGTGTACTCCGTTCAATTGGGCTCACTTTAATTGTGGCTTCTAAGCTTGGGATTAAATAAATCAGGGTCCGACGATGGAGAATTTATATTAATGAGACTCCATGGCGAGAGAAAACAAGGCTGACATTTCATTGCGTTCTCAAAGTGACGTTTCATCGATTCAACAGTCCGGATTATTGAGAAAAACGATCCAATGCTTTTTCTCGTCGAACGATCCAGCATCAACGTTCTGATCACACCGGCAGAAGGTCATCGCCCAGTTCCTCGTCACCGAAATCGTCGTCTCTTTTACCGGCCGATGTCATCGGTCGCACTGGCATAGGACCAACCGGATCCGCGTAATTTATTTCTGGAAGAATAAATTTATATGATTTTTGAGCTCATCAGTTGTGTCAACTCGTTCAAGCTTAAATAAGAAGTTTGTGTCAGCCCTCCCGAGTTCGCAGTTTGAAGATATTTTTGCCTTTTTCTTTTCGACCTATTCACTTTTGCCATTCCATTTTGACCGAACAGCTATAAATCTCCAAATGTTTAACAAACGAATAAATCTTCACGAGATCGAGCATTCTTTCTCACCAGTTGAGTAAGAATTCGTCGAGGGTGATATTTGATGGAGCTTGAGAAAGTCATGGGGTTTTCTTGGTCTTTTTAGCCATGTTAGCATCTGCTCACGAAATTCAATTTTACTGTTTGAATCGCCAAATGTTTTGGGCGACTGTAACGAATTTATGGTGAAATATGACAAAACAAAAAGACTGCGTGATTATAATACTGAACGATCGATTAATGCAGCGAAATTTTAGTTGGAAAAAAATCTCGTCGATTCGATATATTCGAGAAACTCGATCATCGAGATTTATCGACCAGATGGGATACGAAATTTGGTCTAAATGGAAGCATCTTTGGCCCAGAAACGCGATCAGATTTGCAATCAAGCCCGAGAAGAATTCGAATCGATCTCAAAAGCAAAGCTTTTGATAAAATCCTTGCTCCTGAATTTAACTGATTTTCAAATTTTTCGTCCAGCATTTCGTAAAGATAAAATTGAAAATGTAAAGTG
The DNA here is from genome assembly GCF_019457755.1 of Venturia canescens. NCBI lineage: Eukaryota > Metazoa > Arthropoda > Insecta > Hymenoptera > Ichneumonidae > Venturia > Venturia canescens. The sequence goes on along the minus strand of NC_057424.1, from coordinate 15,147,213 downwards.
TTTCGCTTTAGGGTGACTTATTGACTGAATTTCCGCGAACGAACTAAAACAGGGTGTCTAATTTTGACCAGAACAGAAATTTCATAACTTTTAAGGCTTTTTAAGTCAAGGAACAGGAATTTTTCATGACTTTTCTTATGGTTCTGATACTTTTTATTCATCTTTTAATTATAAAAAAATTCAATAAATATAACAAAGAAATGATATTTCATTTTGAAATAAAGAATCTTTTTTTCTTACAAACTATTCATTCGATATTCGTTTTTATATCGATGATGAGTATTGACGAACCAGACATTGTCGCCACCCCGCGAATTTTGAAATCATGTTGAAGAAAACCAAATTATCGACAACGACAATGAGCGTTGCAGAGATCGTAAAAAATCAGGTTGTTTGGTAATTTTTCATGACATTTAATGATTTTTTCAGGTCCGAGTGTAATTTCATGACATTTAAGAATTTTCATGACTTTTCAAGTCGTTAGACACCCTGTAAAAACATTTCCGAGTCATGCCGCGATGAGAAAGATCGACGATCGAGTGCGACGTATTTCGTAGGATCTGAAAATTCATAAACAATCCTATTTTCGCGTTGTTTTGCCTAACCGAACGATGAAGCATCGAGGATTTGATGTATCGAAGCTACGAATAGATTCGCGAATGATTTGAGCGCATCCATCATCCATTCAATCCATTAGAGTTGCAATGTACGATTAATATACGAGTACAGGGTACATCACTTATTATTTTTCCTCTCTCTTTCTCCCTCTTTCTATCAGTACACACGATGTGCAGTTGAGCTTAGCCGCGCGATATACCTACGACGAGAAACGAACTACGCAAAAGAAAATCCCGTTCGTTCGTAAGTTGGGTACAATTCCGCGGCTGTCTCGGAGATTTATGACTTACTCGTGTTACCAACTACGCGCTTGCATCCCAATTGATCAAATACGGACACCATAATACATAATTTTAACCTCACACGTCTGGGGATAGTAAAGAAGAAACGATTTTCGTTTATTCCGATCTTTCCAAAGTTCTTCCGCGCTCGTTTCTACCTTCATTAAATTATTTCATTTTCTCATTTTCATTTGAAATATCGACAAAGCTTGAAATCCACTCGATTATTGTTTCGTTGTGAACGATATTTTTTCTCTCTAGCAATAATCTCGGCGAAGGCTCCAGCTTGATCGTTTCATGGCCGAAAAGGCATTCGTTTTTTCAAAATCGAGAATCGTCCGATTTTTTAAAACAATCATTGCCTTGCAGTTTTACCAGCTCGAATAACTCTGACAATAAATTATCCGGGAGATTAGATATTGGACTCGGTCTTCAGGTAACTTACATTTGATAACTTTGATACATTTACGACGTTGGTTAATAGCTCGCAGGAATCATTATGTCATTGGATCGATATTTTTTTCAAGAAAATTCTCGTTTTATGGAGTCTCTATTGTTCTTTGATGCTGATAAATGAGCGTCCGTTCCCAAGAAAACATCGTATATCTTTCATTGAGCGATTAAGTTACAGAGGCGAGAAAAAACTTGGATACATGTGTATATACTCGCTCGGATATATCACAGAGGAATCATGCGTTAGTGGCAAAGTTCATTGCAACAGCGGTTGGACGCTGTGATAATCTGAATTGATCCAATCATTCTAGTTGTCAAGGGCACACGGAGACTGAAATATTGAGCGAAACGAGCGCGAATTTAAGAAAATTCATGCAGGCTCGAGGAAGTTTGAAAATTTCGATGAATTGATTCGCGTTTTAATGAATTTTGTGATGGGTTGTGAGAATTGTGACTTCTCGGAGTCCTGAGGGGGGCCGAGGACGAGTATTTTCAGGTGATTTATTCAAGATTAAATTTCCGCGAAAGCAACGAGCGCGTTTACCAAAAATTGATTCCGGCTTTGGGCAAGTGGCGAAAAGTTTGAAAATCGATGCGATATTTTCGAGGGTTTCCCTTGGTTCAAAAGCTCCCGGCGAATTGTCCACTTACCAGGGGGACCGTTGGCCTCCGGAGTGAACTCGGTGTGATTATCGAACGTTGAAACGCGACTCAAGCGATTAGCCCCGCTGGAGGAAGTGCCACGGTTCTCCTTGCGAAGGGGCACAGGACTGGAACGATTGTCCGACTGCATACTCAGGCCCGAGCCTCCCCTCGACGAGGCGCCGCTGTTGCTTCTCCTCGATCCTAATTAAAAAATGTCAAATTACTCGCTTCTTCGTTGACTATTTTTAGTAAGGATTTTGCCTGTCGTCGTCAACCTGTCGTCCCTGGCCGTGCGGATCCTTGACGTTCCTTCAACTCCTTAGCCCTCTCCGCCTTCTTAAGCTCGTTCGCATAATTCTGCGCCTCTTTGAGGCCGAGATCGCTGCACAATCTCACGAGGAACTTGAGACACTCGATGTTTTCAGGAAATCGTTTGTGAATGTCCTGGTACTCGGTAAGAGCTTTGTGGAACTGACCGGTTCGTCTGAGACACGCTGCTACCAGCAAACGCCAACGTGGTTGATCGGGTGCGAGCTCGACCGCTCGCTCGAAGTACGCCAGAGCTTTTTCGGCGACCTGCAAATCATTCGAGTCGTCGGTTCGATCGTATGGGTTCAGCGAAAATCGATTTTGGCAGTATTTTCAAAAGTGCCTGGTTCCACGAATTTTCAACTCTATTTAACTCGATTTTTCAATACTTCTTGCAGCAGCCTTGGCCACTTTATTCGGAATTTTATAGAACAACTGCAAATAGATTACCTGCATCGATATGAAATAAGAACCCAGCCAATCAATGACCTCGAAATTCGCTGGATAGAATCTGTAAGACTGAAGAGTATGCCAATGAGCCAAAAGTTTTTGTTGATCCTCCAAATATTATGTTAAGTGTACACTTGTGATGGGCGAAAAAATCGAAATTTTTTTATTACATCTTTCTTGAAAAATACCTTTGCGGTGGGTGGGCACGACTATTAAAAAACTCGTAAAAAACTATCAATCCGATCCATGCGAAATTTATACAAATTATTTATTATAATAATAGTTGGGGCCTGGACGAAGGATTTCGTATTTTGTTGGAAAAAAACGAAATTTTTGTTAAAACGGTCGCCATTTTTATTAAATCAAAATTTTTACGAATCCTCAGTCCAGATCCAAGCTATTATTATAATAAATAAGTGGTATAAATTTCGTATTAAACGGATTGATAGTTTTTTAGTCCACCGCAACTGATGCTCAAAAAAAGGTGCTACTGGAATACGGCTGGAGTCGCGCCATTTAGAGAAATTTTTTGATGAAAAAAATTGTACAGATACATGAACATATGTACTAATGTACTAAAAAAAAATCAAGAAAATCTCGTTTTTTCGTCCGCTGCAAGTGCAAGACCTTAACGAATGTTTAGTGTACGTAGAAAAGTCTTACGTCGCTGTAGTACTGATACGCCTGTTGCTTATCGCCGAGATTGTCGTACATTTCACCCAACTTTTGCAGTACGCCAGGGTCGGAAGGAATGATGCCCAACAATTGATTGAACCTTTGAATAAGAGCGAGGATTCGTGAATTTTGGGTATTTGAATTTCGATAATTGGATATCTAAATTGGAATTCGATGTCAAAAATCTGCATTTCAAATTTACTCGTAATTTTTACTTTTTAAGCACATTTTTTATAAAGGCTAAGTTCAGCATTCCAAAAAATAATTATTTTCGAGGAAATAAAGTTTTTATACCATTCAGCTGCCTGATCGAAGTCGTTCATCAGTTGATAGAGATGTCCGATTTGATAGAGGGTCTGAGGATCGTGTCGTACAATATTTCGTAATTTCCAGAAGCACTCGAGAGCCTCTTCGTACATGCTTTGTTTTTTATAAACCAATCCTTCGAGAAATAAAATTTTTATTTCATTTTCGAATGAATTATCAACGAAAATTCATGTTTGATATTTCAAACAGAAATTACATAAAATTACGTTAAATTTGCTATGAATTTTGTTTAATCGATTCTGTCCTGTTGCTCCATCACGGTTTTCACCGCTCGAAATTTTTCCCTCGATCACGCAATTCTTTTATCTTTTAAAGCCCAAAAAACTATTCTCGAAAATATTATTCGTTTTATTCGTCTCCCTACGCAGCTTTGTTCTCAGTTATATCTCAGTCACACAGATAAGCTGAAAACGTCGTCGTACCTAAATTGTAGAGTGCCTGAATGTGACTGGCGTCACTGTCAAGAGCGCAGAGCAATAATTCACGCGAAGTTTCTAATTCGCCTTTTTTGATGGCACATGCCGAAAGATTAACATAAGCCGCAGCGTTATAGCTGTCTGCCTTCCGAGCTGCTTCGGCATAACGTTCCGATTGATCGTAATCGCCCCTCTAATAAATTAAATATCATATTATCGATTGGTATCACAAAAATGGAGGGGAGGAATCAAGTTTTCGGAGAGTTTAGCCAGCTTCAAATTTATTCGAATCGATTGGTAAATCGACGTTGTTTCAGGTAAGAGTCCGAATGAATGAAAAATTTCTTCATTGAGGTTTCAATTATAGTAGCTCGGCCGTGCTAAGTCGAGTTTGCAGCTATTTCATGCTCATTTATTCCAAGTCCAAATTATTTATAAATTTAATAAACACTTACATTGACAATATTTTTGTCTTAAGAATGTAATAAAATGCTTTAAAGATATCATAAAAGATAAAATTTATACTTCAACTTGACTAGTTAATGATCGAGTCAATACCGGAGATACCGGTACTAGACGAACGAAAGCACGTGAGTCAGTCTCAGATATAAATTTGATGAAATTCCTGCGATTCCCGAGTTTGCCTGAAGTTCAATCAGCTGTTACTAGCAGTCCAACGTAATGACTGACATCCCCTTTCGACACGTCAAAAACTAACTGCTAAAGTAGTGTTTTTTCCTAGTGTTTTTTCACAATTAATATTATTGTGAGTTTTCCCATAGAGTACCGTGTTAAAAATCCAACATTGTAAATGAAATAATTCCCAATTTTTCCCCGTAAGAGCCCCGTGAGGGCTTATCGTTATCAGGGGACCTTAAGCTATCGTTAACCGGAAAAAAAGTGGACCCTCACCGTACCTTATTGATCGGCCGAACTACTTTAATCAGATTTTCCAGGTCGACTTACGAGGAAATAAATGAACGACAACATCGTCGATGCGGCGCTATTCGCTTTTGTTTCTCTGTTCTCGAAGGCTTTCAGTGTTTCAATCGCCAATGAGGTCTCCCGATTGTGGAGAAAAACCATGGCTTTGTTGATCTCCAAATCCGCGGCGAGTGGACCGTAGGCCGAGGACCTTATGGCTTCGACGCACCTTCATTCGATGATCAAGTTTGAAACAGCGGATTAATTTCTCATTTTTGGAATACAGCACGCCGAGGATCGTTTGCCGGGGAATTTAATCACGTTTGGTGGCTACTATTCAATCCTCGATTTTTTCATTTGCTTATCTTGCCTCGAAAAAAATCTCGAAATTCATTTCATTATCAAATGACATCGTGACCGTGACACATATCGATAATGAAAAATTCTCTTTAACAAAGTATCGGTGTTTATAATCGCATAATTACCAAGCGAATCCAGCCGATAATGTGTCCTCAATAACCGGAGCTATGAGCTTCGCTGCGCTCAGGATCGTTTTTTCTGCCTCCAGCTTCATCTCTTTCTCCAATTTTGAAAGTTCGTCGACCTTTATTACTTCGTTCAATATATTCGCGGCAACATCGTCCTGCGTAATGTTTTTTTATTTCATTATCGATCGTTCCTCTCAACACACTTTCCCAAATATTGAAAAATTCACTATTCGATAAACATGGGAATGGTTTGCATGATAATATAAAATCCGATCGATGTCATAAATTTTAGTGCTGCACGTAACTAAAATTGTAACTTTTTTGTTCATTAGAACTTTCTCAAGTTCCTGATGCTTCCCGTAGCAACGAATATTCCGAATAACCATTAAATACTTGGCCTCGAATCGATATAATAAATTTTAATCCTGCTCGTAACTGGGATAGAAATTTTTTTCAATTAATTCAGTTGTTAGAATAAGTTAAGAAGAATCGATTCCCAAAATGTTTTCAAGCGCCAGTTTTTCATTTCTCACACGTTTTACTTGATTTTATCACAAAATAATAACAGATTTGTATTTTGTTCAATACGTTTTTTCATGATTTGTGAAATTTTTTTCAAGCTGTTGCGTTGAAATGATTTACAGTTCGTTTCGAAAGTTTTTTACATTTTTCGTGAAATGATCAGGAAACAAGGGACCATCAACGTACTTGTCCCGCAACCTTTTTTTTTCTCCAGGGGCATTTTTGAGGTTTAAAATGTCATGCCATCGTAAAGAGCTCAGAGTCCCAGGGCTACTTACCGTGCTCATACTGTATTTGTCCTCCTGATCAATGTTGAGTTGTACCTCGAGGAGCTCCAAAAAATCACGCTTCATTTTATCTCGATGGGAAAGAGCAAAGTGGCAGAGTATAGCGTGTAAGCCGGCTTTGAATTCAGCCCTTTCTCGCATCACCCACTCGAAACTATTGGCAGCTTCCTCCAAACGTCCCATTTGCACGAAAAGCATACCGATATTGTGCATTATTTTGATCCTTCGGTAGTTTGTGGGAATCTTTCATGAGATATTGCGTACACAGAAGTGTCATCGGCCATTAAAACCGAGTACATAGAGTATGAATCGATTAAAGTGAGAGGTTTATTACCGTAGATCTTTGTGAGCTGCGGTTGCTTGATCGAGAGCCATTCTGTACATTTTTATAGCCTGTGACAATTGACCTATTTTCACGTATATATTCCCCATGTTGACTTTCAGCCTCGCGCTGTCCCTGAATACTTTTTTTCTCGTTATTGCCTGATACGTAGCAATCGCTTCCGTGTACATCTCGTTGTTTGAATATTGGATTGCCAAATTGAATAAAACCTGCAGCACCAAAGAAGTACCAAAAATTTTTATACTCCAACCGACGAGGGAAGATCCTTCGAGAACGTTTCCCGTTTTCTCAGTCTTTCGTCGTGGGGACGGACAAATATTCGGACGAACAAAATTATCCATTTTCAGCAAATCCACGGACGAAAAAGTTGATCGATAAACATCGAACTTGAACCAAAGCTAATCTGGGTCCGACCACTTTTGGTAGTTGAATAGCTTATTTGGGTTTGCAATTTTTTGCAATTTTGCTCGAAAATTTTTATTAAAATCTCTTGATGGATATATTCCTTGGAAAGTGAATCCTTCAAGGCTATCGGAAACGACCCCAATCTTCCCCTTGGTATAATTCGGTCCTCGCGTTCTGTAACCGTGTCTAAACCCAGACTTTTTTCTTCGTTTTTTTTCATAGTGAAAAAACGGCATTAAATAAAGTCGCTTTCGAAGGAAAACATCCGAAACCGTGTTTTTGGAAAATTGAAGTGGTTTCCGATCCCGAATCGCGCCAAATCTCTGCTTGACCGATCCCAAGTTCGTTTTTTTCACCATGAAAACAATGTTGAACGTACTGCGAAGGTCAAGTCGACGTTGTGGTTGTCACTCAGGCCCGTTTGTTCCTGAAGACGTATGAGGATTCTTTCTCTGGAGGATGCTTCCCGGGCTCGCTCGAGGGCAACTTTCATGTCATTTTCGCTCTCCGCCATCGCCGAACTTTCGATCAATTCCATTATTTTGCGCTCGGCAACTTTGATCTTTTCTTCCTGGCTGGGTGTGAGAATTGGAACCGAATACTCAGTAAATACGACTCTGAAGAAAATGATGAAAAACTTACGTGTCTTCTTTGCCGGTTGTCAGTGGCGGAGCGGGCCCCCTTGAGGTATTCGCCATATTAAGGGGGTCAAAGGGCTGACGATTATTGCTCGTGTAGCCAGCCCCGCGGACTGCGGTCATTGGTCTCGGACCTGTTCCAGGTCGACCTGTGACCGCTGTACCTCGCCTATGGAACTACAATCCCGAAGAATTCATGATTGTTACGAAGGTCAAAAAAACAATCACCGAGCTTCGTGTCGCAGTTTCACTCTCTCAACACCACAATTTTTCACTCTTCGCGCAATCGTTCCATTCACAGACCTTCAATTATTTACCTCCTAAAATACTCAATATTTTAAAAACCAATAAAAACGCTTTTCTTAAGGTATTCCTTTCACGAACCTGAATATTCTACAAACAACTGATTTCAAATGACAGTAAAGTTAAGGCCTTAGGCCACTCTAGAGGCCGAAAAAAATAGGCTTTTTGGAAATTTTTTTTCAGAAATACTACAAATTAAATCGAGATAACAGAAACGTGATTTTATTATTCATATCAGTGACTGCTTACAATAATTTTTTTGAAACGATTTAGTGCAAAATGGCGGCTGTGCAGCGTTTTTGCGATGGCTCAACTTTTCAAGTTGGCCGGACTCATAACTCAGGCAATTTTCAACCGATTAACTTGAAATTTTGAAAATATCTTGAAAAATACATTGTCTATGGAAGTACGTAGGATTTTTGCGATATATTGATTTTTGGCCAAATGGCGCCCTTCTAAAGTGGAAAGTGAAGATCTTGAGAAACTTGAGAACTGAAGAATTGTCAGATAATTGTTAATAACGAATGAACTACGCAATATAAAAAAAAAATCCTACGTACTTCCATAGACAATGTATTTTTCAAGATATTTTGAAAATTTCAAGTTAATCGGTTGAAAATTGCCTGAGTTATGAGTACGGCCAACTTGAAAAGTTGAGCCATCGCAAAAACGCTGCACAGCCGCCATTTTGCACTAAATCGTTTCAAAAAAATTATTGTAAGCAGTCACTGATATGAATAATAAAATCACGTTTCTGTTATCTCGATTTAATTTGTAGTATTTCTGAAAAAAAATTCCCAAAAAGCCTATTTTTTTCGGCCTCTAGAGTGGCCAAGGCCTTAAAATGCATGCGCACAGATTGGCCAAAGTTCAGGTCAGCTTACCAAACATTTAATGAAGAATGAAAACTTGAAAAATCGTAAAATTTATACGAGAGCTTTTATGGAGACTCCATCGTCACCACATTTCTATTCAATAATTCATATACTAAATAATTATAAATTCCTGATGCAAACTTTCTCACATATAAAAAAAAAATGTAAGAAATTCATAGCGATGATAAAAATAAAGGGTTACCGAATGCTCAAAAGAGATATTAACGATAGAAGTTGGAAAAATGGCAGAAGCAGAAGCTTTTCGTATGTAAGAGCGACTTCTCAGAGGTTAGCAATCAGTCGAAATTTCGAATGCCCCAATTTGCGCCAACAAAAAATACGGTCATGCGAAAGAAATACCTTAAGGACGGGGTAACGTCAATTCGGTGAAAAAAATGTTAAGAATTTTTTTAGACGCTACAGATAATAAATGTCTATTTTATTCATTGTGACATCATAATTCAATATATGAACAAGATTTCCTGAATTTTAAAAACTCGAATGTCAATAATTTAACTCGATGGTAGCAGAGACACTTCGGGAAAAAGTTGCCCACCGGTGAACAGTGCAAATCGAAATCTACTCGACCGATCCTTTCTTTGAAATTCGGCTCATGTTACTTTCTCACACAATTGACCAGGAATCTACAAGAGCTTTTTTCAATTTTTCATAATTATTAATTTTACGATAAGAAATAGGCTCATTTTTTAGACGAAAATCAGTATTTTCACTTCTAAGCGTTACAAAAGATGAAAAAAATCGAGAAAAAAAATCCTCTCGTAGATACTTGGTTAATTGTGTAAGGAAGTACCATGCCAAATTTCAAAAGTATCGGTCGAGTAGATTTCTCCACTGTTAATAGTGCAAAATTAATTTTGTAATGAGTTGACTTACACCAGTAGAAGTTCCGAGTCGCATCGCCGTTCCTGGAGTTTTTGGTGTGTGCTAATAAACACGTCAAAATTCATTCAACTTACTTTTCAATTAAAAGTGACATTTTTATAAATTTCCACCAATCTAATTTCGTCGATTTTTTGACGAAATGACTAATGACGGAAACTAGAGTTCATCAAGGGCAAGAAAGTACAACTTCGGTAATATTTAGAATCGCAGTTTTTCCGAAAAATGGTTATAAAATTTTATCTTCCTCTCATCGGTTAATGGGCGTGTCTAATACAACGATGAAGAGTCGAGGGAGTTTCAAATATTTTCGTACTTGATTTTTTTTTTAGCAAAAACAAAGAGCTTATTCGACTTTGGCATTTTTGAACTTGACAAGCTCCATTAGAAGCTCCATATAACACGAATTTTTGAAACCACTTGACAGATTCTTATTATTTGCCTGAACATTTTTCTTTGTAATATTTCGAAAGTTTTCACTCATGGAATTTCATAATGTATTGTCATCCAAAATCATCGAGCATATGCCGCTCATTTTCTCAATTCAAATTTTCATAGTGGGGTAGACGGCGTGACGCTAATGTAGAAAAAAGTCAACGAGAACCCTGCTGCCCTTTTATACGCTCGAACATAACGGTTTTTGACGTTTTACTGGAGACGTGAATTCGTGCGTTATTTTACCCACAACTCTCTAACCGTATCGATAAGGAAAAAAATGTGACAGTTAACTTACAATCGACCGTTTGGCGTAGCTAGTTTGTAGAGCTTGTTGAAACAATTCATCCTGATCAAGATCTTTGGTACTGTAGATCGAGGGATAGTCATTGTAGCCCATGTACAGATCATCGTCGACCAACGATTCTGTTCCCAACATATCGATAACTTTACACTTGTTAAATCGACACTGTAGAAATTCGCTAATTGATATTGTCGAAAAATTGATTATTTATTTTATTTGCGTCAATGAATAATTCGACGCATGGGTATTTCAATCACTTGAAGAATAAACACTAGTGCTTAAAAGCATGACAATACCGGAAGAAAAACTAAAAATATCAGGTAAGCAGTGAAGTTTTGTTTTGTATATCTTCGTATCCTAGCTACAAGATCTTTCAGACCGACTGTAGCACAACAATGAACGGAATTAAAAGTTATGCGCATGTGCGACAACGGCAAAATCTCATTTTATTGAATTTCTGCTTTACCAACAGTACGTATTACAGAATAGCATAAGAGATGGCAGCACATGTGAAATTCTCACCCACCTGGTTTCTTGTGCGAGTGGACGCTGAAAACAACAGAAATTCAAGTCGCGAAAGATTATTTATTTCAGTTTTTTTTTAGATCGTTTTGAGTAAAAGTGAATGTGAATACAGGAGAAATTTTCGCGTGTTTAACAGTTTTGTTCCACAATCTGGAGCCATGACGAAAGGTAGGCTTCTCTTTGACGTTTGTCCATTCGAATACAATTTGGAGGTTAAAACTTCACGACTCTGCGGTGTAAACAGAAGAATATGTAATCCTAATCTTATTTTCATCAATCGTATTTTTTACTTGTTTATTATTTTTTGAATTGTGTATAACGCCTTAATTTGTTCGAATTTGATTCTACGAAAATGAATTACGTTTCCTTGGGAACCTCAACGACGTTTCATCTTTTGACCATCTCGGCTATAAAACAAGATGATTCTTTTAGTTCTTCTGTTTTTACTCGAAAGTTTACGATAATTAAATTCCTGACCTGTCTCTCAACATATGTATCAGTGGTAGGACTAAAATGAAATCTGAAAAATATTATAAACATTCGATCGAATGTAATGATGCAACTGATCAATTTCTCGCATACTACTTATTTGATGGGTTTATAGAAGAAACAATGGGGAAGAGGTCAGTGGAAAACAATGACATTGAAACAAAACCATTTGCTGAGGCTGGACCCGATCCATCAGCTCCAATAACTCGGCGAGGAATTCTTTTATCGTTACTTACTGGCAAACCAATGGAAATACCAGAACAAGACGTTGTGAGCAAACTTTGAATTATACTAAATAATCTGTTCTTTCATATACCTTCCGAGCACTGTTGAAACAATTGCACAAAAATCTCAGCATTCTTGAACCTTCTCTTTACCATTACGGGAGTTAATCTAGTATCAAGCAAGTCAAAACAAAAAAGGGTGTTTAACCTCCAAACTTTAACTTTCTTTGAAACATATTTATTTATTCCAAACCTCATGAGACCTGAATAGATTTTTTTAAATCGTACAAATGTTCTTCGAATATTCACCTAACAACTATAGAAATTTTTTTTGGAGCTGTTTGTCAATGCTTTCAAATCTGATGTGTAGACATAAAAAAATTACAGTCAAATTGAAAAATCTGTTTTTATCCTTCCCTTTCGAACAAGATATTCCGCAATTATTTTGTTTCCTCTTGAACCTCCCATTTGGTCAACATTATTCTTACAATCGTGTATGTGCATAACAGAACAACAACAACAACATTTTAATACGAAGCCAGAAGAAATTTTGGTTGACTTATTTTTTTTTTTTTTCTTGCAGCTTGGCAAATGTAGATTTGTCTCGGAGTTTGAAAAGCTCAATCGCATAGGCGAGGGTACTTATGGAATCGTTTATCGGGCAAGAGACACGAAAAGCGACAAAGTTGTGGCTCTCAAGAAAGTGCGAATGGAACACGAGAAAGATGGTTTGCCAGTGAGTGGATTGCGGGAAATCAGTGTTTTATTGTCTTGTCGACACGAGAATATTGTTCACCTCAAGGAAGTTGTAGTCGGAAGGAGTCTCGAAAGCATATTTCTTGCAATGGAATATTGCGAGCAAGATTTAGCAAGTTTATTGGACAATATGCAAGCACCTTTCTCAGAGAGTCAAGTTAAATGTATTGTGCTGCAAGTACTCAAAGGCCTCAGATATCTTCATCATAATTTTATTGTTCATCGAGATTTGAAAGTTTCCAATTTACTTATGACCGATAAAGGATGTGTCAAAATTGCTGATTTTGGTCTTGCAAGATGGTTTGGATTACCCCTCAAACCCATGACACCGAGAGTCGTCACTTTGTGGTACCGAGCCCCAGAATTATTGCTACAAGCAAAAACTCAAACAACGTCTGTCGACATGTGGGCAGCTGGATGTATATTAGGTAATTTCGTTCACATGTGCTTCTTTTCTCCATTCAATACAGCTGTAGTTTTATATAAAATAATGATTGTTATTGATATAATTTGAAATAGGAGTAAAACGAAATGAAACTAAAGAAGACAAATTGGTGATTTGTTGAAAACGTTGAATATTCAATTTCTCATTCTCACAGAATCGCGATTCAATTTTTTATGCATAAAGTTCAACTAGTACAATTGGTTTCAATTCTTTAGAAGTTTTCTCGAAAATACTTGAACCACTTCCCTAGACGTTGGTCGCACTTATCTTTGTTATGTTAAGGTGATCTTCTCACCAGAACAGTTAGTTATGGCAAGATCAAGAGATATGTTAAATGAAAAGTCACGATTAAAATGTTTTTCAAACGTTTCAGGTGAGCTGCTGGGTCACAAGCCTCTTTTACCAGGAAGATCAGAAATTGCTCAGCTCGAATTGATCGTCGATCTTCTTGGAACTCCGAGCGAAGCAATCTGGCCAGAATTCAACTCGTTGCCAGCACTTCAAAATTTCACTTTGAAGCAACAACCGTACAATAATCTTAAACAAAGATTTCCTTGGCTGAGCGCTGCAGGATTGAGGTTACTCAATTTCCTATTCATGTATGATCCAAAGAAACGCGCCACAGCTGAAGAATGTTTACAGAGCAGTTACTTCAAAGAGGCACCATTACGTAAGTGTTTGAAATTTTGTCAATCGAACTGATAAACATTCACCTCGACTTAAACTCGATTTCGATTTATTTACAGCATGCGATCCAAAGTTGATGCCGACATTTCCACAGCACAGAAACATGAAAAAATCGAATCAACCGAAAGAAAATCGAGAACAAGAGTCGTCGGTGGCTGATCAGACAAATAATTTGCCAGCAATATCAGATCTCGTAAGTTCAACTATATCAATACCTGATCCTATCGATATTTCGGAATACTTCCAAGAAAAATTTGTTAAAGTAAAGATTGTACTGTTCGAGGGTCTTGGATTTTTATATTCAATAATTCACCAAGTTTCAGAATGATCGACTGGTCGGATCTTGGAATATTTGGCCTAACATTACGACAAAAGATTTCATATAAATATAAAGTATGTAAAAAAAAAAGTAGGAAATCAAGCCAATTTCTTAAGTGTTTTGCACAAACATGAAATGAGGGAAAAAATGAGTTTAAAAGCATTGTTGACGTTTTGTTTGATGTATTTTTATGTTTATTCCACGATCACTTCGTGTTTCAATGTTTAAACTAACAGCCTTTTTTGAAGTAACATTTACGTTACAATGAAAGAAAAATATGATTTCTATTGCAGCTTGGATCATTAGTGAAGAAGAGACGAGTCGAATAATTCATCGCACTCCCGGATGTTTGTTGTGTCAATTTTCACAGCGATACTTCAGCTTCGAAAAAATGTTTTTCAATGTGCGGTAGCTCATGAACTTATTCCTGTGTCTGGTGTTATTGTATAAGCAAGATGAACGTATCGACAAGAATACAAACACACAGTATAACGAAATAACGCGAGTATTTCTTTTGACAGTGTCATTTTCAATTCACTGACGATTTTTAACATCTGATGGCGGAACGTGTGAATCTTTAGAAAATGAACAAATTACGCTGACTCAAGGCACCCCAAGTCGTCTATGCGTTGAGAGTAGCTTGATAACGTTTCTCGTATTCTCCTTTAGGGTCGTATTTTTTCAACAAACGATTCCAGTCTGCAGCTCGTTCTCTTTTTAAATGTTTTATCACTTTCTCAGCCGTACTTTTCTGTCTTTCGGTGCACTTGTTGCAGCCATTGCCCAATACTTCTGGTAAAAGTTCTGTCAACAATAAAACCAAACGAATGAAAATGAAGGATGACATTGAAGTTCGTATCGCTGGAATACAACGAAATTCTCTTTCTATTCGATCGCTTAATTTTTCAAATCTCCTCTACAGATTTCATGCAAAAAATGGTGTTGTGCGTTCGAAAACCTCAAAAAAAAACTTCATCACATGTTAATGACTTGACAAAAATATTCTGTTGACGAAACGGGCCATTGTTCATTCGGGTAAAACTTGACAATAATTCTGTAGACGTTTGAATTTTCGGGGAAAAATAATGACGAGGTATGCTTTTTATTCCAGGACACACCGGTCTCGCATTTCACTCGTAACTCGTTAATGCACGAACAAAGGTATGACGTTAATTTGTCATAATTGAAAATTTGAAATCACGTAACGTCTCGCCGAAGGTTACCTCCCGGTCAATCGAAAGTAATCGTGAAAGTGTTTTGACTCGCTTAATGGAAGTGGAAAAATTACGCAATCGAAAGAAAGTGTCGAACTCGCTCGGAGTTAATAATGACTGTATAACGGATACGGAGAAATGGGTCCTGAAAAAAATTACCACCACATCGTAATACTCATGTATTTCCTTTCACCGAGACCGATGACGTGGCAATACTATTATAGCACTACAAGACACCAACTATTTAACTGAAAACTCGAAAACCATAATCATGAAAATCTTAAATCAAATCCAAAATTCGAGTCGCCACCAAAATCCTCTTATTTTCGTTTCAGCTTTAATTTCAATTGATTTTAATTACTTCAGGCTCTATTCACAGCTACGATTACAAAAAAATATTCTTTTTAAAAATGACAGTATTCATTCTGAGTTAGAGGAAAAGTTGAGTATGATTGCGACTCATGATGAAGTTAAACTTTAAAAATAATTTGAAATTTTATAATTATAATAAAGGCTGCAACGATTATTGAACCGGACTGATGTCGCGAGTCGAAATTCGATTTACAGCTTTCTTAAATATTGTAAGAAAGAGATAAATCGAATAAAAAATTTGCTTCATTGATTTTTGAATGAAAGTAGAACATCAAAAGAGGGATTTCGATTGATCGTTTGTAAGGTGAATTGAACTCACTTTTAAAATCTCGGCCATCCGGAGTGCAGTTGCCCTCATCCAGCATACATTTGATGTAATTCGTGAGTATACGTTTATTTCCGAGGATGCTATCGATATCGACGTTGTCAAATTTGTTTGAATGTGTTTCAGCGGCGAATGCACTGGCCACAAGGGCCATCAGAAGGAGGCAAAACTTCATAATTTTTCGATGAAAAGAAGAATCTTAGGATGGACAGCAAAATATACGAACTCCGGCGGAGTTGACGTTGAAAATAAGAAAAGTTGAAGAATGCTCGTAGGACCCGACGATTCTAAAGTGAAATTACAAAGTGGGAAAAAGGAGCGCGGCACGAAGCTCTTATAGAGGCGAGTTCGTGATTCATGCTTACGACAGGTATGATTGCAAGGCCCATTGGCCGAGAGGGACTCTCCATTCCCGGACTCGGTAACGTTTTGCTCATGAGGTGGAGGAAACAAAAAGGCGCGAAGCAAATACGATACGTGTACGCGTCTCGCTTACAAAATTTCATTTATTGTAACGGCCCCGCGTGGATTTAACGAGAAATAAGAATAGTCTTGACGCAACTGAGGAATTCGACGAAAGCAATCTTTCCCTATCCGTTTCATTGAAATTATTTTTTTTTCTCTTCCAATGAATAATCACTTCATTTTTTGTGGAGATTTTGTGTTGAGCAAAAGATTTTTGACCGCAGTGCGATTATCACTTTTGTCTCAACTTTCGTTTCCAGGACTTATGCTGTCGAGGGCTATCGTTGTTGCTACCAATTTATTTTACGAAGAATTACATTTTTACTGGTACGATTTTGGTTTTAGAAATCCTGAAATTCACTCAAATTTAATCATCCTTAAATTTAAAAATCACCGATTTTTTAAAATCGACTCGATAGCGAAGTACTATTCACTGGTTGATCAAATTCTTGAGTAACTGATCATCGTTTCACGGGTTCATTAAAAAATGATTACTCTTGACAAAAGTTCCAGCCCCGCGAGGCGTCCATGGGTTTTCCATATTTTCGAAGCGAGTGACGTCAAGGTGAATAATCTAGCAGGAATAACGAAATGTTTTATGAGAAGATAAAAATTGGTCAATGACCTTGAAGCAGTTTTCTCAATTCTAAAACGACAAAGTCTATCGAGCATAAAAGAATTTCGAAGTCGACTAAACTTCGAAATTCCAAGGAAACACGCGGTGCATTTATTTTCTTTTCATTGTCGATCTCGCTCGCTCTTCTTTTTCATCTCGTAAAAAATTATTTCTAAATTGTGAAACAATTTAGTGGCTTGACCCGAAGAAATTGTCGCTCCGCCCTCATTGGCACGTTCCTCTTTCTTCGCGTCCAGGTGGGATTTTACGGGAACCCGATGTTTCTCATTTATTTCTGGAAGAGCTCACCGTTCTGTTGTCTCACTATGTAGCTCTACTGATATATAGGTTAGAGCCAGGGGTGACCGGAGCTTTCGAGCCTGGAATCATTGGCTATTTTCGAACGGCTAGAGAGAAAACTGACATTAAGCACATCCGGACGTTTTTTGTCGATCTTATTTGACTCGCGTTGATACTAGATTTTTTGGCGTCACACTAACACGATTCCGGAATAAATTCAGCAATAACAACTCGAGGGAAAAAAATTGAAAAAAAAAACAACGAATTCAAAACGTATATTTTGAATATGACGTAATAATGTTTTAAATCATTGTCTCGAAAAAACGTTTTTTCGATTCTTCTCAAACGACAGCATAATGCGTAAATTCGTCGACAGTACAATAACAGCATTTAATATTTTTCATTCTTTCGGATTTTGCTTCATGTTGTTATACGAGTGTTTCGGGGAAAAAAATGAAACTACAAGGTTTTATGCAAATCGTAGAAAGTTTGTATTTTTTCTTCTATTTTCTTTTTTTTTTACTCGAGCCACTCGATCTTCGATGAGCACGCTCGGTTCATTAGTTTTCTCACGTTACACGCACATTACACAATCAATCCTTTTCTTACTCTTCAAGAGCCTCTTTCCAGCGATTATAACCTGTAATATTGACTTATGAATATATACAAGCATTCACGTGCGCAGATCGATCGACTCTGTGTTCCCTCTGCTCATAGGTGGGATGTTTTTGACAACATGGTAATCCTACCGACAACAGAAATGCGTAACCGTTTTTTTCTTTCCTTTCGATATTCGAGCGTATTGATTTTCCTCATCTTTATTTTCCTAGTATCGGCGTTTTTTTGTTCGTAAACCATTCGAAAGTTTGTCTTATCGTCACGACGATCATTGGCCTCGCGTGGTTCATTGGTCGGCCCTGAAATCGAGCAAAACAAATATTTACTAGTCGAAAAAATCTTATTATCACGGAAATGAAAGGCAAGGGTTAAAAATTCTACCGAAACTACGGCGAGAAACGATTGTTCCAAAGTCTAATCGAGTGTCAATTTTTCGTGTATTTTGAACTTTGTTACTTGCTTATAATTTAAAGTGTACGTTCAGGATGATCGATTTCCCGAAAAATCTTGAACACATCTTGACACGCTGAGTCTTAGCGTGTCGAGAGAACAGAGGAATTCTCAGCCATGTTGAAAAATGCTCAAAGTTTTTTTAACTACCTCAGATTAAAAAGAGAAAATGAACGATCAAAAAGTCGGAGAAAATTTGAAAACAATCTGTGGCGAGATCGAGGAAATTATTTTTTCCTCATATTTATTAATTTAGATCTCAAATAGATATATTCGATCTTAAAAATCTAATTCCCTTTTCATTATCGACGAGATAACATTTCTGAGGCGAAAATAACATCAAAGAAATTTTCGCCTCAATCATGTGAATGGATCGAAGTTGATCCAAAAATACTGACAATTTACTAACGCTGACCACTCGAATTCTGATGGGTTAATGGAACGCGGCTGCTTTTCGTCAACACGTGAACGCATACACTGGAATCCTCGATTACGAAACTACGTGAGCGGACGGACGTGTCTACACTCATATTTGCGTTCGACACAAAATCGTCCTGTACATTCGAAGCTTAAAACGTCTGACTTTTCGTAGGCCATTTTTCAAAATCCCTATCGATGCTCTGAATAACTTTTCTATATTTCTTCGCTTTTAAATCGGATTTTTAAAAAATTTTCAATTCGCGTTGAATGAACGCCGATTTAAATGAAAAAATAATTTTTTTTTGACGTCTCAATGTTTTTAATACTTTTCTTAATCCATTTACCGGGTCTACTTATTTTCAGTTCATGTTTTTTACTCGACGGAATCATTTTTGGAAAGGTGATGACTTAGGCTTCTCTTATATTCGTCATGCATGGGTTCTGAAAACTCGAAGAATAAATGACAATTTTCGAAAGTGATTTCCATAACTGCAACAAAGTCGTATCTTAGTTTTGAAGTTCGGAAGCAAGAACTTGCGAAATCTCCTTGTAATCTGGTGTTATTTTTTTCAATAAACGCAAAATATTTTAATGAATTATTCAACAAATCAAGCAGGCGATTTACCCTCATTTTCCTTGCGACTCCGCATGCTCAAATCGATAATTGAGTTACCAATATTTCTAATTTACGATATACTCACGCGTTGAATGATTTTTGCTGTTATTTTTCTAATAAAACGCTGCATAGAGTAACCACAACGATAGAAGTAACAGGATAAGAATGAGGTAAGTAGTGAGAATGTTTGTCGTCTCGGCTGCAGCTTTCGGCATCTTCGTCACTCGTTTTACTCTGCTCGATTATTCTTACGAACTCTTCAACTTATATTCTCCTCTCGCTCTCTTTTTTCAAATATTTATCTCTCTTTTTATCGCTCTTATTCGATTTACTTTGTCGAGAAGAATTTGCACTTGTGTGTTGCCGGGACGAAAACGTTGAAGCGCGAACTTTTTCGATCGGCGATAAAGATCTCGACGAGGGGTAGATTGTTCTCGACGAACGTGATGACTTCAACTGGACTGTCTGTAAAGGAATCAACCTCAGCTTTTTCTCCTCGTATTTTCAAGCCCCAAAAACCAAACTCCCGGAGTTCCTCCAGGAAATCGACTCCCCCACCACTTCTTCAGCCCATGAGATACGAAGCTGAACAGTTCTTTGTGCACGATTGGCAAGCTACGTGGAAAACGCCCCCGCTTCGAATATATTCACGTCCCGAGTTAAAAACCTGAAAGAAAAATTTATTGACAGCTCCCGCGGTTAGACAAGTGTGTATGTGTGTGTTTTTTTTTATTTTCCTCTAATTCCAACGAATTTGTGTGAAGTTAAAGACTCTTTTCTCAACACAACTGAGAGGTCGTTCTTTAATCGAAGACTTGAATGACCGTTTCAAAAAATTATTTCTCGCGAAACATAGAAAGTTTACTTTACGAGAATTTCTTTGTGAAAAACGGCGAATAATTATATTATTCCGGCATTTCATTTTCGCTGTCCCGTCCTGTTTTTTTTATTTCGATTTCAATCATCCTCGCCGCTGATTTTCTTGGCTTTGGAAACAATAAAAATTCAAATGAAACCTACAGTTTGCGTATTTTTTCACAACCGTAGAGCTCGCAGCAAAACATGCTTGCTCGTCGAGATTTCGCGAGCTCAATCGGCATACGAGGATGGACGCATATCATTTTATTTAAAGCTCGAGTCTAGAGTTCAATGCAAGTGTGTCCGACATGTCAAAACAAGCATCAAGGTGAACATTGCTCGCCCTTCACCGTATTATTTTTCTTTTCGTTGGAAAAACGTCAAGACGACAGTGAGCAGGGTAATTCGAGGAAACGTTTCAATCAAAATTTGACAGAGAAAAATCCGAGGGAAAATCAGTCGAGCATAGTAGCAGCGTTTTGACTAGTTTCGATGACCGCAAAAAATCCCAGCTATAATTATCGCTCGTAGAGCAACGTCCAAATATTTTTTCTACAATGTTTTTTTTGCTTCGTTCTCGCCGTTGAAAATCTCGAGAGCACCGAACTGGGCGTAGCTCTTTTTTATTTTTGGTTCATCCGGACGTTGACGTTACACGCACGATATCGTGAATAGTCGATCAACATTTTATCTCGTCCAAAACAATAAACTCGTTTTTTTTAGTCATCGAGCGAAAAGAGACTGAGAGCATATTAACGAGAGAAAAATAATAAAAAAATATATTTTCGTAATATTCCGTTGAAAATAGCTCTTTACTGAGATAATAACGATTAATAATTTTCTAAGCCAAGCAATATTTGCGTTCGTATTCATTCCGAAACAATTTGCTTATTTTTCGTTTCCCACAGCTGCTGACAGCTTGTAAAAACAGTTATCCCTCGTATTCGTATAGTTAATAAACCTTTGAAACCTTTTTCATGGAAATTTTATTCGCGTTTTTATTATTTTGATTTTTCAACAGTTTCATTATTTTTTTCTCTCTCCAAGAATCTTCGAAGCTTCCGATTCACCAACAGAGAGCTCTTTCATCGAGGTTTTGTCTGTCAAGGTCGAATTGTGCACTTCGTCGGGTGTTTCCTCGTACTTGTGCTTTATATGCGTCCAAAGTCTCTGTGATAAACGCAAAATACGTGCAGTAAATTTCGATATAGATACGATATTATACGTGACTTTGCGAATCATCAGTCTTGTAAGAACTTTGCAAACAATCGGGTCAATAAAATTCAATTGATCATGGACGTGGATCGATGCTCATCGGTATAAATTCATTAGTCCATGACAAAAGTACCATGAAATGTGTGAAACTCTTTTATATTTTCACTATTTCCACTAACCATATTGTTTACTTCACAATTCTTTTATCCTCGCTTATGATTCACGCTGTTCAACGAAACGAACGTTTTTTTTTACTTACCCCCTCATTAATTTTCTCAAAAATATATTCACACGCGTGATCGTAAGCACGTTCGAAAAACATGGCTGCACACACCATTGCTAAACTAAAAGTAGAAGTTCTTCGAAGAATCAGTTGATAAAATTTACGTTTCATCACTGACATCTTGAAATTTCAATTAATCTTTAAAACTCTCTGAAAAAAGTCGCGAACGATCGTCATTTTTTTTAGCTGCGAGAATCGAATGAAAGGTAAATACAAAAATAGTACTTGGATTTTGACCTTGGACACGTTGTTCTGAAAACAGTATATTTACAACACTAGACTACTTATCTGGGTAATCGTATTTACAAATGTCTCGTGTAAAATATCGATATAACGTGTTGTCAATTTGTTCTATTACTTTTGTAATATTGGAATTTGTACAGCTGAAAGTCAACGAGGTTTTTAGCTACTGTGTCGTCATTCGATTGTACAGTTTTAGTGAAAAAAAAGAATCGATTTTTTTGCATTCGTAAAATTGACTGATTTCAGATGACTCCAAACGAACTCTCGGTTGAAAATCAATGGGAATGGAGTCGCGGCCAACGATTTACATCGAATTTTGGTCAGCGATGTTTCGTAGAAACCATGAATCGATGCAATTCCACAATTCAGTTTAAAAAAACTTGAACATCACGCATACGCTACGTCTCATTACGATTTTTCCGTGATCGTACTTTTATCGTTTTCAGATGAGGATGATAAATTTCTGACGACAGAAGATGCGGGCGCCTGAAGCACTTTTCGAGAAAGTCTCATGCCTCCCGAAACCGGATCGCGGCCAAAATATTTGATTTGCAATTCGTGTCCAACCTCAAGGCCAAGAGCACTCGGATGTTGTATCAAGCGCTGATCCAACTGGGAATTGTGCAAAAATGCGGGCGACATGTTCGGATAGAGGGTGACCATAACACCACTTTCACGAATTTCCACTATTTTTGCTGTGTAAATCCCACCGAATTCAAGCTGTGGCACTCTCTCCTCTTTTAACAGCGAATCTATCAATTCTCGGGCCTCATCCAATGCTGCAGCATTAGGAGCAAAAATGGTGAACGTGTTCTCGCTTTGAGGATAAATCTGCAATGGAAATACGCACTTTTATAGATTCAGTATTTTGCTTTTGCAAAACATTAGAAAAAATCGTATTTGGAACGCCTGAAGTATATTTATTCCAGTTAGTGATATTTCGTTCAAATTTTTCATGGAATTTTTCACATTGTTCGAGACGACACTCACATGAACTCCGGTCTCTACGAATATTTTCTTAAGATTATGCCCGCCGACTCCGAGGAACTTTCCACGCTGATGAGGTTGCACTTCGAAACTTTCCGTTATCGGCCTGTTCGTCTTGTCCAATGTAGGTTTATTAATAACGTTGTTCATTATACCGATTATTTCGTTTTTCGCGGTTATCGCGCGGGATAAACTATCCATAATAATTTTCAACGGTAGGCCGGCAAGCTTTATGTCCGCTTGGAGAGCCGTTATTCCTTTTTTCGTTGCGGCTACTTTGAAGTCCATATCACCGAGGTAATCCTCGATACCCTGAATACGAAAAAATTAGTTTTCATGTACTATTTTTCGGAAGTACTGAAAATACTGGAGACAGATGAACCCTTAAAATAATATTTCATTACCAATATATCCGTGAGAATTCGGTGGTCCATAATTTGGTTAGTTCCAGGTTCCAATTTCGTAACCAACCCAATTGCTACTCCAGCAGCTGAATGAGATATTGGAACACCGGCATCCAACAGAGCGAGACTTCCGCCACACACCGAAGCCATCGACGACGATCCTGATAATCAAACGAGAATTTTAATAGTCACTGAACAAATCATTCCTTGTTTTTATTATCTGTAAATTATCGTGGAACAACCACAAATTCAATGAGAATTGAAATAAAGAATTAATTCTTGTGAATAATACATCAACGTTGACAAAAATCCAGTGATAAGTGTTTTCCATTAATTTCATTTGTAATCTAAAAGTGAAATGCAAATGCGAACCATTAGATTCGAGAACCTCGCTTGTTAACCGAACCGTGAACGGAAAATCTTTAGGTAAAATTGGTCTCAGCCCACGTTCAGCGAGAGCTCCGTGTCCCGTTTCTCTTCTACCGATAGGTCCGGTTCGCCCAGTCTCGTTCGTTGCATAAGGAGGAAACTCATAGTGCAGGAAGAAGTTTTTTTCCTTCAAACCACTTTGAAATAAATAATACACTATTATATCATCCGCAAATTAGACGTTCGGTTTCTTTTAAAGATTGTCATTCGAATGAAAACTGTAATTGATGCTTTTTACCTGGTGAGCATTGCGACCGTGTCTTGTTTCAAGGCACTTTCCAACGAGTCCAACGTAACCGTACACAATACTTGTGTTTGCCCTCTTTGAAAGAGTGCCGAGCCGTGGAGAGGTTTGAATAAATTTACCTGACAAGAGATTTTTCTCAACTCACTGAGTTGACGGCCGTCACAACTGTGAAAATAATGAAATTTCACTTTCAATTCAAACTGTATCGACAACTTGCAAAATAATTCATATAATTCTTGACAATATTTTTAATGTTATTTTCATGAAATATACTTTGTTTCATCATCGGGTTTGAGTTAGTTTTCCAAAACCAAATTAAGGATATTTGAGCCAAGATAAAGAAAACCGACGGATTGTTACTGGTGATGAAGTTGCAAATTCATAAATCTAAACAATCATTGCAACAAAATAATGGAGTTATAGTTGAGCAGAACGTACCGTACATCATTCTCGAAAATGAGCGATCTGAATATGTTTTTGCTGAGTTCATTGAATGCTTCGTTAGCAGCGTTGACATCTGAACACGGATCTTGTTCTTTCAAGGTATTGATAATCTGGTTTCTCACTTTTTGAATGGCTACATCCCGAGATGCTTTATTATGATTGTAATTCGTAAATATTTCACGTAATGTGTTTTCCCCTAAATTTTTTACAGTATCAATAATTTGTTGATCTTTATCTTTACTCGTGGGAATTTCTCTCTTAGGTTTCCCATGAAGGTTTTGTAAATTTTCAATCGCGTTGACTACATGTTGGCACTCTTTCACTCCATATTTAATAGCTTTTTGTAAATCCTGTTGAACTATGTTATCAGCTGAGCCTTCTAGCATGACAACCATATTTTGTTTGGTTGCTGTGACTATAAGATTAAGCAGGCTCTTCTGCATCTCCCGTCTTGTGGGATTTATTAAAATTTCGTTGTCTATGAAGCCAACTCTCACTGCGCCGACAGGACCATTCCATGGTATATCTGATATTGACAATGCTGCGGAAGCCGCGTTAATGGCTATGACGTCGGGATCGTTTGCTCCATCCAGAGAAAGCATGTTGCACACTAGTTGCGTGTCGAATCTATATCCATTGGGAAATAGAGGTCGAACCGATCGGTCTATCAAACGACTCGTGAGAATTTCATGCTCAGTCGAACCAAGTTCACGTCTGAGGAAATTCATCGGTATCCTTCCAGCTGCTGCAGCTTTTTGTCGGTAATCAACGACAAGGGGGAGAAATGACGATGCACTCGCCTCTGTTTTACTAACTGCGGTGACCATGACAGATGTATCACCTGATGTCGCAACTGCGCTTCCATCTGCAAGGCGAGCATATTTTCCTGTTGATAATACTAGTGGTGCTCTGAAAAAACAAGGGATGAGAAAAAGGTTTTAATTAAGAGATGTATAAAAAAATCAGATCCCCATAGAATGAGTTCCTATACAATTTTGACAGCTTCGAAAGCTCCAGTGATAAAAGTACAGTAGAGTTCTAACCAGCTTTCTTTTTTTACTTATTGGAGAGAATACTTGGAAAAGTATTCTCGAGGCACCATTTTTTGAACGCTTTAAAAAATCGCATAGTACCAAACTGTTTATGTAAAATAATTTTGAATAAACCTATGAGATTTCTCTAGCTTTTCCAAATTTTTTTTTTCTTTACAAAATTGAATTGACAGTACAATGCACAGTGAATGATCAAAACTATTTCCATGTATTTATTTTGAGGTTATAAATCATAAGATTTCGCTTTCTTACCCTTTAGCGAATGAAACAACCACTTCATCCGTGGAAACTGTTTTTGTTTTAGTGGAAAGTTTCATAAAATGTACTCTTTTAATTCGGGATCTATTTCGATATGTAAGAAACCTGCATTTTGTGCTTCCTAGTAACCTACAAATACCGAATGCCATCATCTCGACCACCGAAACACCGGACCGGTGCGAGTCAGTGCGAATACCAAGTAGACTATAGGTAAGGAGTGCAATCTCGGCGATCGGGCACGTCCGTAAAAGTGTCGGGAAAGAGGGTTCCGTTCGAGCGGCGCTGTTGTAGTTTCGTACGGTGGCGCATGCGCACAATGTACGCGTTATATACGCGCATGCGTTGCTGCCAGCTGACACTGTGATAATTACAC
Source organism: Venturia canescens (assembly GCF_019457755.1). NCBI lineage: Eukaryota > Metazoa > Arthropoda > Insecta > Hymenoptera > Ichneumonidae > Venturia > Venturia canescens. The sequence continues at coordinate 15,120,981 of NC_057424.1, read as the reverse complement.
TGACACAGGGGCCATTACTATTAAAATACATTAACAAATTGCAGTCATTTTTTATATAAATGAATAAAAAAAAATATAATTCAACAACATCAATTGATTTTTTTAAATTTCTGCTATAGTCAACGAACAATAACATCTATGATGGAAAAAAAAAAAATAAAACGAACGAGGATTCGAACCGCCAACTCCACGAATACAAGCCCAAGATGGAACCATCACACCACGTAAACTCTTGATATTCTAACGGCAGAAAATGCTACTGGCTTATCCGGGCCGCTTGATATGTTAAGGTTTTATGAAACAATAACTGTGGTCATAAGAACTATAGTTATCAATCTAATTTTCAAACTTTCATAAATATCATTCAAAAAAAAATTTGTAACAGAAAAAATTTTTTTCGACATGAGTATATGAACCGGCAATCTTCCGGATGCTATAGTTTTCTTAACAGCGCGACATACGAGGGGGGATCAGCTGATACTTTGAATGTGCGAAGCACAGGGTTTCACGTCGCTCGAGAATATTATTACAATACATATTAGTACTTTCGATCACGAGCGCTCATAATTGTTGATTCAACAATTTTTTATAGGCGCAAGCTCTTTAAATCCACGATTCGCCGCCATGACGGTCAGTTTCACCAACGACATTGATTTATTACTATATATATAGCCGTACCAAACGACAATGCGACGCGTAGTGGCCGTTCCTCGAACCCGGATTGCCCGACATTTTTACGGACGTTTTTCTAACAGGCGCCCAATACGGAGATTGCACTCCTTACCTATAGTCTCCTTGGCGAATACATACAGTATGCAGTACACCACGACGCAGTACACTTTTTCCTATTTGTGTAAATTTTCATACAGTGTGTGTTGTATAACTATATATGCGTACTTCTTTTTTCTTATTCTATCGAAACAAATTCGATTATCGATTCTCCTCGTCGATTAATCGATCTCGAGCGCCGTCTATAAAGAAAAAAGTCAGTTCGAACCCGAACCCACCCGAACGCCTACCGAAAGTTGTCGAAGGATAAAATAGGCACGCGCGTCGCCAAGCATCGCAAAGTGAAAAGCGCAGTTATGTCTCGGAAAGTAACATGGCCGAAGACAGTTTTTTCTATATAGTTACAGTGACATAATATCGTAAAACAAATAGCCTACGGAACGCGTGATATAACTCAAAATCGATTAAGCTTGAAGAATTACGTTGGATCGCAACAAGTACGTTATTAAACTGTTTTTGTAATCTTGTTTCGTTTCGAGAAGAATAAACGCGCCGAGGGAAGGGAGCTGTGGAGAGTTCACACTCAGGGTAGGTCGAATCATCGTTAGAGAGAAAGAAAGAGAGAGAAGAATATATAACGGATACGTCCGAGCGCACAAGCATGTCGGAAAGTGAAGCTGTCGCATCTCAACAGACGCAACAGCCATTTCAGCAGCAACATCACCATCACAACAACGCTAATCAGATGACGAACATGGCCTGGCAGTACCCATCACCGGGTAACATGCATCTTTACCAGCCCTTTCCCGGGTAAATACACTTATTGCATCTCTTTCTAACTACTCCGTTGTGGTTCTACATCTACGCTCTATATGTATATGTTAAAACGATCTTTTCCACTCACACTAATACACAATCCTGTTCGATTTGTTGTACCATATTTCGCACATTGAAGCGAAAGGTACAAAATATAGATATAGAACAAAATATAAGGATTAGCCTCAAACATAGATACAGTCAGACGTTTCTTCATAAATAACGCTCTCGAGCGATCCCTTGAAAAATCCAGATTTTATTTTCTTTTATTCTTTTTTAACCCTTTCACGAAAATACTCTGATTTTATCCGAAACTTATTATAATTGAGGAAACGTTTTTTTTTTCAACTAAGATAAGGTAGATATTGTCCAATTTTGGTAGATTTAGCACTGAAAATATGAATATGCTAAAAAAATCGATAAAGTTAAATTCGGAAAAACTTGACAGTACAACTTTAACCACAATGTTTCTTAACATTTTTTTCAAAGATTTAATCTCTAGTACCACGATCCGGGCAATTTGGTTCTTTTATAACCATACACGATCGAATATTAAGTATTTATATAAATATGTTTCTGTTGCAGACACATGTATGGGCAAGGGTACAGTCCTCAGCAGCAGATGTATTACTATCACCAAGGGATGATGCCCGGATACGGACAACCTTTTAATCCACAGCAGATGCAGCAGCAGCCGCAACAGCAACCACAACAGCAGCAGCAGCAACAACAACAACAACAACATCAGCATCAACATCAACATCAACAACAAATGCCTCAAAATAATCAGGGAAAGCCGCAAGGACACCAACAACCGCCGGTACCGGGAACTCCAATCCCTCTTGATGATGATGCAGAGTTACCACCTTTACCCCCAGGGCCACCTCCGCCAACACCCTCCGCTGTGCAGCATAATCAACAACCTCAACAACCGATGCAGCACCAACCTCCGTTCATGTACAACTCATTTCCTTATGGTAATTGGAACAACGGAGCACAGAATGATCCTTCTCGTAAGTATTCAAATTTTGTTATCTCGCAAATGTTTGTGCTTCTGAACATTTACGAAAATCTCTACTCCGTTGAGCTGTCATATGTACTGATAATTTGCTACCAAGATACGGCTTCTTAGCTGTATCTCGCAAGGCAGTTTGCAACAATGTTGTGTGTATGCTGTTATAACTGTATTGTTAATAGATTGAACATTGAATTGAGAAAAATTATTTTTCAGAGTTCAACGGTCAAATACGGTTTAATTTGCAAAACAAGAAGACGGGCCTTGGTTTTACGCCATTATCGAACAGTGGTGCGGCTAAGAAAAAGAGGCGAAAAAATAAAAACTCAGCCGCACAATTCAACAACTTTCAGGGAAACAACAATAGTACAGCAACGAGTTATCCGTCGTTGGTGAACCCAAAAGTGGAATTGCCGCCTTTACCACCGGTTCAGAAGGAGACACCGAACGTTGCGTTACCACCATTGCCGAGCGTCGAAAAACCGGTAGAGCCTGCTCCACCCGCTCCCGTTAATCCAATTGCTTCACCCGTCACCATCGGTAAGCCCACGGTAGGTACACCAACGAATTCTGCGAGTCAAAATCCCGTGGGTGACTGGCCTGACAGCCTGAAGAACTACGTGAATCGTTGCTACGAGAAATGTAAAACTGCGGTCGACAAGGATCAGGTTGAAATAATATTGAAGGGTAAAATAACACGCGCGGCGAATGATGATTCTTTATGGGTAAAGGATTGGGACAAAGAACAATTACCGAGTATACACAGCGAACGTATGACAATGACGATTAAATCGCAACAAACTTCACCGAACAAAGTAGTAGGAAATTCACTGACGAGTGGTGGGCAGGGAGGCTTGCGCAAGCCGGGCCTTTCGACTTCGCTCGGGGCCAGGCTGGGCGCTCGTCTCTCTGCTGGTGGACATCGGAGATCCAAATCCCGTACAAGATCACGCTCGAGATCGCACAGTCCACCCGCAAGAAAATATCGTCGTAGCACATCCTCTTCGTCGAGCGATCGTAATTACGATCATAAATCGTCTAAGACGAAAAAATCCAGTCGCAGCAGCAAACCCAATCACAGTACCAAGAAAACCAAGAAGACTAAGCAGACTAAGTCACATTTCTATTCCGAATTTGGTTTAGCTACAGGAAATACCGACGAATTGGGTAGTAAGGAAAAATTGCAACAACGGGCCGCACGCTTTCACGATTTTACATCCAAAAATAGCAGCAGCAGTATCAAGGACGACTCCACATCGGACTTTGACTTCACCGGGCTTCACATTATCGGTACATGCAGAGATATTGAAAAGCCCTATCTACGTCTCACCTCGGTAAGATTTTCTTACTATTTTACAGTTGAAACGCAACTAACTATTTGTCCACCCAAAGTATACCGACGTAATTGGCTTGAATTCTCAATTAAATTCATCTGTGTTTTCAACCTCTCATCCAAGCTTTTCTCTCTTCACTAACGTTATTGTTAACGAAAACAAATATTGCTTCAGGCTCCAGCTGCATCCGCAGTGCGTCCGGTAAGTGTACTCCAAACATCACTGGCACACGTGAAGAAACGTTGGGTAGCAGAACAGGACTATAGATACGCTTGTGATCAACTTAAATCTATACGACAAGATCTTACCGTTCAAGGAATTCGCGATTCTTTTACTGTTCACGTTTATGAAACTCATGCGCGCGTAGCTCTTGAGAGGGGCGATCACGAGGAATTCAATCAGTGCCAGACGCAATTGAAAATGCTCTATCAGGACGTCGGCGGTGAGAATCGGTGCGAGTTCGTAGCTTACCGGATTTTGTATTATATATTCACCAAGAATACTCAAGGTAAGGGAAGTAAAGGTAGAAAAAATATAGTCCTGCGTGCTTAGCAGCAATTCAGGAACGATAAGAATTGATATCACGAGGCGCTCGTCAAAAATTTTATGTCGTCTCGTTTTTATTGCTTACAGACTTAACCACAATTTTGGCTGCGCTTAGCCAAGAAGATAAAAAAGACGAGTGCGTGCAGCACGCTCTAAAAGTACGATCGGCTTGGTGGCTCGGAAATTATCATTCTTTCTTTGAGCTTTATCGAGCCGCACCCCGTATGGCTGCCTTTTTGATAGATTGGTTCATCGCTAGAGAGCGCAAAAATTCCCTTAAGCAGATGATTAAGTCGTATGTATACTTTTGGATTTCACTTTTATTTAACTTGCTTCTCCCAAATATCCTTCGAATTGTTAAGTATCAAAAATACATTTTTCAACGATACGGAAATCGAGCGGATTATACTTAGATATTCTGAACATTCTTTTTCGCCAAAGTACACAGATTTGACTGACGCTGATGCACCTGACAGACAATTTCAAAGTAAACAAATATTCGTTAATAAATAAATCCTCAAAAATTGATAAAAGTCATAAAATAAATGTATGGTTCACAATATTAAGACATTTTGAAACTATTGGGAGAAAAATTGAAGTGCGACATATGATAACTCTTGCAAAATGTTTTTTTCTTTTCAAGTTTTTCATTAAACTCGCGACGAAGCTCAAATAATCGTTCCTTGTGTCTAACGATTTTCAGATTTTCTGTTTCAGGACTTCGAAAAAACAACGATTTTATATTAACCGTTGTGTACATAATAGATTATTCAAATAGATATAAAATATTAATATACAAAATAAGAATGGTGAATGATGTGTGGTAAAAAAAAAAAGAAAAAAAATCAATATTGTTTTGAAAATATGTCTAATCATGGTATTTCTTGTGCTGTTTAGCTACCGGCAAAATTTGGCTGTTGATTTCATCGTATCGGAATTGGCCTTTCAATCTGCCGACAAATTTTATGAATTTGTCACTGAGTTTGGGTTGATTTATGCCGATTCCGAGAGGCAGCAACTCGACTGCAAGGCGAGCAGTGGTTCCCTAGGTCTTTGGTAAACCGGCGAGATATCATTTTCTTCTTGATCGAAGACAGGGGAGGGTGGAAAAAGTAAATGCCTTCCTTCTCGTTTAATCAATTCAACTGTGCGTCCTGCACCACGCACATTGTATATATGTACAAAGAATGTGTACTGATACAAAAAAGAGGCGTTTTATGTATAAACGTATGTATATACATGGATATATTTATATATATTGTATATAAGCTGTTATATATACATATATATACATACATATATACCATGTTCAACCTTTTGGCAACTCGAGAGCTCTTCGTCGTTTTCTTCATTCTCTGAGGGCCAAGGCCACGAGAAATTTTATTTTTTCTTACGCATCATTCACGAAAGAGCTGCAGCTCGAAATTGAATTCGTCGTATGATGAAAGTTGCTCGATCCGAAGATCCGGACACGTCGGCACAAGCAACTTAATCTCTTCATCAATTAAGACGATCAACTGTACATTATTATTTACGGAAAACAATAATTGGGCTGTACAACAAAAACATATGAACCCACTCAATGAATTCAGAGTTTGAAAAAGGACTCCAATCGAATAACTTCGAAGACGACGGAACGAACTCGTTTATATCGTTATCGTATCGAAATCGCCTGGGACGGCAAGGGACTTCTTCTATATACTCTTTCATGTGCTGCGTGTATTTTTCACGTTAGCCTTTTCGCTCGTGACGTTTTTTCGAGGAAAAACTCGCAAAGGCTCCCCGTATTTTTCGTATCGTCTCTATCCCGATACGAAAATTCAATCAATTTTAATTCGTCGGATGAAACGTTATCCTTCAAAAGCTTCATTATATGGAAAAACCAAACGGTTTTTTCACCCAAAAAATTTCATCTCGTCTCGAGTCTCTCCCAGTTGGACTAATGCCCCGGAGACACGTTTTTTACACAAAATTTCTCACACATTGACCCCTCTATACACACATACATACAAACAGAATGAGTGAGAGAAAGAACAAATTATTTTACGGACAACACCGACAACGAGCCTGACCAGTAGCTGTGACCTCAAAAAACTCCGCTGCACAAAATTCATTTTCCAAGGATTCAAGACGAGAAGATCGTGGCGTCGGGTCTTCAGAGATTGGCAAACAATTTGCTCCCTCCCGAGGATCATCGCTTTATTTACCATACTTCGAGAAGAACTACGTCCAATCCAGTGAAACCCCATTTCTCGTGGAAACCAAATGAAAACAAAATTCTTTTTATTGACTTTACCGGCATAAAGCAATCCCAGTGTTATCAGTTTTTCGAAATCAGATAACGAGTGATCAAAGGAAATGAGTTTCAAACAAAAGTGAATCTATATCTACGGAGGATTATCAACCGGAGACGGCAAGCTCAGTCGAGGGTGGAAGAAGTTCGGTACGTCCCATTATGAAGAAATGACAGACGACGCGGCGAGGCGGAAAGCAGCGGTGTCCATGCATCACAACAATCATTGTATTTCTTTTTTTCTTTTCAAACGAATCATCTTGTTGCCCAATAAATTATTAACATTTTTTTACACGACGACAGAGTTTTTGTTGATTGAACTCGGTTACCCGCGGCTCATTTATATATTTTGCTTCTTTAATAATAGATTAGATATTTATTACAGAATTCTAACGATACAATATGAATATAATAATAATAATAATAATAATATTTCCATATATTTATGTTATATATTAATAGCCGACGTAGATACACTAATTATTAAAATATTAATAAAATAGGAAAATTATAACAATGAGATGAAGTATAATTTTCGAGGACTGTTGTTGCCATACGAGTATCAGTTTGTGAATGGCGGTTCTTTCGCTACTTTTTCGTTTTTTTTTTTAATTTTTACACGGAGAGTGACACGAAGCTGTTGTACTGTGTTATGTTGCGCTTTAAAATGTCAGCACACGGACCCAAGACCCGCTCAAATCGTGCTCTATCGAGTTTTACGCATTTCAACGGTCCTCGAGCTACGACCGTCGCTGCTCTTGGCCTGTCCAGCAGGAGAGCTATTTCACCTATGACAGAACCAACAGAAAAAGTTTCAATAACCTGAAGATTCTATTTTGAGTCCTTAACACCGGGATTTTGATTGAGAAGATTTCTAGTATTTAGAAGTAAAAAAAAGTCTTGAGATTCAATATTTAAAATGATTCAGAGCTAATATAATTGGCAGTAAATTTCCTCCTCGAGTTTCTTCAATTCTTAGCTCCGTTCCGGATGAGTCAAAATGATTTTTATTACCAAAGTAATCCGAAGGCCCGAGACGACCGACTTCCGAAGGTTCCTCGCCTTCGCTCCGTTGCTGCAACACGACCGCAGTGCCTTCGACGATTATGTAGAAATCCTCACCAGGCTCGCCCTGCCTAACTATTGTTTCGCCATCCTCGAATGCTACGGGTTCAAGAGCATCCGCAACGGTAAGACGTTCCCACTTGTCCAATGATTCTAATAAAATAAAACAATTAGTTTGAGTCAATTCGCGTGCAAAAAACAATTGATGACAAAAAGCTATTTCGTTGTGACGATACTGAGTTTCACATTGTCGAGATGCAGCTAATACTGTTGACTCCAACGATGTTTTCGAAGCAAAGAGAAAAAATGTTCTATTTTTCTATAACAACGAAACTGCCCATTTTTTGAGTCATATAAACCGTAATATGCAAATTCGAAACATAAAAAATAAATGGTTAAGGGGGGAGAGTAAAAGATTAATGTGACACGTACCAAGAATAGAAACTCTGGATAAGAATTCCTCGTACATTTTCCGTTTCCTTATGGTTGATCCCATGAGTATTCTACGATAGGAATCGCGATCAATACCCCACAGTTTGACGTCAGTTTTTGCCCTGACGGTGGCAGCCCTTGGTGTGCCATAGATGAGAGCCAATTCACCAAAACTTCCGCCTTCGCCGATAGTCGTAACGAGCTCACCGTTAACGTATATTTCCACGTCACCCTGATCGATAACGTAAAAGTTGTCGCCCTCGTCACCTGCGTTAAACGTCGGAATAGTTCGAGATCGAGCGAAAAAAAATGTTCACCCCGAGGCATTTTATTTCTGACAGGTGAGTGGGAAGGAAGTGAGAAAATAAAATAGAATAATGGATGTGTGTACCTTGTCTTATGATGGGCTCGTCGGGCAAAAAAATAACGGGAAACATCGCGTCGAAAATGTCGGAACGTTCGTTCTCGTCGAGATGAGCGAAAAGGACGTTTTTAGCGATGGCTTTGCTCAGAGCTGCCATCGTTTTGTAATCTTTGGGCACCACTTTTTTCACGTAACTCGTCGCGTCCTCTTCTGACACCGGCTCCGCCGATATTCCACCTCTCCGACGCACTTGAGGGCCTTGTTGACCCGCCGGCAAATCTTCAATGTCCTCCGGACTCGTTGCTGTTTGCTGCTTCGCATCGTGAGCTTGTTCCTAATATCAACATTCAAATAACACCGTGTTAAAACATGCGAAGGCAGTTGTTCTCACAGTCTACGGTTCATCGAAACCTGGGTCATGAAAATATGCCCGAAAAATTTCAATCCCTCAAGGGCCATCATTTTTGTACAAAATTAATTGAAAATTGTGCTTTCCTGACCAGGGAAGCCTTCCAGTGATGACGCTCAAGTTTGCAACGTGAGCTTTTTTTATTTTCGTGAAATAAAAAACTGGTCAATTACAAATTCTTTTTTTCGTTCATTCCGTTGGACTACGACGTTGCAAACTTCAGCGTCGTTTCCAGTGTACATTTGGTTTCGTAAAAAAAAAAAAAAACAATATTTGCTTCCTTAAAGTTGATTTTAAATAATTCTGAAGTGTAAAAAAAATTATTGTAATTTACTGCGCACCCTTGACACTGACACCTCTACATCAGTGTGAGCCCTTAATTTCGTTCGAAGTTCACTACTGGTATGCAACGTCCGTCGAATATGGCGTGACGATCGTGAGAAAAAGCAGAAGTTCAATGTTCGTTAGCAATTAAATATGGATGTGTAGAGAAATTCCTTTAAGGGGGTAGGTTTAATAAAACAATTGGCACTCAATTTGATCACCAACAACCGTACAATTTGCAGCACTCTTTTTGCGATATCGAATATCGCTAATGGTTGTTACGAGAAAATAATTGTTTACGTTCTTAATTACCGAATTGGAAATAACAGCCGAAACGTCGGCTACGTTAATAATAAAGCTGGAGCAGGTACCGCAATTAAATATCGTTTTCAGCGGCCCAGTCTAATTGCGACTGTCGGCAGCTATATGACTAATTCAAATTGGAATTTCTGATACGATTAGGAAATTGTAAAATTGATGAGGTTAAAACGCTCGAGAAACGTCCTCAATTCTTAAACCAAAATAAACGTGGCTCCTAGTTTTCCGACATTTCGACCAATGAAAAATGACGACGGCTTTCGCACACAATAAAATTCTTTAATGTCGATATTTTTTCGAACCGCGAGCGAAAGATAAATTAAAGAATCGTCCCGGAGAAAGTTTATAGAGAAACTTCGATCCCGTTCCGTAAAAAAAACCTTCTCAACGGCCCAAATCATAAACGCGTCACTGGGAGATCACGTAAGAATGATGTATAAATATATATTTCATAAAGAAACTGGACAGAGTGGGATAGCTCCTGATGTTCACACGCGCGCCGATGACCTCAGATATCGCGTATATAAATAAACACTAATTTTTCGGCGAAAACTCAACATTTTTTTTTCATGGAACAAAAATGAAGTTTGCGTGGGAACGGAATCATTTCGGTCGTTATAATTTTCGAATGATGCACGAATTATTTTCTAGTGAATCTAGTGAATCGTATCAGACAGCTGAGAAAATTCAAGTGAAAAATTTGTTTTCGTGCATTACGTTGTTACGTATTGTGATGATTATTTCAGAATGAATCTTTACCTCTTCCATGTCGTTAGAAGATATTTATCTCCTATCTCTTTGGTCTCGTTCTTCGCGTCACTTTGCCCGAGGAATATAAAAACCGTTTGCGATGCTTGTGCCTGATTTAACAATACAGGCGTAACGTTGTTTCGCGCATACGTGAAAGTTAATACTTATAAAATGAACGTGACACGATGTACGCACAGAAACAGGGTAATAAAATGAAAAAAGGGGGGAAAACGGGAGGAAAGGAAGACCACTTTATCCCGTAGCAGTGACTTCGACCCGTAATTTTATTAGACCGCGTAAATCCGATTATCGAGATGAACCGGTGGCGTTTCACCGTTGCGGCGGTGTAGCGAACGTCTATACCCTTATGTTTTTTCTTCTTCCCCCCCTCCCCTCCCACTCGGTCTTGACGCTCTTATTCTCCGGAGACTTGTTCCTCGTGGCTCCGTCGCGAGCGAACAACAATCGCGGTATCGTGAAAATACAAGCGGCTCTTCCTCCTTTCCTTCTCCCGCTCTTGAGACGATCCCATGTGCGTGGGCAAAAAAAAATGCGACCTGCTTGGCGTCTCGTAGCAGTCAAGGGAACGAACTGGGCACCGAAACGTGCGAGTTATTCGTTTGTTATATCGCGCGTTGAAGAAGATTCACACTTTTATATACAATTTTTGTTAGTGATTCTCTCTTTCGTGGAGGAGCTCCTTACTCTTTCTCTCAGTGTTTCCCCCATTGGCCAAGGTGTCACTCGTTATATTTCGAGCACATTCTAAGTTTAGATCCCTACACGAGAGCCCTCCAATCTCTCCAACTTCTCTAGACTCTGAAGCACAACGCGGTTACGGATGTGTGTATATATACACACACGGAAAGCTCTCCGAAAGAGAGGGACGGAGACGAAGAGGTATTCGTATAGTTTGCTTGCATAAACGTAAAGAGCCCTCATTTCCCTTTTACGAGAACAAAATCCAGGCTTCCCCATCGAGATTTGTTTTTTTGCGTGTGTAATGCGCGATAACCTTTCTTTCGACCTCCCCTTCCCGCTTCCCGCCCTCCCTCCCCCCCTCCCACCTCTAAGCACGAGTGTTGCGTTCATACGGAAAACAGGAGGTTCGTTCCGCTATTTTTTTCGTTTCCTTTGCGAGCAACTGAGGAGGCAGAAGAAACTCTGGAGGGTATTCGCACTGTGCGCCAATTAAATAGCGCCACTTACGGTCGATCCCGGAAACTACAGAAATAAAACTCGAGTTTAAAAAAGTTTATCTCCGATTTAATAACCTTGACGAATAGCGAATTAGTAATTAAATTCATTTCTGATTCAACGAAGCAGGCTTCGACACATCGTTTTTTACAATATTTCGTTTTTGGATCTCGGCCTTTTTTCAACTCATGTTAACGTGTTTAAAATCAGATCAAAATCGTTTCCTGGCGACAGTAAATCTTCACACTCGTAACAATATTTTTATCTACCAACCGCAATTCCGGGCTGCAAGAAAAACGACATTTTACGGGGTAACGTTTATTTTTTAAGGGTGATTAATAAGGTCGAAAATTTTTTAACAGTGGCACTATTGTTCGTTCTTTTACACAATACAAGTCATACCGACACAGGCTATATTATATTAAACTGTACGCGTTATGGGTCGTTCGATAATGAGCTATACTCCTAATACGAAGCAATAAAGCGAAACGACCTTCGCAATTAATCACTACCAATAAAGGCGATTCCAGGTAGCAGGAGGAAGCATTACTACGATTAACAAGTCTCGTTTTGATCCACGAAGGAATTGTCTCCAAAACTACCGCCCATGCGTGGGTCTTCGTAACACGAAGAAAAAAAAACATCGTTGACGATGCTTCGAAAACAATAATCAAATGTTCTCGCACTGAGAACCAGTAATTTACACGTCAAAATTGTGAGTCCCGACGCTTTTGTATGATGTCTTAAGAAAACCTTGTTCTATGATGGAGATAAAAATGATGAAATGAAAAAAAAGCTTCTTTTCAATTGCGACTCCCACTCACAGCTTTGTTTCGATAATTACCCAAAAAACAATAATTATTGATGACGAGTACAGAACAATGCTTAACCTTACATTCCGGAATATTAATTAGAATGCCAAAGAAAGAATGTGGAATTTCTCCCATCTACTGATTAATCTTCTGTTCTTCTTATTGCGGACAGCTAACCAAAAATCAATTTTTTGTCTAATCTCACAAAAACTCAATATTTTTTGTTCTCATAATGTGGGATGAGTACACCTTCTCGAGTAATCTGTGACCTGCGAAGAAAGTTGAAATAAAAAATGGGGAAAAAATTCTGGAAAATCATTACCTTCATTTCCTGCTACAAAAAAAAATCATCTTTTTATTTATTGAACTTTTGTTTTTTGCGAGTTCTATTTTCGCATATCGATGATCAGTAATGCATCGAAAATCGCTTCAGTTTTTCAGATATTTTCAAGTCTGCTAGATTCTGGAGTTTTCACAGTTATTGACACAATGTGTCTGATTTTTTCTTAATATTATTCGTCAACTGTCAATGTATGACTGATATACCTTTGCGGAGGAAAAAACATGGAAAAGAAAAATTTTCCTTGCATTACACGAACAGCAATTTACACAAAAACAATATATGAAACGAAATACCCGTTACTTCTTTGACATTGATATTTACCGTTTGATGGAGCGAATGGTTTATGAAAATATTCTTATTGGAGAGTAGTGATTGAACTGGCAGGGTTGCACTTGTTCTCAGTGTGTTGAATCGCTTTGAATATTTATTTCAAATATGAATCCATAAAAATCTGGAATTTTGTTTAGGAAAAATATCCCAGTGTGACCCTGGTTCAATTGTAATTTTCTTAACAAAAGTAAGTGGAAAGCAGAATTTCTCATTTGGTTCAGAATGACAAGAATTCAATTGATTAAATTTCAAATTAGACATAAATATGATCGAGGTCATTCGAAATGATAATAAATGCTCAATTCATTGATATTTATCAATGCGATTTAGAAATGATAGCAAGGTATAAATTCAGCAAGAATTAGTTAAACATGTTGTAGAAAAATAACATTGGTGATCTAAATTCAGTGGAAAGTTCATTCGTCAAGAATTGCTGGTAAATTGCTTTCGGGATATGAAATATACAATCTCATTCAGTTTGAAGTTCCAATGTAGCATGGATAAATAACATTGTTTCAAATTGAATATGATCATAAAATACGTAAATAAAGGCGTAAACAAAGCAGTAAGCATATATTTCGTTGATAAAAACGAACAACAATTCACGTGACGTTTACTTACACGGAGCACCGGATGGGAAATTACTGTCGTAAAAAAATCAATCAATTTTCTGACTTACCCTCTCGAGTTTTTGGAAATATTCTCGAAGAAATGATATTGGATTCTGTGGCCGCCCAACGCAAAGCTGTACGATGCAGTCCTTGAGTACTTGTTGTATGTTGTGTCTTTGTATGTAATTCTCGCACTCCCGCAAACTCTGTTCTTCCTCGAGATTCGCCGCCATGTTTGTATCACCGAAATGACAACCTGAGGAGTTTTTTCTCTTCTCCCTTCCGCGCTCTACCGCGACGCGTTATCACTTATCCACCGATAACGCATCAAAAAATTGCGGACAAAAAGTGTGAATTTTTTGTCACACCGAGAAGATCGTCGAAAATGTGAGATCGCGATCTTTGAGGAAAACAAAATATTTTTTTTATCTTCTAAAAAAAATTTGGGTTATTATTATCGCGGTATAAGAAGCTTTAATGCATGAGAAACCGCAGGATAAAATCCTTCAATAGCGGCTTTCATTGGTTGTGTTTCGTTTTTTTACGCTGTGCATAAATAACGTCAAATTGCGAAAGATTCTGCCAAATTAAAACATTACAATTTCACTCTGAAACCCCATTTTATCGAGTATCACACACTACTCTTCTCGCTTTATCATCGAGATCCAAATTCTCTGTGATTTATTTATTTCCGAGACATATATTTGCGACGAATCGTATATGTACTGGGCGATGCTTCGCGATTGCTCAAAATCAATAAATAATACAATTTTACATTGGTCGAGTCGCCTTGGGGGATGTACGACCTCGTTTTCCTACAGAGTTTCTGATGCGGTTCAAAGATGACGCCACAACGAGATTCTAGAAAGCAAAATACAAAACTACAGGGATCATGTTTTAAAAATTTCATTTACGTTGTTTGCTCCTCCTTTTTCCAAGGCCACACGACACAAAAAATATTACGATCGATAGTGCCCATGAAAAATGAGCCTCACTTCTAAACGGGCACTTTCCCCTTTTTAATTTAGATTTTATTTATTTATAATTTTCATTATGACTGAGAATTGAAAAAATCAGTTGATTGATATGAGAGAAAACATTTATTATGGAAAATTATAAATTATATTGTGAAGTATATCAGTTCATGGAATGCAAAGTCCCACATAGAAAATTTTTAAGTGTATAAAATATTTTCTCTCAACAAGATGTAAAAGTAATAAAAAAAAATATGTTGTCATAGGACGCCTGAACGCAAAGTCTGCATGTGTAGAGGTGTAAACACCGAAACATCAATGACATTGCTCGAAAATTAAAATTCATGCCATATTTGCAGTAAAAATAAAAAATAATTCTCTCTCTCAAAAATAATTTTTGATGGCTGTTGTTTGTTAGACGACTTTCGTTATATACCCACCTTTTCATGTACTTTTTCTTGAGGAGGGATACTACCAATACTACAATTGTATGAGAATTGTATGATGAAAATCTACAGGTTCGACCGAGATTCGTAGGATGAAGGTATATCTTCCCAAGTTCATCGCTACGATCGCTACGAAACAACGCTAGTATAATAAACAAAAACTCCTTCCGATTCTCCCTACTACTTCCATAGTCTCTGTCCTCCCTACTCCTTATCCCCACTAGTCGGCAAAGAGCTCTGGTTTCAAGTGTCAATAAATAAACTAACCCTATAGTTACCCGACACAATTCGTGAAAAAGTAAGTGACAAGTGTCGGAAAACAAGTGTGAACAGCTCGGAAATTATATTTGTAACACGTCATATAATCAATTAAATGAAAATTCAAATCGAAAATTCGCGATATAAATTAGATAAAGAGGAAAAAGCGTTCTCGTAAGAGTACGTAAAAGGCTTCGAAGGCAGGTGGGAAATTCAAATTTCAAAGAATCATGTCGATCGAAAGAATGTCAGGACAAGGCTATGCGCCTATACCACAATGCATGAGCAATACCGATACGGAAGACGAGGACGAACGCTTGGCTATTCCCATAGAAAATAATCACGAAGATCAAGCAAAAACTCATGTGAGGATTATTGTATTTTTTTTTGCCTAATTAAACAAATCACATCCAAATTTTTGTCATTTCAATCTCAATGATCACGTATGCGTTGATAAATTGACACAAAGAAGTATTTTACTTTACGTATCATGAAGAAAACAATTTCTATATGCTAAAATGTAGTCACCTCAATAATTTCTCTGTAACAAAGGATACTGTAGCTGCTCAGGAAAATGGATGGTACCATAATTCAAAAGAGCCTAAGAACTTTGCAAAGGATCCAGTCGATTCCCAAGGCGGATATAGATATTGCGGTGACGACGTTCCCATTATGGTGACCGATAACGAGGCTCAGAATGATTTTTGGAAAAGACGGGAAATGTCATTACTCCGACGTTTTTGTCTTGTCCTGTCTGTGTTATTTTGCTGTGCTACAGCTCTAGTTTTCCTCTATGCTTTGCCATGTGACAATGCAGTGATATGTCCACCAGTTATGGAAAACCAGCCTGTTATCACTTGGGAGAAAACTTTGGAAGGTGTTGGTAAGCCATTTTGTCACATCTTTGTTTTCACTTACAGAAAAATGGGTTGTTTATAATTTGTTTTTCAGAACTGCATGGTCCGATTTCGGTCGTCCACGGGACACCGTACAGTTTGATATTCTTATTGCTTGGACAGCGATTTGGCGTCAATAGGTCAGTAGCCACAGCGGCAAGAGAAATTCCAGCGGAGGGTGGAGTTGTTTTGTCGATGCAGGGCAATACCGGAACTCTACTGTGGTGGGTTCCGCTACAAAAAAAATGGCCTACCGACATCAATTGCACAACTTTTGATGCGGATGGTTCGGAAACTCCAGATTGTATCGTGAGCGGTGAAAATTTATTGCTCAGTATTGACCCAACAGCGGGTACAATACACTGGACGTCCTTGTATCCAACGAAACCACAATTACCATTGATCATTCCGGATGTTGATTCTGACGGAATCGACGATTTGTTGAGCGTCACGCAAAATGGATACCCCCAAGGTGGGATTATTCTATTGTCCGGAAAGAATGGAAAATATTTGGGCGAGCATATGAACAGCGATTGCGAATCTTTCGCGAGAAATTCCATTCGAATCATCCGGCTCGAATCCAATGGCGATATTTCGTATATTTGCAAGGGAAAAACATCGCCGAATCGTAAGTATCTCAGAATGGAAAACACAGCGAAATATTTCGAGGCAGAAATCGAGTTTGAATATTAAACAGCGTACGATATTTGAACGTCTGACACTTCAACGAAAGTTGAAAAACAAAATTTAGGTTTTAAACGAAATGAACACTTGTAGCGTCTAGAATTCAGAGATCAGTGAAATAGAAATTAACAAAGTATTTCCTCATAGAAATGTTGAACGTGACAGTACCGCTAAACGAGTTGCTACATGCGAACAACTCTGACCTCGCAGAAGTCAAGTCCAACCGAGTGTTCAACGAGAGTACCACACCGGAGAATCGATCGGAGGAAACTGAAATTCCGTCCGAGTACACGATACAGCTGACTCCTTACTATCAACTAAACGTGCGAAATTTTGGTTCTTGTCCAGGTGAGGATTGTCGGGTCAGTGCAAACGTGACGTTGCAAAAGATCAGTAAATCGGATCGAATAATATGGAATCATACGAGCGAAAACACATACGCTATGAAACCGGCTATTTATTCGATCGGTGATAAGCCTTATGTGACTGGTTTTGCCATCAAATTTTGGCAATGGGAGGATCATGAAAAATCCTACGACGAAAAAGTCGAAAAATGGATGAAGCGCCAACTGTTTGAAAAAGTCCTAATGGTATTCGTTAATTACACCGATGTACACGAGATCTATGCGAGTGAGAGCGACATTATACAATATTGCAGTAATGATGATTGTCAGCCAAACTTGAAGCTTCAAACACGATCGATCGCTATCGCGGATTTAGGCGGCGATGGAACTTGGGAATTGATCAATTATCGATCTTCCTACACCACCGAATTACCAATCGTTATTGTCTCAAAAGTACAAATCGTTAAACTCGATGCAGACTTGTCTCCGCTTACGCAAACTAATTAAACTGAAATTATTATTTATTCGTGTATAGCTATTTTCGAGATGATCGATCATAATGTTTACATGCGTTTTAAGAACGACATAGAAGTTACTTTATCGCAATGCAACGAAGTGTTTTTTTCGTTATTTTTCAATTCAATTTTTCCAGCATCATTTTTTAAATCTGCTTCTTTGATTTGACAAAATAGGTTATAAAAAATTGAAGATATTTGCAAAAAATTTTGAGCGATTTAACACATTTCGTTGCAAGCTAATTATGCAAATTTCATGATCGTTTGACATAAGTATTTACGATGTTATAGTGTGTGGTGTGTATATTAGATACCTCTTTGACTCGACGAGATTGATCTCATTGATTTATTTCTTTTTATACACATCGCAGTATGAAGTGCACCGATTGTTGCTAGTCGAAAAGTTTCCTTTCGAGGAAAACTGTAGTTTCATTGTATCTATAAAACAAAATTTATGTACCATTTTATCGACGATTCGCGTTTTATTTACAGAAAACACATCGACATTCGTCCAAAACTTTTATGATTAATAATTTATTGTACAAATTTTATCTGAGCGTTTTTCTTTCATTCACAGTCGTTTACCTTTTACCACTCTTATTGTTCTTCAATAAGTCCATCGTCCACAGAATTTTTTTTTGTCTCGCAGAACTCATGACGAATTACTTCCTATGGTAAGTAATTTGCTTCCGAAATTTCGTCAAAATGTTCGCGTGCTTTTCACTTTGGAATAACTAAATTTTCTTCAACAGCCCGTAAAGAATGGGTAAAACTGCAATTTTTCATTTTCAGTGCGTCCATATAATAATAATATTTCTCCATAATCAAAATTACAATACTAATTTAATCATGGAGTCGGAAAAAAATAGAAAAATATGGAGATAAATAATTGTATTCATACCTTTTGAATGGCAATAGCACAATAATATGAAGCATCGAACAAAGTGTAATCGTACGTGGTTTTACAGGTAACGACGTGTTAATTTTAATACGGCGCAATTTTCAAATTCAGCATCGTCAATAACGAACAGCGCCAACAGCGCCCTCCTTGTCCTTTGTTTACGCTCACGTCAGCTGGTTTCCCCACCTCCGGATTAAGAATAATAAATATAAATATAGAAATGCGTAACAGCTTCGGTACAGATGGTACAGATACTCGAGGGTTCAGTGCATCAAAAATTGTTCGTGAAGTGGTTTGACGTTCGTCACAGAACTGTCAATCAATTACACAAAGCTGAGTTTCCATTCTACGATTTTTAAGGTGCTGTTAGATAAAAGATCGACTAGAATCGAATTAACAAAGTACACAAAACAAACTGCTCCGCGGTGTTGGTGATAGAAATGTGTAAACGTGATTGTGCGTGTTTTGCGAGACTTTGACATTCCCCTGCGTGGTGCTGCTGCTTCGTGTGTGAATCGTTTCTTGGACCATCCCAACGAACGTACTTGTTTAATGACCGTTTAGTACTGTGTCTCGCGTTGTCGAGGCGACTTCGCAGCGACCCAACGAACAAATAAAATCCCGTTACAATGGCAAACCTTGAGACGCCAAAATATTTTTCAACTATTAGTTTCCTGGCGCTTACAACTTTCGCGCTTTTTATCCCTGCGACATGTGTAAACATACCGTTGGACAGTGATCCGGAACTTCTCAAACAAAGTGCACTAGATTATTTAAATGATAATTCTCCGACCGGCAACACTTATAAAAACGGAGATTTAATCAGAGCTGAGAAATTGGTAATGTACGAAGGACACTATTCCTTCATGTTTTTAATGCATACATACATGCGTACGTTGCAACTCGTTAAGACATTTATCGCGTTCTTTCGTGTTTACTATCCAACTGTTATTGGTTGTTGTTTTTTTCCACTGGGCGGCAATGGCATTCGGTCCTCAGCTACGCACATATTGCAACTAATTTTCTTCGGTTGTTTATTATTTTTCAAATGCTATCGTCGTTTTCATGTGGTCTGGTAAATCTCTCCCGGGACCGCTGAAAATTGTGGGAAGTTGCAAACTTTTTCGTAACCGATCGGAAAAAAAAATGGTCCGAAAACACGTTTCGATGAATATGCAAGACCGTGCTTTTCTGGCTACGTGAAAATTCCACTCGTACAAACGTATATTGCTCAACGATGAATAAAAACGTGAAAATATCGCCAAAGAAGTCCCTCGCCTTGGAATTTCAAACGAAATTGCTGCTTCTCCGCAATTATTTCCACGGTACTTTCGAAATTCCAATTCCACGAAATATAATCATAAGAATATACGGAGAAAAAAAGAAGATAGTTCGTTCGTTCCTTGAAAACGAAAATGTGCGAAACCGTTTTCGGAAGATTTCGAAACTTTTTATATACTTTCGACATAGGATGAGCTGAATTTGGACTTGCGCTAGATCGACGTTGGGGGAACGGGAATAAAGCGGTGAATTTTTTTGCCTCGTAGCCGAAATTTAAATCGTCAGGCGTACTGATTCCAAAACATCGCGATTCAAAATCAAAAGAAGAATCCATTGAAGCGGTTACTGAAAAAAATCGTCGGACAGTGGAAAAATAAAATTAGTGAGCTTCGAACGCGTAATTGGCTTGTTTTCCGCGTCTGAGAAGCCACAATCGTAATCATACCGAAATACTACGAAGTTGTAACAAAGCTTCGCGCGGAATCAAACGATTCCTTCGTTAGTCTTCGTTAGTCTTGTCTCTGCTGATTTTACCTCTTTATTTCAGCGAGTGACCACATTTAGAAGCGTATACACGCACGTCTATATACTCGGTGTGCGAGCACTTTCAATTTCTGCGTCATGTACATTTCACAGCACCAAGTCATTTATAGCACGCGGTCATCGTGTGTTAATGATTTTTTTTACGGCGTAGTTCAAGCAGTGCATGTCTCGATTCAATAATTCAACACCCACACTCTGATAAAGATAATTTCACTGCTATCATAGAAAAAGTAATGGAACCATAAGGAAAAAAAGCGAATCTATCTGTGCCACTGCTCCACATGTCGAAACGGCTCCTGTTACGATCGCGCATCCGACGAATTTTGTAGCAATTTATACTTTGTGGTGGAGCATCGTGCGTGCGATAAGTCTCCGTTGAATTTGATCCAGAGGTTATCGTAACTTATTTCCATTCGACTTTTCTGAGCCCCAAAGGTCGTTGAGCTTTCTTTCGTTGGCTGATTATTGTCTTACATCGATATACATGATGAAACATTTTTTTGCCGAATTATTTGTCGTCGTTTTGCAGCCTTTGTCAGGCCTCTTTCAGTGTCCTGAAATGGAATTCTGGGCATGCGATAATGAAGAACTGCGCTTCAACGTACTCGTTATTTTATCTCAATTTTACGATAATAAGATTTGATGCAAATCACGGATAAAGAGATCTCTGATTATTTCGGTCGAGGTTGCGTGTGAGGTCACTCGGAAAATTCGTATTTTCCAGCAATTTGATTATGAAAATCTGGCGAAATGATTAACTTTTATTTCGATCGTCCCATATCAGTTGATGCTCGAGATACAAAAACAAACATTGTCAGATTTTTATTCAGAGATCGTCACACGACGTTCGATATTTTTTGTATCGTCAACAAAAAAAAAACATTCTCGAGGCGAGGATTGCAAATATTATTCAAAAATCGAATTTGAAGGAATTATCGAAATAAAATCTTACGCACTCTGAGCAATAAAAATCACCGAGGCAAATGAAATAAATACGACGATAATTGGACACATTTCGTTCTTCGATCGTCCGAGCCAATTTATCCGAATAGAATATAAACCTTTATGCTCGTTTTCTCCAACGTTAATCTGACTTTAAACTCGGTTCATCTTATCTCGAAACTATATGAAAAAAATTGAACTGAGTTTTAACCGCGTCGGAGAAAACGGCCATTAGTGTGCGCACCTTCACACCGAGACATTTCGTGCACACGGGGTCACTTTGACCCCGGTCATTTTTGACATCGAATATCTCGGTAACTATGCGCTTTTTGGAATAAAAGGTTTAATCACTTTTTGCACTGAATTGATCCAACTCTAAGGCTGCAAAGCCGGATTTCCAAAAAAATCTTTTTTCATTGTTCAAAAACGTGCCCAAAGTTGATAGTGCGCGTAAAAAGCACTTTTTCGGTTAAACCTCTCGTAAATAATTATATTTTGAGTTTCGAAAAAAATTCTTACAGAGTTTTACAGACGAGGGTCCATGCTTTAAGGGAAAAATAGTCGACTTTGCAACCCTTCCAAAAAGTGTATTTATTTTGAAGTATCAAGTGGCTATGCTCCCTATTTTAGAGAGGGGATAACGATTTCTTAATTTGGGGGTTTTACTCATGAGATGCTCATCTGTAAATGCTATTCGGGTGAGAAAAAAATTTTGGGGTCGATCTGACCCCAGATGGACACAAGGGTTAAAAAATGAGCTGCCAAAGGTGATTTGGAAATTCTGAAAAAAGGCATTAAAAATTTGGAGCCTTTTTGTCACTCTGCTGATCGTATCTTGCAATTTGTTACTTGCAATTGCCTTAAGGAGGGTGGATCACGAAATCAAAACAATGAGAATTTGATGAAATTTTGTGTCAACATTCTTTGGCATCAAGTATACAAATGCAATTTTTTTCAAATTTTTTTACCACAGGTTATCGCATAATTGAGCGTTAAATCCAAGTTCTTATGCACGAGAGTACATGTGTCAACTCTACGCTTAACACGTGAACTTTAGTGTTCAATTACTCGAGAGCTACGTGGTAGAAAAATCTAAAAAATTTCTATTGTCTTATATATTTTGAAAGAATACATTTAGCAAATTTTATGAAATTCTTATCATTAAAAGAATTCTTAATATTTTTAACATGCTTTAGCATGGCAACATTGCACCGTCGCGATCCACCCTCCTTAATCGTAGCGGACTCCGTCGCCAAAGGAGCGCGGCGAGCTCGAAGAAAAAGTTCCAAGTATTTTATTTCCGTGATAAATCCAAATATACGAATACTTCAGTAACGTTGATATTTGAAGGAAAAAATGTAATTTTTGTTGAAGCTGGAAGCAGGCTACAAAATCTACAGGCTGATGTTGAATTTGGAACCAAACTGTGTCGACGATTCGTCGTGTCTTCACGAGGTTTGTGCTCTGGAGTTGCGTCAACAGGAGCTCGGAGTGACGGACGTCAGACCAGACTCGATCCAGTGCATGTATTTGTATCCGCAATCCGATGAAGCGGAGACGCAGCAACAGACGACGCAAGATGGAGGTCAAAGCAACAGTACGAATACGCTTGAGCCGGATACGACGGAGACGTTTGAAAAGCGGAACAGAGATTCGAGTTTGCAGTTGGATCACGAGGTGCAAACGGTGGCCGATGGGAACGAGCGACCTTTCATAGCGGTTCGAGCAACGGACAAAAATTATTGCGCGGGCTGCCCTTACGAATTGAGTCCGACGTTGCCGGGCTTGGCAGCTTACGGCGAACAAGTCGCACAGTCTATGGACGAAGCTGGAGGCAGTGATTCCAAGCACAAGGTGATAAGGATCGTCAGAGTGACGCGCGCCGTTCCGCCCGGTTCGAACGTCGTGTTGTACGAACTCTTGCTCGAAATCGGGGAAACGAATTGCCTCAGAATCGCCGTGTCACCGCGCAGTGACTGCAAGCTTTTGCAAAACACCCCGGTAAAATTGTGCCTCGTCACCTTCGAGCAACGACCCTGGCAAAAAGACAGCCAGAAAATCGTCCGCAACAATTGCACCGATTTACCCGAGAGCTACAATGCCCTGACCGATCCGTTGGTCGGCGAACCTGTCGTCACCGGGGACGCTCTGTACCTCAGCGAAACAAGCTCCGGACAGGAGACCCAATTCGCATCTCCCTACGCCAGTTCCGTCGATGATTTTCCTTCCGTCAGTCAAAAAACTTCTACCCCTGATCAAGCCAACACCAGGCGACCCGTTGTCGAAGAAACTGCCACGAAAACCCTCGTCGAAACGAATAACGCGAATGTCAACGAGCCCCAAGGCTTCCAGGACAAGTACAAAGCGTTTGACGAGTTCCTCGAGAACATCGATTTTTATAAACCTGCTAAACAGTCCGAGCCCTCGCCCACCGATCCTCGAACTCCCGTTCAGGAGGATATTGTTCGCCAGGAAGTTGTCGTCAGAAGCAACTCCAATGGCCAGCAGGAAAGAACGGACAGTCGTGACGAACACAATGTTCAACGTGCCCGAAGATCCTTGTCGGATACTTTGGGAAAGGAGAAAAATCTTGTTAGACAATTGGCACTCAAGGTGCTCGATGAGTTCGACCAGATCGACGCTGATAATAAGAAAAGAGTCCTCTTGGATATAATCGACTCGAAAAAACAACCTGGCGACGATACCGTTTATTACATCACGATGAAAGCCGCAAAAAGCAGTTGCTTCGAAGGCACTAACGAGTGTGCGGATGATGCTCCGGAAACTGTCAAAATTTGCAAAGCTCAGATCCAAACGGACCGATCCAAGTCATCCGAGACTGCCAAAGTCTATCAATCACAGTGCTTCGATGAGACGAAATCACTCGATGCTAGATTCAAAAGACAACTCGTTGGTGGGTGGAAAAACTTGAGCAGCGATGATCCTGAAGTCAAAGATTTGGGGAGAAAAGTGCTGCGCCAGTATTCCAAATCTTATGGAGGCTCGAACGAACCCCTTTTAGTTAGCATCGTCGATCCAAAGGCTCAAGTTGTGTCAGGAATGAAGTACCAAATGACTGTCAGATTCGGTGAGAGCACTTGCTCCAAGGGCCAACAAGGGGATCATTGTCTACTGAAGAGCAACAGCCCCTTGGAAGAATACTTTGTCACTATCTGGTCACAGCCGTGGAAAGATAATGGCAATCCTAAAATCTCTATCGTTTCAACGAAAGATAAAAGCCTTGATAGAGTTCGCAGATCAGGCACGATACCTGGGGGAGTAACTCCTGTCGATAAGGAGGATACAAAAATTCAGAAGTATGCCGAAGAAGGCTTGAGAAAATTACCAGAAACTTTTGGTCTGTCGTACGAGCCATATTTGGTTAAAATAGTGGAATCGACGGAGCAAGTGGTCGCTGGTACTTTAAACAAAATACGAATTCGCGTGGGCGAAAGTACGTGCCCCAGAGGCGTTAAAGACAATTGTCAATTGAAGGCGGACAGGCCGATTGAGGAGTACGAAGTGACTGTTTGGTCACAACCGTGGCTCGACAAAGGCCACCCAGACATTCAAGTCAACGTGTATTCGGACCAGAAAAAAGTCTCAAAGAGGTCTCTTCGGGGTCAACATTACAGTGAGAATATGCTCAAGATCGCAGAGACTCTCAGGGTCGAGAGAGCTTTCGAGGAGTTCATAGGTGACCATGGAAAGGTTTATAAATCTGAGGAGGAGAAAAATTATAGATTCAAAATATTTCAGGCTAATATGAAAAGAATCGAGGAATTAAGAGAAAAAGAAGAAGGAACCGGCGTTTATGGAGCTACGAAATTCGCTGATCTCACACCCGATGAATTTAGATCGAGACATTTGGGTCTGAGGCCGGATTTAAGAACAGACAATGATATACCCTTGCCAAAAGCTGAAATACCGGATATCGAATTACCCGAATCGTTTGATTGGCGTACTCGAAACGTCGTTACCGAAGTTAAGGATCAAGGATCTTGTGGCTCCTGCTGGGCTTTCTCAGTAACCGGAAACATTGAAGCTCTCAATGCCATTAAGCACGGTGAATTGTTGTCACTCTCGGAACAAGAGCTTGTCGACTGTGACAAAATGGATTCCGGATGCAATGGTGGATTACCAGACGTCGCGTATCGCGCTCTCGAACAACTAGGTGGCCTCGAACTCGAAGATGATTATCCGTACGACGGCAAAGATGAAAAATGCCATTTTAACAAGAAGAAGGCTCGAGTCCAAGTCCTTTCCGGACTGAACATCACCTCGGACGAAACTGAAATGGCAAAGTGGCTCGTTCAAAACGGCCCGATAAGCATCGGTATCAATGCCAATGCTATGCAATTCTACATGGGCGGAATCTCTCATCCGTGGAAAGTTCTCTGCAGCGGAGATAATCTCGATCATGGCGTTCTCATCGTTGGCTTCGGAGTTCACAGTGAGTTATTTGAATTGTATTTTCTTTTCTTCTTATTCAAGTTTCGTACTTCCTTCATAATTTTCTAATATTGTAGTGAATTAATCGAAATAAGAAAATGTTGAAGGATTTCACAGATCCGTACAATAAAATATTCTCAAATTGTCTACACAATCTTTATGGATATTTTTCAATTTGAGATTTTGATGTTTCCAAAAAATTCTGCATGCGTACATAAAAAATTTTAAGGACCAAATGAATACATTTTTTTAAAGATATTTTGTTTTCATTCCAGCTTATCCGTTATTCAAAAGAACCATGCCTTTTTGGATAATAAAGAACAGTTGGGGTCCAAATTGGGGAGAACAGGGATACTACAGAGTTTATCGTGGCGATGGAACCTGCGGACTGAACAGGATGGCGACGAGTGCAGTTATCGCTTAATTAAAATGCATTGAGCAAAATCGAATTAGATTAATCGAAATCGCTAGAGCGTCAATTAACAAGAAAATCTTTATTCTCAATCCATTTTAGTAAACTAACATATCAAGGGCTCTCTATCAGGGAAAACATAGCGATGAGGAGAGATTTTGTTTCTGTGGTGGAATGTGTCGCAGGAGAGACATTTTATAATTTTGCTACAATATTTTTTTAAAAAATATTTGGGCTATTCGAATGGAAGAATTTGAAAATAATTTCTCGTTTGGCTGCTAATTTTCGTAGATATTCAAAAAGTCGATTTCGAAGTGATTAATAGAAAAACTGTTATAGTTGCACGATTAAAAGAACTTTGTCCATAAATCCGATCGAAAATCGGAGAGATTCTTTTCTCATTCGTATCCGCTACGTCTTCAACAGCAAACTTTCGCCAAAATATTATTTGTGCTCCTATTGCTTCAATAGAGTTGTAAGCTTTTTTCGACCCAATTTCCAAGGATAGGCTAATTTTATACATTATTATACACGCGCTTTTTCGCGATTATAATTGTTAGAAGTGCGCGCAAATACAATCCAGAAATTATACGAAATTGTATTATCAGTCATAGAATGAAGATAAAGAGGATGGATCAGTCGGTATATCGCGACCGTGAGTGCGAGAGAGATAGCTGCAAATTTCGAAATCGAAATTCTTTGGCACAGTTTGACCGATTAAAAAAAGGCTCTGTCAGTCGATTTTTGCCATCGTTCTGCGTAGGCTGACAGAGCCTTTTTTTAATCAGTCAAACTGTGTCAAAGAATTTCGATTTCGAAAATTCCAAGTGAGGTTAGTCGACTGATCCATAAGGAGAAAACAGGGTGACTTTCGTGTCGGATTACCATTCGATCGAATTTATTCTGAATCGCTCTTTCATCAGACTTTTTTACGCCTGTCAAAAAACGAAAGCACGAAAGCAGGATCCATGAATGTAACGCGACGCCGATAATTCTTTCGACAAACATGTGTCGCGAAAAAAAAATAAAAATAGAGCAATCATTGATCATTATGTGGGCGTTTTTCGTATCGTTTTTCTTTTCTTTTTCAACGGATGTGAAACTTTGTGCGGATCAGAATGATGAGTTATAATTTATTGCACACCCATTTGGCCAAGTGATAAATTGATGCAGAGCCCGTTACAAGTGTCATCATCGAATCCCGATTATTTTTCGTTCAGTATCCTGAATATGTGATATTTTTTGAATTATTAAGTACGAAGAAACACATCGGTTCAAATATGGCGTGTATTTTTGGACTGTTTTGTCTTCTTTCTCATTTTACATGCCTTAAAAAATGACGTGGTAATAAAGTCTGATTGTCAGGATAAACGAAAGTTAATGAGTTGAAATTTTTAGTTATTTATTAGCGAGTCTCCATTCTCGCGCGTTTACAACGTCAATACAATTTATTGGCTTATTTGTCAGATACGTATGTCGATTGGAATACAGGATTTACATTTATGCGACATGATTATTCGATGACGCTCATGTGCAGTTCAATTTTTGTGATTGGGAACTGAAACATTTGCCGGACTATTTTCCAACATTAAAATATTCACTCATTCGTAAATACTGCCCGGATTCTTTCGTTTGTTGATTAGCTTGATTAGAGGGGATTTCTTTTATTTGATTCAATGTATTAATCAAACATTGAGGTTATAGCTGAAAGTAGGTGAGAGCTTGAAAATCTTTGCGCAGTTGCTTCTTATTTTGCATTTCCATTGGGTTGGGATCGCGAATAGAGAATTACGGGTTTGAGTAGTTATTTTCCGATTTTCAAACAACAGAAGAGATTCCCTGAGAAAAGTAGTATACTACCGAAGATTGAAATTTCCCACGAGAGGTCAAGAGGAAAAAATTGAAACTCAAAACTTGTGCGGGAGTTCACAGTTTTGCGCTTGTCCGTTGGAGGCGTATTCGTATTTAAGCTCCGGTAATGCCCGACAGACGACGCTGCAAAATCCTCCCGGACCCCGGATTATGTACCAATCTGCGTGTAAACCGTCATTCATCGGTGTCCGGCCCATCGAAGGATTTTCTATATCCACGATATCCACTGATAACGCCTATCTCCAATACCTCCAATAGCCGAAAACTCATATCGAAAATGTTTATTTGATCGTACATATTTTATTTAAAAATCCGCATGTATCGTACATCATTGTATCGAATCGTTAGATAACAATGTCAGTTAATTTAACGAAAAACAACGACTCGCTCGTTGACGCTTGGCACCGCGTCGTTGACGACAAATCACCCGTCAATTGGTGAGCAACATTTTTTTTCCATCAATTTCTACATGTCATTTGTTCATTGATTCATCTGTTTTGTTTAACTTGTTGCTTCAAGACAATTTAATAATCAAACTTTATGCAATATATTCTGAAATAACAATAACTCGAGCCTGAAACGGCCTATATTCCAATAAACGTTATTCCATCTTATCTTTTTCATTTTGAAAAATTTATTCATTCTGAATGAGTAAGGAAAAATGGAATATGTCTCTTAAAGTTTTTCTTATGCATTCTGTGTTTTTACCAGGGCTGTATTTGGATATGAAGGCCAAACGAATAATCTTAAAGTTGTCGGAACGGGTAGCGGAGGATTGGAAGAAATGATAGATGAACTCAACAGCGGTAGCATTATGTATGCCTTTTGTCGGGTTATAGACACTAAAACAAGTTTACCCAAATGCGTACTCGTTAACTGGGTAGGTAAAAAAAGAATTTTCAAACTTTTCAAATGGTTCAATAATTTCTATTTTTATCACTTGTCATTTCACAGAGACGTTGAAGCATTGAGATAAAATTTGTGGTTGGGATTTTTTTTCTGAACAACTTTTGCTTTGAAGAAATTTTTGCTTTCATTAAATTTTCTAAATTTCAAAATATAGAACAATTTTTGTAAATTTTTTAATGACACTAAGATTCTCCTTGTTTCAATTTGTTTTGCATGCATCTCCATTCACAAATAATTGTAAAAAATTCATATTTTGAGTCTGTCATACTTTTTTGTTTTTTGTTATACAGTTGATTCTTCCACCCAGTTTACTGATAGCTTATAATCAAATTTAGTAAATTAATCATTTTTTGCAAAGTCATGGTTTTTTATCTTTGAAATGTTGTAATGTTCCGGCTGTGGTGTTAGACTTTAATACAGGAATTTACCGTTCTATCAAGTTATGATTCAAAGTGGAAATATATTTTTTGTACTGTACAGTTTGAATTGTTGAATTTTTCACAGAATTATGATTCTACACATATTATATTTGTTACAGCAAGGCGAATGTGCACCGATAGTGAGAAAAGGAACTTGCGCCAATCACATAAGGGATATAGAGAAATTATTGAAAGGAGCTCATATTACAGTGAATGCTCGTTCCGAAGAAGATGTCGAGGTTGAGCTGATAATGGAAAAGTTAGCGAGAGCTACAGGTTCTTCTTACAAGTTCAACGAACCTCGTGGTGAAAATGGTGGTAATTCAGGGCCAGTTGGGACAACATATCGTCGGTAAAGTATTTCTTTGAATATCGATGTAATTAATTGACGCTCCAACATGTAGACTGCTGCTGTATTTCTGAATGCTCACATGGATTAACGACAAGAGCCAAGGCGTCCCCTTAAATTTTTATTCACAAATTTTCAGAGTTATACCCGAACAGGAGATCAATGCGAGCGAACGCGATCGGTTTTGGCAACGGGAAGAAATCGAGGAAAAACAGAGAGTGGAACAAGAACGTCTCCGGTTAGAGAAGGATCGTCGAAGACTCGAATTGGAAACGAGATCGCGAGAGGAACAGGCGAGTAAGCTGAGAGAGCAGCAACAGGTATGGACCTATGTTATTTTTTTCTTTCCTATCATTTGTCAATAATCATTTCTGGCACACTGTTTATCTGATCTAATATAATAGGTGAAAATGCTTGAATTTTTTTTTTATCCCTGTTGAATATGCAATAAATATTGTTAATTCGACACTGTTTTTGAGAATAAAAATAATGAAAAATTGTTTTTCTTTCTAATTAGGTTTCTACGTCCGAAGTATCGGGGATGGTTGAAAAAAAATCGGAGCAGCGAGCAGCGGAGATAAAAAATTTGCGAAATCAACAGATGATGGCCCATCAGAACAGCAGCGATACAGACGACGAGCACAAGTCACGAAGCGAAGAATTACGGCGACAGCGTAGTAACGAGGCGCAACAATTGATAGCTCAACGCACGATAAACGCTCGTGCGGTTTTCGAACAAAATACTTCGGCTGGTCAAATGAGACAGAATTTGCAACCGGTGCATCATCAGAAATTTGTAACGAGAAATAATCCGGTAAGAAACGTGGGAAGTGTATCGGAAATGTTTCAAGAGAAGGAGGCGAATGTTCAGGAGAGAGGAGAGCGAAAAGCTCAAGAAAGAGAAACCAAAGTCGAGGAAAGAAACGTTACGACGACGGAAGAGTCGAAACAAGCAGCAGAAGTAAAAGTGGAAACGGCAACAAAAGCTAGTGATGAAAGAGCTGCCGCGACTGTTGAACAGTTTGAATCCGTGGAAAAAGCGACAATTTCGAAGATGGAGGAACTCGCAATTGGAACGAACAACGGTCCACCGACTGTCATTGGGGAAACGACCGAGGAAAGTTTAAACAATGTCGAGACCGAATTATACAATCAATTGAGCGGTGGCGAGCCTTATTTATATTTCGATCCTAATAACGAGGGCATGAAAGCTCGAGCACTTTATGATTATCAAGCTGCCGATGACACCGAAATAACTTTCGATCCTGGTGATATTATTACACACATTGATGCTATTGACGAAGGTTGGTGGCAAGGTCTCGGACCTGATGGAACTTATGGGCTTTTTCCAGCTAATTATGTCGAAGTTATTGAAAATGATGCCACATGATGCCATGGAATTGTTCAATATCAATTTTACTTTCCTCTCTCGATAACTTCACATGAGATTTCAAACAACCTGATCGAAACTATTCGATGCTCCCATTAGTTCATAGTTGTTGATTAATCGTTCGATCCTCTTACTGCCTTGAGAATTTTATCGATTAAAATAATAGTGTTGAATTTTGCATTGTTGGGATGTGACAAAAATTCACTTGATCGTTGTGTTATTTGCTAAATATTTCAATTGCTTGCATTTTATAGAAATAATTTTTGGTCTACGATTGAGTTCTCAAAGGGAAACGAGCAGCGTTTTCGCCCATCTTTTCCAGCCTAAACTAGCACTAAAACGTTATTCTGCATTCGCTTACATTAAAAAACAAAATATCATGTTTTATTCTATTCCAATGATTCAAACTTCAACGCAATAAGATATGCCCGAGATTTAAGCAGCGACTGAAATTATTGGCTTTTTTAAGCCAACTAACACACAGTTATTGTTATATTTTAAACGTTTTACTTTCAGTACTTATATACGTGAAGCGTAAAATTCTAACGATACTTAAGGGAACGAAATATCATTGGTAGTGGTAAAGAAAAAGTAACGAGTCTTATAGGGTGCGTTCTTGAATGCAGCTTTTACGTTTATTCGCTCAATTTAACGTTCCAAAACATTGTCGTCCTAGCTGTAACGATCGTCATTATAATACTGTAGAGTTCGATGTTTTTTTTTATGAATAGATAAAAGTTTAAATCGAGAGATTTGAGGAGAAACGAAAGTAAAACTAATAATTCCCATAATATTGACGTAATTTTCAATAACGAGAATAGGAAGCTTCTTATGAAGTTTTTAGAAAATATTGAATTTGTTTCAGGGGTCCAAAAATCTATAAAATTCTCTTTATTCCTTTTTCCGTTCGAAACAATCTTTTGAAGCCTACAGAAAGAACTTTTATATGTAGATTATTACAATAATGCCTTAAGAACGCATCCAAAACGGGATGTATGGTCGTATTTGTATTCGTAAATTGAGATCCTCGAATTTGAGGAATGAAGAAAGGTTTTAGATGAGATTAGACTTGTCTTTATGTGAAATAATTAAGAATATCGTAAACACCAATTAAATCAAGACGTCGGGAAAAGTATTTTACACGTGACTCTGAAATACGTGATATCATTTTTTGACCACGTTCGAAAATATGCATCCATCATAACATTTATTCACGAGCCACGCTAGAAACTTTCATAAGAGTCGAGATTAATCTTCAAATATCAACTCTTTTTCCACTCATGTATTTCGTTGCCAGTAGAGTCGTCTTCACTGCGCGTTTGACACAATAATGATTACACTTCAAACTGTTATAACGACTACCACAGTATAGAACTGACTGATTATCATGTTCGAATAACAACCTGCAGAGATTTTTATCATGAGTCTAAAAGCATCATTCATCAAAGTTCCGTTCAAAGATATTTTCATTTTGTAATGGGCGCAATGTCATTTTTAAAGTATCACATTTTCAATTCCATTGGAATACGTAAAAGAATTCGATACAAGGCAGGAAAACGAGGAATTCACTATTTGCCAACTTGGTGAACGTGCATTTAGTCTCGTCGTATCACACAAACATCGCTTCGACTTCCATCATTTTGTTATTTTGAGTATTTTTATTATAATTTTCTTCAATTGCGTTGATCAGACTTAATTAACGTATGTTGGGTTGTCATGTATTATAATTATAGTATTTTAAAGGGAAAAGAAACAAGAGTATTGACTGTTAATTTTTTTGAGATTGAGTCAAGCATCCGGAAATTATATTTGCTTTGCGGCAGTTCCGGAAAAGCTTGTACCAGTGTTCTTTTATCTTTTATCTTAAAACGTGGCGTGAATTAGAAGGAAGAAAATTACACGTCGGGATCGAATGCCGCTCGAACAAATTGAACTGATAAGATGTAAACGTTTTTCTTTTCGAATTCCTATTTTATTGTTTATTCGAATGAAAAATAAAGTAAAAATGTTAACATATACAAAAGAAATTTATTTCTGTTTTTAACCAAATCTTCATAAGTCCAAATAAGAAAATAACTCAAAAAGAGTCATCTTCTGTAACCAGGGTTTCCACTTCCACCTCCTGAACCTCCACCTCCTCCTCCGCCGCCACTTCCACCACTGCCAGTACTGCCACCACCACCACTGCCACCACCTGCGTGACTCAAAAATGCTAAATGACCTTTTGGACATTTGTTGGCGTAATGTCCTTTTGTACCACATTTGTAACAAGTCACCTCTTCGAGAGGCTTTTGTGGCCCTCGAGGTGGTGGACCGTTGTGCATATTCATGTGATGATAATGCGACGAGTGCGAACCGCCACCTTCTTGTTCATGTCTCACTTGAGCTTCTCTCATATCCGAAGGCATTTTATTACAATACATAGCTTTGTGGCCCCCCTCGCCACAGAAGTGACACGTTATCATAACTTTCTTTCCTTCTTTTGGTTGCATATCTTGAACAGCCGGTAGTTCAAATCTTGGACTGAAAGAATTAATTGAAAAATTCAATTAAACTATCTCGGAGTTACATATAGAGACAGAATAAGTTGTAACTCAAAATTTTAGGGATTGCTCATTGCTCTGTAAAAAAGTAACCATGCACCAGTCACACTGGGCAGGAAAAGTCAGAAAAGTATTCAATATTTTTTGTGAATTTTTTTCAAACGCCGAGTTTGTTTTGTCTCTTTAATACTTTGTTTTCACCTGAATATATACCCACAGATGTACATTCAATTTTGCTATATATTCTTCAGAGTGAACTCAAAATACTAAGTTTCTGAAATAATCTAAACTTTCTAAAACTTTGTCATATCAACAAATGTTTTTTTAAATTATAATAATCCACCGGCATAATTCTAAAATTATATAAAGCCTCAATGTATACTTTGGTGTGTACTTACTGCATAAATTTACAGTTAGGACCCTCAGGACAAAATCCAGCTAGATAAGCCATGCAGAGAACCCTCCTAACGTGACGGTGTCTGCAGAGGGGTCCGTGCCTGCAAAATCCTCTGTCGTACCATGGACAATCTCTAACTTTAGTCTCCGGGTCGATGTGCAAGAAGGGGCATTCCTTATTATGACAAGCATCTATTCGAAGAAAGAATAATCAAAGGTGTTAAATTCAATTACAATTAAAATCTTTTGCTATAAAGGAAAAGTATGACTTACTGAAACGTGAATAGAAATAACATTCAGGCATTTTTGTCATGTCATATTCATGGAGAAATTCACATTGATCTCCTTTTTTACAAAGTCCTCGCAGCCAATGTTTACAAACAATTGTTCTGTCGCCACGTACGTGCCTGAAGGGACATGATGCCCCTTTGTTGCAAGTACCTCTGGGATAGAATTGACATACAGCAGCGATGGATTCTGAAAAATAAATTTTACACCAGAAAAACGTGTGAAAAAGCTTTCAAGAAGTAGTTGATTATCTACTGCATTATTATTCAGTCACATCCTTTTATCATGATAACCTTAAAGTTGAAAACTCCCAAATATTTAACTGTACTTACTATCCATCCCCGTGAAAGGTAATGATAGTGCTCCATATTGTTCATCCAACGCAATTTCTATGTCAAATTTCATATGATCCACACTCGCAACTAAATATTCCATTTTTAAGCACAATAATCTGTCAACTTATTATTGTTCGAAGCATCCATCAAACACCGCAAACACCGACACTACACACAATAATCATGTGTTGCAGGTTGCGCGTATTCCCCGCCACCATGGTCCACAATGCTTTTCATTCACCGCTTTGTTCAGCTGCTGCCACTCGTGACTGTTCAGCGTACTATTTCCAAATGTAGCAACCATCATACCTTCACGTGGTATGTTTGAAACGAATCGATCCAACTGCATCTTGAGGTTATAGGATTTCGTGAAATCGATTTATTCAAGATCCGAATGAAACTTTGTTATTCGCCGGTAGACAAGAATCTAGAAAAGCTCGGCTATTTCGAGGCAATACGAAAACTAATTCCAAAATTTCAAATAATCAAAAAATTATTGAGAAATTCTTTTTTCATAATTCATAATTTTTTTTCGCAGTAAGAACGAATTTTATTAATTTTCTAAAATACCCATTTTTCCCATTTTTTTCTCGTTAAGGTACGAGCAGGAGAGTTCTAAACGAGAAAAATTCCTGACTTTTGAGGACTTTTTTCATAGTTTTTTCAATTTTTTTCGAACAAACAGAATAAAATCGGAGAGAAATTTGAAGCGTTTCAATAATTATTTACACCCATTTACGCAAATGCGTTAAAATTCGCAGCTGTCAAATCTGTCGACGATCCGATGACCAAGAACAAGGTTCGAATTTTAGGCTTCACAAACGAATTTCCTTCACAATGGAACAAAAGAAAAAGAAAAACAAGCGAGTACGGCTCCACTTTTGAATCCCGAACGGCTACGAGAATTTTTTTCGAAATGTTTGCGTTACGTTCGAACACGTCAGTACACAGCGACAGGAACCAAGGTCATGCGGAGTGTTCCGAGTGATCTCGAGTTGACTGATGGGCGCTCGTGATCTTAGAAAACCTTATCAAGAGGCTCGGTAGAGTCTCGGGACAAGTACATTGACAGCCCTATTAAAAACAATTCCCATAGAAAATCCGGCTTGTCATCGTGCTGCGTGAGATCGACGACGAGCTTCCAACTGCTGTTCAAGCGGCGGGACATTCGAATCCTCGTGTTTGCTGCCCTGCTCTCGAGGCGCTCCGGGAAAAGAAAGCTGCGCGAAAGGCATCGTTACAGTGCGGAGTACATGCGCGAAGAATAATCAATCAAGACGATGTTTCGGCGAAGATGCAAAAAATGCATGCTCCGATATAAGAGCATCGCCGGTCGATTTGATCACTCGAGAATCGAACCACCCAATAAATCATCGCGTTGAAATGAAAATCCCTTTCAAACGCTTCAATAATGTGCTGTGAATGCTAAATATTTTCCAGGGATGAAAAATTCGAGTAAAAATATACAAGTTGACGAGACAAAAATGAGAGTCGGGCAAAAGCATTAAGATTGTTCCGGCACGAAAGGATTATTTTCTTAAGTCTTGATAGATAGTCGACTGAGACACGCATCAAATTTTAAAGGACTCGTCTTATTGGCTATTGAGACAAACGCGTTTAAATGTCAATAAAAATACACAGGGTCAAGGGACTATGCGTAAAAAATCGTTTATCTTTCCACATAACGAATGAGCGCTGAAGTTTATGAAAAAGGACACAATAACAATGAAGTCTATAACTAAGTTCTGGGGAATATTTGAGACGATTGTCTTACGCGTAATAAAAATATACACGGAGAGTCTTTTATACGAATATTTCGTATGAATACGTAGAAAAATTTTCTATGTTTTGTAACAGCGCTGTTGTATGTCATCATTCTATTACATTTCACCAAAGTGGATAATAATTTTGATGCCGAAAGCAGCTCTCTGAGCTCTCTCAAATTTTACTATGTACGACAGGCAAAATTTAGGTCTGTGACATTCTTACATCGATCGATGCATCGATATCCGAATGTCACTCGTGTCTTTGGTGAAATGTTAAAAATTGGTGAAACGTCGAAAATGTTTGTATCGTTGAGTCGCATCGTTCGAAAATAAGTAAATTTTCTTTTCTACAAAGATTTACAATTGGCAAAGTCCGCTTATGAACGAAGCGGTTGCTTGAAATTTTACCATGTGCCACCAATTAATTTTCATGTTTATACTCGCAACGCCTCATGTTATTGGTGGGCGCATGAATTTTGCTATGCTATTGAGCAAAATTCAGTGTGGTAAAAAGGAAAATACGAAACTATGCAATTTTTCGTATAGCACAGAGAAACTATTGCTACGTTATCTCCTAAATTTTCATCAAAACATTTCATTATTTACTATGTTTTTAATAAAAATTCGCTCGGTGTTTATTTTTGATGTAGCACAGCGCGTTGTTTACTGTGGACTGTGGTAATGGTTCCCCAAACTTTTGCATTATTTGAAACACTCTGTAGCGATTATTATTATAATATCGATATGGCCCGTCGTTACTACAAAAACAGTAATTTTTGCTACAAAAGTCTCTTAAGTTAAAGATCGAAGGAAATTGGTAATGAGCACTCGTAACCTCACGTTTGCTTATTTCGGCACGTTGTTTCTCCTCGGCTCGGCCCATTGCTGTCACAGCCTTCTGTCTTTTTATTAACACTTTTTTCTCGATTTGCGCTCTCTAATGCGATTTTTAACATAAAAAACAATAGTATTTTAGCCAGGGACGAATAAAATTTGGGGTTCGGTCAGTGATGGATCCCCGATTAACGAATGGCTTGTAATTTCATTCGCCGAAAGATAAGTTTAAAAAGTGTATTTACAATTTCGAATAAACAACTCTGACATTAATTTAGAGTGGTAATATTTTAAATTAGGAAGTAAAAATCGACCCAATTCGGACACCCATAAAATACGATCGTACGGGCATGATCTACCTTAAATAATTGAGAGTTTTTAAAAAATCGATGTTTTTAGGGATGAAATCGAAGGTGGAACTACATTCGTTATTTCTCGTTGCAGCGTTTGCGCAAGCTCTGGTTATCGCGCAGCAGTTTGGACCATCGACCCCAGTCATCCCCGGCAGAAGTGTATTCCATACACATGTTCAACACAAAAGAGTCTTTTGGACGAATGTCTTCGGGTGAATACGTTTGAAATGCAGAGAAAGCGAAGTAAATAATACGGCAACACGTGCCAATTGACCCTTTCGAAGGATATTCGCGAGATTCGGTGTGCCAAGGTTCGAGTAGCGTGTATCGTCGGCGGTCTAGACGCGACTCTATCGAAAGGGAAGGCGAGCTCGTCGGAGCTTTTCGTTTTCATTCAACCTGTGACAACGACGTTATCGACGTGGTGTGAGAATAATAAAGGAATGCCAAATGGAAATGCAGACTTGCTGGAACTACGCAGCACTCGGAGATGAGTCAGAAAAACAGCATCCGAAAATCGGCCTAAACTTTTCTTCGTAAAATCACGTGATCGTCCCACAACTGTCGGTGCGTATCATTCCAATAAATTCAATTAAAGTTCATCGTGTTGAATTGAAACTTCGGTCGAGTTGAATTTTTTACAATTTCCACCTCTTCGTGAGCAAATAATTCGACACAAATTTTTCAAGATCTCAAATATTTCGATAGCACTTTTCAAAGCTTTAATGACACTCAGCCAAAATGTAGGAATATTCGTTTTCAAAATACTTCGGGAATCGAATGACGGTCGAGGAGTTTTACTGTCAAAAGATCCTGAGACAGAATAATATCCCGTGCCAAAATATATTGAAGATAAATATTCTCGGAGAAAATATTATTCTTGGGACAAAATATCCTCGATTTGAAAATATCCTACACCTCTGTAATACTGAATCTCGTGGATATTTTTATCTCTATTAAATCAAGGGAATCTTTATTATCATTATCAACGAAATTATGTTGGAACCAATGTTTTCAAAGTGTGTGTGTATGCTTTCGTTTGTTTGTTTTGGTTCATGTGCGTGTGTGAGTGTGTGTGTGTTCAGCCCGCCTGCCTCGCATGAATAAGTAAAAACAATGAAAAAGCAAATAATCATAAAACTAAATTAAAGAGGATATTGCGTCTGAGGATATTTTGTCCTGGGACCTATTGTCACGTAACCGCGTTCGAGGACAACTTATCGACGCGAATTCAACAGTTTTCCCACTCACTGTTCCGACATTGTGTGTCAACATTGTCTGGCTCTCTCTCGACTCTGGACAACAGTGATGCGCGCTTCGGTCTAGCTCTCCAAGTCCCGATGAATCGGCGTGAGAAGAAACTGGAAGAAAGTTTCCATTCGCCTGATTATTTATCCGAGTTAAACGTAGCTGATGAAAAAATGATATTTCTGTGGGATTCGAGCCCTGCGGACATAGTTTGGTAACGAAAGTGAATTTTTTCTCTCCCCGCATCCTCGTTAGACTCGACGCTCGAGCGAGGAGAGGTTTAAGGAGCAAAGAAAAAATGCCGCCGACAGAAACGATGACTGTCAAGGAAATAGAGGACGCGGAGGACATGGCGGGCATCGATGACCTCGTCAAGGACGAGCACGTCGATGAAATCGATAACTCATCGAGCAAGGATCACCCGACAGGACCATTCGGCTTCAAAACACCCATCATATGGTCAAACGTCGTCCGGATTTTCGGGTTTCACTTCGTAGCTCTCTACGGCCTACTCACGGTTGTCCCGTTGGAGCACAAGCTATTGACACTATGGAGTAAGATAACGTAGAGT
Organism: Venturia canescens; assembly: GCF_019457755.1. Taxonomy (NCBI): domain Eukaryota; kingdom Metazoa; phylum Arthropoda; class Insecta; order Hymenoptera; family Ichneumonidae; genus Venturia; species Venturia canescens. Next base: position 15,081,372 of record NC_057424.1, on the reverse strand, counting down.
TTGAAATTGCGATAAAAGTGCATGCTCTTACGGAGGGGAACGATTCAACGGGCGAGCAAATTTTCATTGTCCATGCAGACATTTTAACTTGGATTTTCTTTCACCCGTAACTCGCGGAACTTCCAAACTCGTTGAACGCGCTCGCCCATTCGAATATTTCTTCGGCTACGTCCCGAATCGGCTAGCATCAGCCGAGGGAATATTCCACGTAAGAAGCGATTATTCGTAACGATTAAACTGCATGAGACACAAAGCGCTCAACCAAATTTGATTAAGTCCGAACGAATCTTAAATCTAAAGCAAAGGTCGATTTTCTGCAAAGTCCAACACCTAAAATAACAAAGAAGATACCGAATGTCCGCGTAGCAAAGTTTCCATTCTAAAGTAAATGCGTTTCGGGATGAGTTTAAGGTGGATCATGCCCGTAGAATCGTATTTTATTTTTTTATTTCATTTTTTTTTATTGTCAATATTATAAATTGCAATCTATTCCGTGGGGAACGTTAAATAATTGTGCTGTACGATTGAATTATTATTGATATTATTTCACATTATTCGTTTGCTTAATTTATCAGGTCGAGAGGCTTTATACGTTTTAATCTTCTTATTTCATTGGTATTTTATGAGTATCCAAATTGGGTCGATTTTTACTTCCTAATTAAAAATATTATCACTCTAAATTAAGGAAGGTGGCTACCGACGATACAGTGTTGCCATGCTAAACCATGTTAAATACATTAAAATTTTCAAAATGATAAGAATTTAATAAAATTTGGTGAACATATTCTTTAGGGCCAAATTTGACAATACAAATTTTTTAAGATTTTTCTTCTCTACAGTTATCGAGTAATTGATCACTAAAGTTCAAGTGTATAAGCATAGCGTTTCCATATATATAGGTATACATTCCGGGCATAAGAAATCTGCTTTAATGCGTAATTACTCGATAAATAAGCAGAAGAAAATTTTGAAAAAAATGGTGTCTTCGCACTTGATGTTGAAGAACATTATCACCAAATTTGATCAATTTCTTATCATTTTGACGAGTCTAGCCACCCTCCTTAATGTCAGAGTTATTTATTCGAAATTGTAAATACATTTTTTCAACTCATCTTTTGGCGAATGAAATTACAAGCCATTCGTTAATCGGGGATCCATCACTGACCGAACCCCAAATTTTATTCGTCCCTGGCTAAAATACTATTGTTTTTTATGTTAAAAATCGCATTAGAGAGCGCAAATCGAGAAAAAAGTGTTAATAAAAAGACAGAAGGCTGTGACAGCAATGGGCCGAGCCAAGAAGAAACAAAATGCAGAAATAAGCAAATGTGAGGTTACGAGTGCTCATTACCAATTCCGTTCAATCTTTAACGTAATATATCTTATTTATTACTAGTAAGACAATTGTCAAATTTTTTTCCAGACCTTCGTCATTGTTATTGTGTACGCTTTTCGTAAACTTCGTATAAGAAGCGTTCATTCGTTACATAGGATCGAATATGATAAATTCGAAATTCTTTATTTTCAAATTCAATTTCAAACGAATTACAATATTTTTTTTTCGACTCAGCTCTTCGAGGTTCACGAACAAAACTGTCATTTCTCTTGATATTTTCTTTTTCTTCACTTTCAATTATTTTTTAAGAAAAAGGTCTTCTTTTTACCATTGCTTTTTATAATGTGAACATATCACATTTCTTCTCTTTCATGTTCATGTTTTTCTTCATATTTAAACACGTTTATCTCAATAACCAAGAAGAAGAATCGTTTAAAATTTGATACGCGTGTCAGTAGGACTATCCATTTAAAGTCTGTGCGAATTTCAAGACTTTCTTAAGAAAATCGTTTCGTGCATGAAGAAGCTTAACGGCTCAACAAAAAATGCTGACGACGGAAAATTGTTGGCGAAGAAACGACTTTTTAGCTGACCCAAAGTACCGATGCTTACTACGCAGCGTTCAGTCGAGCTCACCGGGACAGAAGGCATCGCCAAATATCAAGGTCAAAGTGCAGCTTCGTCTTTAAGCGCTAATAACATTTCCGCAGGTTGCTTCATGTGCGGGACCGCGGGTTTTGGAGTTACTGGTGGAGCGCATCGTTATTGGACGCATCGATCGTACAAGGCGAACATGCCGCTTCGTATAATTCTACTAATCGCTTACCTCACTGCTGGCGAAGTAAGCTAACGATTTTCACCACTTCGTATTTCATATTACGATCGAAAATGTTTTCATTTATCGTCGTTCTTCACGCCCTCGTCCCATCCCGGCTATCCCAATTTTTCCTCCGGATTTCCAAGCGTTTCAATTTTCCTCGAGTCCCTTCGAGACTCCGTTGCCCTCGGTTTAACGTGTTCAGAAATTCATAAAAGCCTGACGCCCCCACACTCGTCGATTTCAGCCTTATTTCGCCTTTTGTTTTCCTAATTGTATTAAGGTAGCGCCCCATTCTCGATCGCCGCCGTCCATCATCACTTCGTCGGTGGTTTGCATTATTTTTGCTCTTGCTCTTTCAGAATTCGATATACGATTGGGTTCGAGATCACAGAGTGCATCACAAATACACGGAAACCGACGCGGATCCTCACAACAGTAAAAGAGGCTTTTTCTTCGCCCACGTCGGCTGGCTCATGATGAAAAAACACCCGGAAGTCTTGAGACGAGGTCGTATGATCGACATGAGCGACGTGCTCGCTGATCCTGTTGTCCGCTTTTCTCAAAAGTAAGTTCCAACGATGAAATACCCTCGGTCTGGATCGATGTGGAAAAAAACGTTTTTGATCGGAGGCGCCAAATATTTATGGTCCGAGGAGCTTTGGTGGCTCTACGAATCGAGGAAAACTCTGCGAAAGGGAATGACGGAAAAGTTTCTCAACAACGGAATCGAGGCCCTCGGGTCCTCTTTGAAGATTTGATCAACAAATTGTGAGATCGAAAGCTTTTCTGGAGTGAGAAAATTACGGAAAATCCACATTTCAAAAGGACGTACCAAGCGCAAAAAAAATTGCAGAAACAGAGATTATAAAAGCAAAATGTAGCTCGAATCGTCCCCTTAAAAAACCTCGTGCGTTAAGCCAACTGACGATCCTTCCTCGTCGAGATTTTCGATTTTTCGTCCTCTTCTCACAACTCGGGGTGGTCTGTTTGAGTGCGTGTGTCCCCGCGTCCGCGTGCACCCACAAGTGCGTGCGTACGTCCGTCCGCACGGGCTTACTATAACGGCATCAGTCGCGCACTTACTTTTTCTCCAGTAATCGATGAAATTGGACGAAAACTTAAAATTTTGCAAATTCGAGGTGCGTCAGGCGACCGTTTCATATAGTCCCGATGCGATAAGCGGTGAAATAAAATTGTCCAGATCGAAGACCACTGCGGTGGCAATGAATTGATAAATTTATCGTCCATTGGCCGTGAACGATTTTTTGAGTCGAATGAACTAGGTACGTGTGTAATTTAGTACTCAAGTTGAAAAAAGCACTTGTTGAATGAGCGATCACGTGGACCTCGTGCTATCTCGCGGGGTCGCAATCCGAGAGAGGATCAATCACGTTGACGATTCGGGTACAGCGCGTGCTAAAGTTTCTTTTTCCTTGGAAAATATTTGTCTCGATAACAACGATGTTAATGATAAGAGACTGGAAATCTACAAAAATAAAGTGAATCATTTGAAAATAATAACAGAGAATTCATCTTTGAGCCCCGTATTCGTTCGCGATTATTCCACAAAACAAATATTTTTCATCATGATTCGGGTTAAAGAATACGAAAAAAATTATCGTTTTCTCGCATTTCCCACAAATTTGTAGAGGCTCCTAGTGAATTCGCATCGAAAGACGAGGATGAATCGTAACGCCCTTTCGCATGAGCGTATTTTTTGGTGGCGCAAATTGGGGCACTCGAAATTTCACCGATTCCTAAACTCTGAGAAGCCGCGATTATATACAAAAACAATATCGTCGCTATGAATTCCTCACATTTTTTTCAATCTGTGAGACGGTTTCTATCAAGAATTTAGAATTATTTGGCATATGAATTATTGAATAGAAATGCAGTGATGATGTAATCTCATAAACTCCCGTATAAATTTTACGATTTTTCAAGTTTCAATTCTTCATTAAATGATCGATAAATTTGGCCAATCTATTCGCACGCATTTTTACTTTACTGTTATTTAAAATCAGTTATTTGTAGAATATTCGGGTTCTTGAAAGGAATACCTTAAACACCCCAGAATTTCACAGTCCCATCCTAACCGCCCAGGTCAGTTAGTCAGGTCATAAAACCTTCTTGCCCTTTCGTTGGGTCGAATTTTCCGGGCGTTCTAGCGACGAAAAAAAATACAATTGATCAGAACTGTCGTTCTCGAAGGCTTGAAGATTTGCTGTGTGTGCTCCGAAATTAGAAATAATTTCCAGGAGACTTTAGTTTTGCTGCTCGTTTCGTTTTCGTCTCTTAGAAATTTTGAAATAAATGAATTTTCGAGATTATTTATTCGTACTAAATTTTTATTTTTATTTTTCTTCGATTTTCCAGATATTTTGGGTTCCTCAAACTAATGGTCTGCTTCGTGATTCCGATACTAATTCCTGTATATCTGTGGAACGAAGATTGGTATCACGCCATAATATCGCAGGCGTTTATACGATACGTGGTGTTTCTGAATTTTTCATGGTCCGTCAACAGCTTCGCGCATATCTGGGGTTATCGGAGCTACGACAAGTTCGTTGACAATTAAGTAACACACTGTTCGGTATCAACGAGGCGATTAGATTATTTGGACGATACTTTTGGGAAAAATTCGTTTTTCAAACTGACGATAATTCAAGAAATAAAACTTGGAAGTTGAGGCTGGAAAATGAAGAATTCGATACCTGAAATTCTCCGAATAAACCGAAACAAAAATGACCATTAATCCAAAAGAGCATTATTCATAATCCGATAATGAAAATTCGTACTTTCAGCATAATTTTTATCGAAATATCACTGCGTGTGTCTCGACTACTATAAAAATACACGCCAATTTGGATCGTCATTGATTTTTCTCATTAATAAAATTCTCAAAATCTTAAAATTTCAATTTTTTGTTTTTACACTTAATGTTACGTTATGAAATCGATTAAAGAGGGATGAAAAATGTTCGTTTCGATGCCTCAGCTTCCTTGCCGATTGAGTAGCCGCATGTGCTGATATTTTATAATTTTAAGCACGTAGAAATACGAAATAGTAGAAACCTCAAAGGTTCTTTTTACTCTCGACAGAACAATATCACCGGCCGAGAACAAATACGTTTCGCTGTTCAGCATGGGCGAGGGTTGGCACAACTATCACCACGTATTTCCCTGGGATTACAAAGCTGCCGAGTTTGGTAATTACGGCTTGAACATGACAACGATGTGGATCGATTTGTTTGCCAAATTGGGTTGGGCGTACGACCGTAAAACAGCTTCGGATGATCTCATTAAAAAAGTATCGCAGAATAAGGGCGACGGTACTCACCCGATCTGGGGTGACGTTAAGGCCGATACCGAAGCCAAAGTAGCCACCGAATAGCTTTTCATTTTTCTAGTTAATCGTTTAACGTAGATGCTGCTTCGTAGATTGAGATTAAAATGAAGAAAACAGGGGACTTGAGCTAAAGAAAATATACGCGAGGGAACAGAAACTGTTGCCACTAATCAAGCGAACAGGGCCTCGTAGAATTAGAACATGAATTTAAGGTTTACCTATCGCAGCAGCTAGTCAAGAGACACTCAATTATTTCGAAAACTTTAAATAACCTATAGATGATGGATTTATATATTATTTTATCAGTATTACGAAAGTTCATGATTTTTCGAGTGTGCGTCGTGATGATTTATGGAACATTATTTATTATCAAGTTTTTTAATGTCATTACGACACTCCACGTAATTACTCGTCTAAATCGAAGATTTTTATTTTCATTGTTCGGCAAACCTCTTTTTTATTCAAAAATGATGCTCATCATTTTTTTTAACATTTGAGAATGTTTTTAAAAACATATGTAATCGGGAAAATTATTTATTCATGGCTCAAATCTCGGTTGGAGCGCGGTCTCCGTAAGCTGTGTGTTAAATTTATAAATTTTATCGATTATTTATTGCTGTAAAACTGGTCGATAATGCGGACAAAAATTTTGCAGGCGTTTTCTTGTGTGCTTTAACTATCAAATAAACAAGCATCACGTTTTTATCTAATAATGAAGTTTGCGATAGGTCAACCTTAAGTGCCAACATTATATTCTTGTGACACACACGTTATATTGTATTGTAGCTTAGACCAAAATTTTAACGGCACAAATAAATATATATTTATGAGGAAGATAATAATAAACAAAGAAAGCCGAATGCTCGAACGAACAAGTTCGATTGAAGATTATAAAAAATGTTAATTGTTAAGATATTATGAGAGATTAATGAACTAAACAAATCGAGTGTAACCGCACTATTTAGAGTAAATTATTAACTAAAAAACAAATATCAAGAGACTCGATAGAGTCTCGGGACAAGACGACGAGTCCAACGAAATGAAGGAAAAAAATATTTCTAATTCACCAGTTTTTAATGGTTGAAAACTACGAATTGCAATGTCGCCAGGGAACAAAATTGAAGATTAACTGGAATTGTTCGAGAATTTTTTAATATCATTTCGTTGGACTCGAGGGTTGCAAATCAGCGTCATCGGGACAAGTACGTTGACTGTCGTCTCCTGTCAATTCTTAGTCAAATCTTGTTATTTTTTTCCATTTTTTTTGTAAAATTGATTCGGAGTTGCACAAATTATGGATATAAATATATATTTAAATATACAAATGTATATGCACGAATGTGTATACGAAAATGAAGGCTGTACAAGAAAAAACAATCATTAATTTACAGTCGTATCGTCAATACGTGATTAATTGATCCGCACTGCTCGTTATTTGAATAAATTGATTTATATCGATAAAGAGAAAAATCAATTCCAGTCAATTGCCGAATAAATTGCTTTCAAAGGTCTTCCATTTGAAGAAAACTTCGATGAGAGTTTTACGATAAAAAGTGTTTTATAAAACTTACCTCCTCGTCTTTGCCCCCCCCCCCCCCCCCCCCCAAAGAAGTTACTTTATCAAAAAGAAAAGTGATTAAAATTTTAGGACTAAAATGTCTATTATTGAAACTGTAGAAATAAAGGACTATCGCCACTGAAAATAGTTTTATTGATTTCGATAATTACTGATGGAAAAAATAGAACGACTCGATCCAACTGGATGGAAAGCAGCGTATCGATCCTCGTTTTTTATTGATTTTTTCTTTCCCTCTGAATCGATTGTTCGTCTTACACAGTAAGGTATTATTCGAGCTCGAATTATAAATAAAAAAGAAATGAAATTCGAGTAATTTGTTTGCGTTGATCGATGGGAGGGTCTGAATGAATATTCGAAAAGTTATTCAAACGATTAACCTCTGTTGACACCGCACTGGTGCAGCAACCGAGAAAATTCGGAGTCTCTAGAACTAGAAAATTGTCTTCTTCATTTTGGCCATTTTTCTATAACAAAACTTGATTTTTCAATATTTGAAATAATCGTAATCGATTACCGAGGAATTGTTACCCCCAAAAAGTCTCGCTGTAAGATTAAATACATTCACGCACGAAATAAAAACGTTTGAAAAGTCCAAGGACAAATTTGCACCAGTGTGGCGAGTGTGTGCCCTTAAAGGGAGTGTGGCGTCTACGGGTTAATAATGGACGCTGGAACTCGAGCTTGGGATGCACGCGTCGTCGTCGCAAGACGCATCGCAGTCATCGTATCTGCCAAGTTGGAAGTTGCCGCCTCTGAATCATTGTTTTGAGTGTAATAGACGCGTGGCCAGTTTACGTGACGGAGCGAGTTATGCGCTCGAACGTCGGGAAGCGAAGCGCAGAACAGCGAAGAAAGCCACCAGCGCCATTTTATTTCTGATAATGAGCCACGAGTTCCAAACATTTACGAGTTTTCCATGTCACGGAAACGTCAATTAACCGCACTCGCGTTATCGTGTGCGAATGCGCGAACTGAACGATTCCAGCGTGGTTATTGCCTGAGCACGATTCCACGTTATTGTATTCTTGCAATTTCCTTTTTTTCATTATTTAACCGTCGATTACGATAATTAGCAAAAACAGCATGTTTAGGTCGATCAAAGATCGGACGAAAGTCTTTTATTGTCGGGTTTCGTTCGACTGATGCGAATACAACGCCGCCGCGGAATCGAAGGTCGCAAGCGCACCCGGAAGTCGCGTGATTGATCACGATCATCCATCCCTCGATAGCCGTTGATAAACGAATCATCAAAATTCCTTATTTCAAGAAAATTTTTCCGGCACGAATCATCGCGGTGATAAGCAAATTTCGTGTGGTGCAACGAGAACGTCTCATTACCGCCGAAACTTTACTCCCGTATTTCTTAATTAACGTCAGCGGTGATCTCACGATTTAAGGATATATTGCACAGGCGATACAATGTTGCCATGCTAAACCATGCTAAAAACATAAAAAAATTCAAAATGATCAGAATTTTATAAAATTTGGTGAACATATTCTTTAGTGCCAAATTTGATAATACAAATTTTTTAAGATTTTTCTTCTGTACAGTTATCGAGTAATTGATCACTAAAGTTGACGTGTATAAGCATAGCGTTTCCATATATATAGGTATACATTCCGGGCATAAGAAATCTGCTTTAATGCGTTAACTCGATAACTAAACAGAAGAAAATTTTGAAAAAACTTGTGTTTTCGCACTTGATGTTGAAGAACATTATCATCAAATTTAATCAATTTCTAATTATTTCGACTTTTGTATCATTCACCCTTAATTCAACTTTTCGTGCGATTAGTCTTCGGTCTAGTCGCGCCGTGACCGATAACTTGCCCACGAGTTTGTCTCTAACGCTGATAGAGTACCCGGTCAACGTCCCTGTTTCTTTCTCTCCGTTTTTTTTCGACGCTCTGCACCTAGAACGCTATCGAATCAATGAGAATCGTTGGTTTTATGGAGATTTTAATTCCGTTATGAAAACGAGATTTTTAAGATTTTTTGTTTTTTTTTTTTTCATCGGCCCCGATACTTTCGTGACTCACGATTGTTACTGAGTACGCAAAGTCCAGTGGGTTCAAAGATTTTAACACGCAGATGAACCGATATCATACTCGTAGACGAAATTCTAAAGAAAACGCGCAGCTGCCCCGATGTAATCACTGCTTACATAAAGATAAGTGGCGTGTGATTTAACGATTGGTCGAATACATAATTTTTCTCATTTCGTTCGATTTTTAATCGATTTAACTCGGCTACACGCTTTTTTATAATTACCTGAATTGGTGCTGATTTACTGTGATCAGTGTCGAATTTCCCATGCGAACCAGTCCTCTGCTATTTTATCGTTGAGTAATTCTTTGTGCTGAAATTCCATTGTTTCACCAATGAAAATTCATTCAGCTGCTTTCCTAACAATTTTTTTTTTCATTATCGACGTTTCGACGAGTTTGACGATAAAAGAAAAAAAATATTTTTCAATGAATCTTCATTACGAGAGTCCACACTAAAAATTGCGAAGCGATCTGGTCAACCGCCAGTGTGTAGCGATGTCGAGCGTGTAACAGTCGCTTCGTCACGTGACCGTGCTTCTTGTTAGTCTCTAAATTGCTTGATGCTGACATAAAGGGTGCACTTGAACTCACGCAAGAAGCATTTTTCGTTTACATTAAGAAGGGCCGAACTCCCGACATTTTAGAGAACATACATATATATATATGAGTTTGTGCATATTTGTTACACAATTTGCTTGCCACTCTGCTGCAACGGCAGGGCACGAAATTACGTTTCCGCTTTTCCCTCCATCTGCCTCTCTTTCTCCCTCCCTCCCGCCCCTCTTTCACGCAAACGTTAAAAAATATTCCGGAACTCTGATCCCCTTATCGATGAAAGAACAACAAAATGACCACGATAATTCCAGCACGTATATATCTGTGTATCACGCCACGTCAACGATTGCACATTCTTCATATCCGTTTGAAAATCATTCCAAGTGTCGGCACGTTTTCCTCAAAATTCTATTGCACACTTCGTATAAAAGCTCTCTCGTCCTTTTGAGGGATAAAGCACTGAAAAATGTGGTTGATTCGAAAATTCTTCAATTCAATTCTGTCACGTGAACGTCGGATGCTCGTTGGAAAACGATTCGAATATATGGCGAGTCCACGAGTATCTTCGGAAAAAGTACTGTTAAAAATGTCTCTGGAGCATATATTATTTAAAAAATGAGAATCTCAATATTCGTTAATTGGAATTTATTCAAGGGCGATTATCAAATTATTTTTGTTATTGATAAGTAACGAATTCAAATGATCTCGTTACATTATCGACAGCTAAATTGGATTATTATATTGTTTGTAAGTATCTGTGACACGCTTGATTCTTGAACGTCAAAAATTTGTATGATTTTCCTTACTGCTACGAACCAACTAAAACTTTTGGGGTTATAAGAAGAAAAATTTTGAGGTTATATGATGAAAAATGCAATTTTTTCGAACGGTTGAAGGAAAACTCTCATTGTTAATTGTCACAAAAAGTTAAGTTCACTTGGGAAAGTAATGTTCAAAAAAATGAAAGAATCGGCTTGAGTTTTTTGTGTGCATATATACATATGTCTACACAGCATCTATAACCGTATACCTGTGCGTGTAGCGATGAACGTCGGCTGTTTCCGAGCGAGGCGCTACGAAACTTTCCGACCTCGACCGAGGATGTACGATTGGTACGATCACGAAAACCCTATTTAATCTGCGTCGTGGCTACCGGCTTCTTCAGTACGTTCACGTTCGGAACTGCTCGACGTAGATTTTTGTATCTGTTGAACCTCACTGCGATCCGCTGGCTCGTTGACGGAATATAACATACACTCTTAAATATTTATCCATATTTATATACCTATATACACGTTCCTGCTGTCCATACTCCTCTTCACCCCCCACCCCATTCACAACGATCAGTTGAACGTTATAAGAACTGTGTTGAGCTTAGAGTGGTCGCAAGTTCAAATTCAACCAGGACGAAAACGTGTCTGGGCTCTTTCCGAATTTTAGCCCGCTTTTCGTCCTATGAATTCGTGAAGAAAAATCTCGTCGTAAATAAAAGGGAACTCATCAATTTTGTTTGTTTTTCTGTTTAAATAAATTTCGTTCTATTTTATAAACTTGTGAATCAAGCTCAATATTAATACGTGGTGTATATAAAATTCAACGAAAGTACAACTCCCAGTGGGAGCGATAAGAGACTGAGGAAAGCCCGAAATCGTGAGTACAGCCAACGTTTCTTTTCACTAGTACCTTATCCATCAAATTCTCTTTCGATTTATTTCAAACCGAGTTATTTAGTACATATGGAGGTATTCGTTATGAAAAAGTTATGAAGATTCGTAGTTTCCAAATAATTTGAGGTTAACTAATCGGTTCATTGATTATATATGGACCATCGAATAATATCTGTAAAATATGCTAGGACAGTCTTTATTGAACCTATTCAAACAATATTTTAATCGGTCATGAAGTTTCGAACGAGATATTGTCATTGCAATTCGAGATCGTGTCAACAACTTTTACTAAACTCAATTATCGTCCACATTGACAGTTTCAATTTGATAAGGGGACGTGTTTGTAAATTATTTTACCTGCGTGGACGGCATATTTGATATTGTTCAATGTGCGTGTTATTCAAACCGAGACGATTCGAATCGAAACGAGATACCGTTACACTTAAGTCATTATACAATTGAGAAAGGTGAAAAAAAATTAACGCTGGAATCACACAACGTCGGTGAATCTAAACTTTTGACAACACTGACAATTTATTAATATTATCATTATCATCGTCATCGTTGTTGTTATTATTATTACTATCAAGAAACGCTTCAACCATACTCTCGAATTAAGGTATTCACAATATTTTCTTAACTGATGAGAGTCGCTCGAACCTCAAAATGTCATTTACGAGTGGCTTTTCGACATAGTGTCGATTACGAGTAGAAATCTATGGAAGATTTTTACGATGGAAAGTATTTTTCAAAGTACACCGCAAAAATGTTGTTTAATAAAAGTCTAAACTATTCCCATTTATTTTTCAATTTCACACCAATAGTGGCGATTAATGATTTTTTGAACGTTCTCAAATGTTTCCAAATAGACCGGCAAAGCCGTAACTTTCGTGCGAGAAAAGTTGAAGAAACGAGCGTCGGGTAGTACGGAATTTGAGGTTATGATTTTTTAGGCAGTATGGGATTTATCTCGACTGCCCAAAAATTTGATGGAGTCATCAAATATCACGGAAAAAATATTTTGTAATGTCTCTGTTCTCGCTTAATTATATTCGTGTGCATGATCTCTATCTGTAATGGACAATTTTGGAGACGAAAAAATATTTCGAAACCACGCGAGAGGGAAGGTGACGTGACTAGAGTCACGTCGCGACCCTTCTACGAATAATCTACAGATTATTCTTATTCCTGCATAACAATAGACTTTCTCTTTTCAAAATAAACGCAATTTTTTCAAGTGTTGAAAACTTGAAATGAAAACCGAGAGGCTAACGTAAAATATAAATTTGCATAGATAAAAGCGGGAAACGTAAACGCGAAGGAACGAACCAAGACGCCGCGTACACACGCAACCGAAACACTGTTACTTTTAGAGCGGTTATGCTCAACCGTCAGTTTAGTCCTTTGTCAAGCCTGCGTATTTTAGTTGGGAGCGCTGGGACGATGGATTACTTTACTAATAGTCATCTATTCGGGACGATTAAATTGGTCGATAAAAACCAGAATCTCATTTTTTATTCGTGCATTAAACGTTCGTTGGTTAGCTCGATGAAAAAATCGACAGCAGCAGTGGCGATATTGTGAAAAAGTTGCAACAGAATTTTAGTGATTTTAGAATTAAATCCGATCGGATCTCGAGTCGATTGTGTGATCATAGTTCGAGCCTGCTTCAGTCTGGAAGCAAATACGATCTTCCACGCGGTAAACGCGCAGACGAACAAGAAAACATTAATCGGACATCGAACTCGTTCGCCTAAAAATATAACCTTCCTGAATGATTTATCGTTTTTGCTTTTGCTCACCGAAACTTTTGTTGGCGGATTGCTCGAAGCTCGAATTTGGCGAGGCCACTAGTTGCTTCGATTCATTAAGGGACGAAGAAAAACTTTCCGCCCGAAAATCAGACCCGGTGTTGCATCGAATTGGAGGATCCACTCAGAAGTAAACTTTGAAGAAAAAACTGTCACTAGCGTGTCTGCAAATTTTGTGTTTTACAATAAATTGCTTCGACGATAGAAAATTTATGAGTTTGGCAATTTGGCTTTGATCTACAAAAAGCTGCTCCACTATGGCCTCGAATATTGAGTCTCTTCCACTGTTTTGCATATTCGACATCGCTCAGTATAATCTGAGTAAATATTAAACAACACCACTTGTATTCCAAACGGACGTACGTGGTCCTTGAAAAAAATGGCTTACGCAATTGTTTGCGCTGACGAAAAACTCGTTTTCCTCATAATTCTTATGGGCAGATAATGCCATGTTGTTTAAATTATATTTTTTCATTTCAATCAAACGAAAAACAAGAAGGAATTCGCAATTCGTTGCCGAATTCGCTCGCCTCTTTTATGCAATCATCGAACGCTCGATTCGACTTCATAGAGTGAAAGGAGTGCGGGAAATATTGAGGATTCAACGTCAGTTCGACTTCTCAACTGCGCATAGAGATTCGCATTGAATTGGCACGGGACATGAGATCATGTAACGAGAGTAAGTCTCTCTCGAACGCGCGAAGAAGGACCGGAAGACTGAGAGAAAGTGTTACATACCCAACGATTCGTAAACAATGTATATAAATTTCCGTATCGAGTTACGAACGAGGGAACTCAAGTTGAAGGAAAGTTTGATGATGATCGAAGGAATTTCCCGATCCGAACGAATGTGAAGCAACATTCACGACATGTTTCGGTTCGAAGCAGAAAATTGAGAGCAATAATTGTCGAATGAGAATTGGTCTTTAAAAAGATGACTTTTCGTCGCTATTTTTTGTCCACGTCGTTCCACCTCGGCCAACTGGAAGCTTTCCTTCGAAAATAACTTTTCTTTGAAAAGTTTTCTTCCTTTTCTTTGGCTCGTTAATTCCCCTTCCTGCTGACTCGACAATCGAAGCTCGTGCTTTCGAGCCTCTCGGGAAACTCTCACTTTTCCCACAAAATATCTTAGCTCGGATCTGCATAAAAATTTTAAGGGAGTTCCGCGTCCCATTATATACAGAAATGCGTGCACGTGTCGACCTCGCCGGCATGCTTTTCTCGTGGGAGTATTACGAGATGAAAACCGGTCTTTGAACTGTTGCGGAAGGACGAGAATGAGCAAACAGATGTAACTCCCGAGTCGACGCGACGCGAGGAGCCCTGCGCTGGCTGCGCGCTCGCATCGAAAGTGGGACCGTGCGGGGCAGTCGTTCGACACGGATATACGGAGCCTCGTATTTTTTTTCTCCTGTGCTTCAGCAATATTACGACGGGAAAAGCGCCGGAAAATACTTTTACCGGAATTCTGTACCGGCGGGAAAAAGGGGCACGAGTTTGAGTACGTTCGATTTTAATTATTCTTAAAAATATTAGATTCGAAATTTTCTTCCACCGAGACGTGCAGCATTCACGGAAAATCGAGTCTTCAAATTGAGATTCGAAGGTTGAACGTCGTACGAGCGCTACGTGCTCTGGAAACAGAATAATAATAATAATAATAATAATAATACGAAAACGATAGGCCGCGAACGGCTCGTGGTCGTGAAGAATATCGAGAACTTGACTTTGACGAGTCTTTGATAAGCGGAGATCAAAGATCTGGGAGAAAAGTAATGTGCGAGTGTAGCGAGAAATTAGCCGAGTTTCGAATCGGCGATTCCCATCGAACTTCGTGATCGCTGAACCGTGAGTTATCTGGCTCGTACGTTGTGGATAAAAATACTGAAACATTTATAATAAGTATATACATATCGGTTACATGCACGCTTTGATACTCGTAATCTCAGCCTCCTCTCTTGCGAGCACGCACTGTCAAAGTCAAGGACACGCGAGACATTGTGCAACAATTGATGGCTAAGAAGCCAAACGATTATCAACGAGATTTAATGGGTTTTCCATTTATTTTTCGCCAGATTTGGAGAAAATATTATTTTTTTAATCCACGAAATTTTTCCACTATTTCGAAAGCAACGCTTTTTACGCAGAGTTATTACTTTCTCGTTTGTTGTAACGAACTAGTTAATCGGAGGATTTGATTTTTTCGTTAAATACGCGCTACATAAATGGCGAACGCTGTTGAGAGATCTTTATTTTCCGGGCTTCTCGGATAATTCTGAAAGTCTAAGCAAGCTCGAACGAAGCAAGGTCGTCAAGGTCAGTGAATAAGCGTGTGCGCTTTTCGCGCCAAACGCTGACGCGGGACGCGTCATACGCTACAGCGGGTTGGACGCTTCCCTCTCATTTTTTCCTCAAAAAGGAGCACAATCTCTCGTCTTCGGACACGTACGAAATTCTGAAAATCAGTCAGTTCCGTCAACGCATTTATTATTTATTCATTCTTTATGATCGATCGTTGAAGGAGAGAAAATTTCATTCGAATGATTATTAGAAATTTTAGTAATTGCCAAATTTTCCTTCCATCGTTGATGAGCTAATCGAAAAGCTGCCTCTGAAAAATGTCACAATACTCGAAACATCGCGCTTTGTTATACTCGCTCCTGCATTAAAATAAGGCTCTGCAAAATGTAACAATCCGCAAAACATGCTTTACGTGTTTTGTCACGCCATTTTTAATATTCATGCTTGCTCTTTATTGAAATAAGACGCCGAAACTAATTACTTTTTGATCCTGGAGTGGTCGAGCCGAAGCTGTGGCCCATTATAACGTTAATCGCATATAAACCGAAACTTGAATACAAAACTAAATAAAAATGAAAACCGAACATAAATCTCTCGATAAAAATAAAACGATGACAGCCATCAGTAGCAACTAAACATAAAAATATTAACAAAATGAAAATGAAAATAAAAGTAATATCTCTTCCCGTTATTATGGTGACGCGGCAACCAATTCAATGGTAATCCTTTCATAAAAATCTCCAAGTGCGAGTTATTTTTGAAGCTGCTATAGAGGTACTTTGATTGTTGTCGATGTTGTGCTCGGAGTTTGTTCATGCGCGTATTTCAGATCGTAGAAAAAAGGAGGAAACGATTGTAACACATTCGATCGCGATCGTGTCAGATAAATTTATTTAGCGAGATAAGAGTGGAGAGATGGAGTAAGTGAAGTCCTGAGTAATATTTTTATTTGAAAAAAGAAGTGTTAAAACAATTAAAGACAAGCGCGTGCGGTGACACTTGTAAAAGAGAGAGAGAGAGAGAATAAGAAGGGGAAGAAAAACAGAGACGAATCGAGATATTCGAGATCGAAAATTGTGCGGGGGGAGAGGCTTCGGCCACGTATGTATTGCGTATCGACCACATCATTCGTCCGACCAGGCATGATGCAATAAAAAATAAAACTCGTCATATCAGGATGCATATATGCTTAGTCAGATAGTCGATGTACGCGTGTCCCGGAAACGAGGTCCAAGCTGATCTGATTTGTTACGTTGATTTATTTTTTATTTGGTCAGTTCGTTTCAACAAATCTGGAGTTTACAAATAATAGCTTGGAATATACAAATTTATGTATGACAGCTTGGAACAACAGGTGACGCAATATAAATGCTTGCACTTTGATAAAAAAATATTTTTTGATGATCCTGATTCGTCGTTACTTTGATATTTGGCTCGAATGGTCTCGTGATCGAACAGCGAAGATGAATAATCTCGAAATTCGTGAGGAAAACGACAGTGCCATTCTAAACGAATGGTAATGAAATGTTAATTTGTAAACGAAATGCCTGGAGGCAACGAACTTTTAAAAACAGGTGGAACTCCGTAAAACTTTTTGAGCTAAAAAAAGAGAGCGTGTTTATAGGCAACGAACTGTCTAGAAAAAAATAGGACGAGATATGAAAGGAAGAAAAAACACGGAGTTTTCGGTGTTGAGTTCCCCTCGCGTGAAACATAAAAGTTTGGCTAGTAGGGAAAAACGGCCGGCGAGTAACGCCGGGCTTTTCGACGGACCTCCGGGATTCGCCGGATTCGGGTGGCGCGAGTCGCGTGATCGTCAGCGATTGGCCGGATTGTACTCAGCTGAGATCTCTCGTGTTGTGCATCGCCCGAGCCACGCTTCTCTGCTTCTCTTCTTTGCTCTTCGGCTCTCTCCCTCCGCTCACGACGCTCACTCCGCTTAGAACTGTCTGTATACGTGTTCCTGGCGCATTGTTCCGAGACACGTACCGGTATCTTCATGCCCGCATTCTACACACACAGTACGCTTCAATATAACAACTTTACTTTTGATTATCTTGTTTCATATTTGCTCTGCCTTTATTTTCATCTAATTTTCTTCTTTTCTCGTATGCCACGCTTTTATACACTTTCGAGTCTGTCAATCGTTCAGAGTCTGTAATAAACGTTATGCAATGACTCTGTTCGCGGGAAACGAATCGTTTTTTTCTTCCTACGACACTGGCTTCTTCACGTTCGTTCGAGCCCTTCGACTTAACCACACTTAATTAAGGTATTACTGGATGGATGGCCCAGCCGATAAATTGTACCGGAATTTCCGTACTTCGTGATGCAATAAAAATCTGAAAATATTCAGCAACATTTGGAAAGTTATGAACTACAATTATCAATAATAATATTGCTCAAAAGTTATTAATAAATTGTTTAATAAAATAATTTTTTAACAATTTTACAGTAAACCCGTGTTTTTTTTACGAATCGAATGTACGCATTTTTCTGAATGCTCATGATTTTTTTCAGAATTTTCGTGGATTTTTGAAATTCCCTTTTTTAAATTTTTCAAGTGGCTCTATTTGTGCATTTTTGATCCAGTAACCTTGAGACTTTTTAAAACTGATGGTAAATATGTCTTCTAAAACATATCCAAAATTCAAATTTTTTAAAATTTTTTTCAAAATTTTTTCAAGAAATTTCAAAAATCCACGAAAATTCTGAAAAAATTCATGAGCATTCGGAAAAATACACACATTTGATTGGTAAAAAAAAACAGGTCACCGCAAAATTATTGAATAATTGATTATCTAAACAATTTGTTATTAACTTTTGGGCAATATTATTATTGATAATTGTTGTTCATAGCTTTCCAAATGTTGTTGAATTTTTTCAGATTTTTATTGCATCACGAAGTACGGAAATTTCAATGAGACATAATTTTTGGTCGAGCTATCCATCCAGTTATACCTTAACATCGAATGGTTGAATTCACTGCGATGAAATAACGAGGTGATACAAATCGGTGGCTTGACAGACGATAAGTGATAATCTGAGGTACTGAAAATAGCAATTACGCGTTATGATCGTTGATTAAAAATTGATATTTCGCTGACAATAATAACAATGGGTATTGCATGAAATTCGGTTTGGAATGAAAACTCCCATTGTCATCGGAACGCGGTGTGTAGCTTCGACCACCTATCGCAAAGTATCTCATTAATTAGTCGACATTTGCAATCATGATTCGTAAGCGTCAACATGCCTGCGAGCATGTTCGATATTTGCAATGGTAAACGCATTCGGGAAGAAACGTCGTAATTGTGCAAAGTGTACAACAAATCATTCGCACAATTGAGCAGCGCGCTCTTCCGGTTTATTCAAACTCGTTTAATCGTCTTTCCGGAGTAATATAAAATGCAATATCGAAGAGCCTTTTCCCATCGGACTCTGCAATCGGTGCTTTTACTATTTTTCGTATGAACTTGAAAATTGTCAACTTGAATATTAGTCACGCGATTTGACGTCGATCGTATCACGGTCGACGAGTTTTTCATGTCGAGGCGCGACTTTAAGGAGGGTGGATCCCGAAATCAAAATAATGAGAATTTGATGAAATTTCGTGACAACATTCTTTGGCATCAAGTATACAAATACAATTTTTTTCAAATTTTTTGACCACAGCTTTTCGAACAATTGAGCGTTAAATCCAAGTTCTTATGCACGAGATGTAAACTCTAGGCTTATACACGTGAACTTTAGTGTTCAATTACTCGAGAGCTATTTGGTAGAAAAATAAAAAAAATGTCTATTGTCTTATATATTTTGAAAGAATACATTTACTAAATTTTATGAAATTCTTATCAATTTGAAATTCTTGATATTTTAACAGGCTTTAGCATGGCAATATTGTATCGTCGCGATCCACCCTCCTTAATTACTGTTATTAGATGCTGGCTGGTGCGAGAGCGCCACGAACATCTTTCGTGTCATACACGCCTGACGTGTCGCTCATTGCTGAAAAAATCGAAAAAAAATCGTTCGAAACTCAAAGCGATCGATTGTTTGTGTGGATACTTGAAACTTCATTTTTCCGCATGCACGGCTCGAAATTCGGGAGAAATGAAAAAAAATGAAGATTTGAAGTGAGTAAAGTCATTTCTGCCACAATAAATTCCGGTCGTCGAATGACTTCCTATCAAATTCTAATCGACACACTTTCCCCGGCTTGCTACAACTGGGAACGGGTTTTCTTTTGATTTTTAAGCAACTTTTACCGAATCTTTCCGCATCGCTTGCGTTACGAGGTTATAAGCTGTTGCGGAATAACACGAATGCGGAAGAAGCTGAGTCGAGTGCCGAAGCACGTCACAACGACTCTCGGAGAGACGAGGCAGAATTTGCCGGTCAGCGACGCACGGTTCGCGGTGTTTTTATCAGTGCCAAGGCTACTCGCGTGCCAGGGTTAATCGTACGAGAGAGAATGGCACAAAGAGGGGTGGATAACGGAGGAGAAAGAGCGTGGAACAGTTGGCACGCGTACCGCGTGGATATAAGCGCGTCAAAGATTGTCTACAATCTGCAGATACGAGGCGTGATGCTTCAGACGAATGCGGGTCAGCTGTGAATCGTCGTATCCACAAACTTTCCTGTATTCATGTACGCATCGAGCGCCCGAAAATAAACGAGCCGTCAAATCGTCCGACTTACAATTTTAAGCACTCTCCAAATTTTCAAACGATTTCAGTCCTTTTTTTCCTTCGACTCGTCGTCAAAGTCGAAGGCCATCTCGAGCGTCGCTTAACGTCGTACTCAGCGATTCTCCTAGTCATGAAACTTGATCGAAGAACTCGTGAGGAGGACGTTTGGGATCGTGACTGTGCGTACTTGAAATTAGGCTGAAAACCGAATTATCGTTGAATCTACGAAAATACGGTGGCCAGAACGGGGCTCTGATTTATAGCAGTCTCGAAATTGCTGATTCCCTCGAATATTGATCGCGACTATGTTCAAAATAGAAAGAGCCTTTGTATATTCGTGAATCGCCGAGACAGCAATGCAATTGGACTTTTTTCATGTTGGAAATTGAGGAATGTTCCGGAGGTAAATTTAGTCGAGAACTCGATAGAACGAGAATAAAATGAATGCGAAAGTTTTTCGTCGCCACCGACGTCTGCGCGAACTCGCATCAGACTTCATTAAATCTTTTCAGTCTGCGTACAAACAATGACAGAAGAGTGATAAAAACGAATGAGGGATCGGGGAAGAGGGGAAACGAGAAAGATCGGCGAATAGGGAGAAAAACGAAGGGATTAAGGGAAAGGGAAAAACGGAGAGGACCAGTTGACAAAGTGCGATCGAGAGCGCGCGCGGCAACGAGCGCGCGCGTCTGGGGGATGAAAACGGCGTCCCGGCGCGAGCCTGCGCCCCGCGATCCTCGAGAAAGACTCCGAGGATTCGGCCGACAGTCGATAGGCCGCCTGGACATGGCTGGCTGTGCAAAATCCGCTTTTCGCAAAGCCGTTCTTACTAATTAACGAGAGTTTTTGTAACAGTTGTTAATTCGTGGTGCTAGAGAATCGATTACAATATAGAAGCCTCTCGAAAGTTGAATTTTCGATAAACATTCACCGAGTTTTTCCACGGCGCTTTGGATTAGGAGTGCGACACAAGAAAGAAACGAGGAATAGAATCGCAAGCAGAATGAATCCTGGCATACCGCTCGCTCTTTTCGACGAGCTTGACCTGTCGTCAAGGCGTAATTGCGGGCGTCGCAGCTCCGCGAAAATTCCGGAAGATTCGACGAATGACGAGGCAACCGAGTCCACTTCGTCAACGACGAGTCTCTCGAACGTTTCCGCTCTTTCTGATCTGCCGTATGTCCGTTAATTATTCAAAGATATCCAATCGCACTCGCTGCTTCGTTTCGACACTCTATGAGCTTCGCATCGCCGTCAATCCGTCGTTGCTTCGCCTCTTTCCTTTTCGTCCGAGTCTCTCGTTCTTCAACTCAGCTGTTACTTTTCGAGAGGATTCTCATCTCGCGAATGCTCTGCTCCTGTTTCCCCTTTATCGTCGGAGTCGATTTTCAAAATTTCACTTTTTTCATCGTTCACCTCCATCATCCTCCATTGTTGGCCTGCGAATCCGCTCTCCTCCGTGCTCCCCCTTTCAACAATATCCTTCCTCCGAGGGGTGACGATCCGAGGAATATTTTTCCCAGCAAATATCGAAACGGTTGGATAAACGCGTGGAAATACCTCGGGTGCGTTCACAGGGTGCGGTAACGACTGCAGTTTTTCCGCAGAAACGACGTGGTCGTTACGAATGTAACGACAAAACTAAAAAAAAAAAAAAAAAAAAAAAACGTCGAGCCAAGATGGAAGTTCGTTGGTCGAACGAGTGCTAAATTTTCAAAACTCTTTTAGGCCGAGTTTAACGTACCGATTAAATGTATTGTTAGTGAATTTGCATTACAGCATATCTTATTAGCATGTAAAAATATTGAACACGATAGTTTTGCAAAAGCATCAACTGATAAATGCAGATTTCCACGATGACACCTTTTCACTGGTATTTTTCAAAGAATTATCTGCCTTTTTTTATCGATTTTATTGCCACAAGTCTCATTTTGTTTGTCAACTCGTTCTCTACGAATCCACCGTGTAGTTGTTTTTTTAACTCGATCGTTTCACTGTTGCAGCTAATTGTTCGTTTTCACTGGTATTTTTCAAAGAATTATCTGCCTTTTTTCATCGATTCTATTGCCACAAGTCTCATTTTGTTTGTCAACTCGTTCTCTACGAATCCACCGTGTAGTTGTTTTTTTAACTCGATCATTTCACTGCTGCAGCTAATTGTTCGTTAAGTGAAAAAACTTTTTCGTTGATGATTTCTGAAGGAATGAATTTGAAGAAAAATCCACGTGGTGAGTTCGCAGAGGATCAGTTGAGAAATAAAATGAGACTTGGTGTAATAAAATCGGTTAAAAAACCCGGATGATTCTTTGAAAAATACCTGTGAATATGTGTAATCGTAGAAATTTGCATTTATCAGCAAAACTATCATTTTCAATATTTTTTCACGTTAATAAAATATGTTTGAACGCATATCTGCTAACGATAGGTTTAATCGGTTCGTTGAACTTGGTCTGAAAGCGATTTGAAAATTTAGCATTCATTTGACTAGCATGCACTGAGTTACCTTAAATTTAAGCAAATGTGAAGCAAATAAGAATTTCTGAAATTCAAGAATCGAGCATTATCCGCGCGGGCACTCGAATCAATCGAATATTTTTCCTATTTTCAAAGCCCGTCAGGAAAAATAGACACAAAAAAAACTTTTTACCTTCGCTTTTTTTTGCATCTCGTGCGTCAATTGTCGCATCGCATGATGAATCTTATTGCATATATTTCGAGCGAATAAACTGGTGATTTGTTGTACCACGATACTTCACATTGTAAAATAACACGTGAACTAAAAACGTGAAACATTGAACGCACGTCATATGGAAATGCGGACGTTTAAGCAATGAGCAGTTCTCGTTATCAGCGACGTTTTCTATCTCCACGCGTTCATACTTTTATTTCCCCCCCAACGTTATGCTTCGTAATGAGCGAATGTGAATAATTATCTTTATTATAAATACGTTGGAAAACAATATTCGATAAAAGAAATTTCAAATACGTGTTCTTAGAAAACGCTGCGCATGGTTGTATATTTTTCAAAATTTCTTATTCATGCTTTCACAAGGAGGAACATCAGCTTTGCGTTGAAGTCATGTAAATACGAATTTGATTGTTTTTATCCAAGTTGTCTATGTTATGTAAAACCTCTCGCTTTGTTTGCATGCGATTAACCCCCAAAAATACGCAATTTTTGGGTGAAATTTATGTGACTTATGGTTATGGTACTTTTTTTTCTAACCCGTCACCATTTTTTATTTGTTTTTGAGTATGGAAAGATGGGGTCTGCGTAGGTGTTAAATATTAGAAATTTGGAAATGCTTTAATAGAAAATGGATTAAAGATTGGAGAGGCTGAAGAAAATATGTCCAAAATTTGCTGATCGATGCAGTAATCGAGAAAGAAACTGATTCGGTCGCTTCGCCGACATAAATTTAATTAGCCAAAATTAGAAGGCTTCCGACGACCAAGTGGCAACATTTTTGGTTGCAACGTATCTAAAGCTCGATCTAAAAGTCCCCGAACGTTTGCAACATTGCGCGCGGATCGCATGTTCCATTGGTGGCAAGCTGCAACATCGCATTTCGTCGCTTAATTACCTTTTCGACGTTTCATTTGCCAAGATTTGTTAAGTTACGTATCGGAGTTGATCGTAGAATTCGAAGGTTATATTTGACCCCGTGGGACAAGTTCTCGAGGATTTTGCCATCAACTGGTTTGAATAGTGATATACCGAACGATCGTTGTGAAAGATGCGCACATTTATTAGCACGAGTGTCCTTCATTGGAAGTGAATTCGAAGTAAATTATCGACGACTATGGGGCTCCCGTTAATTCGAAAATTTCACAAAAATCCCATTTCGATAAGTGACAGCGGTTAAAAATTCTGGAAGAATACCTGCCGGAGATTTACACGGTGAATTTCATATCTTTTCCACGAATTGTGTCAATCGCTTTTATTTCTCCATTGTCCAAGAACGCACCATTGTTCCTGCGATTATGAAGAGAAAAAAAGGAAAAATCCACTTTTTCCAGCCATTATGAGAGCGTAACAAAGATCGGATTGTTCCGCCGAGACGGGGAAAAGCATGGGAACGAATATTACATAAATGCAAATAAAAAACTGTTGCGATAAAGAAACGAGGATATTTATTTCGTGAAAAAATATGCGTGTCGTGAAAAAAGGGGGAAAATCCTTGCGAATGTTGGGAACGATTCAGTGGGCTCACCGTAATTGCCTTTTAAGTTATTTTGTGCCAGTTTATGCACGTGAAATTGATACTTGTTCGAAAAACAATATTAAAAGCAACACTTGAACGTCTTCAAACACCTTAATTTGTCAACTTTTTTTCTGTTTGTGGAACGATGTATTCTTGTGAGTTTCGCAGAAAGTACACGTCGTTCGGCACTGTTCGTAAAAGTGACGAGCCCCGGGCTTGTTTGCATTCGCACAACAATTGCGTTGTCGTGACTGTAACGAGTTACACAATCCTGAGATCAAAGTAATCAAGAATGAAGAGGGGCATAGAGAGAAAGGGAGCGGATGAATAGACATTTTAGGAAAAATGAGTAAACGCCGCGTCGAGATATTTCAGCGAAACTTTGTGACCCGCCTGCTCTGCATTCCATTGCTTTCGTAAAAATTCACTTTTCACGCGAACACTTTTCGTTAACGTCATATTTGGCATGAAAAAATCAAGCACTGTATCAATCAAGTTTGCACGATGAAGCAATCACTGTACAAACGAATTTTGGGAGACTCATTACCAATGAAATTCTATCTCCGTTGTATTACAAAATCAGGCGAGCAGTGCGTCATGCTCTGAAGAAAAAAAATCACGAAAAAGTAGTCGATGGATGTAACGTCATTTTATCGTTACGTAATGACAAAGAATAAATGAAAAGCTTTTTTTAGGTTAGGAGGAAATGGCTAGTTTTTGTTTCGTACTCGTTCAATCGTCAGTTTTCTTCTTTATTTTACTTTCCATCGTCATCGTCGTTAGACCGATGGCTCGAGTGTATTTCTTTCTTGGCAAACATTGTTCTTTGATTCATATTTTGTTCCAGTCCCAGGTTCCGATTTCATAAGAAAATGAAGATGATTGATATCGTTGTTTTGAGTAATGATCGTTTCGAACTTTGTACTCGTCATTTTTAACACGTTGCTTGCTCAACGCTTGCCCTCGAACGAAAACCTCCAGTTACGAAATACCGCATATCCTTCCCTACCTCAATGCCACTTCGTGCTTTTTTCCCATGAAAAATGATCGAAAAATAATTTGCCATTTTTTTAACATTTGCAGAAAAGAAGCCAACATGGCTCCGAACGTGACGAGTGTGCCAACCGGTGTGCTGTACGAAAACGAGACTCTCGAAGGGCCTGAGAGCCTTCAATCCAGTGAAAGCACAAAGACAAAAACAGAATATCGGAGACGTCTCGTTTGGGTCAATATCGTAATCTTTACATTCCTTCATATAGCAGCCGTTTATGGGGCCTATCTGACATTTACGTCCGCAAAGTTATACACGACGCTTCTGGGTGAGTTGGCATTGAAGAAAACCGTGAAAAAAAGCATTTGCGAATCGAAGAAAGAACATTTTTTTATTTCTCTTGAGATCTTTTGTTTTTGGAAGAAAGTTCATTCGAGTCGTGACGGCACGTGACTCGATTGAGTTTCATTATTTGTTCAATTATTTCGAAAGTTTGAAACTGCGTTTTCATCTGTTACTTTGAAAGTATTTATCTCAACTCCAAAAGTCAGAATAAACTCGATCAAACGCTTCAGACGAATCAGCGAGATAAAAAGTTGCAAGAACAATGTAGCGGAGACCGAAATGACGACGACGAGCTAATTAATATGGGTGACGTGGGGATGCACTTGCGCTCAATGGGCACCGACGACTTGTTGATTACGAAAAGTTCGGCTGTGTGCCAATAAAGCTCCTCGTGTGGTCGATTAAATGTCTCAAGCCACATTTATATTCTCCTATTTGCAATGATCAGTATTAAAAAAGGCTGAATTAGCATATTCATGACATGGACTTTCATTTGAAAAGTTCACTCAAAGAATGTGCAACGCTAGGAAGAAGAAATTTTGTTGGTCATCCATGTCGCGACCTTCGGCATCGTCGAATTTGACCCACTCTCGAAGTGAATTATATTTCGAACCCTCCATCGACGTCCGGTGTGTAATTAAAGGACAGTGTAATTGATTTGTTGTTTTTTTTTCCTATTTTCAGCTTTCGTCCTGTATCAGTGCACTGGTTTGGGAATCACTGCGGGTGCCCACAGATTATGGGCTCACCGTGCGTACAAAGCAACTTGGCAACTTCGACTTATACTCATGCTGTTCAACACTATGGCATTCCAGGTGAGCTTCTGACAGAAATAAACAATTATGAACAAAATTCTTGAGTACTTCAATGATTTTTTTATGCCACAGTGGAAAAATTCGTCGTAATAAAATGTTTAAGTACAAAATTTACTTTATCTTTGAATATCGTCGCGAAACAATTAGAATAATCGATAAATATTAATTTTAACAATTGTTTTTTTCTTCTCCCCAGAACAGCGTTATCGAATGGGCCAGAGATCACAGAGTTCATCACAAATACAGCGAGACCGATGCCGATCCACACAACGCAAAACGCGGCTTCTTCTTCGCCCATGTCGGTTGGCTGCTCTGCAAAAAGCATCCGGACGTCAGCTCCAAGGGCAAGGGTATCGATTTGAGTGATCTCGAGCAAGACCCCATTCTCCGTTTCCAAGAAACGTGAGTATCTCTTAACAAAAGATTTCGAATGGAAATGACGCGATGCATCAATTTTATCGTGCTAAGTTGAAAATAATTTTTTATTCTTACTCCACAGACATTACGCCTACTTCATGCCTTTTATGTGCTTTATTTTACCTACTGTCATACCCGTTTATATGTGGAACGAATCGTGGTCGAACGCCTTCTTCGTTTCAACCGTTTTCCGTTACGTTTTCACTCTTAACATGACATGGCTCGTGAATTCTGCAGCTCATCTTTTCGGCAACAAACCTTACGACAGGTAATCCACGCTTTTTTTTATCATTACCAATCCAAAAGAAAAAATCCAACAATAGTTTGCTGTTTTATTTGAATTTTGTCGAAGCTTTTTTCATTCAGGAACAACAAGAAAAATCACGCTGCCTCTGAAATTTCTTGATGAAAAAATGAAGGATTTCGGTGTAAAATCTAATGAAGATTTGTGAAATTTTCAGGTTTATAAATCCAGCTCAAAATAAAATGGTCTCGATGATGGCTCTGGGCGAAGGATGGCACAATTATCACCACGTCTTTCCATGGGACTACAAAACCGCTGAGCTGGGAAATTACAGGTTCAACATAACGACCGCATTCATTGACTTTTTCGCGAAGATCGGCTGGGCGTACGATCTCAAAAGGGTATCGACGGACATAATAAAAAAGCGTGTAGAGAGAACCGGCGACGGAACTCATGAACTTTGGGGCTGGGGCGATAAAGACCAAAGTCCGGAAGAGCGAAATGGTGCGATATTGATTTACCCGAAAGAGGAGAAGGAGCAGTAAAGGACACTGATGCATTCACAGTCGACGCCGGGAATAAATCATGAATTTTTTTCAATCGTTTTTTCGCCCCATTCCAAGTATCGAAAACAAAGCTAAATGAATGGAAAAAATAGATCGAACTATTGTAAAAAAAAAAAAAAAAAAAAAACAGAAAAGGGAGACGCATAAACAATCTAAAATCGCCTGCGAAAACGTCAAGTTGATTAACAACGAACGTGACACGCTCATCGAACGTAACGAAATAAAAGAAAATTCGGAAGAACATGGAAAAACGTTGAAATTCGTATCGTGCCTAATTTTCTTTTATGTCGTAATGAAAAAATTGAATACTTTAAAAATAATAATTTGGCGAAAAACTTGACATGCAGGTCGATGTACTCAAACCTCTTAAACTTCATCGTCTCAATCGTATATTTATTATTTACTTTATCTCCCCTTCCCATTCATCTGTCACTTTTCCTTCATCTTTCATTTTTTCTCTCTTCTCCTTCTGCTTTTCACTCTGATTCGAGTGTATTTATTTCACTGCTATTATTTGTCGAGGATCGATCTAACTTCACGATATTCTGCATGAAATTATCACGAATCATTGATATCTATTATGTAATTTTTTATTTTTTCTCCAATTAATGAGGAGCGCGTAATTCGCTTAGTTCCTAAAAGTACACGAATATTTGGAAAAGCCACGAATGCGTTATTTCTTGCGAATAAATGCTGTCCATCACATTTTATTTTTCTCCCAATCACGTCTCACTGAAACAGCCTTTTCTTATTTTCATTTCTCTCCTAACGCTCGCCCATTGGAGTACTTGCAAGAAGATTTGAAAAGGTGTTAACAATTAGAGAGAAACAAGGTCAAAATGTGCGGAAATTTTTCCATTTTTTCAAATCTGTCTTAAGAAGATCGACGTGATTCCGATGCTGTCCGAAAATCCAAAAATTGAGGCTCGAAATTTGTAAACGCCATAGAACAACGATATGCCATCGATCTGTCACCAGAATCATTTGTCAATCCTGCAATAATTTCGGTGATGGACGTCAGGTATATTTCCGAATTCCAACCGCGTAGATTTGAGTTTCGACCCCCTGCTCATGCATGAACGATTGCTGCAAGTGTCGAAAGTGAAACTCTTCGAGACCGTTTGACCGATTACAAGAAGAGGGTCCTATCAGCGGATCTTTTTTTAATCGGTCAAACCTTATCGAAGAATTTTAATTTCATGCTACGAATGAAAACAGCTAAAATGAGCTTTCAATGGGTCTTTATGAGGGGGGTGAGTTTCATTAACGCCTCTGGCTAAATCACGGTAAATCCCACGAGAACGATCGTTAATTTGAAAGACGCACAAAATAAAGGGATTGACATGAAAATATATATTTTTTTTCTCCACCGTTATTCTACTTTACTCTTTTAAGACTCGTCGAGGAATTGACTGTTCGATTGTAATGAGATGAATTTTCGAGGATGTCTCCGTCGTGATGGCGATATTCGTAAAGTTTTTTAAGAAATTTGTATTTTTATCTGCATTGGACCCTTCTATTCTTCATTCTTCAGGCCCACACCCGATGGCGCCTCTGATTTTTCGTTAGCTCCATCGTTATGCAGGACTAAATAATCGGTTAAGTATAATTATTAACGAAAATCGTGTGATTACCTCAAAAAATCGAAGCCGCAGTTATTTGTGGGAAAAAAAAAAAAAAAAAAACAATCGAGCGCTTTAGCACGATGGGAACGAATGACGCATGAGCGATCAAATTTACTAAATTAACAGCAAAACAAACGACTACAACAACAATAAAAACAATAATAAATCTACGCGTACACGAACGCAATCGGAAAGTTCACAGCGTTGCTGAACGTCGTGCTGGTCGCGAAACGCTCGAGGCTTTATCGAGATGATAAAAAATATTACCTAACGAAACAGAACGCGCTGCGTCTTCGGATTAGTTGATTATACGCTAATTATTATGATACACAATCTATTGTACCGTGTATTATACAATGAACGCAAATATTAATAGTGATTTAAATAAAATATTCAATAAATATATATAAATATATATATTTTGAAGTAAACGAGTAAACTCATGTGTCGTGTTGTGATGTTTTATTTACGACAAATCGACTGCATATGGTGAATTCTTTTTGATTTTTTCTTGTTTTGTTTTTTAACTTGTCAACTTTTTTATGGTTTTCAAAGGAATTCAACACTGATTGAGAGGACGCTATACTCATTTTTTAGAAGCCTTGCATTTATTTTCATTTTTTTCGAAATTTCGGCTCAGTCAAATTTCTTTTATGAAAAATACGTCACTAAAACCGTAATTTTGGTTATTTCAAAGTTTCGCTAATCCACGTCAATTTTAATTATCAAAACGGTGATTTTTTTCATTATATAAATTCTATAGAATTTGTCATGAATTTATGAAACCTAACCCTCGTGAGCTCCATTTTTCTTTTTTCTCCCTGAACATTACGCGTACTGTAAAATTTTTGTGAATTCATTCGAAACAAAAATTTGAATATTTTAGGTTAAGTAAAATGAGATTCTTTTTCGTTTTAGCATGATTGTATGTTCAAAGATTTGAAGAAATGATTGGAAATGCCCAAAAATGATTTCTATTCGAAAGTGCTCGATAAACATGAAAATGAATGAAAGAAAAAGTTGAAAGTGGAATAGAAACGAACCGAAGCCTTGAACTATTATGCACGTTGCGTTGTTTCAAATAAATTTTCAAGAGTCCGAGGGCTAGAGTTGAATAATTTAAATAAGTCAGAGAGGAATGAATAAATTGCTTTTCCTCAGCGAATAAAGGAGAAAAAGGAGACGAAAAATGTATAATTAAACGTTTATTCTAATTGTGAAGCGAACGCGATACAATATATAATGAGCAATGCGATGACTTGCTTTTCTCAACGTATGGAATAAGTTAAGAAAAAACAACAGGAAAGAATAAAAATAAAAGATGAATTGTTCTCTAATGAAGATAAGAAAGTTTTACGTTGACGGCTTCCTTTTCGGCGATTTTTTTAACATCTTCAAGGGCTTCGTCCACCGTGACACTTTTAGTCGTTGCAACCCGGTACAGCGCGTCTCTGATCGCGTCGTTCGATGCTGTTTTGAGCAATGATATGGAACCCAAGTTCGAGAAAATGTTTAGAACAAAAGCCATACATCCGGAATCGTAACTACCGTATTCGCCGGTTTTATAGTCCCACGTGATCAGATAATGATAATTCGGCCAGTGCGATTTCGTTATGAAGAAAACACTGTTGTCATCGGCAGGATATCTGCAAGTAAACGAATGAGACGAGCATGAAAATTCTGATCTCGGGGCAATCGACCGTTGGTATTGAACGGTAAATAACGCCATCTGGATTTTGAATGTCATTGGCCGCGTTATTTGCGAAAAATCGCTCGAAAACATTGAGCTACGTAACAATACTGGGGGGGGGGGGGGGGGGGGGGGCGCGCACTCCCATTGGTTCGTATCAGATCACGTGCGCTCCGACAAAACGGCCTGGCGGGACGAACTCATTCTCCGCTTTACGATCTGCGCATGTCCGCGCCCGCGCATTTGTCATCGTACAGCCTGAACGAAAAATTATTTTTCCGGCTCATTTTTTTGATCGATTTTACCAAGAGAAACAGGTGAGCCTTGCGAGACTGTCTTTCTCGGAGCGGGGAGTGCGCGTTTGAGTTTTATAAGAGTTCAGTGCTTCGAATACGATGGTCTGTTTCAGGACAAAACCGACAACTGCAATCATTGGAAATATTTTTGCAAATTTGACCTCTAAATTTTATTTAAGAGTATTTTATATCTCCTTTCTTTACAATTGTCTCATCAAGACATGTGGAAACCCTCTTCATCGATCTTGACAGTACCGTGGCTCTTGGGCATTCGGAAAAAGAGTGTTATCAGTAAAGAAATCGTATCCATAATTGGTATTAACTTGTCTCCTGGCTTCAAGCCCCATATGAGCACTCCGCTGTTGATGAGCCAGGCGAGATTCGCGGTGACAGCAAGACGGAAGAAACCAAGAGCGAACACCGTGTTCAGAAGTGATTCGTCCCAGTATTCAGCAGGCGCGTTTATCGGCAGTAAAAGACCCACGACGATGAAGAGAGGCCAGTAGAACCTGTCGATTGTTTTTTCCCGCGTTTTCATTATGCTTAGAGACAATCAATGTTTTCCTGAGTTGCCATCACCTTCAGAAAAGCTCAACCGAGTTTATTCCGATCGATCGAATCATTATTTAAACTTGGGCATTTCATTTTTCGTACCTTCTTTGAAACCAAACCCAGCCGTCCAATTCGACGTCTCGCATATCGATCGATTGAACTATTTCTTCATGATCGGGATGCAAATTCATAAGATTGCTGAACACATGGCTGTAGACGAATCCTTTATCGTGATTGTAGGGATCTTTCGCAGTTCGGTAATAAGTGTGATGAATTCTGTGAGCTAAAACCCAGTCGTAGATCGGCCCCTGGATTGTTTTTACAGTGAAAAAAAAAAAACTACAGAATCAGTGAACAAGTGGTTACTTTAGTGTTTACCAGTCTTGTGGCTTCGCTTACCACGCCGGTGAGAGTTTGCGCCAGCATGAGAAGCAGTCGCACGTGTCCCTGAGCTTCGTAACTCCGATGAGCCCACAAACGATGGGCGCCGAGAGTCATGCCCATGTTCGAGAGAAAAATGATAAAAAATGCTAAACAAAAAATGCCATGTCCATTGAATTCTCAATGAATTTGATTGAGCGCAGTTCGAACTTTATTCATCGGAGCTGTTGTACACCATCACAGAAATGTCACATAAATTTTTCGATCGAATAAAAGATTGTTTCTTACAATAATCCGATTTATCGGAGCTTCGAACGAAATAAGTTTTTCACTCTTGTGTATACTCACTGAAGAAAACGGTCAGCCATTTGGCTTGTGTCAGAAGAATAAAGGCGCCGTAAAGTGCAAGAACGTTGAGATGGATGTACCACAGCACGGTCATCCACTTGAACTCTCGTTTCTTCTCTCCCGCTGTTTCCGACATCTCGGAGGATGTTGGATTATGCGATATACAAATAACGACGCGCTCCAATCGTAGAAAAACTCAATCTACGATCTGAAAGTAAAACAACGTGCAAATGTGAATCGAGTGAAAAAAGCCACGAACGAATGTGGAGTCGTAAGTTTTTTCACTATTTTCGAAAAACCAAATTTACACTACTCGCGGCCGCGGATGAAAAAATAAATTTTTACTTCTCTTTGTGGAAAATGAGGCGGCCTGATCGACGGTCTAGCACAGACTGCGAAGCTTCAAAGTTCCTTGTAAATACTTGGCTCGACCCCGGTGTGACCCTGCTCTCGAATTCATTATCCCGAAATGAAATTCACCATCGTCATTTCCTCTACTACCATCGATTGAGATCGCCGTTCATTTCATTCGGAATCGCACACTACGAGTCGTTGTCCGCTCTTTCAAAGTCAACTCTTTCCCCGCGTACTCGTTATTGAGGTATTCAATGTCACGTTGGAAATGCAAGTACAAGAAAAATACAACTCTTTGATTCGAGAAGTTTTTCAGGGAGTGCTTTTATCACGGGGGATGCAATTGTAGCTGACATTCGTTGCTCAACGCTTCAACGGTCAGCCAAAATGTGCTAATCACGTGATTTTGTGCCTGGAGGGACGAAGGTCGATTTCTTATAAACGAATAACAATAAGTCTGTCAATAGCATATTGTTATCGTTCGATTAATCATGCATACGAGTGATTTTCAGTTTTCAGAGATAATGAAACTTTCATAAGAGGGGATCGTCGATTCATGGCCACAGTCAAGAATAGTTTGCGCTCGTTTATTAACGTCGCTCGGACGAAATTAAATTAAACGAACGTCGTGAAAAATCCTGCTTGTCTCCGGCTTTTCACAGTTTTTTTTGTGTCAACGAAAATCGAATTTCTCGTGAACCATCAATCAAATTTAAATGGAATTTCATTCGCTGCTTAAATTTCATTAATTATATTGATTTTAAGCAATGAAATTAACGACTTTTTCATAGGAACCATTATCATATTTATTCATGCTTAAACCTTTGAGTTATACATGTCTGCCTCAATTTGGTCCACTGACGATTAGACTCACATTGGCTGCAATAGTTCGAAGTGATTTTTCCAATCATACACATCAATATGCTTATCGAAAATAATGAATGAGTTACGAATATAAATGTTAACATCGATCGCAAAATTCGTCTTTATTGCAACAATAGAAATATAAATTTTTAGGTAAATACAGTTTATGTTGTATAGCTATTTTCAAGATACACGTTTGGGCCCAAGAGCTTAAAGGGAATTGGCTTCGTAATCGAATCTGCAACGTTGGAGACTCATGAATTTACGAATTTTCGTGTGATCGTCGACAGGATTCTGTGATTGAGATTGATTAAAATGCTTTTTTTATTGTACACTCAACGATGAATGATCATTCGAGATTTTTCAATTGATCCGAGTATTTTGTTCTCTGTCGCAGGAACATTACAATTTAATGAATTTGGAGAGCAACCCTGGAGGCTTGCAGCGAATGGTGACGACGATAATAATTGTCCGGAAGAAAAAGAATTTTATGAATTGTACGAGTCTGTCGTCGCTCAAATGTAACTAAAAATGTTGCAGTTTCACGCATTTCGACGTTAATGATTTTTCGATATTTCATTAGATTCGCATCTAGGCACTGGCACATTCGTCCCTATTTACAAAAAAGCATTCGAATCGGAAGATACTGACCAACGAGAATGCCATCGTTTCATTGCATTTCGAGCATTCTCCTTCAACATTAAAAAAAAATATATACGGATTGACAAATTATTTGGTTTCCATCATAAACATTTCGACCTGGGTGCATTGCATGGACCCGTTCTTTTGTAGGTGAGATCCTCACAATCTCTAGATAGGACGGATACCGAGAGATAGTCTTCGGCACAGACGTGCAAAAAAGTCGACGTTCCCGCGTGCCTGCACGCGTGAACGTGGATTCTAAGCGTAAGCTTTGTTACGCGTGGAAATATATTAATATGACTTTGTTTCGCGGCTATTCATGCAAATTTATTCTATTGTTAAGCAATGATAAATGTTACAGCGAGTGGCTTCGTTACTCAAGCGAATTGTCGAGATGAGAAATTTAATATGAAATTATAATAAACTTCAAACAAATCGCCTTAAGTACGTTCAAGTTGCAATTAATAAAAAAATTTTAATTTTTCGCGCCTAACCCTATGAAACGGCTGTACATAATCGATCGTAATTAAAATACGATTAGATGCTCTTGTCGTCGCTCATTCTCTCGAGCTCTTCACGATCTTCCTTCGACACATCGACGTCTCCGTAACCCCAAACGTGAGTACCATCCCCCGAACGATTCGCACGACGTCTGATCATGTCACGTGACACGTGTTTACGGTCGTAGGCCCAACCGATCTTCGCAAATGCGTCTATGAAGCCTGTCGTTACGTTCAACGAATAATCACCGAGCTCACCGGTCTTGTAGTCCCATGGAAAAACGTGATGATAATTGTGCCAACCTTCGCCCATGGCTACCACCGAAACCATCACATTCTCGGCCGGTGATATGTACCTTAAATGATGCAATGACATTAGTAATCATCCCCTAGTGAGGTCGTTTCTTGAAGTCTAAAAAATCAATTAAAAACTTAAATTAAAACTTAAAAATTTTTGAAAAAACGTCACCTTCGCTTTTGTTCGGTATTTTTTGACGGTAACAATCGCCAGGAGATGGAATACGGTTTGGGAGATTCGGATCGGAACGTACGAAGTGGAAGGCAGGAGGAAAAGGCAAGAGCGAGATTTTTCGACGATTCTGAAGAGACTAACTTTCATGCTTTTGTGGAGCATGTTTTGCAAACAATGATTTCAGAATATTCGCATTTTTTCAACGACCGTGAACCCGAGTAGCAGGTGTGCTCACTTGTCATACGGTTTCTGGCCCCACATATGCGCCACGCTATTGACCAGGAAGGCACTGTTCAGGGTGAAGCCGAAACGGAAGTTGAAGTTCACCCAGAAGGATGTCCAGAGGGACTCGTCCCAAAAGTACCACGGTACCCACACTGGTAAGCCGATTGCCAGGAGTGCAAAAAGTGGTACGTAGAGCCTGATTGAAAAAAAAAAAACAACAGAATTTAGAGTCGGTACTGTGAGCAACAGATCTTGAAACAATGCTGAATCAGTTTATAGTCAGCAGGCAATCTTATTGTTATTCACTCACTAGTTCCTTATCTCTCACTAGCTACTTTTTCCTCGTATTTAGGACACTGAAGTTTGCAACGTTGGAGTCCAACGAAATGATCTAAAAAAACTCTCCAATAGTTCTAGTAATTCTCCAATCTCGTTCCCTGCTGAATTTGCAATTTTTAGTTTTTCAACTTACACCGATGTTTCGAGGAATAAAAAATTGGTGAATTACGAATTGTTTTTTTCGTTCATTTCGTTGGACTCCAACGTTGCAAACTTCAGCGTCGTTCCTATTTTCAGCTACTTCTACGTTCTACTTTCAATGGATTTGGATCAAATGATCATAAGGTCAGAAACACTGTCTCCCATTCAGTGGTTCAAGCACCGGTTGACCATGCACCCATCACTGTTGGTCGTACAATTTATTATTGAAAATGATTTCCAGCATTTTTGTCATTGGAAGCAGAGCCTGAGGAGCCGTCGGTACGATCGAACACTGTTGAGGATTTGAAACCATTGAGAATTCAACTCGGATCGATATTCGATCTGACCTTTTCTGCCACATAACGATCGGATCAGCTTCGAGGTCACTCATATCCACGGCTTTCCTTTTGGCAACGACGTCCGGATGGGGTGTTGTGAATAGCCAGCCAACGTGAGCAAAGAAAAAGCCTCTTTTGGCATTATGAGGATCGGCATCCGTCTCGCTGTACTTGTGATGAACTCTGTGGTCGAGTGCCCAAGCGTATACGTGTCTCTGTCGATAAAAAAGATTCGACACAAGTTTGCTTAGCGTTGTAAAAAATCGGGATGAGGTAAGAGACAATTTCTCAAGAAATTCTTCAATATTTTAGCAATAAATATTAATCATAAGAAGGAATATGGCTTGGTGGAATGTTTACCTGGCCTGCTATAGTGAACAGAAATACGAGGATGAGTCGCAGAGGCCATTCCGCTTTGTAGGCTCGGTGAGACCACAATCTATGAGCACCAGCAGTTATGCCAAATCCACTCATGATGATTAAGAACAGTGCTGAAAGTGAAAAAAAAAATTGAAAAATTAGTAAATTTACATTTTCGAGTGGCTAATTTTTGATTTTTCATCAAATTAATATTCCATTTAGAAACAGCTTTTTCATATTCGAATTTTTTGTATTTGAAGAGTCAATAAATTTCAGTGGGTCATTCGACACGACGGTTTTTTTATCGTCGCTCGAAAATCGATTCCAGTCTTTTGGTAAATCGAACGTTTTTACCTACACTTTTTCGTCTTACCGACGAGAGTTCAGGAAGATTTTCTCTCCTCGGCCACGAGGAGACCATCACGTGTACGAAGGTTTGTCACGATCGTATACACTAACTCGATCAATTGAATTCAATAGGCTCGAATAATATGCGTTCCAATGATTTGATCTGTGAAGAAGTGGCGTTGCTGTGCCACTTATTTGCTATTTATCTCGCTTCACAGCACACACTACTTCGATTTATATCATATTTTCAATTTATCAATAAATACATCAATTAGTCCTGCCATGTAATTTGAAACTTTTTCCCAATTTTTACGTGTTCACGCATAACTTTGCATGTTTTGCAATATTTTTTTATTTTGTTCGGAATAAAACGAAATGAAACTCCAAAGACGGACTTGGATATTTTTATGAAACGTTTCTATCAGTTTAAAAACATTTTCGTCTTCGTTGCACGGTTCAGTTAGTCATTAATTGATGGACGATTTCGTTGTATCGAGCAGATTGAAAATCCAGAGTTGTTTTACAGTGAAACTGACCTGAGGAAGGACTGGAAAGTGGAAAATCAATTTTTTCGAAAGCCGACCCCAAGGAGGCTTGATCGATCGAAAAAAAATGGAGTTCGATGCCAAACAAACCGAAAATGTTAAAGTCTGAGCCCTTTGACGTGGACGGATAGCGATGGGCGCGTGGCTTCGGTGATCTACGAAGTTAATTAAGCAGATTTGGGCGAGGCCAACACTCGACTAGGCGACGCTTCACCCGCGTATCCAGTGACGTTACTATCGCTCATTCCGAATTCCGATTTCTCGAGTTTCTGTGAATCGCTTATTACCATATGAGAAAAAGTGCGACTAGCAAATATTTCGAATACAGTCGCCTGGTTTTTATAGAAGTGTGAGAAAAAGTGAAAGTTTTAGTGGAAGAGACTTTTTTTGATTTTGAGAAAAATTGCCAGTTTTTAATGTTCCTTTCACTTTTTTTCAGAGTCCTACGTCATTCCTTACGCGTACATCCGCTTATTGGGGGAAAAAATATAAACGGGAAAGAAGAAAACAAGCGGATGCGAATAAGGCGACGAGTCCATTAAATTGCATGATTGATGTTGTTCCATATTTTGAATTGACTAATCCTCGCCCCACTGTCGTACTATTGAATGTTCAAATATTTATTTAATCAAGGCCTTTTGTATTGCGGATAATAGAAGAATTGGGAGAAAATCGATTTAGCTATGACCAAGTCACGGTAAGGTCTTCGGGACCGAATGGGCTTTGAATGAAACACGCTACGATTAATCGATGCCGTTGTTGTACGGGCGGATTGGACTTTACGTATCACTCGTATTTTCCTTCTTTCACCATCCTTTTATAAAATGCTCTCATCGTTTCGTTCCCGGCGCACGAAACGTAAGAACTTTTGATTTTACGTATAGATTTTCTGCGAGCTTTTCTTCTACTAATTTTCTTTTTTTTATCCACAAGTGAAGCGGGCCACAAATCTGTTCAGTGTTGTTACGCTTGGAGCGATTTTTTCTATTTCCGTATTGTTGTCTTTTCACCCAATTATTCGGTATCGTTTGCAATTGCTGTTCTCACTTTTTCTGAGTCCAGCATCATTCGATTTTTTACGGTTCAACGAGTAAATACGACATTCAGCTTATAATTGTGCCTTTCGAATTGTGGGTTTTGATCGAATTTGGGTAGTTTTTCAGTATTTATTATGAATTTTTATTCCCTAATTCCCTAATGTAATCACTTTAAGTTCATGTCAGAATTATTAATTCGAAATTGTAAATAAATTTTTTCAACTTATCTCATAGCGAATGAAATTACAGGCCATTAATCGGGGATCCATCACTGACTGAACCCCAAATTTCATTCGTCCCTGACGAAAATACTCTAGTTTTTTATGGCAAAAATCGCATTGGAGAATGCTAAGGGAAATGGATCGAGAAAAAAGTATTAATAAAAAGACAGAAGGCTGTGACAGCAATGGCTCAAGTCAAAGAGAATCGAAATGTCGAAATATGCAAATGTGAGGTTATACGAGTGCTCATTACCAATTTCGTTCAATCTTTAACGTGATATATATCTTTATTACTAGCTTAGGCAATGGTCTCGAATTTTTCCCCAAGCGTTCATTCGTTATATGGAAAGATAAACGATTTTTTACGCATTGTCCCCATAAACCGGTGTATTTTTCTTCATATATTTAAGCACATTTATCTTAATAACCATTAAGTTGACTGTCCATTTAAGGAGGGTGGATTGCGACGATTCAATGTTGCCATGCTAAACCATATTAAAAATATAAATAATTTCAAAATTATAAGAATTTAATAAAATTTCGTAAATGTATTATTTAAAAATATATAAGAGATTAAAAATTTTTTAAGATTTTTCTACCACATAGCTCTCGAGTAATTGAACACTAAAGTTCACGTGTATAAGCATAGAGTTTACATCTCGTGCATAAGAGCTTCGATTTAACGCTCAATTATTCGATAACCATGTGTTAAAAAAATTTGAAAAAAATTGTATTCCCATACTTGATGCCAAAGAAATGTTGACACCAAATTTTATCAAATTCTGATTATTTTGATTTCGTGATCCACCCTCCCTTAAGCTCTGTGTAAATTTCAACACTTTCTTAAGAAAACCGTTTCGTGCATGAACTACCAAAAAAAAACGTTAGTTTTCTCGTCCTCATAACTCTGTTCACTCTCGCTCTCCCGTGTTTTCCTTCTTTTTCTTCTCGCCGCGTTTAGCAGAATCAACATTTTCACAATGAAGGTCCTTGACCTATGTTTTATTACTCCCTGGAGTACAATCGCAGTCCGTATTTGGGCGTAAGCCTAGCTTCAGGAGCATAAGCAAGCAGCAGAGAGAGGGTTGATATTTATTCGTTTCGTGGCGCCTGGCGTCTCAGCGCTCTGTGTGAATGTGGCCCCACACTCTACTCGTTCGGGTAAAAAGAAGCCAACGAATGGTGAAGCAAAGTGGGGGGGGGGGCAACCTAGGGGCCGGCTCGTTTTTTTGTGACCCTGTGTAAGTGACCTTCAAGATATTTCACGAACAAAGTTTTATAACCCAGTGATTGCGGTTCCGAATTCTATTGCTCTTTAATTTTCGACGGCTCCTTGGGTGATCGACAGAAAAAAAATATTTTAAAAATTCGCTGAGCAAAGTATAGATATTCGGGAATAAAACTAACGAAGAACTCGATCTGCTCGCTGTTTTTTTTTCTTTTGCTTATCGATTATGAAAAAAAAGATTTTATTACACTTCTCGCCTGTTATGAACTTACCGAGAAACTTCTATTGAATGAGAAATGCTCAATCGATTGGTAATTTGAACGGTGCGAGAACGCACGTTTATGCTTGGACGATTGTCTCTGACATTTTTTCGCTCTGATGTCACTTGAGTCACGAAGACAATGTAACAAAAATCTGTTGCGCTTTATTTTCGATCGAGGCACTCGGTGTTTTTTATTCTCGTACCAACAATCCGGATTTTGATGACGAGATTTTTTTCTGTCGTGCAAATTCCATCGATTTTTCGTCGACGAAAATAATGAATCGTGGACAAAATCGGTGACGAATTTCGTTCCAAACATTTTTTTCGACCAATTTGACAGTTTTCTCGCCGAAGCCCAACAAATTCAAGGCTCTTTTTCAAGCGAGTTTTTCAGTGTGTCGCAGCCAATGAAAAATACTTGAATGTCAAAAGTTTGAAAATTCTAATGTTTTATTCGTTGGTGCATTCGAAAATTCAAAGAGAATTATGCCAGCACAAAAAAGAGCACTGTCTCGATGCACTTGAGATCTCGTCTTGGTCCAGAACTGTCGTCCGGGAAATATGTGTCATGGATATTAATACGATAGCCGGAAACATTAGGAACTATATTCGGGTGGTTCGCATCGCGATCACTGTCGTCGTCCCAAGGATCAAACGGTTCGTGAAAATTAGTCTGAAATTCGTTCCGTCATCGAATGGGCCAACTTTTTTTAGCTAATTAAAGGTGTTTCGATTTCTCCCTCGACTATCCATTTTCGTGCTTTCCGTCGTTACTTACCCCAAAGAGATGTGAGCAATTTGGCCTTGGTGAATATGAGACCGAAGCCATAGACGAATCCTACGTGTATGAAGATTTGGGCCAGAAGATCAGGCCATTTGAGTGCTGGTACATATTCCACTGGCTTATCCACACCAACTTCGAGACTCTCCTCCTCGTTCGCATGCCCCCCCTTTCGTTGCTTCATTTCACAAATTTCTGGCTCCACGATTTTTGGAGAACTCGGTACTCCAACCTCTACTTCTTGGATGGGCATCGTTGTGGGGATTCTCTCCTCGTCCGGAGACATTTTCGCTCTACTTTTTTAATATGGATCTGCAAGAAAATTGATCGAGTTTTGAAAAAATGAACAATCGCTACTGGCAATAAAAGAGTAATTACTCCCATCAGTTCTCTCGTATCGCGCTCTCGTTCGACTAAAACCTCTGTCACATTTTTCAGCGAAATTCTGATGACACGTGTGGAAGAATATTTTTCATACCGCTGTGAGGGAGATTATCGCTCGGTTATCCAGATATTGGCGTCGTTTCTATGAGCTATGGTTGCGTGTGCCGAAAAAAGCGACGAATTTTCAACAGCAAAAGGTCGGGGTCGCGCCACACGACTGCTGTGCGTTTCAGGACCGAATTTACTGTACTCGAGTCGCTCGTAAGGAATGTCAAAGTGGCTAATCCTTCGCTGTTGAAGGGGGAGAGCGCTTTTATATCGTTGTGTTAACAATTTTACAATACGGAGGTGGAAGACTAATTCTGCGATCTCATTGGGCACGAGCGAGCGTTCGATAATCATGGGAGCTTCGAAATGACCTTTGGATATGCAATTGATTTGGTAGAATTCAATTTTTTTACGCAATTTCCAATTACCTTTGTTCCTATCGAACGTTCCAGAGTTTCTCGGTTTTTTCACAATGTCACGCCCCCCGACCCTATCGTCGATTCTTTGATAACTCATGATTTTTCCATTTTTCAAGTACTCAGTCCGAGAGTGCTTTTTTGTTTTGGGCTAAACTCCCACTGTGCTGAGATCTCCTGGTATAAAAAAAACTATATTACACTTCTACGTGGTCGAGCATACCGACACTCTTCTCTCTCCCTCTCCTCCGAATGTATGGATTTCCGAGAGAGAGAGAGACGAATAACCCCCATGGCGCCACGTTTCTCGCCATTAACGTATTACGAGAGGGTGCTACTTTGCCCTTTCCTTTTTTCATTATTTTCTCTCTCTCTCTCTCGTTATTTATCTATCGCTCTCCTGCCCTCAAACCCCGCTCTAGCTCTCGACTCACGAACATCTATTTACTCAGGGCTGATCAATTTATCAGCTTCTCTGTTCGCGACTACCGACTTCCGCATGCACCAGACGTGCAATTTTCAATCGGGTATCCTTTTTCTTACATCCCTCGTCCGTTTATCTCGGCTTTTAGTGAATCTTCTCAATATTTTCGTCACAAAAAACGGTGAAAATTTCGGATCAGAAAAATCATGAAACTCCTGACCAATTGAAATTATTCGTTGAAGAATATTTTCTCGAGACAGTATTTCAATGGCTCTATAAAAAAAATCATTCCGAGCAATAATGAAGTTAGTGGTAATTTACAAAGTTTCAAGATCGACGAAATTCTCGTCGGATTCCAAATCTTCCGTTGTTTTCGTCGAGTAAATAATCTCAAAATTTCATGAATCGAGCGATAATACTTCACGTGGATCTTAACGTGAAACTACTTTATCCTCTTATCATTCGGTGCATCTTTATCGATGTGACTCCTATCTTGCACCTGGCCGAGCGGATACAGATTTGATAAGCCGGTCAATCGTTGCTCGTATATGCTAGTATGCATCACTAATTCTCGAAAATTTCTTAAGGAGGGTGGATCGCGACGTTACAATGTTGCCACGCTAAAGCATGTTAAAAACATTTTCAAAATGATAAGAATTTCATAAAATTTGGTAAATGTATTCTTTAAAAATATATAAGACAATTGATGCCCAGTCCTCGTTTCCCGAATTTCGTAAAAAAAAAATTTCGGGGCAAAACGGACGCAGCCCCTCAGAGGCATAAAAATCGAAAAACCGACATTTTTCGAAATACAGCCGAAGCGACTGTTTCCGAATATAGGATGTCAACTCGGTAATATGGGGGAAAAGAAATGGGACCACTCGGGTTCCATTGCTTGGATGTAAATGAAAATAAATGAGTCAAATCTTATATCCCATTTCGTTCATGTTTTTGAGGAATGCAAAAAGTCAACTTTGGGCCCATCGAGCTGGGGTATATTTCGTCTTCGCACTATATCCGAGTCCCACCATTGATTCATGGTCCTAGTTTCCGGAATTTCTTCAAAAAAAACTTCCGGGCACAACGGACACAGCCTCCAAGAGACATAAAAATCGAAATATCGAAATTTTTCGAAATGTAGCAGTTTAGCAGACAGAAAAAAAGCGCTCACCAAGACAGCCAAGTCCTCGTCTTTTGAAGACGTTTCTTGCATTTTTTGCGAAGGTCCTCGAAGATTGGATTTACCGTGTAACATGCAAAAAATGGGCACACACCTTGTGTACAAGTGTTGAAGACGAAGATGTCAGCTACGAGTGCGATTTTTGTAAAAAATGAATATAAAAAACCTTTTTTCCTTATTCGTACTTTGATTACTATTGTGGTTTTTAAAAATAATTCAAAAAAGCGAATAGATAGTGAGAAAGTAATTTGGGATCTACTTTGCTCTGAAACTCGAATATTTTTTGGGGATGTCACCGTGGAATTCAACAATTTACCGTGATTTATGGTCGGGACATGATTTGGAACCGAAAAAAAAATTTTATGCATTTTATGAAATTTCAGTTTCTGGAAAGTCCGTTTTGCCCCGGAATTCAATTTTATGGGGCAAAATGGACACTGTGTCCGTTTTGCCCCATTTTACCCTATACAGTTATACATCTCGTGCAAAAGAACTTGGATTTAACGCTCAATTGTTCGATAACCACGTGGTAAAAAAATTTGAAAAAAATTGTATTTGTATACTTGATGCCAAAGAACGTTGTCACCAAATTTCATCAAATTCTCATTATTATTTTGATTTCGTGAACCACCCTCCTCGAACATATCACATCCGTGGATAAGATAACGCTGAAGGTTTGGAAGGTTCGAGTCCGACGAAATGATGTAAGTAAAACTGTCGAAAAATTCCAGTAAATCTCCAATTTAGTTCCCTGTTGAAT
Organism: Venturia canescens; assembly: GCF_019457755.1. Classification (NCBI taxonomy): domain Eukaryota; kingdom Metazoa; phylum Arthropoda; class Insecta; order Hymenoptera; family Ichneumonidae; genus Venturia; species Venturia canescens. The sequence continues at coordinate 15,036,871 of NC_057424.1, read as the reverse complement.
TTGCGTCATTTTTCAAGCCACATCAATGATCCGCGAAGCAAAAAAACGATGAATCACAGATCTTCTTTTTTTGTTCTTTTCGTTGGACTCCAACGTCGCAAACTTTGAGCGACAAGTTGATGCATTTTTAATATATTTCTTCGTTTCGAATCACTCTTCGTACAGTGAAGAGGCTTCGAACTTATTTTTCATTTGCGTAAAGTAATTATTATTTTTTTTTTCATCTCATAAAATTGGTCTCATCGATAGAAAAACTTATCCATCGCTGTTAGAATGACAGCACGAATCGCGCGAATTTGCTTTCCACCATTCCCCGGTTTCATGCGAGTTTCGATCGATTTTCCCGGGTGTAATGTTCAAAAGTCGTGGTCACAGTATCTTATCCAAGATCTCTGACTCACCGTCGTTTCCTAGAATACAATAACCTACTATTTTTTTCCTCTCGTTTCTCTTTCGAAGTATATATTAACGGCGTGCTTGTGACACTGGGAACCCAGCGACCGGGTCACTCCGCTCAGGATTCATGACTAAAACGTTTCAGTGCAATTTTTTCGACGATTTCACGGTAGATACGAAGGTCGGCCGCAGCAGTATTCGGTTCCGCGGGGATTTTTAAAAACTCCCTCATTCGTTCGCCAGTCATTGAAAACTCAATCGGTCAAAGGCGAAGCAGGGAAGAGCGATCGATCGGAGAACGTTGGAATGAAAACACTCCTCGCTGGGAAGACTCCCCCTGACGAATAGTCATTTTAAACAACGAGCTGACATTGTAATCAAGCTGGGAAGATTAAGCGGGGCGATACGCCTGCGTGGGTGGCCTATAATTAAGTTCAACGAAAATTAGAGCAAGTACGACCTACAAACATAAAGAAAATGAAAATAAAGCACTCAATTAGTGTCTTACTTAGTCTTGTTCGTCGCTACAAATAATGCTGACGGAGAAAGTGAGCGTGCGTGAGCTTTCGAGAAACTGGGACTCGTAGGTGGAAGAACGTATGAAGAATAGTTCTCAGTTATTATCCGGAGTATGCAACGAATCTGTGATCACTCGGAGGAGATTGATCGATCAAATGTATTTATGCCTCAAGCCAAGTCTCTGAGGCAATAGCAACAGTAAATAAGGTCATAAAAAAAAGTCAAAATAAATCGTACAATTAAAACAAAGAAAGAGAAAAATACAAACAGAGAAAAAGAAAAATGCGGGTGTTGCATCGAAAAATAAGAAAGAACAGTAAAAAAAAGAAATTAAAAAATAAAATTATCTTAAAGAATAACAGAGAAAAGAAATAATATAAGTTAAGAAAGTTCATAACAAAAATAGCGTATAGTCACAGTAACGAAAAGAATGAAATGGAGAGAGAGAGTCGATCGACGGCGCATTGTCTATTTGAACCAATCAATCGGTACTTATTGCTAGGAATTTATCGTTCAGGGCCAAGCCGGAGAACGACGATTAAATGGAAGAAGTTGCTCATCTCGGCCGAAGAACGGGGTCACAGACGAATTCATTGATTCTTCAAATGCCTTTAAATTCTCGGTGAACAATCGAAATGTAGTCGAAACAGTAAAAATTTTGGTAATTTCTGACGATTTGATCTCCCCCGGTAATTGGTGTTGGCCTTAATGATTTTTAAAAGCCTCCGCATGTGACGAAGAATAAGTTTGAAGGCGAAAAGAGATTCAAATGTTCGCGCGCTTTTGACGTGCTCGAGGCACCACCGTTTCGATAAAAAAATTTCAAAAAAACGTCTCGTGGCGCGCAACGACTCACGGGTTAACGCTCTTTATCAATAGAGCTTCGGTCAAACAATTACTCAAATAATTTTTACTGCCGCGATGACTCATCCGAGTTTTCCGAGGAGAAAATAACGTCACTGGCCGTTACACTCCCTTGCGGTGCTCCCTGGATACGGATGTGTACACACGTCTCTAAATGACTGTCCATTCGGACGCATCAAGCAACTTTTTGATAGAGTAAACGCAACATTCGGTTCAAAGCTTTCCGGCTGTGAAAAAACACAGGCTGTCATTCAACGAGAGCGCTCTCGTGTCATCGTTATTTTCAACGAGCAATTGTCGTAGCTGACAATAAAGTTCGCAGCGGTAAAATGCGATGATGATTAATGGGATCGATAAATTGAGTGGAAACTTTAAAATCATGGAAATCAATGGTCGCGGAAAGTTCAATTCAATCATCACAAAAAATAACGTCGAATAAATACTGGAGTGACTGAGGAACAAAAAATCTGAGAATATTTTCGAATTTAACGAGTCCACGTACAATATTTCAATGTAGTTACGGAATAGTATCAATCATGAATGCGAATAGAAAATAAAAAACGCGAGCCTCCGTACGACGATGCAACGCAACGATTATACCATACGTCGAACAAATTAAAATGTGTTTTTATTTCGAATCGAGTTATAATGTACCTGTTCGGTCCGACGTAGTTGAAACTGACGGAAAAAAGCATTGAAAAACGATGAGTATGCATAACCTCAAAACAAATAATGTAAGTAATAATGTTGACAGAGTTATGAACGACGACGTTACACGCGTCACTCCGACCTTCGAGCAATTTGAGACGGAAACTCTCTCAGATCAATCCAATTTCCAATGGTGCATTTACTCTCCACAACACACGATATTCTAACGAGCCATAAACATTTTAAGCGTCCACATTTTTCCGGACTGTGGTATTCGTCGAACGAGAAAAAGGTTCCGTCTCCTAAACACACGTGTCGGTGAAAAAAGTTTTGAGGTTATTTCCGGGTTCATTTTCTAGAACTTTCACAACGCCAATGCTTTTATCGAAATTTCGTAGTTCCCTCAACTCCCCTCTATCTGGATTTGTTGAACACACTCTCGGAAAGTATACCAACACGGCGAAGATATCCACTGTTTAATTATACTGAGGTCGTACGATCGTGCGGAGGTTATTTTTTCATCTTACCATAGCTCGTGCCCTTAGACGTAAAATCATTTTTTTCGACGAATTCCTGACAAATTTTAGAAGCTCTGTCGCGGTCAGCTTTACCATAAATTCGCATTTGTGTACACGTGTAAATTTATATTACATTTACATATATGAATATATGTGTGCGCGCGCGCATATTAATCATATCTCTAACTATAGTAAAGCGCGTAGTCATAAATTCAGGTGACCGCGTGGCGGTTTCTCGTTACGCAATGCCGATGCGGCAACGAACGCTTCGCAAAGTAGTCTCGCGCAAGTGAAAAAAAGACGCGAGAGATTGTAACGTATACGTGAAGAATTATAGAGAGAATTCTCCCCCCTTCGAAACGATCGTTTGACACAAGACCGAAGGGATTTTCGTTCGCGTTATTTGACGAATCCAAAGGCCTTGTTCGTGGATTATCTTTCGCTATCGCTCTCCCTCATTTTCTTTCTCTTTTATCACGAGGAATGGACTCTCGCGAGAAGAACCGAGGCGTATTTACCGCATGCGTGACGGCGTTATAATTAACATACGTGACTCCACGAGGTACAGAACATGCTCGACGTGATCGTCACGGACACGCCCGACGATCGTTTCCTTTGGACACATTCGAATACATTTATCACGAAGCGTATGACAACGATCGAGTTGGAAAGAAGAAAAAAAAAAGAAAACAAAATAAAACGCGTGAGAGCAAGAGAGTGAGCTCGATATTTGGAGGGAGAGAGCGAGGAAAACAAAGACGGACGCGGAGACAGAAACAGAGCGAAGGATAACGGACAAAATTGAAAAATGGAAGAGACGGCGCAGAGGAACGAAAAACGGCCGGAGATAAAAGCAAGGGACCATTTGTATGTACATGCCGATTCACAAGACACGTATTATTTAGAAAGAGAAAATAAAATTTCACAAGAAGAAATCGGGGCAGCCATTACTATATGTGACTCGTGTATAGATTATCGTTGATGCATATTAAGTTCACTCATTGATCACGAAACATTAACTTCTCCTTTTATGGGGACTGAAGAATGGCTCATCGTGTTTTTTGTGCCTTGTGTGTTTATAATTTATTTGATAATCGCTCATTCACGACTCTAATACTTGAAAATCGACGATTAGATTTCTCGTGATGGTTCAGCAATTGACAGAGAGCATTTTTGTCACAGTGGGAATTGAAGAGATGAAAATAACTACGAGGGCAGATCGGAAAGTTGAATTTGTACGTGACCTATTTAAGGATTATTGGGATTGACCAATTTTCTCTTCGACGACAAATGTTTCACGCATCAATGAGCTGACGAAATGTCAGAAGAGAATAATAGGAAATAGTGTTTACGACGCGAGCAATGCGGGTTGCGCAAGAAAAAACGGTTGGAAATAACACCGAGTTGAATTTTCGAAGGCAGCCAGTTCATTGAATAATCCGAGATTGCTTCGATTTCGCACGCTCATTACCGGGTGTACCGATGTTTCGAAAAGTCCCGAGTTTTCTCATAACCTCAAAATTACGTACAATCATCGTCTCAATCTTCGAATAAGGAAGGGCGTCGAGAATGTCAATTTCTAATTTTAGTTCAACTGGTGCGCCCATGTCACTTCCTTTTTCCGGTTGTTTCAGACCGAGACGAAGAAAAATGCGTTCGAAATATATTTCAATTGCCTACACAGAATCTCGTGACTTGTGGTTAATCTGGATTGTTTCAGCGACGAGGTTCTCTAACAGATAAAACATTGTTGACGGAGCCGATAAGCATTTTCATTCTCAGCACATTATAAAGATTTTATCTCCTCACTTACGATTAGTTTCCGAGAAAGCATGCGTTCCTGTGGTTTGATCAAAACATTTACGACAAAGTTAATGACTGAATCATATTTCACCTTGATTCATTAATACCGATCGATTAAAAGTGACTTTGATTTTCAAGAAAACGATAAAAAAAAAAACACGGCTCTCTCGTAAAAATCGTACCGGGGCTTTCAAAGATCCCTTTCACTTGGTTAACCCATTATTATAAACAACTTACCTTGGATTTCGCGAAGCAATCAAATGCTCCTTCGACCACCGGTTGTTTTTCACATTATCTCATAATAAAAACATAAGCACGTAAGCACTGATGGATTTAAAACAATATAAATGAAAGTACAAATTCGACAAGTCTCGCGTGGCACTTCGATTATAATAATACGAACTACGAGCGAGCAACGATTTTCAAAGTCTGATTTATTGGAAATTCGAGTGTCGAGAACGTGTTTGAACAATAACGAAATTCGTAGTGGCCACGTGTTACAGATTTAAAAATAGTATCGTTCACAGTTCGAAACTTTCGAGAATAACCAAAATTAGTATTCCAGCTTGTATTATACTTTTCAAAATGCCAAGTAAAAATAACACTTTACGAAACCGTTTTATACCACTTTTTTCAACACATTATGAAACTATTAGTTTGAATAAAACTGCACAGCACTGTTCGAACGTTCGGTTAATTTGAAGATTAATATTTTCCCGATGTAAAATCGAATAACGTGGTATCTCAAGCAATATTTCATACACTTATGTCTGAGCTCGCCGGCTAATCACGCGTGCGAGCATGAACTAAACTCACTACTCACTGCATGGCTTGTACGAGCCGGCATGAAGTTCTACGCCGAGTCGCAGTAAGCCTCCCAAGGATCCCACACGTACCGTCATCGTAGAACGCGCTACTCTCTACTACGTGGGCACGTACGAAGCTACGTATACTGTACCTCAACATCTGTATAGGATTCATTATTTTTTAAAATATTATTCCACATCGTGAGGTTATGAAAAACGACGATATTTTCACGTTCATACAATCTCCATGCGATCACTTCTGTGTTACACATTTTTTAAAATAATAATGAGAAGCGTCGATGAGATAAAAAGTATATAAAGTGTGAGCAGTGCGTGGAATAGGATTGAAAAATTTCGGTCGATTATATACCCACCGTTTTGACGCATCTCATTCGCCACATCTTCATATTCAGGTGCACAAAATCTTTTCTCATTGCTCTATTACTCTATGCACATGTATAGGAAAAAAAAGTGTTCGAGACGCTTTTCTGGGTATATTTATAGACTGATATATAAACATGATGCACGTGTCGAAGAAACAGGTTTGATAGCCAATTTCGAGTCAATGTTGTCATGAGTCGTAGACGGAAAGAATTCAAGGGAAAAATTACCGTTACGACAATAGGAACTGGGAGCAGACGTATAATGGAAGGTCCAGAATCATGAATTTTCTGAGGAACGATGACAACATTTTTTCTTCAGCATCAGAGTCCGCGAACATTCTTACGAATCGTATGGAATATCATTTTTTTTTCAAGAATAGGAAATTCGGTTTTTACTATTTTTTAAATTTAATTTTTTGCTTTTTTCACCACTTTTGGGCTTCTACCACCGTCATTTTTTTGCTGATTCGATCCCGGAAGGAGTCGTAGAAAACCTGAATTCAGAGTTTTATGACGATGTACTTCCCGGAACGAAATATTCTCAAGCATCCTTTAAAAGCAGAGTTTGATTATCTCGAGTGGAATTATCCAAAATGAAAAAAGTTACAATTGCATGCGAAAACGATCCGTAAGAAATGAGACACCGTATCTGAGAGGAGTGTGGTAGTGCATAAAAGTTAACGGAGGCAGTGATAGATTTTATGCGTAAACGAAAAATTCTCGCCTCTGCAGTGTTTCTAAACTACGCAGAATTTTGCCAAGATGTTTTATTCAAGGAAAGGTGCTTATCAATCCGCACCTTGTTTGAAGAGTGAAAATATACTTTTTATTCTTGAAAATACAAAATTAAAGAAGATAAATGCTTTTTTTATAATTCATGTTCTTGGAAAAAATCGAAAAAAGTCGAGTCGCCGACTCGTCGAGCCGACAGGTTGATGTCGAAAATATTAATGGAAAATCGTTAGAGGTTATTTCAATGATTGATTTCAGACTCTGGACATGAATAAAAATTAAATTGAGAAAAATCTATTATTGAGGGAAAATCACAAGCGTTGATTATTCATTCAATCGCCTATTTCACTGTTTTTATACAATATTTTGTATAATAAAAAACATTCTGTGATATTTCTACACGAATATCGATCTTTCCGCGCCGCGAAGGGACTGAGTAGATAACAATTAGTTTCGGTTGATGCCGCCGCGACCGTGCGCCTTTGATCGAAATGTTCGCTCGATGACGCAGTTTCGCAACACATGGTTACCTCCGTCGGTTCATACTCGGTTTCCAGGTAATGCAGCGAAAGTGGAATAATTTATTGATTATTGATAATCGTGTATTATTCTTTATCGAGGCTTCGCGTTTGTTCGCAGATTTATCAAAACTGGTAATTCCAACGCGATATTGGATAAGGTTTATAAGAATACTAAGTGATTTTATATGCGATACACGGCGCGTATATAATGTCAAATGTCATAGACTTTCGCGTCCCGTTTGTTCCGAAATTTTCGTTATTCTTATTGCGACTACTGAGCGAAAAATTTAAGATACTTATCACTTTTCACAACGTTGATGATTGTTTTGCAAGAGTGATGGTGAGGCATTCTAGATCCTGTTGTAACAATTTCTCTAATTTTAATAATATACCGAATGATTTTCTTTGACGACGGAATCCTTACCCTCGAGTTTTGAGAAGGCGATTGCCTCGTCCATCTAACCTAAGATCCTTCAAACTTAGTTTAAGAAAAAAAAACTGCTTTCAAATTGTTCATCAAATTTCCTTACCCTCCTTTTTTCCCCCTGCTTCTCCACATCCTCGATATTCAATTTTCTCAAATGATTGTTAACTACTGAAAGAAGTTAATTTATTCAAAATCTCTTGGCAGATACGTCCTAGCTGACAGACTGCAGACAATACAGGATCCTGAGGGAACATCGGTTGCCAACTCGAATCACTAGATGGATACTTTGGAAGGATGAAATTATTTTCAATAAGTTTCATCCTCACTAATAATTCCTTTCAATCCTCTCCCTCATAATTAAAAGACACGGTCTGACTTGGTTTGTGCACTGTAACATTTATACTTCAGTCAAATCAGTGTTAGTGCTGCAATGTTTGACTTTAGAATTGAAATCTTTTTTTTCATTCCTCCCCAAAGCCTCGTCTTGTATTCATTGTATTTTTGGATCATAAGGTGACCGTCTATTGTCCATTTCTAACATTATTCTGTATTCTGTTAATTATTATTACAATAATTTCTTCATTTTTCCAGACTGCGTGGCCTAGACATTGCACGAATACGGTTACCATCCACCTGTGGAGCGGCGTTTTTATCAATGCTACATTCTTCCTTGAAAATATAAAAAAATAAAAGACACGATTTTTTGTCTTTGATTATTCGAAGTTTGAAAAGTAGAATCAATTGTGTTTGGCTGACCATCCATGCGCGCGAAGTCTGGAATCAATTCATATTTTCAATAAAGCAGTTTTGAGGTTCGCATGAGATTTTATTAATATTGAATAATTTTGTAAAAATGCTTAAATGAGATGATAAACGTAAAGTTGTACAGAAACGTTACAACGAGTTTGACATACTTCTAACAACAAATAAAATGCGATCTATTTCAGGTACTTTACTGAGCCGGAGGGGATGACGTTGAGTTATTTTCCAAAATTGCAGCAGTGCCATTGACTGTCTTGTCTTCGCCCGTTAGCAGCGTCACCTTTTCCTCGTATTTACCTCGTAAATCTTGAAAGAGGCGCAATTGCGTTTCGTATTCGGTTTTGAGATCAGCGTTGAGTCGAACCGCAGCTTCCATTTTTCGCAACATCGCGTTGTGACGTTCGCGCTCTGCCGTTATACGATTTTCCATGCTGTCTACGTCCTCCTGAAAAAACGATTCAAATTTGGTCGTTTTAGGATTCGATTTGAGTCCCCGAGTTTTCATCGAACGGAAATTCGTCGTATGACAAACCTGCAAATGCTTAACTTCCATGTTACGTATCTCAAGTAAATTTTTCGTAATCGCAACGACTTCTTTGAGGGATGACACTTGTTTGCCGAGTGCATTTATTTGGTTCTCTTGATTCGCAATCAAACGTCCTCGGTCGTTGAATTTCGCCTGGCTCTGTGCTAAACTATTTTTCAGTTCCTTCAACTCCCGGCGAAGATTCGACTGGTCATCTTTTCCGCTGATCGCAGCTTCGTAAGCTGCTTCCAGGGCTGTTAATTTATTTTCCGTATCAGCCAGTTTCTTCTCATAATTGTCGCGTTCGGCTGTCCTTTTCTGTACCTCATCAAAGTCAATCATATTCACAGAATTACTAAAGATGTTCCAAGTTGCATTTTTATCTTCTTAATCTTCAATAGAACGTCAATTTCCGAGTATAAAAATCCGATTGTGCTTCCTGAACTCCTCATGAGTTATTATTATCAAAGTTGGAGGATAACCGTTCTTTTACCGCGTATACCGCTTAAACGGTTGAAGATAGCGCAAAATTCCACAGGACTCGTTTTGCAGAGCATCAAATTTCTTGCAAAAAAGTCTGCGGCCATATTTTTCTATCCCCGGTAGTTCATCTCTGAGAGTTGAAATCAGATATTTTTTCGATTTTCCCTCGTTGTAATATATTCAACGAAAAATTCTCGGAGACTGTTTTGTAGGAAATTTCATGCTCTGTAATATTGATCTTACAAATATTTGCCGATCACGACTCAACAGGAGCAAGCCGAATCACGAAACGTTGCAGAATTTTTGAACAAAAATTTCGATCCCGAACTTGAGTATTTGATCATTGATCATGGCACGTCCTGCACATTGCTGCTCTTCGAGCCGATAAAAATTCTAAGGAAAATGCATTATTTAAATAGTACCTCGACTTCTTCCCGGAGATTTAATAATTGAGGGTTCTCAGCGTCACTTCCATTCCTCTGGGGAGGAGCCTCGGGCTGGCCCGAGGGCGCGTTCGCTTTCGGAGGCTGCTATGAAAAAAAAATTGTATTTCCTATAAATCTCGGATCACATATTCTTCGATGATAAACCTATTTTCAAGGTCGACATACTAACGGTTTTATTCGCATTGCAAATTTCTTGGACTGCGGTATTTTCAGGTAAAATTTCTTTGCAGTCCAAGGGTGAGACGTTCGAATTTATGACTTCCGGTAACGGCGCTATTTTCGTATCTGCATTATTATCAATCGCATGGTCACTCAATGGTTTCGGTATTTCTGCGGTGCATGGATCACCGGCTGCGCCGCAAATCAATGGAACTTCCGCTTTATCGGTCATTTTCTTTCTCCTTTTAAATTGTTCTTCAGTTCTCGATGCGATCACGAATTACTGCAATCATACGACAAAAATCACTCGATTTTGATCTCGTCATTTTTTCGATTCCAATCGCTATTTATTTTTGGCTCGACTGCTTCCAGTATAATTTTATGGTTGTTTTGCTCAATTTTCGTCATTGAATATTTACCACTCATTAATTATATTTATTTGCGGTTTCGAATCGACACTGGAACAGAAAAGATATTCAGTAAAACGGCGTACTTGGATCAACGAATCTCAACTGACTAAAAACTCGAAAGTCAGGATCGCTTGGAAAGCACCGACTAGGAGTATCCGATCTATTTTTAGGAAAATCTCTGCGCCTCGCTTCTATTTTCAAACATGCGTGAGCGGTTGTAACTTACCACTATGCATTAGTGCCCAACGGGGAAAGAGGGATAAAAAATGCGTTATTTTAAATATAAATATACGTGCACATACACAGAAGCAAATAATTTGGTTGTTAATATTTAATCATCGAACTTTTACGTCATTGGAACAATTCCAAAATGTCATACGCAACTTTTCGATGGAACGATTTGACAACTTATTTACAAACAATTGATGGAATTGACTGATTCGTCTAAAGTTGCGGTAGCGACTCGGAGACAAAGTACATTGATAAGCGAGTTCATTGCAAGATTCTTTGCAGCGAGGTGCTTCTCTATTCTCAGGCTTTCAATTCCTCAAAGAAAAACTTTGATATACTATACTTTGAGTATAATCATAGCAATCTCGTGGAATAACAGCTGATGAGGTGGAAACAATTTATTTTGCTGTTGAGAAGTTTTTTTCCGATTCAGTAAAATAAAAATGTCAGTTTCTTCAAGTTTGATGAACGTTACTTATATGGTGAATAAATCGGTGTAATAAAAATAATAAAAATGGATAAATGCGAGGGTAAATATTAATTTTGAAAATTGGTACGTGAAGAACTCAAATGTGGCGCTTGTGTCGGCTCTGCAACACGAAATCGTTCGAGCCGCTGTTCTTCACGCTTTTTCGCTGTAACACCTCGTTGTAATTTTATTTCTCATCTCACGGTGCTGCCCAAAATTTTATTGGTAATTATAGAATTCATTTGATCAATTTTTTAGCCGTAATTATTCCTACGCTTTTATCTACAGTGAATTTAACTCCTGTGAGACTTGTCACGACCTGTGTCATCATCCTAACCTCAAAATTTTGCAATCGTTAGAAAAATTACACTTGTTTTTTTTTTTCATTTTCGGTGTAAATAAATGTGTGAAACGGATATTCATCTGGTTTGACTAATTAACTTGGTCTTTTCCATGATTTATTTCTCTACCCGTGACATGACAAAAAATGACAGTATTTTATGTTACTTTTATTGTCAAATCCTAAAACTTTTTTGAAGAATTTTGCCAAAAAATTTCTAAGTATAGTCTTGACTAGGTGCAAAAATTAATCCAAATCATTTGAACTTCTAAATGATATCTAAATGATAAAAAATTAATAGAGAGCCCAAGAATCTTTTACATTCTTCTATACATAAATTATTACTATTCTTTCCATATTAAAATCATTTTTTAATCATGATTTTTTTACTTGAAACTACAAAGTTTTTTCTTCCGATCTGATATTGATTAAAAATGTTGAAATCCTTGATCTATGTTCGAAATTAGCAAAATTAACCATGATTTTTCTTGCTGTGCACAGGAAATAGAAAATGGAAGAATATGCAAGAGAGCCTTGTCCATGGCGTATAGTTGATGACTGTGGCGGTGCATTCACAATGGGCGCGATAGGAGGTGCTGTGTTCCAAAGCATAAAAGGATTTCGCAATGCTCCGAGCGGTTTGAACAAAAGATTTTTGGGAAGTTTGATGGCAATAAAGCAAAGATCACCCATAATAGCAGGAAACTTTGCCGTATGGGGAGGAATGTTTTCAACGATCGATTGCACTCTGGTACACTTTAGGAAGAAAGAAGATCCGTGGAATTCTATTATAAGCGGAGCAGCAACAGGCGGAATATTGGCAGCAAGAAATGGTTTGCCCGCAATGGCAGGCAGCGCGGTCATTGGAGGAATGCTTCTGGCACTGATAGAAGGAGTTGGCATACTTTTCACTCGTCTCTCTGCTGAACAATTCAAACCCCCGAGTTTGGTTGTCGATGATCCTTCGCAGCTTGGCCCACCACCACAAAATTATCCCTCATAGACACGAATGAACCAATGAATGATTAACTCTAGAATATTTTACAAATTAGGAGGTAATACTCGAGTGAGTCCTGCTGCGTTACACATGTTTCAATTCGCCCGGTGCGACTCGACTTTGAACCGTTACAAAAAATTTGTACAGACGATGATTAAGTTGAAAAATCATAAAGAAAACAAATTGCTACGTAGTACTGAGTCTCTGGATTTTTTTTTGTACTTTCATATCTTTATTTTGTGACTATAATCTTTTATTAAAAAATGCATTAATATTTGAAAAGTATCATCATTGTTAATTGTGGGGAGTATCATAAAATAACTTTTAATGTTGACAGAAACCTATAGAAAATCATTCTCACAATGTAACAAGAACTATTGAAAATCATTGATTCGACTAACACGTCTGTTACCTGGATATTAGAGGCATAAGGATGTAACAAACTTTGTAAGTTTGAACATTTATTCATTCTGTTGAACCAATCAAAGCTCAGTTTTTTCCTGATTTTTTTCATTGCAGTTTGACCTGTAGGCACTCGAATGAAGCAGATATTCCAAATGAAAGACAGTTCCAGTGATAACCAATATGTAAATATCATTCATGCTAAGAATTAAAATAATTTAAAAAAAGAAATGAAGTAAATAGTAGTGGGAAAATGATTATTCACATCATCAGTTATGAAATAATGATAAGAAGAAGAAGGTTCAACGAATAGTTTTGAATCATTGATGATCATCTTCATCCTCTTCCTCTTCATCGGTATCTTGTTTTTTTAAGACTGGTATTGACAGATCTAATTTTTCACAAATTTGTAGTTTTGACGATTCTATTTTTGGTGTTTCATTAACGTTTGACTGGTTTTCTTTTTCTCTCTTGAGGCTTGCCAGTTCCATTTGTTCTACCTGTAACCAACGAAAGAACACATTTTTAAAAAATATTAAACGACTAATAAATCATAATAAATAACTTCCATTGTATTTTATTTGGTAATCAATACAGTTTCTGTCATTTCTTTGTTAAAAACGATTGTAAAGAATCTTTTTTTTCGTAGCTTAAAGGTACTCTTTTTTTTTTTTTTTCTTTTCGGAATTCTAAGTATTGATTAGTAATCAAAATGACATATTTCGCTGTTGAGTTAATGCAAAAAAGTTTAAACCTAAAGTCTCTTTTTATCGAATGCTCGTTCTTAGTTTCTTAATGTTTTTCATAACGAACCTGTAAACAATTGATTTGTTCGTCGATTTCGGCCAACATCTTCATTAATAATTCCTCTTCTTCGTTCAACTGACTTCGCCATGCTGCAAGATCTTCCAAAGTTTCCATGTGCCTATAGTTATATTTCCATTGTATAATTATATAATTTTACGGTCGGAGGAAACAAGAAACGTGTGATAACCAGTGATCAGTGATGGTGATGACTGATGAGATCCCCAGCACGATTGATTCTATCCAAAGTTGACATTAGTCTTTTCAAAAATCTTCGTTTCTGTTTATTTCGTAGTAAAAAGTGTTTTGCTCTAATGCGTCGTCTGGTGGAATTTTTGCCAAGTTCGCTAGTACCGAGTGAATTATACGTTCGTACGATACACCATTGCTACAAAATGAGTATCAAACATTGCCAGTGAGTTACCAACAGTCGGTAAATTACCAACATTGAAATTGAATTTATTTTTCTCAGTAAATTTTTAAAGGTTATACATCCATGAAGAACGAGAAATCAGCTGAAGAATAATAAAATTTTAGTTTTTCCTTATTTCAAGTTCAGAAAAAACAGTGCTCAATTCGATATTTCATAACTGTTTATTTTTCTTTCCTGCATCCTCCGATTTTAATAAATAATTCAAATAATAATTTACAGCAAATTAAGCATAGTTTTGAGTTCTAAAAATAAAATGTAACACATTACGCGATAATTTTGAGAACTCGAAGTTGCCAAACAAATGATACTTGTGCTCAGTTCAATTCAGTGCTCTGGCCAAAGTTTAGTCGATTTGAATCTTTTTCCTAAGACTTTCAAATGCTATTGAAAAAATCACATTTTCCCAAATAATTGAAACTAGTATTTTTCAAACATTTTTCATCTTTTATTGTTTTTCTTCGTAGTCATACTTATGACTTTTCCACAAGTTTACACGGAGGGTGGGTTTCTATTTACATATTTAAATACATTAAGTTATTTGCTCAAATATGATAGTTCATCGTTTTTAATCAACTATATATTTTAGCTACCAGTTATTTATATATTCGCGCTATCACAATGAACTGGTACACAGTCGGAAAAACGTACGCAGGCTCGTATATATCTACAGACAACGCAATTGATTGATTAGTCCGATTCCACGCTCGTTTAAGGTACTATTCTCGCCGAACTGTGCAGAACTGTAGAACTTCTTTTCATTATTTTCAAAGACGAGTTCCTCACATTTGAATTTACAAATAAACCAAATTTCAAAAGGATTTGCCATCCTATTTTATTGATATTGGAATAAAAATAGCAAATTTGTGCACGAGGTTTTGTGGGGGATTGCCAGAGAATATTCTATTTCTCAGCAATAATTCCGTGACTTCCTACCAGATTTTTCAGATGAAACGTCAGTTTGAGGGGAGCTTTTCGAGCAACAAAAGTTGAAGTTAACGAGTATTCACTTTATTGAAGTCGACTTCCGAATGTGACTATGGCGAAAACACTACGTTAACAAATAATGAAAGAGGTCGATGAAATTTTCTCAGTTAAAAAGTAGTTAGAATAGGGCGAGAAGTGTGACGTTGCAATGACATTTGGGCGATATGAGTCGAGTAATAAAAGTAAATAAAATGGAAAAACGAAATTTGGCAGGTTGAAATTTGTGTGCTGCCTCGCGCGCCGATTTTTCCGATTTTAACAATCCACTATTTCGTCCATATGTTTATATATATATATATATTAAAAAGAGTTGCATAAGTTACATTTTCATTATTAATTATTAAATATACACGAATCGCGAGGTACTTGGTAACTTTTGGTTTCGGCCGCTTCAAGTCTACTGAACTAAGCTCTAAATCAGAGTATATATCCGTAATAAGTGGTACTTTTCTGTCGATTTATTCTCTCCTATACCTATATTTACAAGGGAGCAGTGAGTCAGCTGCTTCGGTATCGGCTCTAGACCGGGGAATTCATATTCGACCTTCGTTCGGCCCGGGCTTATCGAAATATTTCTGTTCTTTAGCTCGTGCTTGCGTCGACGAAGGGCAACATCGCCAAGTTTTTAATGATTTAGAAAAATCACACCGAGTGCGCGCGAGTTCGAGAGCATTTCGAGCAATGTAGGAAGAAAATTAACGATGGGGAGTCAGAGAGGGAGAGAAAGAGAGAAAGAGAAAGATTCGACGAGAAAAAAGGCGTCGGTGAACGTGGACACGCGCTCTCCGTCGTGTATCGCCCTCAGAAAGCTCACACACACGCTATACTATACTTGTTAAATTATGGTCGCGTGATGACACTGTAAAAATGACTATGGGAGAAGAAAAAGTAAGGTAAAACGGACACGCGACGGTTGTCCCGGCGAGCGCCTCGCCGCGCGGCTGATTCACGAAGGAGCGTAAAAATTGAGTTGGTTACAACGCTAGAATGTGCATCGGCGACACCAGATTTGGGGACTGTTCGAACGGAATTGGAAGGATTGTTTGTGGGAGGGGTAAGGACACGAGGAAACGAATGGCGAGTTTCTAGAGTCGATAAAAATGGTAAATTAAATTTGGCTTCGGAAAAATTGGCGCTGAGAAGGTGGGTGCATGGCTGTACAGAAAGGCATTGCTCGAAGTCCTCGCAGTTACGAAGGAAGAAAAAAGCACTATCGTAATCTCTCGATCGTAAAAGATTCGAAAGTTTCGTCGTGCCGTCATTCCTTGTTGTTGGCAACGGCGGGCGGAGAATCGTGGCAATTGCTGTCAGAAGCGAAGGACATTCCGCCGCTCTGAAGGCTGCCGATCTCGAGGTGGCTCGTCGATCCCGTTGGCGAGCTGCTCGTGCTTCGACAAATATTGCCAAGATGCGCAGAACCGTTGTTCGGCAACAGTCCACCGGAAACGGTGCCGCTGGTCGTCGATGCTGTCCCACCGCTAGCGACCTCCCCGCCGCTCGAACCGATGAGGCCCTCCTTCAAGCGTTTCTTCTGCTTCATCCGACGATTTTGAAACCATATTTTGACTTGAGTTTCGTTGAGCTGCAACGCTGAAGCTATTTCGATCCGGCGAGCCCGCGTCAGGTACTTGTTGAAGTGAAATTCTTTCTCGAGCTCGGTCAGCTGTTTGTTCGTAAAGTTCGTTCGACCAGTGTTGTTGAAAGCACCTGTGGACAACGAGCTCATCGAGGACGTTGAGAGCCCGAGACTTCCGGCGCTCGATTGACTCCCCGCGAGACAATTCACTGGTGAACCGTCCGGTCCGAGGGCATTCCCAGACCCACTGGCTACGTTGCTCGTACCTGGAGGCGAGTAAACCGTCGTTACAGCTCCTGATACCAATCCTATCGACAGACCGCTCCCTGCGCCAACATTGCTCCCGAAATCCCCGCCGTTTTGAGTGGATTTTGCTCCTGAAATACACAAATCAAATCCACCTGTTGAGACTCCAACGTTTTTCATTTCTGGGGATTGAGGCTTTTCAGTAAATTACTTTTCCGGCTGCACACCTGTTTTCGTCTGCGAATCTTTGAACTCGAATCTCTTAATTTTCACATTGAATCAAATTAATGTATCAAATTAATAAATTTAAGATCTTTTTCGAAGAAGCAGGCCGACGGATCGTCAATTCGATATTTTCTTGTCGCAGGACGACGAGAGAGGGAAAGCGACCGGGAATGAGCGACAATGGAACTTTTGATGAAAGTGCGAGTTCGGAAGATTGTCGAAAACATATGACGCACGAAGGACACCGGCAAGTTAACACGACGAAGGGAGGCTCAAATGGTCAAGCTTCTCGAAATTTCGTTTATTCGTTGGATTACTTACAAATACAATGAACGCGTTCGATCGTACGGAAAGGAAAGGATTTGAGAGTCGGACTTGAGTGCGGGCAAGTGTTCGAGTTACATGCCAGAAATAATAAGGTCGTTTACGCTTTGCGAGAATAATTCCCTCCGGCTTTCTTCGTCATCGGGGGCTTTATGGCTCGACGTTGGAGGGGAGGAAAATCCAGCGTACATTCGTGCGTGGACGCTTTCAACAGCAGTAATCCGCTCTGCTCGCCTCGTAAGAGCCATTAATTCGATTTAATCTAATCGTCGAACGATCGCACCTTCCCCCGGACCAGGGTTAGTTATAGCTCCCTTTTTATGCGGGTGTACTTGTATCAAATATACTCGCAAACGTAGTCGTAGACTTTGGTAAGCAGACGAGGTAATTAGTCCAACCGGCAACGAAGACAGAGAGCGAATGGTGTGTGTGTTTTTCAAAGTGCCAGAATTATTGGCGACCTTCGGAGCCCGAGAAGAAAGCGCGAGCTTCGCAAAAACGCTCGCCACGTCATTCTTTTTCGCCCACATTAGGGAAATTAGTCAAGATTACGTTTACCCTCATTTTACAGTGGATGTTTCCGCTTAACCGCGAAAGAGATAGACGCCAACGACAGAGTGAGAAACCGCAGCCAATTTACGTAATGGAAGCACAAAAAGACTTTTGCAGAAGAACTCTTCAAGAATCTTCTTTACGCCAAACTTTATGTAATTCGAGGAAAATAAAAAACATCAATGCCATCAAGAAAAGTGGACAAAGTGCGAGTTGAAATCTCAACAAAAAGGAATTCAAGAGGGCGGTTGGTGGTCGACCTTCTTGTCGTAGAGAATTTCTGTTTCGTCGTTAAACAACTTTTGCATAAAAACGAAAATTGTTATCGCACTGTCAGGCTAGTCAGAAGGAGACCGAGATAAGCAGTTCTCGCTCGAGTTTTAAAAAACTGATAAATCGGTAAAGTTCATTGGAGATCTACATTTCGAGACTTTGTAAACGATCCCGATTGCGAGTTCGTAAAATAATGTAGCTCCGAAGCTCTGCGCCGAACTTTTGCTCGTATTTGTGATATATTTTTCTTTGGCTAGGGTAACAATCCAAAATTGAAAGTCGGAGGTCCGTAACGGACGGACGCGCTCGAACGAGGTCGATACATTCCGAGTTCTCTGAGTCACGGAACCTCAAAGTCTGATCCATCGGAGAATATTTTTTCTCCTTTCCACCGTTATGATTATCGTATACTCGACTGCGCGTGGATCCTCAGGTGAGGGAAGTGGAAAAAAGTTGAATTGGGCAGAAAGTAGAAGGGTCGTTGGGTTTCATCCCTTCGGTAATAACGAGAATTACTGCTTAAATTGATGTACGAGCTCCGAGAGAAGGAAAAAGAGATTTCTCACCGTAGGCCAAGATAAAAAGTCGCGGCGGTGGTGCGGCATTGACGGTGCCGGTTGTTTAATGGAACTTGTCCAACTTCATTATTTAATGGGGTGGGCTTGCGAGCTCAATGTCCGTTCTCGACCCTTTTTCCTATGAGCTATATCCGTATATACATTCAAGTAGGATGGAGTAAGTGAGCGATCTCTCGTTTGCAAGTTTTAAACAACTACGACGTACTGTGGCCCTAACTATAATGTCGCTCGAGCACAGACTACTTCAGAACTTGCTCCTCGGCTGGAGTTATTTAACCGGCAGCAACTATGAAGACAAAAGTCCTCAAATATTTTTCATCCCTGCAGCAGCAAACGGGATATGAACTGATGGGAGGTCACTAATTGTGGGGATCGATAAAAAACTTCGTCAGTTTGTCTGAGACGCGTCCGCCAGGAAAATTGGTCGAGAACTTTAATCTTCCTCAACCCTCAATCCACAATTAAATCGAAATTTGATGAGATTTGAGTCTATTCGAGATGGACCAAGGAATGGTGGCATGAAAAATGAAATTCGTTAGCCTGCACAAAAGTTTCGTTGATGAAAACACTTGGCTCGTTTGCTCAAATAAATATTTTTCATCGTCACGAAAAGATGGGTGAATAAAAAAAAATTTTTTATTTAATTAAGGTAACTCCTGTACTGCATGCTAGTCAAATGAGTGCTAAATTTTCAAAACGCTTTTAGACCAAGTTCAACGTACCGATTAAACTTATTGTTAGTGGATATGTATTCAACCATATTTTATTAACGTGAAAAAATATTTAAAACGATAGTTTTGCAAAACTATCAACTGATAGATGCAAATTTCCATGATGACACATTTCCACAGGTATTTTTCAAAGGATCATCTGTATTTTTAAACCGATTTTATTGCGCCAAGTCTCATTTTGTTTTTCAACTGATCCTCTACGAATTCACCACGTAGATTTTCCTTCAAACTCATTCCTTTAGAAATTATGAATGAAAAAGTTTTTTCACTTAATGAGCAATTAGCTGCAACAGTGAAACGATCAAGTCAAAAAAACAACTACATGGTGGATTCATAGAGGACCAGTTGACGAACAAAATGAGACTTGTTGCAATAAAATCGATGAAAAAACGCAGATAATTCTTTTAAAAATATCAGTGAAAATGTGTCAGCGTGGAAATTTGCATTTGTCAGTTGATGCTTTTACACATTTAATTGGTACGTTAAACTTGGTCTAAAAGCGTTTTGAAAATTTAGCACTCATTTTACTAGCATGCAGTACAGGAGTTACCTTAAGCAATTTATATTGTTCGCCAGTATTGTTGATCTGTTTTTGTGAACACGTAAAACAAAAAACTGTTGTAACATTAGCGAATCAGTTCGTTTGTGGGTGCTCAGCATCAGCAGAGAACGGCAGTTTAACTTTTTTTGTAAATCCTCCAAAACTCAATGTCCACAGAGTGATCCTTTAATCGTTTTAAGATGTGTGCAAAGTATACTTTTTTCGAATCGTTCTCATATTATGGTGTTTACAGCGTATAAAAAAATATACTGCAGGGAATTATCTAAAGTAGCTTTATGCGCCGAGTAAATATTTGCTCGAATTTCCGTGAGGAAATCCTTCCGCGTTGTACCATGAAATGTAGGTTGGAAATTTGATAATCATCAAATACAGCCGGATACGACCGCTGGATCCGTACTCAGCCTTTTTCGGAATCGAGCGCAACCTCGCGATCGAAAACTAATCGTGAATATTCCGAGTTTCGATTCTTCGTTGTTTTAAGGTAGTCCTTTCACGAACCCGATTAATCTACAAACAACTCATTTTTAATTACAGTTATAAGTAAAAGCGCACGCGAATAGATTGGCGAAATTTCAGGTCAGGTTATCGAACATTTAATAAAGAATGAAAAGTTGAAAAATCGTAAAATTTATACGGCAGCTTATGGAGATTTCATCCATCGCTACGTTTCTACTGAATAATTCATTTACTAAATAATTCTAAAACCCTGATACAAACTGTCTCACAGATTTGCGCCACCAAAAAATACGCTCATGCCCAAGGAACATCTTAATCAAGAGAATTTCTTCTTGATCACCTCTAAATATGAACGACGATAATTTGCAGGAGTGTTAAGCGATTTTGAAGAAAAAAACGCATTTCTGTGCTCTTCCCAGCTACATCGTCATCATCCTTTACTGCTATAGCGCAACGGATGTTATGTACATAGGTAGGAGTCGAGCGCGGATGTAATATCATACCGGAACACTTGGCGTTATGCTTTTTCTACCCTTATTTCGTGAACTCCCCCTTTCAACATGCTGAGCTACTCGAGGCGCGTGTGCACTGTTACATCATCTGCGCGGTCGTCGAGCGGTTTGGCTTTTAGCCTTTGAATAATATTTGAATTGCATAAGGTTCGGGTAAAATGGCGTCATCGGGGCTGTTTTCTCCGGGAGAGCTCGGATTAGCCCATGTTTCCAATGAGCTTGGCATTCCCGCATGTTTGAGATGAGTAAAAGTCACGGATTTCATGTGATTTCGTGGGGATACTCGAGCCTCCGGGTTCCCTCGATTTTTCGTGATATTTTAATGTTCTTTCGTTGCTCAATGCTTTCGTGCTGCGGTTACATTTTCGGAAAATTCCTGCCCCTATTTGAGCTTGGCAATTTATCTGTTCGCATTATAATGCATTGTAGCGAGGAGAAGTTATCTGAAGGGTTAAAAGCTTTCCGGGGACAAATTTCGGCCCTGGTAACGCGGCGTCGAGACTTTGGCTGACTCTTCTTGCTTGGAAGTTCGCAGACTCCGAGTGCTGGGGTCATAAAATTCTGAACAATTCGACGAAGTGCGTTGAGCCTCTGAGACAGTACGAATTCTGATTGTGCCGCAACGAAGCGAGTTTAATCATGAAAAACCTTTGAAAATAGGCGCGCCAACGCTTCGGAATGAATCGAGGCGTTTCTTTGTCACTTTTTCTTTGGGAACGCGAGGCGAGATAGAAAAAAATTCTAAACAAACTCACAATCAGTTCCCTGCCATAGGTGCCGAGAAACTAGTTTGGAATTTATCGGCAAATCGTTTTCAATTAAAACCACGTCACTGAATGAATTCATAGTTTTAGATACGATTAGCATTTCGTTGGAGATTGGTTCTGCGAAGAATTGTCCAGGAGAAATATTCAGAATTTATCTAATCTGGAAATTTTGTGACGTCCGGAGATTCTTGCAACATTGAATCTCAGAAGCAAGTAACCGCATTACTTAATCCGAGTGAATTCATCGAAAAATGACGATCTATAACGGATTACAATGACAGAGGGCTCGGAAGGGCTAAACTTGGTTAGCGAAGGTGCAGAACTCAATGGCGGGCATGGAACGATGCATACTGCATGAGACCATGTTTTACAGTATGCAGATAGAGCTCAGTAAAATAATAATATTAAGCCGGTAGCGCGAGCGACTGAGATTTTAATCGGACTTGTTTGAGCGACAGGCCCGAGAGAGTCGCGCACGGCCACGCAGCATTGCGGAGCTACTTTTAACCCCACATCCACATACAGCACACCACGCTTCTGTTCATGCATTACTGATGTTCCGTTGTAAAGCACAATACACGGAACGATTTCCTATCAACGAAATTATACGCGCGGTTTTCGCTTTCGACCTCAAAATCTTAAGTAGCATCATCGCTTTGTCGACTCTGAAAATCAGTCATTTCAAAATCCCTGTAATTTAACAAAAAAAAAAAAAAAACAAAAACACGAGCACGGTTCGTATCTTGAATAAAAATGACATCTCAATTAAAGAAAGAATTTTTTTAGTTTTATTCGATCCATGAAAAACTCGGATTACAAGATTTGAATTTTTCTGTGCAAAATTTTTCAATAAAACCATAAAATTGTTGATAAAACAAATGAATTTTTGAAGATTTCGAACAACGAGAGACGAGCTTTTACAAAATTTTTCTAAATCTCCCTAGTCTAGGAATATTATTGGAGACTGAAAATTCTCGTTGTCCAATAAAGTTCGAGTCACGATTCTGTGTTCGTACGGAGTACGTAAGCAGTGTAGTCGTGGCTGGTCGACTGTTGATGAAATGCGTGTTTCATTAGGCAAGTCTCGAGGTTTAAGAACGAGTGGAAAGTACTCGAAAGGTTCAACATCGAGAATGCAAAGAGTCTAGTTATATCAACTGCACTTTTTAATGATCCTCGTAAAACATTCATACATATCTACACGGCTTTGCAAGCAAAATGCAACGAGCGGCCGCCTTAAGTGTTTTCCAGGAGGCCCATAACGATTTTCTCATTATTCGACAAACTGTATTAGGAAATTGGTAAATGAAGATAAAAAATCAAGTCCAAGTCAGCACAAACACGAAGAAAACGAAGAACCATTAAAAATCCACTTTTGGCTTTCTATGAGAAAAATAATAAATATTACTGCTTTGTCCGCGGATAAAAGAACAAAACTGATTCAAAGCAATGCAATTTAAGTGATTCATTTATTTTTCTTCCGTATCAAACGACGATACGTGAGAATAATCATTGGCGATCTTATCCGCCGTCATGTTTGGGCTAATCTCCGGGTGCCATCTGGACTTCTATAGCAGCAGAATTTCGTATTATCGAAATCATTATCGCATACGTGAAGATCGCTGAAAAAACGAGTCACGGAATTCCACGGGTCATGAATTTAGAAATTTCTAGTTGGGAGCACCACTCGGACAAACTGGTGAAATTTTGTGCGCAATCCTCGTGTATTTTAGATTTATTGTGCGTATTTACAGATTGTGTGCAATTAGATTTGCACACAAAGTTTCGGTGCAGCTGATCCACGTGCGGAGTACAGCGAAGGTCCAACTGATCGTGGGAAAAGTAAATGAAACACCTTTCTATTGAACGAATATTTTGATTGTAAAAACACATCCCAGGATAATTCATGCCACGAGAATAATTGGAAAAATTTTTTTTGGATGTGCGCCTTACTATTTCTGAGGCGAAAAAAAATCCCGGGGAATTGATCCCACGATATTTTTGTCCTGGAGAAATAATAGCTCCAACTATAAATGTATATTGTACTCTGATAAGTATGGATATATAAATTTATATAAGTGTGTAAGTTGGAGAGCACTCGACTGAGGATAGGTTAGGTGGCAGGTTGCTTGAGTTTGTGTGCTATGGCTTTAGAAACGGCGGGTGGTGGAGGGCGCGAAACACGCCAACGATCCTCTGATCCCCTCGTGAGATATCGGACGCTCACTCACGCGTCGTAGAGGCCAACGCGTGAGCTACCTAAACCCTCTCGTGTGTCCCTAAACCACCCTCTACCCCTGTCTATGGTAACTCGCGACTCCCAACTCCACCGAGTCACCCTGACGCTTTTTACACACATGTATAGGGTGGCTCAGGTATTTGAGGAGGTCAATTTTGACGTTGGCTGTCCGAGATAGTTGTTTGAACTTTTAAAAAACTTGGGGCTTGTTGTGAGTGCTTTTGGGGTGATCGAATTGTGGCGATCGTTAGTTGATAACTTGGTTTTTGGATTCGTAAATTGCCGTGGATCCGAATTGGTGGCGAATTTTATTGATAAGCTGCCGAAGATTCGGGTGATTCTATTTTTCGTGGCGATTAGTGTTTTTGGAATAGAAATTTCTTCGAAATTTAAAAAACATAATAAAGCTCGAGAGAAACGGTGAATCGGCGATGAAAATCGTTGCATCTACAGACACCATGTACATTTTCATGATACGTATATTGTGAACGTGGAGCTTGACCACATTAAGGTATTCCTTTCGCATGAGCGTATTTTTTCATGGCGCAAACTAGGGCACTCGAAATTTGGACTGATCGGACCTCTGAGAAGTCGCTGTTATATACAAGAAAAGCTTCTGCTTCTGCCATTTTTCCAACTTCTGACGTTAATATCTCTTTTAAGGATTCCGTAGCCCTTTATTTTTGTCATCGCTGTGGATTCCTTACATTTTTTTCCATCTGTGAGACAGTTTGCATCAGGAATTTAGAATTATTTAGTAAATCAATTATTCAGTAGAAACGTAGTGATGATGGATTTTTCAATTTTTCATTCTTTATTAAATGTTGGATAACCTGACCTGCGATTTCGCCAATCTATTCGCGTGCACTTTTACTTTACTGTTATTTGAAATCAGTTATTTGTAGAATATTTGGGTTCGCGAAAGGAATACCTTAAAAGAATACTGAAACTCTTGAACGAAACCTCGCGCCCTCGGTTTCGATAATAACTTCACTTCACTTTTCCGCAGCTCCTGTTTGCCCTGACAAAACATGAATATCGACACTGTTGTTTTTTGTCTTCATGTTTTTATCTTTCGTCATTCATGACGAACTCGAAAAATGTCGAGTAATTATGTGTTGAGTCGTCGGCCGTAGGCATTACACGTAGACACACGTTTTTCCATCTGATACACTATAGAGCAAATAGTGGAAAAAATCCCATGGGAGCTAGAGATTAGTATGTTCGAGTGTGCAAAGGAGTACAGAGCCGCCGTGCTGTTCTATGATTCCGAGAAAAATTGACAGTTTTTTTTATCACTCGATCGACACGACTAGCCTCGTTTGAACGAATTTTTTCAAACTTTCTATCGTGCCAGGCCAGAATTCTATTCGAAAATGACCAAAGCTCGTTGCTTTCGGTTTATTTTGCTTTTCGAAAAATAGGAATAATTTATTATCAATTTTCAAGCGTTTCAACTTCCATTGGAGGCTAATTCTCCTTCCTGTAATAAATCCCATTGCAAATGATCGAAAAGGAAGGGAGTTCGGGACATTTGAAATTAGGTTACGTCGGGGTCCGGTGGTTTCCGAAGAGACCGAGATTGAATGCGTCGTAAAAATTGCGCTGAAATGGCACGCCACCGTATCGTATTGAGGATAAAATAAAAAGGAAAGAAAAACCGCGAACGTAAATAAGCCGCACAATGAGCTCGTAAACTAACAGCGAACGTTGATAACCCAACTGCTGTGGAGGAGACATTAAAGTTTCCTACTTAGCATACTCGGCTGATTTTCATTGCTCAGTTTATTAATCAAATGCCTCTTTTTTCACGATTCTTTAGAAAAAAATAAGGAGAAGAAAAAAGTGTGTGATGATGGAACAGAAAGTAAGGCTGGCCGCGTGGAAATGAGATGCGCGATCGATCACGAGGGAATATATTCATTGGAAGCGATTACGTAGGAAATTCCACGAGGCTCTGTGGGCATATATCGGTACAAAAAATACGTGTTTTGTTCGAGTAATATGAGGCGGTCATGTGGCATAAAAGAATTTCATCTATAAAAGAATTTGAGCTGTCTCGAGAAACCCAAAAATATGGCGAGTGCGTTGGGAAGAAATCAGGTGGAGGTTGGGAGAGAAGCATATCGCCAATCTTGCTACGCGAAGGATCATTGGAAAAGAGAGTAGAAGGAAAAAAGGTCAGTGTGGTGGGCGGAGGGAAAAAATGAAGAAAAGAGTGCGAGTGGGAGAGAGAGAAGAGGGAAAATCGAGTTGTGTTAGTGTGGGTATGATAGATCGGGGTCGAGGGAGTTGACAGGGTTGTCGCGGGCTTTTCGCAGCTTTGCTATACCCATAGCAATGTTATAACGTATATATACGTGTGTTGATGCGAGCACGAAGGCACTCGTGCAACGCCGAAACGTGCTGGCTTGGCTCTGTCTCTCTTTTCGCCTTCTTCCCTCCGTTGGGAACTCGAGGAGTTTGGTAGATGCTCCCCTATAATTCTCCATCGGACCTCCCCCTTGTGATATTAATATGAGGATTACGGAATAGTATTTTGCGATGCAATATTCACGAGAGCGATCGACAGAGGAGCCTGTGCGAACGGGGCGAAGAGAGAGGGAGAGAGAGAGAGAAAAAAATGAGGAAGCGAATTGATAGAGAAGTAAACGAAGCGAGCAATGAATGAAAGGGAAGAAGAAAGGTGCGAGATGGAGGGAAGGAAAATTCACGGTATCGCAAGAGACTAAATCGTTGCAGAAGAATCCTCGAGGGTACCGGAGCAAAATAGATCTCCCCTGCGTTTTTCCTCTGAAAACGAGCCCGTAGAATTCATCAACGGAAGAATGATCATTGGAATATTCGTACTGGCCAGGCACGAGCGAACGGAAAAACTGAGCTTTTGTCCGACGAGAAGAGCAACGCCTGCTACCCAACCATGGACCATTCTGTACAAATATCGCTCCACCCTGCTCCTCTCTTCTCGCACTATTGTAACCCCCAACGTCCCGCCCATTCCAAACGCTTGTCCCAACTCCGCCAGCCACCAATATTCTTCGCACTTGGAATCAAAAGTTTGCAATAACTTGCAAACAACAATGATCATTAACGAGGATTCATCATTGTTTAAACAAAATGGTATTCATCGCGGACTGGTCCTGAACGATGAATATAAACGAAAATCAGTTCGAAGGTCTTTGGATTTTTCTTAATGGCAAAATCCATCACGTTCGACCGGAGCGGTTGATACGTTTGAGAATCAAGAGACGAGATATGAAAATCTGCAACACTCTTAACTCGTGAGAATGAATAGACTGCGTGTGTGGAATTCGTGCATAAAAAAATCCAAGATAAAATTAATCTTGTCGCACGATAAATATTTTTTTCATAATTCCGGAACAATACGAAGAATGTTGTTGTTCTATTCGGCGTAACATCTATTTATACAGGTGGTAGATAGAGCTAAGAAAATATTGATCTTCGAGCGCGACAAGGTATCGAAAATCCGTCGAAAAGTACACACGGAAATTGATAAGAGGGTCTCGTGTCAAGCCTCGTTTCCTTGTGAGAGGGTTAGGTCCTCTCGTCGGTGACAAAAATGATAAGGGACGTGAACGAACGGTAGATCGCTCTCGTGAGCTGTCGCGGAGCGATTAGTACACGCGGCGAATGAGACAAGACTCAATGAATTAATTACTTTGGCAGAAGCCACGATCGAGCTTCGTTTGGGTTGCCGCACAGCGAGGCTGAAACTTTTGGCGAATAAAAGTGTTTTGGGGCGTTACAGGGATTTTTGTAACTTCGCAATAAGAAGCCGAGGCCATCGTTGCCATTTTATTAACAGGCATATCGACGGTAACTGTCAAAGTTTAGTCAGCATTTCTGCGCTTCGGATTAGTGCGAAAGCGAATAATGAAAAAGAAAAAGCATGAAAAGGAGTCGGCACGCGATCTCGCACGTTCCCCATCCGTACGAGAAGATTGTAAAGTTTGCCGAGATAGAGACTTGGTCCGAGAGATCGGAGCGGCGGCACAGTAACGTTTGATTTATAGCCGTTCGCGAGAAATCGGCTTGAGCGTAAACGCGCGGAGCTCACCACCCGCGCTATCTATCGCAGAAGGGCCGTCTCTCTTTTTCCTGCTGTCTGCTCGAGGCAGCGGCGAGCGAGTCGGGCAACTTTATCTGTCGGGTTCGATCGAGGCTACCATGCACAGCTAAGCTGTCCGCAAACGAACAAGTCCAGCTAAAGCGCTCTCTCCGTCTTTCTTAGGCCGTTTTCTCCCACTGCGGCGGCTACCTCGACCGCCGGCGACAGCAACACGTTTGCGGCACGCAACCGCGCACGAACGTCGCTCTACGGTACAACGTTTTATCACGTTGTACACTGACAATTTCAGTATACTCGGGCGATTGCCCGATCACGGAAAACCCGAAAACTCGATGTTACGAGGGCGTTTGAATTAGAAAACGATTCCACCGAAAATCTGTGTGTCCGATGAGAATTTACCCTACCTACTGGTTTCGGGACATTCCTCTTGACCTGCATCCACTTGTACGTTGGCACTTGAGCCTGCGGTTGTTGATGTTGCTGCTGTTGATGCGGATGGTGATGTCCGGCTTGGTGTTGGGCCGTGCCGAGAATGGAGGCTGACGCGGCGATGCCGTGTTGTTGTTGTTGTTGTTGTTGTTGTTGCTGTTGCGATTGATGCAGATGATGCGGATGCAGGGAAAGACCGTGTTGGCTCGGATGGATGCGCTGGCCGTGAAGGGAGTGCGTAGGAGTCTGGTGGAGCGCGTGGTACGCGGCGATCTCGTGGTCCTTGTAATCCGCCGACGGATGTCCGTAGCCAGTCTGCAATCGCATGGACGTACCAGCGGCGTACTGCATCGAATCTTCCGTCGTTGGGCCGGGCACCGATGTCAAGTGGTGTTGATGAAGGTAGTTGGTCGTGCTAGAAGGTAGGAGACTAGTTGGGCTTTGATATTCCGGAGGCTCACGGTTCTGGCGGGGCTGATGATGGCTGTGAGGATGCGAGAGATGCTGATGGTGCTGGGTTTGACTAGATTGTTGGAGGCTGTGAAGACGTTCGTGATCCTGGGCTATCGCGAGCCCGGAGGCCTGCTGGGCTCCTTGGCCGAGCTGCTGGTGTTGGCTCGAATGAATAGTTGTGCCCGAAGCTATGGGCAAGGAATGCGGGGGGCCTGGGGAATGAAGACTGTCGTCTCTGCTGCAGTAAGATGCGTTGCTGGGAGGCCCTGCGTGCTGAATGTGATGATAGCCCATAGCCGATCCATGGGGCGTATTGGCGTGCTGATGATGGTGGGCATGATGTTGATGCGAGTGATGCAAGTTCGGTTGCTGGACGACCGAAATCCCTGGGACGTAACTCGGTGGAGAATTGGCGTAATCGAGGTTCGTATAGCTCAGGCCATTCTCCGAGGAGATAATTGGCGGGGTATCCTCGTGAAGGAGCGCCCCCGAGGGCGAATAAAAAGCTTGAAGCGCCGGAGGTGGCGTGGCTGAGCTATCAACGGCGCTCGATTCCGTGCCGGAACTTTGCTGGTGCTGCTGTTGCTGCTGCTGATGTTGCAGATAAACAACCTCGGCCGTTGAAGACGAGGCGCTCGTCGTCGAGTACGGGGCGACAGCGCCGTGGGGGTAATAATGGGATCCACTGTTACCGGGCACTAAGCCCAATTCGGGCGAACTCGAGCCCTGCTCGACTACTCCGTGACTCAAACTTAACCCGACACTCGTGCCATGCGACGACAAATTATAATTAGCATGATAAGTGTCCTGCTTGGCGTAGGTCCCGTACATGCCCATGTCCATCATCATCATCCTCATCGAGGAGATACATGAACCTGCGGCTATCCCGATTACGAGACTGCACTCGCGCACGTTTTTTTAAAAAATTTATTTCACCCTCGCACCAACTTTACTCGTAGCTTACGATTTCACTCGGATTCACCAAAGTGGGCGATCGATCTCACATCGTGTGCCAAGTACTCTGCGATGCACTCGTCGAAGCAATTAACAGACGCTTTTTTCGGCCCCGATGATAACGTACGCGAGTCCTTTACCCACCTACTTTCAAGACTCGTCATCGTGATGCTAATTTCATGGCAGTTCGCCCTTTGGTAACATATCCGATCTTATCCGTCTCAGTGAAACATCACAAATCACGACTATTTTATAATTTCATGATAAACGACACTTTCGAAAGACACTCAACGTCGACGATAGCTCAATTTCGGAGGGGTAATAGACCAACCCTAACGACCGGTGGGCAAAGGGTAAACAGACGATGGAAAAAGGGGAGGGCTGTGTCAACTACGGTTACAAAGTACCCTTGAAAAATGAACGTGCTCCTCGAATGACGGGTGATCGCATACTCAATCGTGCTCAAGAAAACCGGCGAGTACTACCTGTGCGAGGTGTCTGCCCGAGGTGCGAGCTATACTGGCGAAAGAGGGGGCCGCTGGTCCAAGCTTCGAGGGCACCGCGGTGTGCACCAGTCCGGGGAGGGGTTTACGAGCTCGCGGGCTACAGAAGCGGAGGACTGACGTGCGCGCGCGCCTCCGAGAACGCGCTCTCGCTTCTCTGCGGGAAATCGCAAGCCACGTTCGTTTCATACATACCTCGGAGGCTTCCCCGATGCCACGCAAACGGGCGTGTCGCAGTTAGCCTCACGTGATCACCGAGGGGCGTACACCGGCCAATCGCCCGGGACTACCCGCAGCCGTTTTCACCGTTCACGTGATGGATCGTTTCATGATTTTATTTTCATTTCTTTTATCTGCCGCTCTGCAGTTGACACTTATCGCCATGTGCACGTTATATCATCTGCTCCGTATAACTCCTCATCCTCCTTTCGCCTCTTTCCACCTTCCTTCGCGGTCTCTCCTTCTCGAACCTACTCTCAGGCGAGCTTCACTTTGTGTAGGTACTTGCTGCGCGTATTATATATTTTAACGTAAGACGCAGGCATGCTCCTTTTGATCCTCTGCCTCTCGCGTACTTCCTTTCTTCGGAGAACGTTATCTCGTTAATACCTATGAGACTATGGCGTATCTTCGCCACCTGTGCTCCCTTAGACGCTCTTCTTCTTGCGCTGGCAATCAGCGAGACTTCTCTTCTCTTCTCTTCTAACGTCTCTCATTTTCATCGAGTATTACATCGCTTTTCTCATCGCGACCTTGCGCCAAACTTCTGAATATGCGTTTCCAGTGCAGACGACCAACATCGCGGACCTCCTCAGGGAACGGAAAATGTGTATTGAAATGAATTAATGAAAAAAACAGAGCTGAGGCGACACTCGTGCCCATGAATATGACAATTTTTGGACTTTTCGACTGAATTTTGTCGCATTCAGGGACCAAGTGCTCCCAATGAGAAACTTGTTATTCGATTGCAATAGACGAGCAAAGATGGCTGAACGAGTGAAACAAAAGGGGCCCGCAGCAAGATCCTTTTTTAACGTTTGTTCCCAAGGAGCGTGATCCCACGGCGCAAGAATGTCTCGTCCTGTCAGTGGTCGAGCCAAGGATGATCGCGGGAGAAGGGATACCAGGCGTCATTTGCTCCTCGGAGCCTGTCCAAGCTGATCGCACCTCAGACAAAAATGTAGATGGGTCCATTCTCGATAGGGAGATATATCTAGCTATAGTTTGCATTCGCGGGCTTCGATGTGTGGGAGTCTGGCGATGACAGAAACTAGAAATGCTCACTCAACTGATCAATAAATCATTAGTTATTTGAGGAGTGCGAAAGAATAAGTAAAAACGAAAAAAAAGAATCAGCTGCTACGAACGAGGCTTTGGGCTGCGTGGTAATGCTCGAATTAAGTTATAAAAAGAGCTGCATGTTTGTGCGGTTCCCTCTTGATCCGGTTAAATAGTGCTTCGGAGAGATTTAACGCTATTTTAATATGCTCCAGTTGACTCACCGTTGGTGGCTTTGGCTTTGGTTTATAACCGTGTAAATGCTATTGATTCTTGCTGGTCCTGCTTACTCTTCTTTCCGCTTCTCCCGTTTTGTTGTCCGCTTGAGAATAATGCCAAGAGATCAGCAGTCAAATGGACAAGTGGCTGTATGGTGCTTTCTGACCATCTCTTTCACTGTCTCCGTTTCTCTCTCTCTTTCTCTCTTCTCGGTGGCTTTCAAACCCCTCGGCTGTGGTCACTTGAGGATCGCGAGACAGCAAAGACGAGAGGAGCGATGTTTCAAAGATATTCGGAGGCGACCGGCCGGCGCCACGCTGAGTTTTGACGTGGGACGAGTCACCTGCATTGTCATGGCCCATGTCTGCGGCAACCTCCAGTTATTTACTCCTTGCTACCTATATTATACCTCCCGTTATTGCACTCTGGCTTCCGGCACAAAGATGTGTCACGTTTTTGGGGCTGGTCCAACATTACACGCCCTTGTAGTTACGAACCACAATTAATCATATTTTTCAAATCTCCTCGTTAATCTTAACCTTCGAATTTTCTTCCTCAACACCGGCCATATTAAAACAGCTAATTGCCTCAACTTTAGCTATAACTCGACGACTTTTAATTCGCCTAGCAGATTTAACTGATAATACCAATCGGATTATACCACCAGTCTGGTCTTTAAGGAGGGTGGACAGCGACGATACAATGTTGCCATGCTAAACCATGTTAAATACATTAAAAATTTCAAAATGATAAGAATTTAATAAAATTTGGTGAACATATTCTTTAGTGCCAAATTTGACAATACAAATTTTTTAAGATTTTTCTTCTGCACAGTTATCGAGTAATTGATCACTAAAGTTCACGTGTATAAGCATAGCGTTTCCATATATGTTGGTATACATTCCGGGCATAAGAAATCTGTTTTAATGCGTAATTACTCGATAACTAAGGAGAAGAAAATTTCGAAAAAAATTGTGTCTTCGCACTTGATGTTGAAAAACATTATCACCAAATTTGATCAATTTCTTATCATTTTGACGAATGTAGCTCCCTTCCTTAAAGCATTCCTTTCACTAACCC
The DNA here is from genome assembly GCF_019457755.1 of Venturia canescens. Taxonomy (NCBI): domain Eukaryota; kingdom Metazoa; phylum Arthropoda; class Insecta; order Hymenoptera; family Ichneumonidae; genus Venturia; species Venturia canescens. The sequence continues at coordinate 15,003,761 of NC_057424.1, read as the reverse complement.
GAATATTCTACAAATAACGGATTTTAAATAACAGTAAAGTAAAAGTGCATGCGAATAGATCGGTGAAATCTCAGGTCAGGTTATCGAACATTTAATAAAGAATGAAAAATTGTAAAATTTATACGGGAGCTTATGGAGATTCCAGCATCACCAAATTTCTATTCAATAATTCAAATGCTAAATAATTCTAAAATCCTGATACAAACTGTCTCACAGACGGAAAAAAATGTAAGGAATCCGCAGCGATGACAAAAATAAAGGGCTACGGAATCCTTAAAAGAGATATTAACGTCAGAAGTTGGAAAAATGGCAGAAGCAGAAGCTTTTCCTGTATATAACAGCGACTTCTCAGAGGTTAGGAAGCAGTTCAAATTTCGAGTGCCCCAATTTGCGCCACCAAAAAATACGCTCATGCGAAAGGAATACTTTAAGGAGAAAAAACTAGATTTGTTTAACGTTTATCATTGAACAATTCTATAGCCAATAAAATATTGTAGAAATAAGAAAAAAGAGAGTATCGTGGAGCGTTATAATTCGTTAATCCTTGAATAAATATGCATTTATTGCGGTTTATTGTTGGACAATGAAAAAGTCGTGTGTGACGAATAAACTGTGCGTTTTAGATATTTTAATCACACAAGCTAAAGTGAGTTAGGTTGAAAAGAAGAAAAAAAAATCTATGAAAAAAACAAATCAGCTAATTGGGCTGCTAGGAGTTTTTCAGAGATCATTGTATCTAATACTTATGGGATTATGGGGATTATAATAATATAGTATTTAATATAAGTATTCGTGTCTTGTCGGGGATTATAGCTCGCGGTCACTTCGTCTCAGGGATGTCACAGAAGTCAAAAGTTTCAAATTGATTGACGCGTCAAAACACGACGGCGGGTGGTCCGGTACGAATTCAGCTCTGGCAATTTGACTGCCCTGCGGATTTTCGTTGTTTGCTCAACGAAGACTTCTCGTAAAAACGAATATTTTGTGGCGACGTTTAACTGCTATTTTTATGTAAAGGGAAAAAGTTAAAACGAACAAAAGCGAATGGTGGACAAAAACGAAAGAAAATGTTGGAGTCGAAGAAATAGCAGGCGAGAAGACAAGGTGAAGAGGAAAACTATCCTCCGGACACTTCTATTCTTTTTTCTTCTATTCAAGAGATTTCCTCGCCACGTTACAATCTATACCGACGACAATCTTTTTTCCCTGCCTCCTCGAAATGTCCGTGTTCGCGATAACAATGCGAGATTCTTCGGCCCCTTACGCCTCTGAGTCCCAGGAAAACGATGATTTCAGAATCGTTGATGTTTCGTGACTCCTGGGCGGAATATTCGCGAGTTGAGGAGAGGGCGACGCCGCTGGATGAAAAGATGCGCGGGACGTGAGTTTTTGCTCGTAGGAGGAGAACCTCTCGCTACTCCGGTATTTTTCAACAGCGAGAGAGTTCTCGGTCCCCAGAGATTCGGATGCCCCGACCGCGGAAAATTGTCGTGCCCCGTCCTTCTTCGGCTGTTCAAACCGACTCATTTTATCCCTTATTTCGCGTCATTTGCGCGTTACAAATGATATTTTCTATTCCGAGTAAACTGAGCAAGGCTCCCTCGCGCCTCGTGATCGAATCGAGAAGAGAATGAGCATCGGGGCTCCATGCACTTCTCGGGCAACTATTGATCCAAGTGACTCATTTTAAGGACACACGCGTTGAGTCGTGACAACAATGCCTCCGATGAAACTCTTCATTTTCATTGAAATTATCCTACGAAAGAACTCCAGTCCAGAAAAACTTAGCCATTATTAATTGAATTGAATTTCAAACAATCACGAGAGAGCCCTCAATGAGAAGAGCACAAAAATCAAGCACGCTGCGAGGACACGCGTGAAAGGTGATTTTCAGAGTTGTCTCACGCTCGAGGATCGATCGATCTTCGGGAGCAAAAACGTCAACAGCCGGAGCAATGGGATTTTTTGTATATACCTTTCATGATTTTTCACGATTCCGTTGATTTTTGAGGAAACAGCGCTGCGAGTGTGAAGGGGAAAAGGCGAGGAGCAGACATTTTGTATTTCAGGATGCCGCGTGCAGCACGCGTTCTTCTCACTCGCTGTGTATCGCTTCATTTGGAGCTACCATAACGATGTTTTTTGAGCTTGTATTCAAGCGTACCGGTAGCGTACATGTGTACGCTTGGGTTACTGAAGAAGAGTGGAGTGGTGCTGTCGGTACTCGGCGGGGTTACGTAGGAAAAAGCTTCGCTTCTGGCACAATGGAGTCATCAATCATATCGCACAGAACACACGATATGCATGTGTCTGTGTATGCGCACGTGTACGTATATACGGCTCCATTCGTTTTTCATAGTAAGCCATAAATTTGAGCGACACTATATTTTTCATGAAATAAAAATTCAATCTCGAAAAAATCGATAAAAAATTCAATTAATATTATGAAAAAAATGTAAGGAATGTCGAAAATTTTAATCAATGAAATTACGAAAATCGATTATCGCTGTTGAGGTTTTCACTCGTTCGAGGAAACTTGCAGCACTGAATTTGAATTTTCTATAAATTTACTCCATTTTTCTCGTTTTTTCAATCTAAAAAGTCATCGGATTTTCTCTTTGATTAAGCCGAATAACAGGTACGAATAATAACAGTGTAAGGTCAGTACGACGTAGGATCGGGGTAATAAAGTTAGCGAGTTAATTATGACAGGCTCGTTACCAGCAACGTCGCTCGGGATATGAAGTGTTAATGAATGGAGTCGAGGCAAGGGTTGAGTCAGAGCTGGGGGCGCAGACTGGTACCATATCCTGCTGCATCCCTCTGTGTACGAGAGCTCGTTTAATTCGTCGACAGGAGCAGCACACCAATTTATCGCTCGTAGGATTATGTTATTAGACACAGACAGCCCCTTAATTCTCTAACATCACACGAGGGTTCAACTCACTGGGATCATATTTTCGTGATATTTCGATCACTCCAATCGCACGTACAACAAATTCCTCGCAAAGTTTTTGCACACTTGGAGTACGTTATGGGAACTCCTCGTGCGCGTTCATTCGCTTGATAAATATTAACCAAAGAATGATTTCGTCCCTAGGATATTTTGAAGACGAAAAAATGAGACGAATTTTCCCTCGTTCATAGATCCACGATGGAAAAACCAGCACCGAAGAAGGCGAGAACGACCGCACTTTTCGATGGTTTCAAATTATATTGCGCTTAATCCTTCGAAATCCAATGGCGATAAGAAAACGAGTTGAAGGATGGAAAGTTTGCCAAAGATACGAAAAACCCGAGTGCGAAATACGTGCACAATTTTATAACGAGACTTTATCTATCAGCTCGAGAGATTTATTACTTATTACACGCTTGTTTGTTGCTATGTTTTCTCATCGGCAGTTTAAGCACCACAATCTGATAATCGACGTAATCGTTGATCGTTGTTTTTTTATTCGAAGATTAATGCCGAGCCGAAAATATCTTTCATTGGAAATATTATTCGAATACATTGAATTTATTGATATGAATAAATTGTGCTTTGATAATATCCGCCGAGTTTCGACGACTGCCAGATTTTTCCGGTTCATTTTTCGACACGAGGATTATGTTCGCGATATACAGTATCGATGATTTTTAGTGCTCTTCGTAAGTGAGGTGATCCGAAGCATAGTTTTGCTTGAAATTTTTTATATTTTCTTCTGGCATAACGGTCCTGTGATCGACTGTTTTTTTATATCGTTTTTTCATACAGATAAAAACGGAAAAAAGAGCTTTTGCCGTGGAGAGGAACGTAAAAAAAAGAAAAGCTCGACGGACAGGCATCTCCGGTCAGATTTCCGCATCATTACGCGACCGTTGCGTCCTTTCTCGAGTTAATTGAATGCAACGTGTGTTGACAGGCAGGAGTTTTGGCAGAGAAAGGGGCATGCGAGTAAGAGAGAAAGGACAGAGATAAAAATAATAGAGAGACGGAGCGAGGGAGGGAGAGCGAAGATTATGAGCAGGCCGACTGCAGCGAAAAGTTCGAGGGCGTCTCGTCCTCGGAGTTGGCGTTGCTTGTGTCAGATCGCCTACCGATACGCATCTATCCCCGGATCGTTTCGAACATCGCTTCTCCTTGGGATAATATACGCGCTAGAGCCACACGAGAATCGGAGAATCGAGACCGTGTACCTGTCATCTTCGTCAGTGACTGTGTCATCCGGCCAAGCCTTCCCCCCCCCGGTCCCGCAATCTTCGTATAATAATAATTATCAACGAATTTCCTTAAGACCCAAACAAAGAATCGCTAGCTCGTGTAATACCTCGATTTTTCTTCTCACGAAACGGAGCAAGTTGTTGGAAAGGTTTTTTTTTAAATTCGCCCATTTTTTGATGATACTACAAATTATTTTTCCGCATCAAAACATCAAAAACTGGGATCATTTTTACGAGTCTTCTCGAATTTAAAATTGCTGGCTGTCCAATTTTTAATTGGCCAATTCCGTGACGCTCGTTGCGTATCTCGATGAAAAAGTCAAAGTTTCGTGGCATCGAGCCACACCTACGTGTGCATTAAATTCTTTCGGACGATGCGAGGCGGTGTGTCCGGAGAAACCGGAATTCTGCTGCTCTCCGCTCGCCATTTGAATAATAATCTACGAGATGTTGATTTATTCTTGATCGACGGCGCCGGGATCACGTCTCTCGTCATCGGCGTATATGCGTACACTTAGATAAGCCTGTACACCGAGCAATCCCGGATAACTCGAAATCGACCGAACCGAACAAAGACGCACGCTTATAATAACGTGTCTGTGATTATTTTAATTTTTTTCAAATAAAAACTCAAATAATCACGAACGAGGCATTGAAAAATTATCTCTGACAAGATTTTCTGGGTGACTATCATTTGAGCAGGAAACGGTCGGTCCGACGGCGATGAAGTCGCTGTTCAATGAGCAGAGCATTTTCGGACGTAAATACTTTCCGGTTCAAAACGCGTGTCTTGAAAAATGAAGTAGCATTTTTTGAATTTCGAAGGTTCAGAATGTGTATAAAAAAAAAGAGGATTTTCGACTGATCGAGAGAAAATATATTAATTTTTAGAGTGTCGGTAATTTGTGCAGGGCTTTGACGTGGGTTGTTTAACGAACGAGCTGGGGGGGAGGGAACTGAGTAAAACTTTTTCTTAAGTGTGTGCTTCTCTCGAGTTTCCCACAGCCAGTATTTCTATCGCGTCCAGGCAACAGCTTTTCGGACAAAAACGCACCGAGGTTATTATTTTCGTGTCTTTTTTTCAACTGCTCTAATCTCACATGAACGGTTTTACGTTTCAGCAGAGAAAATAGGAATAACTTGAAAATTGGATAACTAAAAAATGACGTTAACTGATTTTCGCAGGAGGACCAAGGAAACTGTGGAAAACCTGTCCGATGACGACGCTCAAGTTTCCGACGTTGGAGTCCAACGAAATGTACGAAAAGAAGATTTCTTATTCACACATTTTTTATTTCACGAATCATTGATGTAGGTTGAAAAACTACGAATTGCATATTCGGCAGGGAGCACGATTGGAGATTTACTGGAATCATTCGAGAGTTTTTTTACATCATTTCGTCGGACTCCAACGTCGCAAACAAAAATCAAATGATCGGCGGAGAAGGTAGAATTTGAGCGGTGCCTTCACGAGAGTTGGCAGAAGAATAATTGATAGGTATCTCGATACTAGAATTTTATTCCGGCTCGAGTTCTCTTGTGGATTGATAACGCGTAAGAAATGGAATGTTGATTCTGTTCGATCTCAGAAAGATTTTTACTCCGTCCACAGAACCATCTCGCCTCTTATTAGAACGTGTGAGAGTCGACTCGGAGATATTTTAATTTTTTTTTCGTGTATTTTTTTTATACGAGGGAAGAGCAGATGAGGAGTGTCTGTGGCGCGCGAGCTCGCGCATCAGCAGGTAGGTAAAAACGGACACGAGTGAGACGAGCTTGACGAGACGTCCCTGGGGACGTTCCTCATCCTACTCTTTCGATGTCCCCGGAGCGTTACACGGTACATGCCCCGAAAACTTGCCTCCACTGGCCTCTTCCACACGAATACACCATCCTACACTTTGTCAGAAAAATTTGCTTCCTCTCTCTCTCTTTCTCTCTCACGATCTTCTCGCTCTTTCCCTCTGTTTTCTTTCTCGCTTTTCAGTTCCCACAGGCTTTCTTATCCCAACCACACGTTTGATCTAACGACATTTTTTCATTCCCTTGGGTTAACATCTCTTAGACCACATTAAGGTAGTCCTGCGTGCTTCGAAGCTTGAGATACCAGCGGCGAGTGCACTAGGCCAACGAAATAAAATCGAATGAATCGTGTACGATTGTTTTTTTTTTTTAGTTTGCAGCGTGATTATCCTAGCGACGAAAAGCCTGGAACGCTGGTGACCGTTGATTGCTTTCCTACTTGAGAGAACTCATAGTTTTTATTATTGTTGTAACGGATTTTCTTTTTGTTATTGCAGTGAAACATTTGCATGGAAATGTTCACTCAATTTTGGAGGAGTCGTTTTCTCACGGTACATCAAATGGGACGAATGTTGAACAGTTTTTTGATAGATATTCGTGATATCCGGTAGATGGAAGTGCACATAAGGCGGGAAATGCTTGTACATTCTCTTTCTCCTCAGGGACAGATACGTCAATGGAGACAGGAGAACGACGAGCGAACGGACGGAAAACTAACGGCGATGTCCACCTTTCGCCACGCAAAAAAACGACCCTCATCAGGATATTTACACCTAATTTATTCCCCTCTTTCACTCATCCATCCTCCAATTTACATTTCATTAGAGATAGTTGTGCGCAGAATTTCAACGTCGCACGGGAAAATCATTAATTTCGTTGATACGTCAAAAGTATTGCGCAGGTATGGCAATAAAAAATCAAATTTAGCATTTTTTTTCATTTGCTTGAAAAATTTTTTCGGCTCGTGCTCCTAAAAATTCTGATAATCGTTAACGCGAAACTTGCTATGAAAATTTATTGGCGATTTGGGCTTTTGTTGCGACGAAATTGTGCTTTTATTTATCCGAGAAGGTTCGTGAGTGCGCGTGTGCGTTTGTTAAGGAATTGGCAACGGGGATATCTTCCCATGGATCGGCTCCATCACGAAATGAACCGAGTCCAGAAAGCCCCCATAGAATTTGGGAAACGCAGATGGCGCGCACGCGTGTGCGTTGTACGAAGTAGCAGAAAATACGACGAATGGGATTGTAGTTGTTACACCCGATCCATCAAAACTCGGTGTCAGTAGCCATTAGCACGGTCTCGATCCGCCAGCCGGACCGCGAGTGAGATGCTGCTGCGGCTGCAACATCCTCTCTCCCATTTCCCTTTCCAATTTCTCCGTCATATCGAGCTCTGTATTCGAGATTTTCGTTCAATTATTTTAATATTATTTCATCCGCGGCTCGAGCATATTACCTCGGATGGGAAAAGGACTCGGCGAATTCAATGATCCCTGCCTCATTTCGTGAATTCAATTTTGACGAGATTTTTTAAAAAAACATTCGTAAAAGTGTGGCCACGCCATTTCTACGAAGCTTCGTCCTATTTTCGGCGTAGTTTTATAAATATTTGAGGAAAATATAATTTTTCTATTTATTTCGACGAAACGTAAACACTCGGTGGCTTTTTCCACGAATTCTCGACAAATTTGAGTCTCCATTGATCGCAGAAACGAAAGAGATCTCAATTCTCACTGACGAGATGAGATACGAGACATGTGCCACTGCAGAAGTCGCGAAAGAAAAAGAGAGAGAGAGAGACCCTCACCAAGTGGGAAATTACATGTATTCGTATACAAAACATCCATATATGGATGTATATGTGTATGAATTCACCCTGGATAGAGCAAAGAACGACCGACGGGAGGTAACGATCCATCACGGAGGTGTCAGTCTTTCGTCTCCCCTCCCCCCCCTCACCCCTCTTTGCAAGAAACAACTAGCTATGACATTCTGTCTCACTCACTCGTTTCGAATGTCCAGAAAATGCGTTGCGCTGTATTTCGTACAGCGAACGAGTATTGACGGGGGTATCCACATTAGCACATAAATTTTGAAAGAATAACGAAAATGAAGGATTTCTGAAGGATGAATTTGCGATGATTTTTTGTTGTAAAATTCTATTAAAAATTTCTGAATTTAACGGTAAATTAAAGATTTATTAAAAGGTAAATCGATTATAAATTTGTCGTACTAATTCGTTAATGACTTCTCGTCTCTAATCCGTTTCACTCAACAATTTCTATTACCAATAAAGATGACTAATTGCTTGACAATTGACGATGGGAAATATTCATTTGTTTACCGCGTGCAATTAACTCAGCATGTGACAAAACTCTGGACGAAAGCATGCTAACGAGCTCGACTAAGTGAACATGAGAGAGAGAGAGAGAGAGAGAGAAAATGCTATGACAAAAAAGTGGTGCACGGATATCAATCATATCATATCGCACACCCGCGGCGTGCGAACTGTAAAACAGCTCGTTCGATCCTCACGCGATAGTGATCTCTCACATTGAATCTCCCGCATATTTATGCAATTGTACCACTTACTGGCTATTTTATATTTTTGTTTTTCTCTGCATGTTTTATCGCGAGGGAATGCAAAAGTGTTTAACGCGAATAAAAAAATGTCAACTTCGTAATGTAAAATGTTTTTTCTGACGGTTAAAAACGTTGAAAGATCAGAATGCGATAAAGGGAGTTGGGCTTGGAGCGACCGCAAAAAAGTGCGACCGTGCGTATGTGCGAGCTTCGAGATTGAAGACTTTTAGCTCGTTTCTAGTCGGGGCTTGTTGACAACGCGAGAACACCGATTCCCAACTTTTTTCTTCGTTTGAAACTCGACTTGAGAATTGTATATAAGCGCAAAATGCATACGCGTTTACCGCATAAACTGGGTGTCCTCAAACCTCGGCCGAGAATTTACACAGAACATCCACGAAATCGATGCGAATCTCGAGTGAAAATGTCTTGACATTTTTCTCACTGTGACAACGAAATTTTCATGAAGTTACGAAAATCCTTTTTCTTCAGCCGAGAGAATGAAAGCGAGAGGAACGCAGAACTTCAGCTTTTGTCACTCGACATTTTCAGCGTCGCGTCAAATTCACGCCCCGTTTTGTCAATTGTCAATGACAACTCAGAAGAAATTTCCACGAGAATTTTCGCCAATAATAAAAACCACGATCTTTACAGTTCGTAAATGTTTGCCAGAATTTTTCAGTCACCCTGTATGAACATCTTTATCGTGGATATAGATATAGAAAAAAGAATATACTCTTACAGGACGTAGGGTACAATTCTATTTGTTGGATGATTGTACTGCTGCGAAATCAAGTCTGACGAAGATCGATCGTCGGCATTTCAGGCGTCAACACACACGCGGCTCTCTTTTTCCCTCTCTGTAGGCTCGAGATCTCCTCCCCTACTGACGTTGGGGCCCTCACAAACTACCCAACTCCCTTCCACCTTCCACACATATACATACGTTTGTGTACGTACACGTAACGAACAAAACCATTTAAGGTTCGCCATTGCCAAAGCTTTTTCGTCTTCACTGCCTTCCCCTTCCCGCCATCTTCCCAGATGCTGCCAATCCTGAACAAAGTTTCTATTAAGAATTTTCCCTCTAATAGAAGTGTCCGAGAGAGCTTGTGTCCGAGTTTGACACACGTCTTACTGCGCGATTCGACATCGAAACCTTCCACACCAATTGGCATCAACGTCTCGAATCTCAAACTCTCACGATATTCCTTCACCGTTTTTGAGCCTGTCATGTTTTCAACGTCTCTTTTACGATCTTTCAACTATTCCTGAAGATATTTCATTTTCTTATGGGTACACCAATATTTTTTCGAAAAAATTTACCCTAGTGGCAACGTAGTCGTTTGAGTGAGTCGTACAGCCACTACTGTCATGCGACTATTTGGAATTTTGATCGTTACAGGATCGCCAGTGCCTAAGAGAGTAGGCACCACTCTATGAGTGCTTGGAGTTGGGATTAAAAAGAAGTTAAAGTTAAAGAAAAAGTAACTTTATTCAAAGTTATATCGAACAAGGATTCCGTGTCTTACAATGCTCGCGCACTATGCGAATGCCCACGCTCGCCCACCCACACATATTTATAATCTAACTCTATAATGACGCTTATCCTTGGAGGGGATAGCGTCCGATCATTATAGAGTTTGGGGATCGAGGGTCAAAAGTGTGATGCAGCCTGAGTAAGGTTAACCTTTGGATGCAATGTCGAGTGAGTAGTCGTAAACAGTTCTAGAGGAGTTATGTAAAAATGATGCAGACTGTGTGTTGGCAAAATGATTAGATCGCGTCTTACTCAGCTGCGTTTACGTGGGAAAGTTTAGGCTGCAGGGTAACGGTCAAAGATTGAGCAGTACCTATGACACTACTACGAACTACGACGCACCTTACCATTGCTAAGCATTAGCGCTACCATTCTCGCTACGGAGGATGGGTTCCAGAATTTACTAAAATTTTTCAAGCTTTTTGGATTCGAAGAATTCGGTACCTTAAATTTTAAGCACCATCCGTATCATAAAATATTGTACATACGATTATGATTATATTCAGAACTAATATGAGTCAGTAAAATTGCACATGGCAAATTTTTCGAGTTAAGAGATGAAAGACACCTGTTTGACGAAAGAGGTTCCAATATTAAAGTTGAGAATCATAAAGCGCAGTCGTCAATCGTTGATCGTCTACGCGTGAAAAAGCGAAACGATACTTTCAAGTATGAGAGAATCGAGTTTAATATTTACAACTCTTTTTTTTGATCGCGGTTTTCGTCGGTACGAACGCTGTGTCAAAGTACTATGGCAACAGGGACTCCATTTTTAACACGCCTTTTAACACAATTCGAAAGACATGGCCGCTGGAGCTCATGTTCCAGGCGACTATTTATATGCGTGACACAACGTGTTCCGCAACGAGGCGTGTACAGTGGAGTTATCAGTTTTCAAAAAATCTTCAATGTTACCGACTGCAATGTCAACACCTATGTGGGGCACACGATCGAGCGTCAAACGGTGGAAAAGCGGTGCTCGTCAATGGCGGTCCCGGACGCAAAGAAGCGACTCTCAAGTTCACCAGTCAAGCGAGTCGACCGATTGATTTCGACGTTAAAATTCATGCAAGATATCGTTGACAATAAAAAAAATGTGAAAAGCGTAATAACTTCAAAATTTGTACATGTTTTCGTCCCAATAATGTAGGTTTTTATTTTTCGATCTTTATGTCAATAAAATTCTTCATCTTCCACACTCGAATGCGAGCATCACGGTGTTATTATTCCGACAGTTATCGAGCAAGCGAAAAATTATTTTATTGAGCCGCATGAGTCATTTGGTGAGTGGCGTAATGTTTCAGAATTTTTTATTTACACGAAACTGTTGTTCACGAGACAAACAATTGAATCCTAATTGCTGGTAATAGTGCAGGCATTGCGTTTTTTCAACAGGATTGGTAGAAAAATTCTGTATTATTGCACTGATAAAAATAATTTAACTTATTTTCAAACTTATTAGGCCTTCGTTCCGCAAATCCATAATTTTCATTATCGTCAATGAACACAACATTTACAGGAATAAATAAAAAAATCATCGTGAATGTTTAATATTTTTTATTGCAATAACATAAACAATACTGGACACTGAAGAAAATTGGCCATAAGAAAACAAGAGAACCCAAGCGTTTCCTTCTCAACTTTAAGATCACGACGGCCAAGTTTGGCCAAGTATAAATGCGGCAACTTGTAATTGAAATGTAGCAGCCACAAGGCGGCGCATCGATCGATCAGGAACCAGCATTCCCCACAGATTATTCGAGATAGGTCGTTGTTGAAAATGGTTATTAAAAAAAAAATCCCCGCTATTTTAAGGTCCGCTATACACTGTCAATAATATTGCGCAATATAGGTGATTGCACAATATTATTGAACGTGTAGATGTAGTACTGAAACATTGCGCAATCATTGAACAGAAGTTTGAGCTATCTTAAATTTATGGCGCACTACACACCATACAAACTTATTGTGCAATATTATTGTCCAATATTATTGACCGTGTGTAGCGGGCCTAAGAAATATTAAATTATTATTACTTAAAAAAAGTAGGTTGAAGACAAAATTTGTGAGAGTGTTCAATTGTTAAGCCCTTATAACCCGAATGCAACCCGATTGAATATACAATATTCAATCTTATTATATATATACCTGAATTATGTCTTAAAATGTTTGCATTGGTTCAAATCTGAAATATTAAGAAATTTCTGTTAAATATATCGTTAGAGAACCTTTATTATTTATAAGCTGCTTACGATTGCTCGAATTTAATGACTAATTTGCACTAAATCTACTCAATTCATGTCCAATTCATGATTGTGTTAATCAAAACTCAGATATACGAATTCAATTGTAAGAACCAGATGTTTGATGCGTAATGTAGTATATATTGCTTTACTCTAATAGTTTATTAAATGTCTTTACACGCTTTCTTTGGCGCATTCGACTTGGACGCTAATAGCGTTAATAGCGCTATTTTGCGTTCGACTTGGCGTTGTAAACGCTACAAATGTATAGATGAGTGCGTTTAGAATTATGTGTTCAACGCTCTCGATGTTCAAGTGGTTGAACGCATCCACAGAGAGAGAATCGTCTGTTATCTCTATGATCGTACTACTGCTTGATTCGCTGTCTTCACTTTTTGATGAATCCAATATTATTTTGTCGAGTAATTGAAAAAGAACAAGGTCACTTGTTGGTTCCGCCATTTTGTAATCGCACCAAGTTGAACATGACGTGAACGCAACCGGCGTCACCGCAGTCATTCCAATTCCAACACGCTTTATGGCTATATGAACCGAGTTTAAACTCGGTACATTCTATCTCGAAACTATATGAAAAAAATTGAACTGAGTTTGAACCGCGTCGGAGAAAACGGCCATTAGCGTTATTAACGCTATTAACCCAAGTCGAATGCGCCCATCTTGAGGCAATACGATTCGCATGTCACGAAACCGGTGAACTCCGAAACGAAAATGCTCCGTTTTTACGCATGGCCGATATGGTGCTCTCGCTAGATGGCGGTAACAATCGCTTACAGATAGCTCTTGCATATTTCCGGGATTTGAACCTATTCTGCGACATTACACGTACGTTGGCACTCCTCTAACTGTCCTCGTAGATTCGAAAGACTATTCTGGCACGAATTATATATGCTTAGCGGTACACGCGAACTGTCACAGGTTGGAATAGGCTTGGTTTCTGTATTAACTGGAACTACGGAAGATGTATTGTGACACCCGTTTTGTATGGTCCGTTTAAATTGTTCAATTTGCTGCTGGTATGAACGCATTTCGTTTTCGTATCTTATTTCTGATTTTTGGAAGAATTGTGTTCGATGATCAATGCAATCGTGTATTCTACGTGCCACCTCATCCATGGGGACGCCTGTGCCGTTGCACATATTGTGGCAAGCTTGTGAAAAACCAATGCTTGACTCTGACCAGGACGATTGCAATCCTTGAAGGAAGTCGTGGTATTTGATTGTCTCCCATTCCTCTCCCAAGCTCATCTCAGACTTCCATCTTACACATTCCTCATATGCTGACTTATATCTTGTTAGCAGTGAGATATTATCGTGCAACTTATCAAGCTCTTTATTTAGGGTCATGTTGAGTTGGTCCAACTCAATAATAGTACCGCGGAGAGCCTCGTTATCAAGGAGACACTGTTGCAACTCTTTGGACGCATTGAAATTTAGAACACACCAGCGGTGTCGATTGGTTTCGGACATAGTTTGATTCAGTTTGATTTCATAAATCGTTTTATTGAGCTGACTTGTATCATTATCGTATTTGTTTTCTAACTCAATTAAGTTAACGTTCAGAGCATTCTTCTCGGCGGTGAGATTAGCAATAGAATAACCTTGAGACTTGGTTAGATCGTTGCATCTAGTCAAGCTATCGTTTAGATTGCTCTTCTCGGTGGTGAGGCTGTTGATTAAATCCTTCAGAGACTCAATTTCATTGTTGCACTTGGTAAGATTCCCATTGATGTTGTTTATAGTTGCGTTAAGCTGTCTTGTATCATTATCGCACTGGTTTTTGAGCTTAATTAAGTTGTCATTCAGATTCTTGTTTTCGTCGGTGAGATTAGCAATAGAATAACCTTGAGACTTGGTTAGATCGTTGCATCTAGTCAAGCTATCGTTCAGATTGCTCTTCTCGGTGGTGAGGCTGTTGATTAAATCCTTCAGAGACTCAGTTTCATTGTTGCACTTGGCAAGATTTCCATTGATGTTGTTTATAGTTGCGTTAAACTGTCTTGTATCATTATCGCATTTGTTTTTTAAGTTAATTAAGCTATCCTTCAAATTCTTGTTTTCGTCGGTGAGATTAGCAATAGAATAACCTTGAGACTTGGTTAGATCGTTGCATCTAGTCAAGCTATCGTTCAGATTGCTTTTCTCGATGGTGAGCCTGTTGATTGAATCCCTCAGAGACTCAATTTCGTTGTTGCACTTGGTAAGATTCCCATTGATGTTGTTTATAGTTGCGTTAAGCTGTCTTGTATCATTATCGCACTGGGTTTTGAGCTTAATTAAGTTGTCATTCAGATTCTTGTTCTCGCCGGTGAGATTAGCAATAGAATAACCTTGAGACTTGGTTAGAATGTTGCATCTAGTTAAGCTATCGTTCAAATTGCTCTTCTCGGTGGTGAGCCTGTTGATTGAATCCCTCAGAGACTCAGTTTCATTGTTGCACTTGGCAAGATTCCCATTGATGTTGTTTATAGTTGCGTTAAGCTGTCTTGTATCATTATCGCACTGGTTTTTGAGCTTAATTAAGTTGTCATTCAGATTCTTGTTTTCGTCGGTGAGATTAGCAATAGAATAACCTTGAGACTTGGTTAGATCGTTGCATCTAGTCAAGTTATCGTTCAGATCGCTCTTCTCGGTGGTGAGCCTGTTGATTGAATCCCTCAAAGACTCAGTTTCATTGTTGCACTTGGTAAGATTCCCATTGATATTGTTTATAGTTGCGTTAAGCTGTCTTGTATCATTATCGCACTGGTTTTTGAGCTTAATTAAGTTGTCATTCAGATTCTTGTTTTCGTCGGTGAGATTAGCAATAGAATAACCTTGAGACTTGGCTAGATCGTTGCATCTAGTCAAGTTATCGTTCAGATCGCTTTTCTCGGTGGTGAGCCTGTCAATTGAATCCCTTAGAGATTCAGTTTCATTGTTGCACTTGGCAAGATTCCCATTGATGTTGTTTATAGTTGCGTCAAGCTGTCTTGTATCATTATCGTATTTGTTTTCGAGCTTGATTAAGCTAACGTTCAGAGCATTCTTCTCGGCAGTGAGATTAGCAATGGAATAACCTTGAGTCTTGGTTAGATCGTTGCATCTAGTCCAGCTATCGTTCAGATTGCTCTTCTCGGTGGTGAGCCTGTTGATTGAAGCCCTCAGAGACTCAGTTTCATTGTTGCACTTGGCAAGATTTCCATTGATGTTGTTTATAGTTGCGTTAAACTGTCTTGTATCATTATCGCATTTGTTTTTTAACTTAATTAAGCTATTCTTAAAATTTTTGTTCTCGGCGGTGAGATGAGCAATAGAATAACCTTGAGACTTGGCTAGATCGTTGCACCTAGTCAAGTTATCGTTTAGATCGGTTTTCTCGGTGGTGAGCCTGTCAATTGAATCCCTGAGAGACTCAGTTTTATTGTTGCACTTGGCAAGATTCCCATTGATGTTGTTTATAGTTGCGTCAAGCTGTCTTGTATCATTATCGTATTTGTTTTCGAGCTTGATTAAGCTAACGTTCAGAGCATTCTTCTCGGCAGTGAGATTAGCAATGGAATAACCTTGAGTCTTGGTTAGATCGCTGCATCTAGTCAAGTTATCGTTCAGATCGCTCTTCTCGGTGGTGAGCCTGTTGATTGAAGCCCTCAGAGACTCAGTTTCATTGTTGCACTTGGTAAGATTCCTATTGATGTTGTTTATAGCTGCGTTAAGCTGTCTTGTATCATTATCGTATTTGTTTTCCAATTCAATTAAGCTAACGTTTAGAGCATCCTTCTCAGCGGTGAGATTAGCAATAGAATAACCTTGAGTCTTGGTTAGATCGTTGCATCTAGTCAAGCTATCGTTCAGATTGCTCTTCTCGGTGGTGAGGCTGTTGATTAAATCCTTCAGAGACTCAATTTCATTGTTGCACTTGGTAAGATTCCCATTGATGTTGTTTATAGTTGCGTCAAGCTGTCTTGTATCATTATCGCACTGGTTTTGGAGCTCAATTAAGTTGTCATTCAGATTCTTGTTCTCGTCGGTGAGATTAGCAATAGAATAACCTTGAGACTTGGCTAGATCGTTGCATCTAGTCAAGTTATCGTTCAGATCGCTCTTCTCGGTGGTGAGCCTGTTGATTGAAGCCCTCAGAGACTCAGTTTCATTGTTGCACTTGGTAAGATTCCTATTGATGTTGTTTATAGCTGCGTTAAGCTGTCTTGTATCATTATCGTATTTGTTTTCCAACTCAATTAAGCTAACGTTTAGAGCATCCTTCTCAGCGGTGAGATTAGCAATAGAATAACCTTGAGTCTTGGTTAGATCGTTGCATCTAGTCAAGTTATCGTTCAGATCGCTCTTCTCGGTGGTGAGCCTGTTGATTGAAGCCCTCAGAGACTCAGTTTCATTGTTCAACTTGGCAAGATTTCCATTGATGTTGTTTATAGTTGCGTTAAACTGTCTTGTATCATTATCGCATTTGTTTTTTAAGTTAATTAAGCTATCCTTCAAATTCTTGTTCTCGGTGGTGAGATCAGCCATAGAATATCCTTGACACTTGGTTAGATCGTTGCATCTAATCAAGCTATCGTTCAGATTGCTCTTCTCGGTGGTGAGGCTGTTGATTAAATCCTTCAGAGACTCAGTTTCATTGTTGCACTTGGTAAGATTCCTATTGATGTTGTTTATAGTTGCGTTAAGCTGTCTTGTATCATTATCGTATTTGTTTTCCAACTCAATTAAGCTAACGTTTAGAGCATCCTTCTCAGCGGTGAGATTAGCAATAGAATAACCTTGAGTCTTGGTTAGATCGTTGCATCTAGTCAAGTTATTGTTCAGATCGCTCTTGTCGGTGGTGAGCCTGTTGATTGAATCCCTCAGAGACTCAGTTTCATTGTTGCATTTGGTAAGATTCCCATTGATGTTATTTATAGTTGCGTTAAACTGTCTTGTATCATTATCGCATTTGTTTTTTAACTTAATTAAGCTATCCTTCAAATTCTTGTTCTCGGTGGTGAGATCAGCCATAGAATGACCTTGACACTTTGTTAGATCGTTGCATCTAGTCAAGTTATTGTTTAGATCGCTTTTCTCGATGGTGAGCCTGTTGATTGAATCCCTCAGAGACTCAGTTTCATTGTTGCACTTGGCAAGATTCCCATTGATGTTGCTTACGGTTGCTTTAAGTTTTCTTGTATCATTATCGCACTTGTTTTTGAGCTTAATTAAACTGTCATTCAGATTCTCGTTCTCGCCGGTGAGATTATCAATTGATTCACTCTGGGTTTTAGTTTTTTCGATGCAGGTTGCAAGACTTCTATCGATGTTACCGTTAATATTTTCGAGGTCACTACACCGTTGGCGTTCTCGATCATTTTTCGTGTTGCAATCGTTGATGATTTCATGAAGTTTTTCTCGCTCCGCAGTCAAATTTTCAATGAGCTGGCGTTGGCGGGCAATCTCGTTTTTGAGCTTCTTGATGACTCCTTTTTTTTTATCTAGTTTTATCGCTTCCGTTTTTTCACCGACAGGACTCGTGCACTTTTTTTTTTTCACTGGCGACTTTGGCCACAATTTGAAGAGTGATCTCCGAGTAACTTTTTTAATGACTCTGAAAAATGAGTCCGATTCTGATCCATCGTTAGAGCCACCAGCAGTCACTGAAAGTTTTAATGTAATTGTGAGTCACTTAACTTTAGACATTATAAACGGCAGAACTCCGGTTATCTGTGCGACATTGATCATTTTTCACACGGGCCGAGCAATAGAAATTTTTGCGTGTCAACAATTACGTAGGATTTTTATGATTCGACCACACGTAATAGAGGACAGAGTTATGTTCCGTTCTCTTTCCAACTCGAAATTATCATTTTTTCTAAACAATTGAAAACAAAAAATCTCTTTTTCTTTGCTGTTTTTTTCGCTTATAAAATGAAAGCTCATGAATCGAATTTAATGCTCTAGACACACGATTTGTAGAAAATGGACAGAAAAAGACAAAGGTCTGGAACGATCTGATCGAATTCTTACGCAGTGAAAAAAAAAGTTAAACAACCACAATAGTTAGCGGTTTTTTTTCCAAAAATTGTATTATGCCATTTTTTTCTCAATTGTAGTCAGGCTCTTTGCAAGGTGGAAGATTTCCGAAGGCACTATCTGAGTGCAGAATTTAAGTGTTTATTGGATAATTAGTTTTTGCATAATTGCACTTAAAAGTTTTTAACGCGCCATCTTCCGATGTGCCTGGATGCTCTAAAAATAATGCGAATTCAATTTTTCAAAGAGATTTTGAAAGTAGAAGTAGTGGACTGCGGAATGTTAATCATTATTTTACACTATTTGAGAAAGCTTGTCTTTGGTAGAAAGGACGAGTATTTGATTATAAAAATATCTACCAGTAGGCTCATTCTCGTATTCGAACCCAGCAGGATGAGATACCAGTGAAATTGTAACAATGATTGCCACCAAAACTGCACCGACTAAAAAAAATTTGACCGCCACCATTTTGCTGAAACAAAAGTATACAAAAAATCTGGAGTCTGATATAATCGTAAAATTCAAGCTGTGCTCTCATTTTCAATCGAAGTTTCGGTCGCGAAATAAAGCCAATTGTTTTTTTATTTTTATTGTTACCAGTGTATGGCATTCTGCCTTTTTACAATCCCTCCCTATTCCCTTATTCCATTTTTTTCCCCTTCTATTGCGGCTGCAGCCGACTTACTCCCCACTGTATCGCATTTGTCGTGGGCGAAGGGAAACTGCAGAAAACCTTTCCGATACAAGCCGGTACTTGGTTGATCCCCTCTGGTGGCAGTGCGAGCACGCTCAAGTGCCTCCATCAGAGGTGCTCAATCATGCACCTCCTCTACTGCGATACGTTGCGCCAGCCAGTACACGGCTAGAGGGCCATCCGCACGATGAGAACCGTGAACCGTCCACGGAGGCCCCCAAAGCCGTACACCGACCGCACACGTATCACATAGAAGTGTTAAGGCCATGGATTTATAAAGATGGAGTCCGAACCACCCGGGGTCACAGCAGAAAACACTTGAAAAACATTTTTAATTTTTCATTGGTGTCTTGGCCGGGATTCGAACCCGGGACCCGCGGATTGCGGGCCCGAATCTTTGTCCATCGGACCAACCGCTCTCCCTAATAAAGCCAATTGTTATAAATCAATATTTCCGGGCCCTAGTCGTTAGCAGTTATATATATCAATCATCAAAATCCAATAAACATGACCCAAACAGTCCGATTAGGACTCGCAGGATTATTACAACATTTTTTCTATCCCGGAAATCCGAAATTCTCTGAAGCCTTTTCAACGATGTTTTGTAAATCACATGCAACGATGACCACTGAAGAAATCAAGTGAATTTGAAAAACCGATGAATACTTTACCTCAGGCAGATAGCTAAATTTTTCACCGACGCTGTTCCTGTTCCGAAGACCTCTTTAAACTGTCGATGTTTAATAGAAATAAATGTGAAATTAGTGGCATCGAGCTTATATAAACTTTCAATAAGAGACGGACAAAGGGGTCTCTTATTTTCGATTCCGAATTCACAGTGTATCACACGTTTCATATTTATCTTTCGTGGAATGAACGTGGATTAACAAGACTATTTCATATCGTATTGTTTTAAATAAGCCACTTCTTCGAACAATATCACAAGTTTTCTTCAACATGATAACACCGGCACACAAAAAGAACGTGGTCAGTATATATATAGCATATATATAGATATACAGAATGCCTGTTCGAAATTTTAGTCGTTCTAACTTCTGATACCCAAACAGTACTTTTAACCGAACCCATAAATTTCTATGTATTTCGATGAGCTGAATCTGAATTTCGACCCAGCTCAACGCCTACATTCACCACTTTTGAGTAAATTTAAAAAAACTGTTAAAAATATCAAAAAACTCGTTCACCCCTAGACATTCATGAAATTACAAAAAGAAATGTCAAAAAATGGCATTTTTGAGTATTCAAATATTTTATGAACCTATATCATACACGATTTTCATGTAATAATTTAACGCGCTAGATTGATATCCAGGGCTGACTTAGCTTTAGATCATCAAAACGTTGAGCAAATGACGAAAAATCCTCTAAAAATTGTAAAAACTCGTAGTTATGAGTATTTAAAAAAATTTATTGATCAAAACTGACAAATTCAATGTCAAATTTAATTTTTCCAATGAAAAAAAATAAATTAGTCGTTATTGAATGAATTTTTGTTTTTTTTTCATTAATTGATGTTATTTTTAATTTTCGATATCTCTTTCGATGAGGCAGGGAACATTTAAAAAAATTACCAAGGAATATAGGAAAATTTGAAAACACGGTCACATGAACTTTGGTCCAATCCCAAAACGCAGCAACAGAGGATACGATAGTTCATAAACATGTGTTTTGTTCATTCAAACTGACTTTTTTTATCCATTTTTGTAGAAAAATACTACGAGTCAAAATGCCAGATCTTTTCCCTGACAAAAGACATAATGTTGATCGAGTGTTTGTGATTTTCAAAGCGAAGATTATTCTCAGTAAAAACCGATTAATAAGTGTGAATATTTGAATTCTGGGTTGGAAAAACTTCGATTTTTGCTGCCGCATTCAGAGGTTTTTCCTCAAACAACGTTTGTTGTTTTTGCGAATACTTCAATCTCCAAGCGCGAGGTCTCGGGTCTCCCTATTCGTGCCTTATGGCCTCTGCACACTGCGGGTGATTAGCGATGAGCGCAAGGCATCCTTGTTGGCTATCGCTCGTCGCTCACCGCTAATCACGCGCCGTGTGCAGAGAAAACGTTAACGGACAAAGCCTGACCATGAGAGCTCGTGTATCATATTTGTTTGTTGATATTATGCGCATACTGGGAAAATTGTTTGTAACATTTATGACAACATGATAGTAGAAATAATTGGAACTTTGTGAAGATCAGAAGATCGATACAAAACATCGAAGTTATCGAGCGGTGGGAGAATGGAAGAGAGGTGTTTGCATTGCGACGACACTTTCGTTTGTTGCAATTAGACATTTTGATTTGTCGATATTTTTAATTTTTTTTTTTTAATTTTAATTTTACTTTAATTTTATTTTATATTATATAAACAATATTTATATAAATTTATATAAAAAAATATAAAAAATATATTATATAAAAAATTAATTTAATTTTAATTTTAATATTAAGACCAACATAAAAGAGGAAATTTAGACAATTTCCTGAGATTTCTGAAGAAACTGAGGTTTCACAACAGATAAATTGACAACACAAACCACATTTTTTGCTTCCAACGGAAAAATTTCACATTGTAGCACTTTTAGCATGATTGTATTTTTTGGTTATTAAGTCAGTTGGTATCTATAAACACACACGGTCGAGAATGAAATTATTCCAGAAAACTTGCAGCGTTCAGTGATTTTTTGCATTTTCCGAAACTTCGTTGTTCCATTCGCGTTAGTGGTCATCGCTCTGTTTACGTTGAATATACGACTTCATCCTACACCATTTTGTTCGTTCTCAAAATTCGAAAAAGATAATGCACAATCGAAACGACAGAAAAATTGAAAGGGTCAAGTACTTTTGGTATGCGCTGTGTGTTCCCAGTTTCCATGATTTTCTTTCTTTATATAAGCCGAAATCAAATTGCACATAACAAAATGGCACCCAGAAGTGTAATTGCTCGATCTTCGATGTACGTTTCAGCGATATAGTAATATAGACAGACCTGCGGTAAATACAGAAGGTATAAAAACGAAAAACAGTCGTGTAATTTTTATTTTTTACTTCACTCGTTTTTTCATGAGATTGGTTAGGAAGCCCGAAAATTGTTATATTTCGAGAGTACATATACGAGCGTGACAAGGCTTCTTATTGAGCAGCCTTTTTTTACGGTGATTTAGAAATCGGAAGCGTTATTCGTAAGTGCGATGGAAATAACCGAGAAACGATATGCCTATTTTCGGATACGCTTTATATTCAAAGAAAGAGTTACGCGTTGCTCTTTTTTTCTCAGAATAAAAGGTGCAACAATTGAAATATATAAACAGGGTTGAGAAATAGTGTATAGCTGGAAGTCAGCTTGTATCTCTCACACATACCGAGGTGGAAAGAGAAAAAGGATCCTCCAGCAGAACAAAAACAGTGAGCCGCATTCCGAATTATGCTCTAAGAGTACATCCGACCAGTATAAATTTGTTGGGTGTGCTTGAGCACTATTCGCATTCGCACAGTCTGACCCGCGGGCGCGGTATCGTGAGTGAATAGCCATGGGCGTTCCAGAATACCTCCAGTTTAGTGGGTACATAACTATTTCAATATATCAAACTATCAAACATCAAACCTGCAGGATAGAAAAACTTTTTTTCGAGTCGAGCCTCACAACTCACAGCAGATATATATGTCGAGGAGAAACATGCCGAACTGTCAACTCCTAATCTCGACTAACTCTGTCATTCAAGCGTCATTTATTATTTTATATTTTCGTACTTCACGTCATCTTATACTTGAAGTTATCTTTTTTTAATATCGATCTCCGACACGGCCATCCTGACAGGTCACATGTCCTCATGTGAAGTTAGCTGTCACTTCTCCTCTGTAACGCGAATGTTTCAACAAACCTTCATTGGATAACATTGCCTGTTAGTCCTTCTTGAGTAACGAATGTTTCAACAAATCTCCAGTTGACAACATTGCCTGTTACTCCTTCCTGAGTAACGAATGTTTCAACAAATCTTCAGTTGACAGCATTGCCTGTCACTCTTCCCAACCCAAGTGACGAATGTTTCCAACTATTTGCCAATCAACAACATTTACAGGAAGCTGCGCATTGCACACCCACGGTTTCATTTAAGAAATTCCGATTTCCACTGGGCTACAACTACAAACTTCCATGTTATTTGATTTTACACTGTTTAGAATTATTATAAAATTCTTCTGCTGTAATTTTAAATTGTTCAACCACTTTACGTCATCACTATTCGTATTTTTTTTTCTTTCGTAAAATTGGATCCTGATCCCACTTCTGATGTCGAGGAGAAACATGTCGAACTGTCAACTCCTAATCTCGACTAACTCTGTCATTCAAGCGTCATTTATTATTTTATATTTTCGTACGTACTTCACGTCATCTTATACTTGAAGTTATCTTTCTTTTATATCGATCTCCGACATATAGATATAATATGTGTCTGTTGGCTGTTGATACAACTTACCGACCGTCGATATATTCCGAGTGCTAAATATTGCCGCCAGAATCGCTACTTTTCAATATTAGAAAACTATAGTCCGAAAAAAAAGAGTCCGTTTGACAACGATACCGCGTGTCTTATTATTACTGTACTGATTTTACAAAGTAGGTAAATTGAATTTGGGACTGTTGCGAGTAGCAAATATAAAAATGGATTTCATATCTCACGAAACGGAGTGCAAAATGTTTGGATATTTGCGGGATATTGGTTGCTGCATAACGTGCAGTTTGAGATTCGTGGGAACTCGGAATTTAGAGTCGTTCGGCGATCCGGCATCGAGTGCAGAGAAGGTTCCTAATTAATTGATCAGAAATTTCAGACTCCATGAAGGATATCCGATTTTTGTATAAAAGGTGCCACTGTTTCTTAAATTTTCTTAATTTATTGATGAAATAGATGAAATACGTCGCGGAGGGCGAAAAAATAATGGATGATAAAAATGTACCGTGCATTACTTGCCTGGGAATTTTGCAGCAGGGAAATACCCAAAAACATGTTCTAGAAAATGTAAGCTAACATAAAAAATCCGACTATTAATTTTTCGAGTAAATTATTTCGATCTGAAGATTGATATTTCTGTTGTCAGATAATCAATGCTGTGAAAAAATCTGATCATGACGATCCCACCTTCAATACAGCTTTGACACTGCCGATTTGTTTGTTTTTGAGAGAACGATCCGTGCAATATGCACTCACTGAAAAATTTGAACTAACTGAGGTTCAGACAGGTAATCTCAAACTCAAAACTCAAAATGTCAAGGAAATATGGAAATCCACAATGGCGATGCACCTCGAAAATGGAATGAATAAAAAAATGGTCTCATCTCCGATTCCTTCACCATTTTTAATAGAAATATGTTTTTCTCATGAGAATGACACGCCTGAAATCAAATCCTTGTAAGTAAAGTGAGAATCATTTTAATCCAAAAGATCAAATGCTGGTTTATCTTCCAAAAAGTATTCAAATGCTGTTCCAAAGTGTTGTGGGAAAAAAATTTGCCATCAGTTTCAGGTCAAGTGGCAAGAAAAATGAATCACAAATATTGAGTAGGAAGACGATGGAAAATACATTAGGCTGTATGACAAAAGAAAAATTCCAAGCAAATTATACAATTCCACCAACAAGACTAGAAAAATTTGTAGAAATTGAGCCAATTGTCTGTGTACGTTCCAGCTTATTCCTAGGAGGTTTGTTTTCATCCAGTTCTATTGATTATGTCAAAAAGTACAAATGACTACGTCAAACACTTGAAGCGACTTCTTTTAACTAAACATGAAGATTTCAGGTCGTTATGCAAAATATTCCCGTGAGCTCAGCCAAACTCCATGGTTCATAAATGGAGAAAAAAAAATGGAAACGTCTGTTCAAGATTTGATCTGTGGTTCCATGATCGAGTTGACCAAAGCTGATTGTGAGTAAAGCTTTATATTATTCCCATGAAATAACCATTAAAAACGTTAAAAATGGTTTGCCTAATTTTATGTTAGTTTTTGTTCCATTAATGAAAGTAAAAATTTCATTCCGATTGGAAACTTTTTTCGTGAAAATCGTTACTGAAGAATTAAATGAATATCCCTTCTGCGAGTCAAAAATCCTTTGATTTGGTCATTCATATACAATCGTTTGAACAGCTGTAAAATTTTTATCTTCCGGACGAGAGGACGTTGATGTAAGAAATATCCATTCAGGTAGACCATTTGCAGTGGAACTTGTAAACCCAAAAATTACAATTATTAATGACGAACAACTCGAGGCAGTTGTTCGGAATGTCAACGAGTCTACCAACATGGTTAAACTAACGACAAAATTGAAATTCCTTGACACGTGAGTTATAATTAATTGATGACGATAAAAAAGAATAATAATAATGCTGAAAGTTTATGAAAGAAAAACAAGTACCAAAAGTACCAAAGTCGAATGTGCGAAATAATAATTATTTTGTCTTTTCAGATCGGATTTGAAAAGATTGAAAGAGGGCGAGAACACAAAAACAAAAGTTTATCGTGCGTTGTGCACGTTCAAGAATGCTTCGAAGAAATCGATAAACTTAGAAAAATTGAACGCTTTAAAAGATGTGGATATCGTACAAAAAACTCCATTGAGAGTTTTACACCGACGGCCTTTGATGCCGCGAGTTCGACGGATACACGCGATGCGTACGCGTTGGCTGAGGCAAGATGAGGTGAAAAAGTTGCGAGAACGCAATGAAAAAACATCGGACCTCACGAACATTTCGCACATTGAAAATTTATTCGTACTCGATGTTAAGACACAAGCGGGTACTTATGTCAAAGAATTTGTGCACGGAGATTTTGGCCGTACGAGGCCGAGTCTCGGAGACATTCTCGAGGGTGAATTTGACATCGTGGCTCTTGACGTCACGGCGATAAATCTTGATTGGCCGTGACGCTGTTGATGATCTCCGTCCTTAATAAAATTTTCTAATTCTCAAATATTTACGATTTTTCCCCATCCATGTTTTTATATTTATTATTATTTGTTATTTATAATTGTATCGAACATTCGATTTTACAACATTTACACTCGATATGTTGCATGAGAGATTCACCCCTCGATAAAATTGCGCATACTTTTTTTCATTCATCTCTTAAACGATAAAAAAAATCAATATATTTCGATATTTTCCTCGATGATTTTCTCTGGATAATTTCTAATATTTAAAAAAATTTTTTACGAGTCAACATGTTTTTAAAGGAGTTTTCAGTAGCCCTTTCATTATTGCCTAGTATTCTCGATTCATTTAAAGTCCAAGAAACTCCAGTTTTTGAGAACTATACAGTACCGATGATTATTTCGGAAAATAAACTTTTCTCGATTCGCTTATGTTACCTGTTTGAACGCTGCTCCTCTATCAAACCTATTAATCTCTGTCGTGTTTTTTTGTTATTTTGACACGCACACGAAACGAGACCGACCAAGTGCTTCATCGAGTATTCCTAAAAAATCGAAAGAAATTTTGTTCCGTTCTCATGAGAATTTCAAAACAGTTATACAAATTTTATTTTTCAATTCTCTATCATGAAGACTCATATCATAAACGTGGCAAAGAAAAAGAATTTTCATTTTTGAGTTCCGGAGACATCGATTGGCAATATTCATTTCGTATATTTTTTGGAGGGTAAATTACCTTGTGTTCTTTGACCCACTCCTCAAGAGTGTTTTCCGGTATGTAGTAAGCTTTTATATACAATTCAACATATTCGCTGTGAGGCATGGGTCGCAGAGAAGCAATTTTTTCAAACTTTGATTTCAGTTGGGTAAAATCGAGCTGCATAAGACCGCGGCCACCATTCGAGCATTTCTTCGCGTTGGAAAAACTGCAAAAGCATCAAAAAGTTAGGATTCTTAGAACTAAAATGAACTCCGAATTTTTTAAAACTTTTACACTGATAAACCGCAATGCTTCATTCTGCATAATTCAGGGCCTGGATCCCAGCTCCTTTCGAGATCCCTAAATTTGTTTTTCAATTGAAATGAAGGTAAATATATTTACCCTTCAACCAAAGTGTGAGTTATTAAGTGAGCGACGTTTTCCCAGATTGAGGCACGGACTTGAGACGATAATGGGATTGTTTGTCCAATTTCTTCGAGACGAGAATCAATTGCTTGCATGTCCTGAAATAACATTTATTGCAATAATTGAACCGAGTTGATAGCAAAATTTGGCAAATCAAGGGACAATATCAACTAATTCCATGCTATTTTTTTTTATATATTTAACTGATTTTCCGAATAATTGATAATTCATTGTCGATTTATTGGAGGCGAAATAGGGATTGGAAAAAAAGAACAAACTTACCATTAGTAGAGTATCGATGTAACTACTATGCTGTGACATGACATCCCTGACTTCCCAATTGACCTTGTTCATGAGATTCAAAACGACAGAAACGTCTAAAGCTTGAGCAGCGACAGCCATAAAGATTGGTTTACGTAATTCGACAGCCGAAGCGATAGTTTGACTGTAAAATTGGTTCAGAAATCCTTGTTCCTGTTGTCCATTGACCGAGATAAGATGCTCGAGATATGGCCTCAAACATTCGTACTGATGTCCGAGAAATATTAAGGACTCAACCCCCACGACACGTTCCGTGAGGCCGAACAGTCTCGATGGTTTGCTGAGATCGACCGTCGTCGATAATTGTGGTTGATGAACTTTGTATCTTTCACTTTCTCGATTTTCACTCAACGGATTTTCATTTACTATTAAAGTTTCTCGAATTCGGGCCAGGCACAATTTTAATTTTGGATTGTACAAGGAGTCGCTGTTTATTTGCTAAAACAAGAGACAATAATTGTTGTTATATAACACAAAGTAAAACAGCCTATTAACAAAATAATGAAAAGATTATAAGTACTCACAAGATCTGATGTAAAAAAAGCGTGTATCGCGTAGAAGCAAAGCTCGAAGAATTGAACCATATTTTGTATGACGGTTATAGCTATCGAGCGGAGAAGCCTCGACATTTGTAAATATCTTCCACAGACCCTGAGCACACTGAGAGTGGTATTTGTGACCATGGGGCCATGCTGAACCTTGCCACGAATTTTTCGCTTCGATGATCTCGTTTGATCGGTTTCATCCACAAATTCTCTTTTCAGTTCTTCCGGCGTATCGTCCTCGGAATCTTCGGTGTAATAACCGGAAGCTTCATCCTACGAGAAAACATCATTTCCGTTTAGTCATTTGTATGGACAGAGAGTAATTTTTTTGGAATTCCTCGTTCCAGAAGACAAAATAAAATGCTGCAAATGGACTGTATATAAAAACTTTTCTTTTCCAGATATTTTATACCGTTAAAGGAGAAAAAAGAGAAAGGGAGCGAGAGAGAAAAGTAAAAATCATTTTGTACCGCGATACTGGATAAAATATCTTCTTCCATGGTCTCATCGGCCGCGATATCGAAAGGCGATGTACCATTCTCAACGCAATTGCTGAGCCAATCGCCGCCAACGACGGAATTCTCATGCTCGTTTGTGAAACACGGAGCATCGGAATTGCCCGTTGCGTTTTTACAATTGTTCAGAGCCGGTCGAAGACACTTGAATTCTTCTAACTGACTGGCAACGAAAGTCGATTTGACAGGGCATAATTCCCAGCCATCGTGCTCCAGGAATATTCTTAATTCGTCCAATCGGGAAGCGTGGTAGTGTGAGAAGTATGAAAGACATTGTTTTCTCATTGATTCTTGGAGTATTTCGGATTTACTGCCACACAGTTCGTCACCAACTTGCGTCAATCTGTGTATTCAAAATTATTTAAAGTTTCACCGATTGATTGAAAGGTACGTACGGGACGAAATAAATGAATGAAATGTGGAAAAACATACCTGTTGACCATGCCAAGAACCTGTACAAATTGTTCGAATTTAAACGATGTAAGATCGGTACCAATGAGAAAAGTAGAAATTTTTATTTCCACATCGTGCCACATTCTGACCATTCCACTCTCTAATTTCTGTTTAACGTACTGCTCATTAAATGTAGTTTCAGGATCTTTTTCTTCATCTGTATCGGACTGGCTTTTATTAGAACCATGCCAATTCAGTACTTGGTAATATGAGCTTAGTATTCTCCATAGAGATTTGCACAGATCAAGCAAACACATGATGAAATTTTCTCGTTCAACCGATTGACAAATTTGCTTATACTGTCTTTTTGTATCTCCCCCAACGTAGGTGTGTACCACCGTAAACGCACTGTTGTGTATCGCTGCTGTAAAATGCATGTGCAGTTGGTCCATCGCAGTTTGTGTCTTTCCTAGAAGTTTGTATGCTTCCTGAACTGATGAATAAGTTCGGTGTTCAAATTGAGCACACATTTTTGAGAGAGTCATGTCCAACGTTTCTTCGACTTGATCCAACGTATCTTGAAGCTTCCCATTCAATGCAGCCACACAGCGAAAGTGTTTGTACGTCTGAGCCGCGCTTTGACACTCAAGGAGCAATGATATTGCACCGGGGAAATTTTCTTCGTTCAAAAGTTCTTGCAGCCGATCCTCTGTGCGCTGCTGTACAAAATTTTTACTTTTGTTGTTTGGTCTCTTTTCTAATTTATTCCGATTATTATTTCGAGCATTAGGGCATTATTTGATATTTTATGAATCAATTATAACTTTATTCATGGGGTTTGTGATTTTTCAACAAATTACTCAATTCTGTTCATGGATGAACATGAATAGACTTAGTAGTAAAATGGTTGTGTACTTATAACGAGAAATTTTCGTTTCATAACAATTATGATATAAGAGAAAATAATTTGGGTCAATTGGCGGATGCATTTATTCGCTATTCAGAATCATAGATCTAGATGATTGGTTTGAAATGTAAATTGAAATTGGTGACCAAGAGACGAGCCAAAAGTGTGTGAGCCGAATAATTTCAACAGATTTTTCTAGGCTGTTCTCAGAACTCAAATACTAGAGATTAGACAATACCCGTGGGTGCTCTTTGTACAGAATTCTGCACATTTCAAGATTAATCCTGTGACTTATTAATCTATGACTGATCATTTTAACTTCAGGGACATTGATAAATCAAAAATGTTATTTTATTTACCAATGTTTTGATGGTGCTGAGATTATTCAACAATTCCTGGACGATTTGTCTCTTTCTGTAGTTAGCAAGTATGCCAAGACTGGCAGTGGTAAATTGTTTTTTTGCAAGATTGAGATTGGATCTGCCAGTCCTACAAATTTGCAGCATCTCTCCAAGCTGATCTTCGGTTTTCAGAATCCTTTGAAATTCTTCCTGGCAGGCACTCTGTTTTTGCAATATTAGTTGAAGTACCTTTTTTGATACTACTTGCTGTTGCTGTCGCAATCTTTTGCAATATTTTTCCACCTCTCTGCAATCCAAAATCTCAGGCAACTTTTCTAGCTCATGTCTGCATGAGTCAAATTTGTCGTCGTTTCTATAATAAATTGTTTCTATCGCTTCAAGTATTTCTTGATCCGTGACAGCTTCGCTCTCCGTGGATTGACCCGCCTCTGATTTTGTTTCATCAGACTTTTGAGATTCTATCGGATTGAGAAGATCCGGATTCAGACCCATAGAAGGAATTTTGGCTTGATTCTATAATGTAAATTCCATTAAAGGAGATAAATAAAAAAATTGATCAATTTGAGCATTAAAGAATTGAGGACAACTTATGTAGAGGAGTAGTGAATTTAAAAATTTCAAATGTCCTTTTGATATAACCTCACTTTTTTAATTTTCTACCACCGACAGATAGAAACAGGTTTTTTTAACATTCAAAAAATAAATATAAATGTTTCGATAGATATTCTTTTTTATTATATATTTTCATCGTACAAACCTGCTTATTAATAAGTCCCAAAAACTTGCATTTCAAATCCTCCATCATAATAGAGTTTTTGACAGACAGACCTAATTTGTTGCGATCCATTTGTCCTTCGTGTTAAAAGGATCGAGAAAGAAAACACTGCCAAAGATTGCGACAGGATTTGAGAACGTTTTTACACAACAGGCAACAATAACGTGACCCAATATGACTCAAACATCCATAAAACTGTCATAGTATACGGTAGCTGCTTTTTTCGTTTAACCGTATGTTTTTTTTTTTTTTATATCCACGAGCTTTAACGTCTACGACACACTGTCACTACTCGAATGTACAATTGTCATGCGTGTGCTACGCAATTTACATGAATATACGAAATGTTGTACATGAAATATACAGACAGTATTTTCACCGGATACGTGGGTTTGTTTTGACATTC
Organism: Venturia canescens; assembly: GCF_019457755.1. Taxonomy (NCBI): domain Eukaryota; kingdom Metazoa; phylum Arthropoda; class Insecta; order Hymenoptera; family Ichneumonidae; genus Venturia; species Venturia canescens. The sequence goes on along the minus strand of NC_057424.1, from coordinate 14,972,382 downwards.
GTGTTTGTGCGATTCAACTGGTATGAGTGGGCTCTAATCAATTGCCTAACGGTAATTGGGTCGTTCTCCAGTGGAAATATCCAATCAGGGAATGAATTAGATCACTTAGCTTAGAATTATTGTGATGCAAAAGTGAGAAGATACTTGATCTTTACAGGCAGATTTTGCGATTTTTCATTAGCTTATTCCTTCCACTATACCCAAATAATGAGTCAGAGTGTATCGGTACAATACTGGCAATTAGGAGTACGCGTTTGGTAGTGTAGCCACCATGTGCAGACCAAATTGAGTAAAACTATATGAATATAATTTTTGAATGTATTCTTTACTAATTCCATTTCTTTCTTCTTGAATCCCAATTTCCCTTATATCATAATTTTGTTTTGTTCAACAAAACAGTTCAAATTGTTTGAAAGTAGTACTTAATATGAGATTTTTTGTATTTGTTGATGATCAAAGAGATCTCTGACGCTCTTATTCCGCACTCCGTTTTATAATTCCATCGAAAACGTCCACCGACATTTTGCTTAACCGACTGACGCTCAGGTTCAGCAGGCTAGAGCTAGAGTTTCAGCGTTGGGTGCCGAGCGCCTAAAGACGAACTCGAAATCCTTCCCTTTTTTTGCGCATCTTCCCCACTTATCTTGCCTTTGATTGGCTCCGTTGACGCCATTTCATTGGTTCGTCGCTTTTGTACAATTTCGCTCCCAATCCGTTTTTTTTTCAATTTTATTTTACCACGAAATAATCAGAATGAATTATCATTTATTACCAATCGATTATTGAATACGTTGAATTAAACCACAAAATCCAAATGTTTGAGATTAAACTTAAATGATGCGCTCGTGTTTCTATTTCTTGCGGAACCTTCTTTCTGCGCATGCGCTACAGAGCGTATTTTTGTTTCGTAAATTCGTTGATATACCATCAGAAAGAATCAGGCTTGGGATAATTTCCCTTCCTTTTCGCCTTTCTTTTCGATCATTCATTTGATTCCAATTACATAAAAAGTGGACGTCGGGATGATTCAAAATTATATAAAAAAAAAAGATTGTTTAATTGCAATTTCAGCCGTGTGGCGTCGTTCACGGCGGTCCCCGCGGCTTGTTCCGAGCCGGGCCTTTGTATGCCGTTCAAGATGGCCGCCACAGGTCAACAAAGGACGCGCGTCGTTGTCGTTCGCGGGTGTAAAAATGTTGTGCCGAGTTTCCAGGACGTTTCGGGACTGTTAACGGTGGATTTGGGTCGTACGTGAGTCCCATTTCGTCTTAAAATATATCACAATAACTAGGAACGTCATTTTGATCATTCGAATCGTAAAAAGTTTTTGATGTTGTTCTCCGCGGTTATTTTCGGCACGTTACGTACATTCGGTACAGTGACTTTAATCGGTTATGAAGGTCCGAGCTTATCAGCTCCGATAAATGTTCTCCGTAGATACAGGCAAATATGTTACCGACATCCTGACAACCGAGAGTCAATAGATTAATAACCTGCACGATTTTTTCCCATTCGTTTTTTGCGATTTTTTTTCCTCACAATTCGCGAGTTAATGAAAATGCTGTTATATAATCTTGACGAACGTGTGATGTCTCATTTATAGAACGAAATGAACTTTTGCATGTACTGTGGCAATTTTAAATCATGCATGCTCAGAATTATTGAATCCCCGTTCCCACATTTAGCAATACCGAATTCTCAAATCCTCTCGGGCATTAACATCCAACAAATATTTGCTCGTGACGAAGTTAATCCGATTCCATTGCTCTGATATTCCGTAGATTTGAATTTATCAAGTAACGCAGTTTATTTAACCGGTGTTCGGCTTCGACGCGCGTTATCTATGCAGTACATTGGTACGCGTATGTGTGATATTTCCATTCGGTATATTATTCTGATGAATGGAAAATGATGCAATTGAGATGTATAAAAACGCGTCACGTATTGTTGCATTTTATTGGTCCGCTAAAATATCTCAGTACCGTTCGCATATTATTTTAACGAAGAGAGCTCGACATTCGACGACGCGTTTTTCGTGTTAATCGCTCGTGGTGTGCACGCATGGTTTCGTACGTGTTAGATTGAAAATGAGATGTCGATTGCCTTCGGTTTTTCGTTTAATCCGTTATTGAATATCTGGTGAAGTCAATTTCACTTTAACGAATATTTCAATCGGTTGGGCCTCCCGCGTTCTCCAATAATTCCGATAAAGCGCTAATTTACTCAAAATATGAAAAGGGGATTGAAAATGAGAAAACAATATCCGCACTCGTTTCACTCGCGTTTAGGTTCATCCAGTTTTATCAAAATACTATTATATCGTAGATGAAAAGTCATCGATTACCGATCGCTTCGTTTCTATTATTCGAAAGGTATTCGCATGCTTTAAAATCATTTAGCCTCACGAGCCAGCGGTTCGTTTTTTTAACGGAAAACCTCGCTGGAGCTAATAATTACCTCAATCTCCGATTCGACATAAAACGTTGTTTGTACTCGGTAATGACGTCAGTTTATATACAATTCTCTTTGCTTTTTGACAACGGAGATAACGACGTGTGACCGAGTTTTATTTCAATCGCATTTTCGATCGTGAAAAATACAGAAAGGATCAAGTGGCTTTAAAAAATCAGTTCTAGGGGGAGGAGATCGATTTGGAAGCCGAAAAATCTTCGAACGCTCCGTCATCGATCAAAGTGGCCGATAAAATTACCGGAGCAAGGAGCCAGTGCTTTCCGACAATTTTCTTCGATTTCTCTCGATTCAGCTGACAGTCGACATCAACTCATTTGAGATTTCAGGTCCAACGTCAGAGTCTGTCACCTGCCGTATCACAAATCCTGATCAGACGAGGTTGCGACCAATCGTAGACGTCTGGGAGGTTTGATTGTTATCTAATTTCGTATTATCCTGTTCCATTTACTTGATCTCCGGTATGAGAGTGTAGACTGATTTGTGCAAGTACGCACTGAGCTCTCTCTCTCTCTCTCTCTCTCAGGGTGTAGAGTACTGTAGAGCATTGATGTATCATTCACTTGGTCATCCATTCTCTATTCAGCATGTTGGAATTCCGATAAACAGACTATTATCAGCTCGTGACTGTACGTATCCCTCATAGTAGTTTATGGTTGGGGGTCGTCTTAAATTACCAATGATTCACGTCGGACAGAGCTTTGTATAGTTGGAAATTAATTGAATTGACGACCGAGTGATTACATTGAACAGTGAATCCGATTGAAATCAATAGTTGTTGCGACGTTCGATTGTTTTTGGTTGTCCAATTAACATTATTTTACAAGTATGCGATCGTTGGGAGTGGCGATGTTCGCTTTGATTTTAATAGAAATTAAACTAATCTGCAAATTATGATTTTTTTTTTATTGGAACAGAGAAGAAAAAATGAGAATTTCAACGAAGAGGGAAGTAACGAACGAAAAAAAATCATTGGAGTAGCGCGAGCTTCAATGCAGCAACGTAAACCAAGGCGAAGTGAAATAGAAAAAATGGATAACAGCAGTAATCACGCCGAGCTGCAAAGAGATCAAGGGTGATGAAAGAGCAGAGGCAAGAGGAAAAGAGCAGGAAGGGGCGGGGGCGAGGTGAAGAAAGAGCTTGATAAAAAGAGAGTATTTGTGTACACCAGAATAAGAGTAATTCGTGAGGGTGTGTGTGTTGATGCGTAACCGAGGGTTGGCTTGAAACGGCTTGAAAGTTGAAACATGATATATCCAGAGAGGAAAAGCAGGGGGGTGCTCTGTGCCATTCCGGTGCAAGGGAGAAGCGAGTCTCTCTCTCCGCGACGTTTTTCAAGCCCGGCGGAGCATCTGGCTTCGAGATAAAGACACGTGCTTTCGAGAGCAAGAGAGGAAGGTGCCTCGTTCAAGAGAGTGAGGGATATTTAGGTGAAAAAAAAAAAAGAGAGAAAAGGAGAAAGAGAGGAGGTGGCACTGTAGTAATTTCGCGCTCGGCGGAGACCATAGCGGCAAAGACATCCCGGTCGGTTGCACATCCGGACGACTATTATATAGCGCCGAGGTGGATGAAGAAGAGGAAACGTATACATCTATACGAGAGACTGGCGTAGAAAGAGGCAAGTGTAAGAAGAAGACGAGAATATTACACGGAGAGTGGTGAGGGCAAAGGACGACGACGACAAGGCCGACGAGGACGAGCAGGACGAGAAGGAGTACGAGGATGATGGTGCTGTGCGAAAGTACTCCAAGTACACCAGGGTACGACGAACCCCTAGCAAAAAGCACGGAATCCTGTGATCGTTTAATTCCATCCTCGCGCCGGTGTAGCTTCCGGGTAACTTCTCGCCTGAGATTTATTAATCGTCCTCTCTCGGGCTCATCCCCTGGTCATGTATATACATACGTATACGTGACATACGCACGCACACACACCCGTATTCTCCTCGACCTTCCACGAGCGAACGAAGACTATATACCATGACCACGTACCCGTTTTCACGATATAACCGAACAGAGGAGCGACGCAGAGAGAGAGAGAGAGAGAGAAAGACAGATAGGAAGAGAGACAATTTCAGCAACTCCGGATACTGGTATCATAGCAGATACGAGGCTTGCTTCCAGATAACTATAACTACAGGGAAAGAGCGTATCCACAGTGATATTGTTGCTTGAGAGCAATAGAGAAAGCTCCTCTTCTAGAACTATACGAGTTGTATGTATAGTGCATATAGTTTGGTCTCAAATATACATGGAATGTTGGTTTCCAACTATCTTCCTTTCTCACTTCATCCCAAGTAGCAATGGTCCACCTGCATATATAATCCCCCTACCTGTGCAATAATCCCTTTCGCCTTAATACGATTTCACGTAACCACACACTCAGGCAGATTCACATTTGGCTCTCTTTCTCTCCCTCTCGCTTCCTCTCCCTTTCTCTACCTCTCTTTCCCTCTTTTGACCTCTTGTTCTGTCTTCGAGGCTTGAATATCAATGTGTCTCCGACCGTTTGTATAACGAGATTGCACCCACTTTTTTCCTCCTCTCCCTTCCTCCCCTACATCCACGAGATTGTTGTTTGAAATAACGATATATCTACTTTGTATATGAAATACCAAGCTGTATGAAGTACACAAAGTCATTAATTGTTTTGGAGGATATTGAAATTTAGTCAAATGTTGGATATCGGTGAGCGTTATACGTACGAGCTTTCCCCACCAAACTCCGTCTCAAACTGTCATCTAACTATTTACTAACTTACACTCCCGGGTCTCGCCAAATCCTCTTACACGTGACTTTCTGTGCCCACCAAACGTTTTTTATACGACAAAATTCTCCTTATTCCGGTCCGGTCCAATTTGAAGAGCTTGAAAAGGCTATTGATACGGGAAACAAAACGTTTGGTTTATGCAATCGTCGTAACGAACTCCTTTTATCGTCAGGTTCTTTGAGAATCCAAAACAGCTTTATGCCACTCGTACTCCAGATTTGAACCATTTAATTTCAACTTTGAAGTACTAAAAAGAAAAGAAAAAAAAAACTTTGCCTCAATCTTCTCATTGTTACTTGCAGGGTTCATGGTTCAATATGAAATGAATTCGCTCAAATTTCATACTTTGATTTATCCAAGTTTTTATTAATTAACTTTTTAGGGAGCTTAAAAACAACTGACAAAGAAACACGAAGAATTTTTGTTTCGCTTAAGAGGCTCAAAAAATCGGGACGTTTCTTTGCTGGAACGAGAAAACAAAATTAAACTTTCGATTGAATGGAGCATTCAATGAGATAACAGTGATATCCATCAATTATTCTTGTCAGCATAATGCGATTGATTTGACTATCTAAGCTCGGGGTGATTATATAATGGAGCTTTAACCAGCACCCGCGTACAATGAAAACTTTCCTTTTGTTTCCAAAAGTTTAACATCGAGAATTTGCCTCTGAAAAGCTTGCCACATACAAAGGCAAACTTTTTGATGCTCTGTTGAGATAATATTGACTATTTCTTATCAAGAATGCTCTTTCCAAGATTAAGTATAATGTTAAGTGGAAATTTTTCAAGTACTTCGTAACAGTATTGAAATAATCTTCGTTTATGTTCAAGTGATACTCGATGAAACGAGGAATTGGTTAAATTCTTCAAGCATGACTTGCGAAAACTGCTCGCTGCATTGATTGCAAGAACGAATAATATTGTTTATCGAGATATTTTTAGTCTATGCTTGTAATGCTTTTTTTTTTTTAATATTTATATTAGCAACAACGCGAACGCCACGCGCCTGCTTTAGCGGTGAAAAACTAACTAATGATGGTGCCTGGCAACGATCCATAGCAATGAATAAACAAAACCATGGCAATGAATAGAGGCTTCACATTTAGATATATCGAAATGTTTTTTTTGGTCTGCGATATAGGGACCGTGCGCAGCATCTACAGTGTCACTACGCGGCCAATTTCAAAACTTCCTAGGTGCAAATTAAAGCAGGCGCATATGGGAATTATTACTTTTCGCATTATTTAACAGAATAAAATTATTATTTTTTATCATGCCTCGATCGAGAAAATATCGTTGCATTCGAGAATGCTCTATAATGCACAATTTCGACGTCGAGACGTTGAAGTATCAGAAAAATTTTATTATTTCCCAGAGGGCACAGTCCATTCTACATGGAAAAGTGAGAAACGGACCAAATGGATCAAAAGATTAAACACCGTCAATTCATCCACTAAACTTTCTGTTTCGACGACATTTAAAACGTCATTCGATTCAAACAGTTTTTTTCCTTTTACGTCATTTTGATTTTGAATGCGATCATTGTTGATCGGACAAAAACCGTATTTGATTACTTTAATCATTATTTTTATCCGAAAAATTAATTATTTTCAATGATTTACAGTCAAAATAGCGTCAGAAAAATTGCCCATTCAGACACGAGAGAGCGCGCTCATCGACGGTAGTACTGCTCTCTATAGCTCACGCACAGTCCTCATTTAAATTTATAAAAAATGGAATATAACACATGAAAACAGAATGGGAATGAAAAATTGAGGAAAAGGGATTTGCACAAGTGTTCCTTGAGCTTTATAAATTTTCGAACTCGTTCGATGCAGTTGAGAGGTTTCAATACACGTCGATGGTTCATCTCAATAGCGGTCAGTCGAAGCTTATACCGATCCTGTGTACAGAATCGTAGAGACTATCCTCCGACGGGGCTGCTCAACGATGTTTTGCGAATTCCCGATTTCCGGATGCACACTGAGCACGGGGACAAAGTTGCGGTACCACATGGACCCAAAGGTGTTTAACGTGGTTTACCAAGACGCGGATCTCGCAGTAATCCCGAGGAGGATCCACCAAATCCAGCGGTTTTCCGTTTCGATGAGAATTTCCACATTATCGGGACATTTCGCTTACTTTGCAAAGATGCATGTTGTCCTTGCTTCCTCTTTCTCCCTTCCTCCCTCCCTCCCGCTCTCTCGCTCCTTCGAACTCGGCCTTTACGGAAAGGGGATCGCAAGCATATTGAGCTTTGAGCTGTCCTATTTTGCGAGGAATCCCAGCATTCGGAGAATTCGATTGAGAAGTTTCGATCTTCTGAATACCGTCCTAAGCACGAAGTGGATATTTCATTAACAATATTTACTTCAGTAGAAACTAATAACAAACTAGTTATCAGTTAAACCAGATTTAATCCTCTCTCGATGAGAGTAGAAAGAACATTGTTCGACATAAATTAATAAAACTCATTAAAAAATATTCAATTTCTCATTTCCTTCTTCTCCGATTGAACTGTCAATTGCTGTGCTCCTGTTTGAGTATTACCGATTGAATATTCGAATCCTGGACATCAAATTTTATATTATCCTCGAAACGTGTGTATTTGAGGTCATAAGATTTAAGTATTTGAGTGGTTATGGCTCGTACGTGTTGGTCCAGGAGTCCGTGATTCGTTACTGACGCGTACTCTGCGAGCATCTCCATGTACCTATTCTGAATAGACTGAATTTCTGCATTATAAAATTTCTTATATTTGGATGAGAATGAAAACTCATTATGAGCTATTGCACCTTATGATTCGTAAAGAAGCCGAGGCTTGGAAGGACGGAAAATGATTTTTTAATGACATCGATGAATTTCGATGATAATTTTCCACGATTTTTATTGCTGCAGTCGATTGTATTTTTCATCGTTCCAGCGTATTCTCTTTTGGGCGTTGACGAGTCCTTTCCATAATTTTAAACTCACTTTCTCCCCACTTTGCTGTTCGTCTTCCTGCGACTCTTCACAGCTGTCGACGCAGTCTTCGCTCTCATGCTCGTATTGAAGGAGGGCCGAAGGAATCTGTGAAAAACCCGGTCGATACCGGCGGCTATATTTGTCCTGAATTTCAGCCGATCATGGGGATGTGAAACTGAAAAAAATTGGCTTCCGTTCGGTGATCGATGCGCGAGTTACTAAGCGGCCGCTCATCTTAGTATTGACTTTGCGCTAGGTTACGTAAATTCGGAGATAATCGCTGCAGCCGCATCGTCCGCACACGCCCGTCGTCGTGGCTTTTGCAGTTAGTAATCGTATTTGAAAAACATCATCCGGTTTCATCCTTTTGCCTCGATAGGAAGGAATTAACAGTTTAATGTCGGAGCATAAAATTCTTTGATTCCTCCAAGACTATACTTTGATTGTTCAGTGCATGCACACCTTTGTAGATCGCACCGGAAACCCCATAAATGTGTCGATTCGCAAGGTTATACGGTAGGTCGGGCCTTCGAAGAGTTGAAAAGGCTCAGTCCCAACTATTCAGAATGGATAACACTCCCGTATTCGCCCTTTTAAATATAATCTGCCGATATTTTCATGCACCTATATACAATGGTGTGTATATTCATACGTACCATGTGCGGAAACTATCCGACGTGTAGCACACCTCCTGTTGGAACGTTCGGAAAATTACGATCTCGCTTGGAAATTCATGACCGGCAATGCCGACGGAAGAATGGAGCAATTAATGGGCGTCATGAGTCTTCGGGCACGGGCGTGTGCCAGAGACGACTCTGAAGCTATAGGAGAAAAGCACACATCCCCGCACATACGTATTTATACGTAGAGCTTCCGAACTCTTGGTAGGTAGCGGGAGCGAATTTTCCCACGAAAATCCCCGAAAGACCGCTCACGCACGTCATACACACATACATGCACAAAGATTCCCCGCGCACTAGCTCCAATGGAATTCTCGTTTTCGCGAACGTGCTTTGACTGACCGATCAAAAGTTTCGGGCTCCTGATATCTTTATCTAGAAAATATCGAGCGTAATTTCTATCCATGTGACTCAAATGTGTGTATACGTATCGACCAAAAATCCTGTAAATTACGACGTATCGAGAATATTTATGACGCCGGGAACAAGTGGAGAAACGAGGCAGAGGACGGCTGCCGGAGAAATCCATTTTTTTCACTTTTACTATTTTTTCAATGTTTTACACTCAAGAAGTTCGGAAACGTTTTTTCCACCGTGGATCGAATTATTGCAGCGGCCTGCGAAACGTCGTATGAATATACATGAAAATTCCAGGATTGACTGGTTTTTTATTCTTTGGTTATTATTCAAGAAAATAAAGATAAAAGTGGTGGGATGCTCGTAGCGCGTGCGGTGGACGGTTAGGGTATCAGATTTGCTATGAAAATAATCATTTAGTCAGCACAGTCGAGACTTTGAGAAAAACCAGAATTATGAATTTCGTTTGTTTCGCATCAGCCGAGTTTTCGATGAGTCTCAACGACGGAATCTCATTAAAAAACGAAAAACATTGATGCGCAAAAAATATTTTGACAGAGACGAACTCGTTTCGTAATTTTCGTGTACACGCAGTCTCGCTTCGCTTTGATCTATTTCTCGTGCGATTCATTCATCAACGCACGCGATTGTGATTCGAATATATGCTTTTGACAGGATGAAATTACATAAGTTTTTTCGACGCACCTCAAAAATATTGGCTCTGAAAAATTGAGTCATAGTAAGTAAAGTTCTCGAATTCAAGGAATTTTCTTCCCGCACGTTTCTCTTTGCTTCCTCCTCAGATACGTTTTGACAGAAATAAAAAGGCTGAAATTCGAGGAGAAAAATGCGGCCGATAGAATTGAGAGTTTATTCGTTTTCGTCTACTGATTTCACGCGTCATTTCCGGTTGCCTTCTCTTTACCTCTCGAGTGATTTCTTTTCTCGGCAAAAGAAACGTGTGCGTGGTTGCACCATTGCGAGAGACGAAAAGGAAAATACCGTTCATTCCCGGAAATGTGCTTTCGGCTCTCTAACCCAGAGTTTTCGTATACCGCACCGACTCCCAAGCTGTATTCCTTTTCGAAGCGGCATCCGTACACTCGCTACTGGATTCCGCAGACTCAAAGACTCGTTTTGGGAGCAGATAAAGCTTTCTTTTTCCTCTTCATCTCTCTCTTCCTCCCCCTCCCTTCCTCTCTCCTCCTCGATCGCTCGTAGCTTTTTTGAGCAAACTTCTTTTTATTGTGGAACGTACTCGGTAAAATTTTTTCCGGAAAAAAACACCACGTTCGTTCGGAGAGGGAGAGAAGATATGTGAATAAACTAATGTTCCAACTCATTTGATCGATCGACTCTCGATAAAAGCAAAAATAGTGAGCATCGATGGATAATTCTGTGGAACGAAATCTCCAAATTATTCGCAAACCTTCTCTTCAATATTTTCTATCGAAGAGCTCCCCAGTTGTGAAAAAGAAGAAAAAATCATGAATTTTTCGTGCTGTCTGCGTGACAAAAAATGAGCTTTACGTAAATATTAATATAGTGTGAGTAAATGAAATTCCAGATTGGTACAAGAATTTGAGCTACAACAGCGGTGTCATGCTGCAATCAAAATATTAAAATATACACTCAGCACTTTGGCTCGTAACGTGCCAGTATTAATTTGTCCACCACTACAGGTATGTATCCGTAGGAATATGTAATGTACCGATGCGTACGTGATTCCGTATGTAATATGCATGTAATATGTGAATCTACGGTTTTGACGATACGTACATAGGGGCATATCTATACGATTGTGTACGCGCGTGTACGTGTGCTTTAGCTTTTACGGGTCTCGGGTTCTTGTGCCTCTCGGGGGAACGGCGAGTGCACACCTGGTAGCTAACGAACTGCGCCGGCAGGCGAGCACAAAAATGCTGGTGAAACGTAAGGGAGAGAGAGAGAGAGAAAAAGAGTTAGAACAAGAGAGCCAAGTCAGAAAGAGGTTGGCCTAGGTAGTCACCCAACTTGTGTATGTGCCTTAAAAACGTGTCGCTCGATAAACTTGTCAGCGCTGAAGAGCCTTACTGGCTGGGCCTCTGACAGAGTATGAATCTAGGCAAAGAGAGAGAGAGAGAGAGAGATAGAAAGAAAGAAGAGAAGTTGGGAGGAAAGGAAGAAGGAGAGGAAGAAGAAGAAAAATATGAAAAGGAAATGGAAAACAAGCAAAGTGCTCGATGCGGAGACGAAAAAGACGAGCTAGTGAGGGAAATTTTCAAACAAATGTGCCCGTGCATGGGGGTGTGGATAGACGAATCGAAGAGAGAAAAAAGCTTGAGAAAGAAAGCTGAAAAGAGATTTATATTTCAGCGCTAGGGTATGGTTAGATCGAGATAGGAAAGAAAGAAAAGAAGAAAGGGAGGAAGAAAGAACTTCATAACGTCAAGAGTCTCTCTTGCACGTTCAATCTATTCGATCTATTTTTCCTCTTATTTGTCGTCCACGTCTTATTTTCTACCCGCTTATATCTTTTCCTCAGTTTCACCTCGAATGCCTCACGTATATCTTTCACGTAATACGTTCCAATCCAATTACTATTATTCACTAGATTTGTCTCCAATTCGATGAATACATAATCTTTACTTTTTTTTTTTTCATCTTCCTCACAGCGAAAATTTTCGTAGACAAATTATGAAAGTATGGCTTGCACACTCGATGCGAGACGAAGAGTTCGGAGGGAGATCGATTTTGGTTAAATATCCCAGAGATAATCGGATCAACTGAGCTTTTGAAGAAAGCTGGCTAAAGTACAGTGAGGAACGGTCTCACCAAAATGCTAATTAGAATTGTATTTATTGCTGCTGAAAGGCGTATAATAACGTTCGCAGAATAATCGAACTTTCTTGACTGCGACGTAAAATGCTCGATAATGTTGATACTGAGCTTCGCCATGAAAACTGGTACAATTTGAATAAGGAATTATGGTATGGATAAAAAAACAGTGGGGTGGAAAGGAGAGAAAAAATAGGAGTGAAGAGTGAAGGTGGGACAGGGAAAGCAAAATTTTGCCCATGAGAAAAGCTCTCGAAAGACTGGGCAAGAGTGAAAGAAAACTCTTTGCGGCTAAGTTAACTTTTCGGTTAGGGTAGTTCTCTCTCGTCTCATAGGTTAATGAGACGTTTCCTTCCCTCTTCTGTCTCGGATAGCTTCGTCTTTACTCTTTACTCTCCTTCGTTTTTTCTTTCTTCGTCTTCGTCTTCTTCTTCTTGCATAAAATATAGACGAACACGACAGAAGGCTGTGGAACGTAGGTCACGAGTGAAAGGCCTGAAACGTTGGAGGGTGAGAGTGGCATGTAAATCTTGTTAGGGGCTATAAAAAAGCAAAATAAACGGGAGAGAATCGAAGAGACCACAGAGTTCCGTTTTCCTTCGTTAGTTGGCTTACGCTCACGAAAAGCGCTTTATTCACTCTCCTTTTCCCACTCAAACGACACTCTGAGCTCTCTCGCGCTGTACCAGAAACTCTTCCCATTCGGGTTTTCCTTCCCCCGAGTTCACCTTCTTCCCAAAGCTGATTCACTTGCAAATAAGATCGATTATATCGGACGTTCTGAGACTACCGATCGACGGGAATTAAAATGTTAGCTCCACTTCTCTCCATTTTCCATTTCTACGATTCCTCTCCTTCAATTTATCCATCACCTTAACTAAATATACACTTTCGTGACTAATCATTTCTCTTAACGTTTTAAGCTTCTTGGTAAAATAAATTTTCCTACACACCACTGTGTTGTATCGACAAATTTTTCGTCCGTCTATGTTTCAAAATTGTTCAATCGATTTTTGTCCCATTGTTTTCAAGTAGACTCTTATCCTTTCCCATTCCTCTTTACTTTTTACTATATTGCACTTTTCACCGTAGTGATATTGCAACATTTCGAAGAAGTTTTTCCTCCTCAACTCACCGTCGAACGAGAAACTTCATTGATCGAATTCTCCTTAAATATATCATTTTATGTCTGCACTTGAACGTAGAGCTCGCGGGAAATGTATCGAGTGTGTATTTTTTCTTCTTCTTTTTTTTTTTTTTTTTATCGACCGAGCTGCAATCCCCGTGCTTTTTTTCGCATCTTTTCAATGCTTCGACCATACCGGCAATTTATTGCTCGTTCGATAGAAAATCAAACGAAAAAGAAAAATGTATCTCATTAAAATTCTATTGTGCCCCACTAATTGTGTCAATTAATTGCAGTGCTTTGTGCGCCGATGATATTCAAATCCATGCACTGTGCGTTCGAATACATACTCGAGGCTTTATTTGCTTTATTCCTCATACGATTAGTTTAATGATTTTTCGAACGCTCGAGGAAATGAAATATCCGGTAACGGAACGAATTCCCGTTGAAAGTTATTGTTTAGATTCAATATACTTTGAGGATGAATGGAAAAATCATGATTATTGATCGTTTTAACGAGCAAAATCATCGATATAATCGAACTTTAAAACAACATTGTATTTTGATGTTAACACCGATTCCAATAGCTGCGCATATTGCTGGTTTTAACGTTTTAACTCCGTTCTTAATGGTATTCGTGTTAATTTTAGACAAAGGGTAAATAAAACGAAGATAATTCGCAGTAAAGAGCAGTCTGTGGATGCGGCTCTGTGTTGAAGTAGGTTTGGAAGAAAGAGGCTGAAAGGAAGAGGAGACGAGGCTTGCTCGATTAAAGTCGATTACATTCCCCGACACAATCCAGGTGGCTCCGCATAATCATAATTATCGCATTAACTGTAATCTTAATCGGGTTTCGTCCCTTCTGGCATCTTCATTTAAACTCGCCGATGGGCCCCGATGGAAGAAAATGCCGAATAAAAGTGGAAGAAGAGAGGAAATGAGAGAGGCGAGCGGAAGAAAATAAGGAAAGTAGATTGGTGTGATGAGAGTGAGGCAGAAGGAAAGGAAGTGTGAGTGCTGGGTATAAAAGAGAGAGAGAAAGAGAGAGAGAGAGAGAGAGAGAGAGAGAGAGAGAGAGAGAGTTCTAGAGAGAAAAGTAAAGTGCTGGAAAGAATACGAATAGGCATGACTGACGAAGAAATACGAAAACCCAGAGATTACCGAGAGGAAAAGAAGATTGCGAGATTCTACAAAGTCGGAAAAGTGGTAGAGAACAAAAAAGTGATGAGAGACGCGCACCTCGAATAAAAAAGGAGAGGGAGCGAGAGGAAAAAAAAACGAGTTCAGATGAACAATGAACTTTTCTTATTCCTTTTTCTCCAGGAGGAGAGAAAATAGAGAGAAATAGAAAGAGAGAGAGAGAGAGAGACAGGAGAAAAGGTGAATTTTAGTGGTAGTAGGAGATCTCGCCGACATGAAAAGTTCAACGTTGTGTGTCGCCGCCGGACCATGATCGTGATATTTCGCTCGACATAAGACGATAAGACGGTATTATACAAGTTTGCACAGTACTCGGGGCGAGAAATCGCAGGAAGAGGATATCCTTTTGTAGATTCGTGTATATATATCCTTCTTTTCTTGCAGCTTCCTTGGATTTACAAAGGATTGAATGTATCGTTCACCGAAAGAAGAAGTAGAAAAATCATCAAGTCGTATAGATATATGAAGCCGAGCCAGGCAAACCGGGCTGCTTTGAGAAATATTGTTTTTCCTTGACACTAATGAACCGTGCACATTTATTTTATTACTCCCAATAGAAAGATCTTCTCATGCCATTTTTATGAGTTATACCAAACCAAACTCAACGATCGTCCTTTCCCCTTCGAGGCTTTCATTGTTGACGAAGCTCATGATATTCTATCTGCAACGAGTCATTGCTTCACTGAATTTTAAAATCCTAAGGGCAAGTGACTCATTTGTTTTTCGTAAAAAATTAACAATTCCACTAGTTACTGGGTGAGTTACGCAGGATTCGGCAGAATTATGTGGAGTTTATACGAACGAAGTTATAATTGGATCGTGAAGAGGACCTGATGGATTCGTGTGATTCAATGAGAATATTGATACTTCGTTTAAATTTTCGTATTTCAAGATATATCGTGTCTGTCAAACGCTGAGAAATTCGAACAGCTTAGAATGACAAAGTGATGTTACGGGAAGCTTAACTTGTTCGTTGTGCACCGAAGAACATTTATTTAATTCCACATATTCTTCGGTCGAAAAGCTCGTCAAAGGGAATGGTCAATACTCCCATGGAAATGCAATGATAATGGCGAGAAGGGCTTTTGAATTATGGATTTATGCGTTCACATTTAGTTGTAAATTATTGAGATTGTTAGGAGAATGATAGGAGACTGCAAGAGCCTAAGGAGCTTGGGTAAAAGGATAAGGAAAAGAGGGAGGGGAACAAGAGAGCAGAGGAGTAAGATAAAACTAAAAGAAATCTTTAGAAACGATCGCTTTTAGCCAGCCGTGATTAATCTACTCGTTTGTCAGTTCTTTTTATCGGATCTGTGAAGCAAAAGCAGAACAGCCTCTTTTCCACCTCCGCCCTTGCTTACACTACGAGGATGTGCCCATCTTTCTTTCACGTTTTTTTCCTCTTTTATTTGCTCGTGAACAATCTTCGTTTTCTCGTCTCTTCGCGCTCGCGCAGGGGAGCGCACATTTTTCTTATCATACACTCGTAGCTCTTCGTTATTCTCCCCCGATTTTTTCCCTTCTCTTTCAATTTCTCCTCCGTTGAATCGGTTCCTGTCGAACGAGCGAGACAAAATATAAATAAAAAAAAAAAAAAATTCCTCCTTCCGAAACAAAGTTAAGTTGCGTCGAGTCAACGATTAATCAACGGATTCGCGCTTTCCCAGCACTTGATCCAAGTTCTGCTTTTTCTTCTTTCATTTTTTCCGGCCTCGTCATCGCGCGACGCTCGAGTCTCCGCGCACGATGAATGTGAAGGGAAGATTAAGCGAATGGAACTGCGAAGGATCGCGTGTGTAGTGTGTGGATCGGGACTTTTGCTTCGCCGAAAAGTCAAAGGTTATCCACGCTCTGAAAACTTTTCGTTTTCTCATACGAGTCAACCTCAAGTTTTATATAAGCCTTCACATATTCATGAGAAATGTATTTTTCAGTGACCCACATATTTTTCAGAATCTGTATGACCATGATTAATGAATCGAAGCGAAAAATCATCAGTTTATCTTGAAATTGGGCTCGGCCGACAAACACCCCTTCCCGATTTCGTTCTCTCGGCCTCGTGAGGTCAACGTGATCGGCAAGGGCCGGATCCCTCAACGTGTAATCGATCTGATCCTTCGGTGACAGTGATTACAGTGCGTAATCAAGTGGAACCCTATAACGATCGTCTATTAGCTATAATAGTTCTCGCATCTTGATCACACATCGCACTCTCACTCTCTTCATGTCTCTCTCTCTTTCTCTCCCTTCAGGTATTTCGATATCTATATACGAGCTTATAATCGAGCAATCTGCACGCATACATAGATAGAAAACAGGTCACTGGTGATGATCTCTCAGATAGAAGATCATCATGTATCTATCGGGGAGCCTCAAATTCACCATCAAATTCTCATCACTATATACGTGTCTTTCATTAATTCTTTGATAATCCGTACGAGGAACTAATAGGATAACAAATTTGTAGAGACTGATGAACGTTCGTTTATGCGAAAAAGTATAAGGAAAAAATAAATTTTATGAAAAAATATTGTGGTACCATAGATGCCGGGTACAGTATAGCGACCGACATTTTTACCATCGGTACAGCAACTTTTCATTCAACTTTCATTAAATTTGCAAAATGTCATAAATTTCGTTTGCATTCCAAATGAATATTGACTCTGTTTTTGGTGAAAACCATGAGTCTATGGTGTCGTACTTCGTCTTTGTTGCATATTCGTTTTTGCCACTGATTCGAAAATGCGTGTCGAAATACTTTTTTTGTTCCTTAAGGCTGACCTATCGCAGCAGCTAGTCAAGAGATACCCTATGATTTAAAAAACTTTAAATTGCCTATAGATGATGGATTTATATATATTATTTTATTAGTTTTACGAATGTCCATGATTTTCAAGTGTGTGTCCTGATGATTTATGGAACATAATTTATCATGATGTTTTTCAATGTCATTCTGATTTGACTCGCATCGTCCAATCAGCCACACTCCTGATACATATGGCAACGCTGTCTCGTTTGCTTACCATTTGCCATCGCTTTATGTGCGAGGAGGTTCTGCTTGATCATGAATCGACACAATATTCGGCTTGACCAGAAACATTTTCTTCAAACAAATTTGTTTTTCCTAGCATTCTGTTTCTCAGATGAGAACCCTCAATTCCACTATTCAGTGAAAACAGTTTGATAGTTCACATATTCGAATCCGTTCCGTGTTATTCGAGATTATGCATCGTTGCCACCTCTACGCAGTCAGAGCGGTCGTGGCAGAAGACGACGACACTCCACGTAATTACTCGACTAAATCGAAGATTTTTATTTTCATTGTTCGAAAAACTTCTTTTTTTTATTAAAAATGGTTTTTATCATTTTTTTAACATTTGATAATGTTTTTAAAAACATTTAATCGGGAAAATTATTTATTCAGGGCTCAAATCTCTGTTGGAGCGCGGTCTCCGTAAGCTGTGTGTTAAATTTATAAATTTGATCGATTACTTATTGTTATAACTAGTCAATGATGCGCCCAAAAATCTTGCAGGCGTTTTCCTGTGCACTTTAACTATCAAATAAAAAAATATCACGTTCGTATCTAATAATGAAGTTTGCAATGGGTCAACCTTAAGAAACCATGGAGCTTCAGCACCTTGGCTCAGCTGCATCTTTTTTTAAATCTATTTCCAACGATAGTGCCCAATAGATATAATTTTTTATCAAATATATCAAGTTTTCTTCCTGCTCCGAACCTTTTTTACGTTTGGATCTCTGGTAATATTTATCATTTAAATAAACTTTTCATTTTTATTGCCAACGTTCATAGCCTTCCGGAGCTTAACAAGCGCATCCCACCACTATCGATCCCATTTTCCCCCTCACTGATTCTGTCCCTGCGAGACCCTCCAGAGTTTCGTCTGCAGTGATTGTTTTCGAACGCACTTCGTACCGCATTTGCAAGAGGGTCAGGGAAACTGTCGGGAACCCGGTCGGTACAAGTGGCGAAATTTTCATAATAGTTTCAGGCGGTCGGTGCCATCAGAAACTCCGATGAACTGCCTCCGCGTCAGTGATAGATGAGCGAGCCGGTACTCATTCAGCCGAACGGTCACTCATCCAAGTACTTCTTACCTTCGCTTCTCCCGAGGCTGTCCAACTCGAAAGATCGCCGAAGCCATTCTCCGAACGCGAACACATCACAGTCGATAAATTAATATTCATAAATTCACTGGCGACGTTCTGTTTGGACCATCGTTGAAATTCTTTGCAGTGCGTTATTGGGGCTTAAAATTTTCTATATCTTTTCCTCAGCAGGTTTTTTTTTCTCGTTTTTCTTTTTTTTTTCTTCCAGAAGCAGCTTGAACTACTTATGCAGATGCATACACGTATACAGGAGGTATATATAGGCAGAGCTGCACAGAATATATCGATGGAGAGAAGTGATATGAATATTACGATGAAAACGCGGAATATACGATTTCTCTCGAGAATGGCAGAGAGGCATCGAGAGTGAATATCTCCGATTTCTATACGTGTATAGATGTAGGTATATGTATATTCTCTGAGGAACTGCAGCGTTGGCAAATGTGGATTCACCGATATGACGAAGCATAGACCCGAGTCTGGGAGAGCAGGGAGAGGCTAAAGCCTCGGGAGCTATTCCAAATATAGGCAGGTATATATGACGTATGAAAATTGCGCGAGAAATTTGGATCACACCGTCTTGCCAAGTGATTAAGCCGTAATTGAGGGATTATGATTCGCGGCTTGCGTGCCTTACGGAAGCTGTGAGGGAAGGGGAAGACAGAGAGGGGGAGAGAAAGATAGTTGCTCTTTCCATCTCGTTGTCTTTCTCACTACTTGCATCACCACATTAGAGTGTCATCTGCATAAGTAAATTATGAAGAATTTTGCAAATGGTTCGATCGAATTAAATTCTTGAACAAGTTGACTCAATTACGCAGATAATTCAGATGAAATCTTGAGCTCTTCGCAATCGTTGAGTTTCACCTACGAAGGAAAGTTTGAGTTGCACTATTGGAGGGTGTAATAATTGGAACGAATATACTGTGGGGTGGAGCAGTTTATTGTAAAACAAAATTTTATCTCCCAGATCGTCAGTTTGGACGAGTTTGCTATTCAACGATTTTTTCATCATTGAATGAGAAAGAGAAAACATTTACATAAACTGTGTTTTCTATTTGGCTGAATGAGAATGGTGTCGTCACGATCGACTGTGTGCATATTCTTCTGCGTTGAAAAGTTTAAATGATTTTGTCGAGTGAAACGAAGCCCCCGGTCTCACATTCGCCGAAAGTGTTGACACATCGTGGACCACGAACGCGATCATATCTGAAATGACTTCTGGTGAGAAAAGCTTGTGCAAGCCTCGAACGTAGCGAGAGTAAGAGTGACCGAGACGAGAGCTCGGTTAAGGGTGGGGAGCACACACACACGAGGCAAAAGCTTTCTGCTCCTCGAAATGGTTAGTGCCTTTGGGCCTTGGTCAAACCATGGTCGTCGACGGTTCTCGTGGTCGTTGATTTTGCTGCGGGTGTGGCCATCTTGGTACCCGTACGAAACTGTTCCTCCGGGCGTCGTAAAGTTTCTGGGTGGGGAACGAGGATCGCAACGATACGAAGAGGGAGAAAGAGAGGGAAATCATTTGGCCCTGGAGGAGTACGTGGTCGGAGTACAACACGATTCAAGTCGGTTCTCCTTGTTTCATAAAATCGTGTTATTTACAATATTAAAAAGAAGGTAAAATCCTGCAAGAGTCATCGATTAGTTGCTTCAATGACGTCATTAAATCGCAAATGCCTGGGAATTACGAAATTTCAGTTCAGTATGTTTTTTTTCTAAAGACTGAATTTCGTGCGACGGGGATTCGCCTTTCTCTCATTTTTCCTCTGTTTCTCTTTCCATCAAACATTTTTGGAACTATGCATAATGCCGATGGAATAATGACGGACGTCGTTAATGTACAATATAGAAACTAGACGAGCGCATGAAATTTTAAGTCCGGGCCGTCCATTGTTCTGCGTTCGAATAAAAAACTCAACGGTGCATGAGTTTTATATACTTTAATTTCGTGTACACTTTTATAGGGACGTTTCGTACATTACGGTGGATTATGTTTATGGGATAATTTTAATAATGGATTACTTCATTGAATAATGAAAAACTCATTTTTACTTATACAATATTTACCGCAAGCAGAAGAGAAAAGATTTATGAGATGTCGTCTAGCTGCGAACAAGTACAATTTTTTCAGTGTTTTCCCACCGCACGAAAAATAATCTAATTTTATCGTGAACCACGAAATTCATTTATTCGAATTCCATATATAAGGTTTTGCTGCATGTTCAATGAATTTTTTATGCTGCTATCGAGCTTAGTTTCACTTGGATACAATTTTACACGAGCTAATGGGACACGCAATTATTTTCTGCTCCCTATGCAGACTTACATATGCACCTTTTCAAATACGCATAACGACGTCTCGGCCCTTTAAATTGATAAGTATTTTCGTCTGATGATAAAAATTGCGGTCTTCCAGATAAGCGAAACGAAAAATTAGTAGTTTTTTCTGTTCGAGTGCTTTTGAAAGATTTAAGCGATTTATAAATTTACGAAAGCAGTGAGCAACGATTAACCCGAAACTCGAATAATTCTTGAGCCATGAAAGAGCACTGCGATTTTTTTTCCGTAAAAGAAAAAATGAAATTGGATTCTACACTATTTGTTGATTGTACTTTTGTTTTGTCCATTCACTGCGCACGGTGATCCGGAGCGATTGAATTTTCAATCGGTGTCTCATATTAATTCGAGTTATTCAACGTGAAATTTCTTATTACGAGTGGGTGGCGAGGGCGAGCCGAGATAGAAAGAGATAGCGAAAAGGAGGGTTGGAAGGATGTATTTAATAAATTTTTCCGATTCAGTACAAATTTTAGTTGATTTTATCTCAACTCTATTTACGTCGTAATAGAGAGGGAGAGAGCAGAGGAGAATGGAAGGGGGCGAGGGGCAGAGAAAGGGCACATTCGATAACGTCTTGATTAGTCGGCTCAAGTCGCCCGAGGATAATTGCATTTAGTCCGGGAAACGGTAGAGCGCTTGCTCCTGGTCTCTCCCATTGCGAGCATCGCATCCTTCTTACGTCTTGAATATCTATTTTCCTTCTCGGAGGCCTCTTCATTATTCATACGACGAACGATCGACCTTGCTACGTTAATTTTCTTTGAAGCTCTCGAAATTGTAGCTCCCAGCAAGCCTGGGTGGGTGTCCATAGTGAACGAGAGACATTGCCGAGGTTTAAGATAATTGGCTATTAGCTGACATTACTCATGTATACGATGAAGCTTTTCATACATTTCATAAGAATAAAATTCATTTTTATTCGATTAACGTATGAATGATATCCGGTTACTCAAGCAGTAATGCTCTAAGAAGATTTTACTCGAGGGATGAATAATTCTACGGGACGAACTATCGACGAATTTTCTCTACGAGCACACTCGTTTCGTGGAAAACGATTGAAACGTTGGAGCGTCTTATCGCAGATGGTTGCGGCTACATTTCATCTTGAAACCGAGTGTTTCCGTCGCTCACCATTTTTCAATGAGATTTATGAAAAACACTTTTCCTGCATCGAATCGTAATGTAATTTTGTCAAATATTTTTATTCGTCTGCAGCTAGACGCGAAATGGAAGCAATTTCATATTTTTTTCGTACCTTTTTCCGCCGTCAATGGCCCCTCGGATCCTCTTTTTCTTCCCATCCCCCTATCGGCGTAGTTTATGCCAAAAGATTTGAAAATCGTTGTCGAGTCTGTTCTCTGCGAAGCGTTGAGAAAAGAACTTTTGTTCGTACGAAAAATACTCCCCTGACAATAATCAGGGAAAGATATTTCGTACGTATCGGGGAGTATCGTTGAAAAAACAAGACTCCGTTTGAAGCTCGGAGGCGAAGGTTTCATCGTCGAAATTCGTTAAAGACGTAAAAAATGTCAGTTCCAGCTTGAGTTTGCTGTTTACAATATAAATATATACGTTTATACGTTGCCCAAGGGATGGCGACGTTTCGAGGATGTTGTAAATGAATAAACGGTAGGGTACGGTGTTAACGTATAATGTCGACCTTAACCCTCGGAGTGCCCAAGGTCACCCCCATCCTTCTTCATTAAATTTAACCTGCTCGTATAGCTGTAGGAGGGCTCCTCGATAAGGGAGAGCAAACTAGAACGAGAGAGCGATGAAATGTTGCAAAAAATAGAGCGAGACAAAGTGAAAGAGGGAGGAGAGCGCTGTAAATTGCACCTCGTAATAATGAAATGTTAATGAGAGCCGCACAGTAATGAACAGGGAAAAAGAGAAAGTGGCATGAGCGGGGGAGGTAGACGCTGCAAGGATTCAACCTCTCGCTTGAGGGCGTCTCGTCGTTTCTCTTTCTTTTAATCCCTCTCGCTTATTTTCTTCAACACTTTACGTTTTTCAAATGAATTTACTTTATTTCAATTTATTTAAATCAGCCTCGTGCGCTCTTCTTTGAAGCGAATGTGCCGCGAGAGAGAAGGAGCAGCGACGAGTATATTTATAATACTCGGCACTCTGGCAAAACATTTTCCTACATAATATACATGTACATCATGTATAGCCTCGTGTATTATATGTTTCTCTTTTACTTGGCGAGAGTTATGGCAGTTGCACCGCTGCTGGCTCGAGTCCCGTACAAAATTCATAACATCCATGTAAATTTTGCCCTGTTGATTATTGTTGAGAGGTGTTGCTCGCATTTCCTGCTACTTCAGTTTATACGTCGTTATGTTATACGTATAAACACATCGCCCAAACGTACGGGGCATTTCGAACGAGACCGAACGATTTTTCAATCTCAATGTTATTCCGATTGATTATTATTGTTAACGCTCCTAACAGAATCGAGCTTCGGAGCCAGTTTTATTCCTCGAAAGATCAATCATCCCTTTAAGTTTATGGATTTAATCAACTTTATTATTGGATGATAGTTTTTATTGATAATTGATGAGATTCGCTCTGGGAAGATTCCCTGAACGGAGTTGATTAACGAATTCTCCGACTGATTATCATTTTTCTTTTTTAAATAAACAGTCAATTGGAATTGTCAGTGGCTACTCTGCTATAGAACACCCCATAATAGTAATTTTATACACACACACACACACACATATAGATGGGGAGAGACATTTATAGCAGAGTAATGAGATGAGAGAGAGAGAGGAGGATTATGCCTCAGCTCGGGAGCGCAGAATTAAAATGGAAACATTTCGAAATCGTGCACTTCGTCTAAACTTTATTCGTACAATGCATTAAACACATTAAAATAGTCAGTAATATCGCGAGGTTGAGAGAGAGAGAGAATAACAAAAAAGTGCGTTGCTTCGAAATGAGAGGAAAATATCTAATGAATTAATTCTTCTATTTCACGCGTGTTTTTATGTACAATGAAACCGAGGAGATTTCCTTAATTGGAGGAGGATGCTGGAGATTGAGATGAAATGAATTTGGAGCGTGAGTCAAAGGAAGTAAGAGAGTGCCATAAACTTTCATTCCAATGTACTCCGAAGGCTAATCTGGTATTTCTCTGTGGGCACATCCGAACAAATTTGTTTCATTTACAGCTGCAAGTTCGCTACCTTCGTTTACGTCTTTGAGGAGTTTGAATTTCGTTGTTTGAATTCGCTTGTTCTCTCTCTCTCTCGCGCGCGTGCGGCAGCATCGAGAGTCACGAGTGTTTCGCAGCCTCGAAGTTTCCTGCTCTTGCGAGCTTTCCGTGTGTGCTCTCCAATATATCGACAGCTGCGAGGTTGTAGAGCACACGAAGACTGGACACGGATAGCCTCACTCGAATGCTGTACACGGTTTAACTTTGTCACGACATACGAGAGTTTGTTCGCCAGTTCCGCTTCGAATACTCGCAACTATCTATATAAAACTCATATGCGGTGTATTCTATAGAGAATTTGGAAGAGAAGAAAAGGGGAGCTAGGCTCCCAGTTGTCTTTCTGGTTGCCGTGCAGCTTCTTGTCCGAGGGATACAAGCGAGATTTCACAAGCCGGTCACCGCCTGCCCCTAACGATTATTACCGTCCGACCTCTCTCCCAAAAGCAGCGTTTTCTCCTCCTTCTTGGACCACGACAATCGTGCTTCAAGCTTCTCTCTCATTCAAGCTCGACCTCGGAGGTTAGCCCGCAGCCATGGACGAGAAACTCTCACGTGTGTTCTGCGTCCTCTTATCATGCTCTCCTGTCTCTCGTACACTCCCCCCCCCCGGACCTCTTCCTCCTCCGCCCACTTCT
Organism: Venturia canescens; assembly: GCF_019457755.1. Lineage (NCBI taxonomy): Eukaryota > Metazoa > Arthropoda > Insecta > Hymenoptera > Ichneumonidae > Venturia > Venturia canescens. Next base: position 14,947,668 of record NC_057424.1, on the reverse strand, counting down.
TCCCCAACCCTCTTACTCTCAAAAGCTTTTGTCCTGCCGTATATCGCGTATACACTGCGTGTCCCTGTCAGATTTATCTCCATCCAACTCGTATATCTATATTTTATAGACGTGCAGTCACTCTAAAAGACACGATTTTTCGAGCTAAATTCACAAAGACCTGGCTGCTAACTCACGACTTTTGATTCTCTAATGATCGCAATAAAGTTTTCGAGTCGCTTGAAAATCTTTCATTCTTCCCACGGTGCTGGAAGCTTCTTCATTGTTCTTTCAGCTCGGAAAAGCTTTCATAAATTGGGTTTTCCTCGTATCTCCTATTTTTCTGCTTTACGAAAATTGTTTTGTTTTTTAAACTGAAAAAATTGGATTTTATCTCACAGATGTGCTATGAAGTCTTTCTTAATTTCGTGTTTAGAGCCTTCGCATTTGAGTAAAAAATTATTTCGTTCGGGAAAAAGAATCGAATATCCATATAGAATCGTGGGGAAGAGGTACGAGGTTCTTGACGGTTTCGAAAATCTGAAGGAATTGTTCAGTCGTGGGGGTCTTCCCGGGGAAGATATCACAAAATGCCATCCGCATTGAAGCCATTCGAACGCGGAAAATGGGAGAGTTAAATATTGAATATTGCGGATTTACGACGAATTAAAAGGTCATGCGTTTGATCGCGCAAATGTAGTTTCAAGGGAAACGTGTCGCTGTTTCAAACTTGTCTTTACAACTTGCTCAACGCATATAATCCGAGCACCTCATCCGTTTATAAACCCGGAAGAGAATTCTCAGAAATGTCGAGACACGATGAGTTGGGATAAAACAATTATGGTGAAACATGAATTCTCATCGTGGAAGCTTTAATGGAAAAAAAGCGGAGGATGCATAAAAGAGGAAAATACTATTTGAGAATGTTTGAAATTCTGCGTAAGAATCTCATTTCTTGGGCTATGGAATGCGGCCAAAGGATGAAGTTGTATTGAAATTTATGCAAGCTTGACGAGCTTCATGTGTGACGAGAAAGGCTCCGTGTATGGGTCGCACGTCGGAGCAGAAAAGTCGGTGAAGAGTAGATTAGCGTCTTGTGTCCAACATAACCGAAATGCGCACCGTAACACGCCGTTGAGCGAGGCTGCTCGACTTCAATGTTTCTCATAATAGACTAAACAAGTTGACTTTTTACCCTCGACTTTCTCATTAAGAGACACGTCCTTTATGTCGCTAGAAATCCCCACTCTCTGTCCCAACGGGCCAGCGAGTCCTTGTTCCTTCTACCCTTTTATCTTTGTATTGGGTTCTCTCATTTATTCTCCAGCTCCATTTTCTCCTCTCCTTTTTATCTTTCTTCCTTTTTTTGTTCCTTCTTTTCCGCTCTCTCTCTCTCTCTCTCTCTCTCTCTCTCTCCCTCTCTCTCTCTCTCTCTCTTCAACAACATAATTACATTGCAAATTTCGTATCCTTACCTTCAAAAACAGAGCCTTTGGTCTGCCACGGCAACCAGCTCTAATTATTATTTCGAGCGTGAACTTTATATTATGGTGTTTTACAAGAAAACGTCATAAACCGAGCACTCGACGGAAGCTCTTTCGTATACAAAAACCTAGCCTTTGGACTCGGCTCATAATGTTCCGGCTTTGATTCGAGGATTTGTAGAGAGAAATCGTTACAATCATTCTCTGGGTTTCATTTCATTCGCATTTCAGGCGCGCGTCGACTTTATTCAGAATTTTCTTTTACCCTGGCAGCGATTGAAACAAATGGTCAAATTAATGCGAGCATACCATTTATGAGAAATAATTAGCTTTCGCGTCAATTATCTATGAGAACCGGTTGTATAACGATAAGTCAACTCCCATAATAATATCGACGTTCGACGCGTAACGTGCTTTGCCCGGAGCTCGTTAATATTCATCACGAAAGAGGAAAAAATGAAGAGCTCGTTTTGATCTTTTTGCGCCGCACGATGTCGCGGCGACGACGAGAAATTTTCCACGGATAAAAGGCTCTTTCATTCCCTCACTAGAAACGATCCTTTACAGATTCGTCGCTTCGGATTCCCGATGCTGAATTAACGCGATATGATGCGATGGCATATTCATAGTAAATTTCACGTTAGTGTGGGTTTTTTCGGAAACAATAATCGACGTACGTCGACATCTCGTTTTCTGCACTCATCGAACGTATTTTTTAAAATCAAATTTCAATTGTTCTTTCATCATAAATTTATACAATTGATTTTTTATTTTTTTAATGACTTTTCCATTGTTCGCATCGCTATTTTTACTCGGAAATAGCTCCACGACGAATGATGAATTAATTGGCAATTCCTATTGTGCAACCAGAAGTTGAGCGAAATTTCTCAGTTTCGTAACAGCATTTTGAAGTATTTTGAACAGGAAAATTCAACGCTGTTACAAAAACGATTAAGGAAATTCTCAGGAAATTCTCGCAAGTTCGAAAAATGTAATTGAGCAGATTATAGTTTCGTGATTTTGATGCTTGGCTGCGTGCTCGGATACGTTCACACGAGTCGTATGAACTTTTGTAAAGACATTTGGATTCATTCTCATTCGGTGAGCGAGCGAGATATACTTTTTCGCCGGATGTTCGTAGCTTGTTTTGTCAATATAAATGAAGAAAAGTTTGGCTCATCCGGGGCATCGGGCGGAGGAACAAAATCCTTCGTACAGATCCATCTGTCCAGTCAGTATCAACGTTGCCCGGGTGGCCAGTCTCCGCATCGATGTAAAGAGAGCTCAATATATGTACACAGATATATGTATATAAATATAAAATATATAGATAGATCTGGAGGGGAGTTTGGTCGGAAGATGGGTGAACGGACAAACAGACAGTCGGAGAAAAGCAGAGCAAACGAGTGCCGAGGATGTTTCGGAACTTGGGCAATAATGCCGGCCGTCGTTTCCAGAAAGCTTCGCGTCGCTCCCACTCTCGTCGCTGCCGTTACAGTTTCTTTTTCTCCTCGCTCCATCTTTCTCGCAGAGCAAGAGGAGAATATAGTTGGCGAAACTCGTATCATTGCGGGGCGCACGTACGGAGCGGCCTTTCGTTTCTCGCAGCATGCCCCTCCGTCGAATTTTTCCCATCAAGTCCCGCTCGGTCCCGTTCCCCTCTTCGCGGTAGTCCCTCGATTTATTTATTAACTTATTTTCTTTTCGGCTGAATTCTGCCCCCACCACATTTCTTTTTTCAACACTCAGCAACATCGGGGGATGCGCGTTACCACCCACGCTCGTTTCTCCAATGATTTTCCTCTTTCTCTTGCGCCTTCACTCCGCGCCCTCTCTCTCGCTCTGTCTCTTATCCGAGAGTTGATCGTTTGCTTTTCTCATTTTCTTTTTGGTCGTCCAACTCACCACCCTGGAGGGCGCCGAAGCCCGTACGAAATGAGAACGAAGGATTTATGTAGCGTGGCAGTAACCTCAGCTCGACGTGAGATGCGCGTCCTTGCCTTCGGCTCCGCACACCCTCGCTTCGCACAGCGCCGCTGAGAAGCGCTCTCGATTTTCATTATTCTTTATTTGACCGACATACCACCATCCAGTGTCTCGCAAAATATGTTTTCTCCGGTTATCTCATTTTATTCTTGGCTTAAGGAGCTCTTGTTTCAATTTCAAAATTGTGTCAAGCACTTTGGTATCTCCATGATAAGTTATTGACGTCGCGCCCGACTACGCCCTCTCTTCCTCCGCGGAAACTTTGTCCAAGTTTTCCAACTGTTCTTCAAAAATAAGTCAACGAATAATGGATCACACTCGGATATTTATTCAATTTCCTATAAAACGTCCCGGTGCGTTTTCTCGTATTTTAACGTTACGTAACGCTGCGATTCATTTAAAAAGCCAACGAAATATATCGCCGCTCCAAAATAACGAATGACCTTTTTCCTATTCAGACTCTCTGTGTCTCTTTTCCACATTCTTCGCTCTTCTATTCGTAATAAAAATAATACCCCAGAGATAAGATCCCGGAGCTATCCATGCGTCAATAACCAATGGAGGCACGAGGAGCTCCGCGTTTTTTCCCCTTTTCTAACGGTTCACCTATTTGTGTCAAACCCTTCCATGTCCCTTCACGAGACACCGTAATGATGATAACTCTTTTTTTTTCAAAAATGAGGTATGATTACATTCCTTCCTGGACTCGAGCTAGCTTCGTGCGTTTCTCTTCAACATCCAGTCACATGCATGAATTCCGTATCACGCTCCAAAGCTCACCTCTATTTTTTTGTACATCTCATTTCGTTCTAGTTATTACTGCGAGAATTCAAGAGCCGTTTAGCCCAAGAGTTTGAGGTATATCCACCGGGTAGACGGGTCGTTTTTTCATTTGTCAGAATGCGCAGACGAGAGCAGAACGAGATTCGTGGGGAGTTGTGTTTTATGTTAGTTTTTATCATTTTTTCTAGCAATGGATCTTCGATGCGGCAGTGTCCGCTATCGCCAGTTTTGGCACTCGCGATTCAAAATCTATTTTTGTTCTCGTTCAGTAGTCGTCGTCGGCATAATGAGAAGAGGAACAACAATTCTTGTTACCTGTGCCAGGAATTCTTCCCATTCATCGTTCCATTTCAAATGCATTTTACGAAAGACCCCACTTTTTCGAACAACGTGACAGTGACGATTAATCTCGACGAATTCGATTGATTTTTAATATTTCTTTTCACGATTATTAGCTGTGAAAGACGTTACAATTCGTTCATAAATACGATTGGGGGTTGCGACTAATATTTCATAGTCACGTTCTCGCTAGACATGAAATTTCATGTTTTCAGAAGAATCGCAAAGGATAGAGCGCGGCTAGATTTTATTTCAAATTCCCGAGTACGTTGAGTGTGTAGAGAAAGGTAAAATTAGCGAAAGAATATGTCATTAGCTTGGTAGTTAGGAAAATGTAGCAACGACAAAAGTGAAGAATATGAATGCAAAAAAGTAAAAAACGAAAAAAAAACAACAACGAAATGGTAAAAAAAGGAGGAACAAGCGGCTCGTAATTGCAGCTAGCGTAGCGCCGGGAGGGGGTGAAAAAATGAGGTTTCTCGAGAAATTTGTCAGTGTAAATTGAAACTCTGCTAATGCAGACCTTTTATCACGTTTCTTTTCTCGCTTTAAAGTTCCTCGGTCTCAGTTCCATAGGTGAAAGTGGACGAGAAGGTTTCCATGTTATTTTTTGGTCGATGATGAATATCTCCTTGTTCTTTCTCTTGCGAAGAGATCGAGAGTTGAGATTTAAAACAGTATCAACGGTTTTGTAATTTTTCAATGCTAGATTTTACCCAAGAAAAAACGACGATGTTAAGAAAGGGAAAGAGAGGGGTGGGGGCGGGGGGGGGGGGGGGGAGGAAAGAGAAAAGCTTGAAATTATGAAGCGACCGAAAAATGATAGGAGTGGGTAGAAGAAAATCGGATGAGGGAATGGGGCTCTTGGGAAATGAAGAACGAACGACACATCTCCCTCGCTCTCTCTCTCTCCGCCTCTTCGTTTTTTTCGTCGTCTTTATAGGTCCATGTACATTCCAAGCCAGGGATAATGACGCCACGGGCTGAAAGACACCCTGCGTCATGTTCACGTAGTCTCTTCTCCTTCCTCCTCCCTCATTTTCTTCCCCCCCTTCAAATGTCCATATCTTCGTTTTCATTTTCTTTTTCCGCTGTCTCGTAGTTTGTTCTCTACCGAGACTAAATCGTGTGACGGGATATAAAGATTGAGGGTTGAAGAGAAAAAAAACGCTCAGACTTCTCGGTGACGCCCGGTAGTTTGAAATTTCAAATTCATTTACGCCTCCGCCTTTCGTCGAGTTTTAATCCGCTTTAATTATGAAAAATCTCCGAGTCTCGACGACTTCATCTATATTTCTTCTTATCCACTTCGCTCTTCCTCTCCGTCTCTCTTTCACTTCGCCTGCCTGCCTCCCTCTTCGTTTGACTTTTACATATACACGTAAAATATAAATTTTCTCATTTATGGGTCGCGGCAGGGACGAATCAAGGACCCTGCGCTCTCTCGCTCGCCTTGTTAACTACGACTTGGTTCTTTGTCGCGTAGTTATGTCGTCGTTACTATTCTTATTTCTCTCACTTCCTTCTCCAGCCTTCGTACTCATCGATTCATTCTTGCTGATTGGGGCTGAGCCGCAATCTCGTGTCTTCCATGCCACCTTCTCGGATCATTCCTCCCTTCTTTCGTGGAGTTTTAGCATCAATGAAGACTCGATTTTCTGTACTTGGCTTTGCGAGTCTTTCCGCATCGTACGTTATAACCACGTTTTTACAACTTTATTCCTCGAGTCTGCAAAGTAAAACGAGCTTCTGTCCGTTCGATTGTAATATTGAATACGAAAATGTAATTAATCCGTTGAAATAAAATGTGAAAAGTTGTAAAGTGGTCGAACAGATTTTGTGCAAGTTATTTTTTTTTTATTTTTCAATTTCACTTATCGTTAGTATACTCAGCAGCTTTAATACATTGATTCATACAATATTTGTCGGTTCACCCAAGGCTAAATATCACGAATTCATCAAAACTGTCGGTGTATCGGAAACGCTGAAATATTTACATTTTTTTCATGGAGTTATGAATGAAATTTGATAAAATAGTTGGAATCGTTCGGTAACGATTATTATTGGCGTAATGAATTTGAGGTCGTCCAAGCTCATCCTTCTCAATAACTGACAAGTTTGTTAATCGGGTTGCTATCGAGCGCTATTTATTGTGTTTCATCAGTCCAATGCGGCTCGTTTTGTTCCGCGTTCCATTTCAACGCGACGTCCATTGATTTTCTTCGCATTTTACCCTCGCTCAGCACTTTGCGCCAGTCGAAATCCGGCTCATACGGATTCGCCCTCATTTCTGCCAATGCCTCGCTCTGCGTCTCCATAAAATCGTATATTATTTGCTCCTCAGGATTCTTGAATCTCGCCTACGGTGTGACGGGTCGCAATTGAAATCGTTTTGCCGTTATGGCTCGTACGTGGAAACATCTGACGACCAATGACTCACCTTCGGCAACTCTTCGAGCACTTTCTTCAAAGTGAGCGTTGTGTCGTCCGTTTCATCAATTTCTGGCAGCTGAATAATTTTCGTTTCTGGACGGTCGTAATAATACTGTTCGGGGAACAAAAATGCCATTGTCTCCTCGAATATTTGATCTTGCAGTTGCATTATCTCACGTATTTTTCTTTTCTTCTTCTTCGCGTCCTGTCGTAACTTCAAATACGGAGCTCTTCGTCTCTCGAGAACGTCTTCTCGGAGACCTTTCTTTTCAAGTATAACTCTTTGCATACGCTCGAGCACCATTGCTTTCCATTGGAGTCGAGCGTCTTCTAAAAATTTACCGGACCTGTCACTCTGTGGATTCAAAAATGAAAGAAATTTCAATGTTTTTTCATCACCGAGACAAAAGTTTGGTTGAAACACTTGAAAAATGTTCAATTTAACTAAAATATTTATTACGAGCATTAAGATAATGATTCAAACTGATAGCGATTTGGATTAACGACATTCAGGACTCTGTGACGATATTTGGGTTACTCATGTTTTGTTGCTACGAAAATGTTAGTTTCCGAAAACTAGGAATACATAGAAAAAAAGTTATAAACAAATGTTTCGAGTTGTTCGAGCAAAAGATTTCATTTCACTTATTCAGTTAATTTACATAAACAAAAATTTATTGATTCGGGATAAGTGAACTATTCTTTATTTATCGCAAGCAGATGTTGGTTAGATCAAGCAACAAAAATATCAACTGAAGACATTTAGTTGTTACAACTATTTTTTCTCAATGAATGTTTTCAATATTTTTAATCTTGTTTTTTTCTGTTAATGATTCTTCGCTGTTTTCGCGAAGTAGAAAGAACTAAAAATCCAGTTATTGAGAGAACAAGAGTTAATGAAACAGTTTGTTCCCTCAATTATATTATTATCGCGAGGTTTGTTACTTTTTTCGGAGTCCTTTCGAGCTTCTCCGTGTTCATTTGGTCCATCGGAATTTTGACTTTTGCTTCTGCTTCACGCTGCTTCTTTTCAGCCTCGATATCAGCCTCCCTTTTTCGTTTTTCAGCGGCGTCAAGATTCGCCTCATTTTTTGACATTTGCCACCGTTTGAACTGACGAATCTTGCGATTATGAGGAAAAAAATGTAGAATTTTTATCATTTTTTGGAAGCCCCATTCGCGATGCACTGTCGTGCCATCTTTGATAGAAACCCAAACGAATGACTCTGCCCGACATTTACTCTGTCGATTTCCCGGTCGACGTATTTTCTCATCCACTTAATGTCGCCAGCATCAAAGGTGAGGAGATCGGGCGGTGCGGTGAAAACTCTGAGCGTACCGTTATAGTCGCAGAAAGCGACGCATTGAGGATTCAGATAAAGCTCGTGAGTGTATATGCCGGTTATAATACGACCCGATAGACCCTGAGTGAAACTTGGCTCGTGAGTCTTGACGATAAAGTCCCAAATCTCGGCAGTTCCGTCGACCCGTGCCAATATTACAACCGTAGGCCTGAAAGTGCCCCAGCAACAGGCAGTATATCTGTCGCAAAAAATGTGCAAATCCATAAATGACGACGAGTCGAACCAAATGAAAAGTACATCTTTTTATGTGGAGCGTTCGAGAACCTGTAAGAAAATGTGAATAATCGTCGAATAAAAGCGACAGAGTTTTCTAACCCAGGAATAATGACACTGGGAGTTCTATGTAGCGTGGAAAATGGAACTATTTCGTGAAAATATATTTCGTATAAATTATAATTTATATTGGAGTTGAGAATAATTTAAAGCGCGATTTTTTAAGTCAGTTGTGTTTTCTTATTTTTTTTTTTTCCCAGTGATTTACGAAATCGTTACTGAATGAAATTCGATTCTATATTCCTTCTCTTTTGCTCGGCCAATTTAAAAAAAAAATTTATCTCTGGTGGAAATATTTTTTCGATGATAATCGTGCAAAATTCAAATCCGTTAATGGATTTTAAATACATTCGGTTATTCATCTTCAGTAAATATTTTGCAACGAGTTATTATCATTTTAAAAGAAGATTTCGTACTCGTGAAAAGGATTTAAAATGGGATGGAATTGATATTTACTGCGCGGGAATATGGGTGAAGGAAACAATGTATTATCCACTAGTGGATTTGCAACGAGATTTAACCGCTTTTATGAGGTATTTCACGTTTTTCATGTAATCGGATTTGTTCCGATTATGTGTTACGTTTTTAATGCATTATCCATCCCGCGGTAAATGGACGCAAGATTATTCGATTATATTTCGTTTTTTATTCTTTAATTACGAATAATAGAAGTGCTTATTATTTAATCATTTTTAATTGTTGTTACGAACGAAATATTTGAATTTTTATAAAAATTGTCTTAGTGTCGAGCAAGCAAGAGAAAAATATATTTTTGAGTTCGCAGTCGGACAATCGGTGGACTGCAGTAATTTTAATATCGAAATGGGGAAATATTGAAAAAAGTGGATTGAAATATCGTAAATACCTGACTTTGCACTTTTTCCAAATAACTGGTTCTTCAAAATCTTCACGCCAAACCGCAAAAATATTGCCACCAACGGTGAGAATGACGTCTTTGAGATATTTCGATCTAACAGCGTGGGTAACAGGCCCATCGTGAATACTATTTTGCCACTCAAATTTCGAGGTCTCGTGGTTGACGAATACACCTGTTGAAAATTCGTAACCCTCCCACGACAAACGCGCAACGTAGCCGTCGACCGTACCGATGAAAATGAAAGGTTCGAGATCGTAATCCGGTTTGAAGTTTTCTAATTTGTAATATTTTCTAACACCAACATTATCGTCTTTGGGATTTGGTTTTGGATTGTCCAATTTTTTTTCTAATATGGGATTGTGAATGCTCATGGTCGTGATGACAACGGGTTTTTCCTCGCCCGGACGTCGTACCTCGAGCATATAGAAAGGACGAAAAAGACCGTCAAAGGATTTGAAGGGAGAAATCGATTGGAGAAGAGCTTCCGGACGCTTGATAGTTTTTCTTTTTTTCTTATTTCGGCTCCCAGTTTTCTCCTTCTCCTCAGGAGGCTGCAACCTTTATTTGCCCCAACGAAACACGAAACATCATTAGTTCAACATTCTTTTACCGTATATCCGAGGCAAGAAAAGAAAAACTATGAAAGAGGAACGAGCGGAAAAGTGTAACGACATTTTGTTCGCCTCGTTCGTTGGCAATTCGTAGAGGTTAATTGCCCATTCTCAAGTGGCGGAAGATTGAAGGGAAGCTTGTAATATGGATGCGAGGCTTGTTTCTTGGGGAGAAAAAAAGATTCAAAAGTTTTTTTTCTCGCCCCCGAGTAAAGCGAGTTTAGGGACGAATGAGAAGTTTTGAGATTGGCGAAGAGGTGTCACAGCGCTGATGAATCTTTGAGGATTCTATTTTTCCGTCATACCTTCCCCTTCTCTCACTTTCCTCATTTTCATACCCCCGCGCGACAAATTTTCATCTTATTTCGCCTCCTTTCTTTTCTCATTTAGTGACAATTAAATACCTCAAATCCCAGAACGCTATGGTCCCGTCTTCACTCGACGTTGCAAATTGCCAACTCAGCTCTTCCCTCGCCGTGTCCTCTGGCAAACTTTCGATTCTACCGTTTTTATCGATTCTGTTGTACGCCGGAAACCAAACTATTTGCGTTATCGGCCCTCTCTGACTGTATCGCATCGATGACATTGCGGCTGCTTGAATTATCGACGAATTCGCAAATCCTTTCATCCACGACATCAACGGTTTCAACGCTGTTCGATACTTGACCTGCGCCGCTGTATTTATCACGATCGTTTCCACTTCTTCGATCTTACCGGGTATCGTCCAAATAGCAATCTGTCCAATAATCGAATTAATCACATCTCCCGCTCCATTTCCCTTTCCGGTCTTATTGCTTCGGTATATTTCCCATCGCGTCTCGTCCTCTGTCCTATTTTCATTTTTCAAAACTATCCAAGTACATCTGTTTCTACTGTATTTTGAACTACATTCATTAAAAAAATTGTTTTATCTCTCGCAAAATCTTTGTCCATTGTTCGACGAAACTGCTCTTACTTTTATTAAGTTTGAGGAAATTTCGTGTTGGCAAAATTCCACAGTTCGAAAATGGTCCAGAAGGCTCAGTCCAAAAAAACGGTCGTGAAAAGGAGCCAACCGTGCATTTCGTACGTACCCGAAATGCATGTTGCACTCTCAATCGAGTTGACTCAGTGCAAAACGAGTGAATTAACAAAGTTATCATAATTCGTACTTGACCACTGGTGCATCCTCCCACAACGACATTTCCATCGAGAGGACAAATAGAAATTGCGGTGACTTCTCGAGAGCATTCTAGTATCAATTTGGGTGTCAAGCAATCGTTGAACGACCAAACGAGCACTTGGTTTTCCATTTCCGTCGATGGTAATACCTGAGAAGGTGAATGTGATAATTGAATTTCGCGTTGTCGATATTGTACGAAAGTTGGTAAGTTTCTAACTTTATTTTTCGAGTTTTTTATAGTTGAATGTAAATTTTTTGTCACCTCGGCGAGGGACGAAAGCCCAGTGAGACGATCGCTTTTGCAATATTCTGTGTAAGCAGCCACAGCGACACCCGTCCAGAATGGATGCCAGCAGAGGTCATTGATGACTCTGTCGTTGGTTAATTTTCCATCGTAATAACTTTGGTGCTCGGTATAAGCGATGGGTATGGGGGCCAAAGTGTCTCTCACACGACGAACCAGTTTGGAACAATCGTCCGTGTAAATGTCCCAAGTGGCATTTTGTGAAGCCTGTGATTGAAAAGAGAGTTTCACTTCAAAGTTTGATTGATACGATTGAATGAGAAAAGATCGAAATTCTGTCGAAAACTAGATTCCAAAGACAGCTTATTTGCTTCCGTCAACAGGAAGAGAAAAAAATCGATGTTTTTCCTTAAACTTGAGCATTCGAGAACGAGATTTTGATTATCCTAACGAAGGGAGTTTGCGAATTTCACCGGAAGGGTTTCCCGCTGCGTTCTTGATGGCTCGGATCGAAAGCCGAGTGATCAGGGGACCCCGTACGAGTTTCATTTACTCAGCAAATAGTCACTTTCCAAAGTAAAATGGGAATGAAGAAATGACTTTTTAAACTTCACCAATTACCCGAATCGATGGCATTCTACAAATTAAACCTTCGTTTATTCAAAGCCGTTTTTTAATAGCCTCCAATAGCATTTGTTGGATATAGTTTTACATCCATGAACTTTTAATGACTCTGCACAAAACTCTAGACCGATGGATGCGGGTTGCTGTATTTATTTAACAATTTTTCGGGAAAGGAGAATTATCGAGCCGGCGTGGTTACGAAAACATTTTATCGACCAACTTTATTCTCAACTCCTCCGAGATAAACACGCGAATGAGAATCTTTCAGGTTCGTAAAAAAGCCAGCTTATGTTATGATCGATCAAACCTCGTCGCACAAATCGTCGGTGTACTTGTCGAGGAATTTTTTCATCGCAGATTTTTTCTCCTCGTCGTAGGTATTCGGGTTAATAGGTTTGTGGTCGTAACGATATTGAAACCACGAATTGACGAGCATCGTCGGTGTGGTCTGGGCATTGTTTTCACGCAGTGCAAGTCCTGTCTGTATGCCCTTTGACGCGATTTTCTTTGTCACGTTATCGAAGCTCTGTCGATAAGGCAAGAGTTCGACGTAGCCGTCTCGTTGATCGTCGGCGTTACGATCGGTTAGCTTGATCGGAACCTTCAGTAAATCCAACGTCGTTTCCACCTGCCAAACCACGCTCGACTTATGGCAAACTCGTTCCACGTATTCATACTTTTTTCAATTCTACAACTCGAAAGAAACATTTTTGACGATCCTTTGTAACTTCAATTTAATACAAAGAACAAGACTTTTCAAATTTTTCCAGATTTTACATAAACAATTCGATTCATCAACTTGTTGACTTATTTCAACTCTTCTTTGTAACAGTATAAACAAAAAGGAAAAAAGTGAACCAGCGTTTATTTTCAGCATGATTGAGCTTGATAGTCGTGAAGTTAGTTTTCAGGTACCGCAGTTCATCCACAGTCGCGTTCAAAAGTTAACTCTTCGATCGTTGTTCGGAAACTCGCATATAGCTTGTGGAATAATCTAATTCGGTATCGTACCTCACAGTTAAGAATGTAAGGGGGGGGGGGGGGGAGAGAAGTGTCTAATATAAAGTTTAGAGCTTGAGAAATAACGACGGTTCGAATTTCTAGCATTTCTAGTAAAAATGGATCATTTTTTATGGCAAACATCGTCGGACGTGTTTGCTGAGTTCTTACTGAAGAAAATATGCATAGAAAGTTTTCGGAGTTACGACGAGGAATGTGAAATTTTTGGATGCTCTCCATAAAAACACTAAAAAACGAGGAGATTTTTTATTTCCAATATCTTGAAATTTCCAGTCTCAATTTTTTTCATCCTCCAAAGAAGCTAAGGTTAGCGAGATTTTTAGCGAGATTAGCGAGAACACTCGGAAAAATTGTCTCCCGCTCGAGGGTTGATGCACGCGAACGGCTCAACGGCCACCCCACCAAGTACTGGCCTCGCCCGAGGCTGCCTAAACTCGGAAGATCGCCGTAGCCGCATACACCGATTGCACCCCCATTATTGTCGCTCCATTAATGAGAAAAATGATTTATCGAATGGTTTCGATCGCCATAAAACTATTTTGAAATGGCACCGGATAATGCTCCGTTAATCGTTGATATCAAACCTCAATTTCGAATAATGGCCTCGTATTCTTGACTATGGCGTCGTCAACCTCTTGGCCACTCCCGAGGTCCTGCCATGTGCGAGGTATTTTATAAACGGCGTTTCGTACTCGATTCTCCTGATCGATTCTCAATGCCTCGATGCTTTTAATGACCGCGTCTCTTCCGGCTTCCGTAAGACAAATATAAAATTGTCCTTCATCGTCGGAAGTTGGCGAGTAACCGATGAGGATATTTTTATCCGGATAAAGGCTGATGTGATCGCGGACCGGCAAAAAATCACTGCTTTCATCGTGGAGATCTAAATTGTCTTCGATGTCCTCTTTTTTAACGTATACCCATGGATATTCGGTCGTTACGTTTTCCCCGATGACACAACCAATAATCTTTTGGGTCAGAGGCGTCAGATTGATTCTTGCTATTCCTGGCATTCCCTTAATCAATGTAAAGTCGTACCTTGTAACTATGGAGGTTAATCAAATTTTTCGAATCTCCGTAAATGAAAATGAAAAGGTTATGGAAGTGAAGGAATCAGCGTTGCATCTGTACCGAAGCTTCGGAATATCGAAATTTCCGTGGCCCCTCGAACTCGGTTGCGCTTGTTTCACCGCCTTCGTAATCCTCGAATATTGAAATCTTCGACGCAGCGTAAGAGTCGAGCTCATAAATGGTTCTTCGTCTCTCGCTCGGTTTCTCCTCTTCCGCAAATGGAAATTCGATGTTTCTTCGCCCTCGGGTCCCTCGATCTTCTCCCTCGATCGTTGCCATTTTTATCGATTAGAAAAATCCAAAGATTTCATTACTTTATATTCCGGATCGTGGCATCGGTGCTATAAACGTTCGAAAAAAACCATATTTTCGTGATAATCATTTCGATAAATTATCCCTCATCAGTAAATATAATTCCGATCTTCCGTGTTGAAATTTGTCATGAAATTATATTTGGATAATTTTTCATGAAATTATATGGATTTCAATTTAGATGAATATTTGATTTTGGTAAATGCGTCGAGGGAGCTAAATTTCATTGAATTACTATTTTCGAATACTTATCAGATTCCGTATATTCGAAATTATATTGTTCCTCGTGTTCAGGTGCTCCAGATTCTCCCCATTCGTCCAGTGGCCCCTTCACAGAATTCATAGTTCCAGAGATTTGGTACTCGTAGTCAAGCTGGGTTGGCTCTTCTCCTTGAATTTCTTCCTCACTTCTCGATGTTCGTTCTTCCATTCCTGCAGTTTTCTCGAAATCATGCTCTTCTGTTATATCGCCTAGTCGACTGCGAGAGCTTCCCTTCCAATTCATCGTCAACAGAAGCGACCAGAGCTCTTATGGTAAAATAAATGGCAGAATGACAAAGATTGAAAAATAAAAAAACGCCTCCTCGAAACGTAACGGTCCTCGACGTCCCGTGAACAACGCCCTTTCACCACTGTCCCTCCGGAAATCACTCGAGCTTCCAAAATGGATTTGTACCAGAGTACTCTCTCAGCTTTCTATTCCATAGTTCTCGCTCATCCTTCCTCGCGCCATTATCTTCATCTGACTCTGTATATCACTCGTTCAAAAAATACGAGTGACGTTGCCCACTCTTGGCCTTTCATAGCACACGGGGCTCGATTCGTTTTTTTTCTCCCCTTTTTTTGTTTTTTTTTTTTTTTTTCGTTTCAAGACAAAAGAAAAATAGTCAGGGAGACGCGAAATTTATGCGAGCTTCACCGCGATTTCATCCGATGAATGACAACATCCCCGTTCCTATAGGAACTGGCACTTAAAAATGCGAGCTTCGAAAGTTGACAAGCATCTCTGATGATAAAGTGAATAGGGAAACTAAACTTTTTTTTTTATTGAACACGAAAAACTTGGAACTGGATTTTTAGTCGGTAGTAAGTTAATGAATTTCAAGAATATTCAATTTTTATATTTTTTTTTTAGTCATCTTCTTGAGTTATTATATTTTGTTTTGATATTTTTCCAGACTGCACTTCCATGCCATATTATTCTTTATGGAGTGTAAAAACTGTAATTTCTCATGCAAAGTAAAACAGTCTCGTAAAGAATAGAGTGGTGGAGCAAAAAGATGAGATAATAACTTTTTTACTTAGTTTGTTTAATGAATTTAGTTTTCACGACATTTTCATGTTTTTTTCAACCGAAAATTGTCCTTTTTTTTATTAAATGATTAAAAATAAAATAATGATAATAATAATATTGTATGAGTGAAAAAAGAAAATTTATTTTAAAAAATTTGCTACGGAACTTCGAAATTCACGAGTTCTGCAAATCATTTGATTCGCTAGCTTCAATTTGGTTGGTGGGAAAATTCGATTTTTTCTAGCTTTCCTAGCTTTTTCATTCAGGACATTCGGGGAGACAGAACGACACTGCAGAGAGGAGTGTAAAAAACAAAACAATTTTGACTGAGGGATAGAAATTTCGGATGAAAAAATCCTCACAATCATTCGAGTGTTTTCCGTTTTTTGCTACGTTACATCGAAGAATAAAACTGTGAATTCGATTAATTTACCTTCAATACGATTTCTGAGGGTGCAAGTTCGTCCCGAAATTCAGTGAAGCAATACTTATTGTGTCTCTTTCATGGGTGCATCGAAGGTTTTTGCAGGAGTGAAAATATTTCGTTAGAGCAAAATGAATTCGTTTGTATTGGCTTTATTGAAATTCGTGCTAAATTCTTTGGCCTCGCTATCGGTACTGCAACGAAAAAAATTGACGGATAAAAAGAGATGGAGAGCGAGTGCAAAAGGGGAGGAGGAAAGAATGGACGAAAACTTTTCGATGAAATGGCACATGAAAGAAATGATAAAAAAAGGCTGGACGAAAAGGAGTACGAAAAAATGTTAAAAAGAAGAAGAAGAAGAAGAAGAAAAAAAAAAAGAGCAATCCCCGGGCTGCTTGGATCTTGGGGAATTTTCTTTGAAGCTACGAGGCAAGAAGCCTCTCGTTGAAATGAATGAAGATGGGGAAACATAAACGACGAGCCAGCAAAGTGGTGTCTATCTACAGAAACCGTTCTCTGGTATGCATATATACACGAAAATTATTCGTACAGCGAGACAATATTATGAGTTGGGTGTATATAATATACATGTATATAAAAAATTGAATGTACGTTGTACATGTGTGCGCGTATTATACGGGAAAGCTCGTACATTTTGTCACAACCGTAAATTCGTGCGATAGAGAAACCGCTTGAATTATGTAAACAGATTATGGGCGTCTCTATGGGGGCCGATTATGGAAAAAGCTTGGTGGATAGAAGCACGGCAATGAGCTCAACGTTCGTTTGGATTTTTCTCGTATTTCTTTTTTTCGTTTTTTTTCGTTTTTTTTTTTAATTATATTTTTCAACGTTGAACAATTAAAATTGTCATTAACCACGAGCGTTTCGCAACTCAAATGAGGGCAACGCACTGCCATTCAAGCGCATTGATTAATTCACCGAAACGTGAGTTTAATCGCGGACAATGAATTTACCCAAACGCTGCTCGGTGCGTTTAAAGCAACGAGTTAACGACATAATCACAGACGCCGGAAAGCGAATGATTTTAGTATCAAATTCACATGAAGTCTCGTTATACACGGATTTTTCAAAGCCTCTGAAGCGGCGCTCCGAAAAGTCCATTTCTTCATCAACTTTTTTCGACGATACAGGAACTTCTGCGGTCTCAGTCGATTACGAATCGAAACTCGCAACAGGAAAATAATAAATATTTTTCATGAGAAAAAAATGCGAAAATAGTTTTGAAACAATGCAATAAAACCTGGAGGGTTCTGAAAAATTGTACTAACGGAGAAAAATTGTGAATTTCCCATCAGAACATTGATCAATGGCTCGTCTTTTCAGGACTATGCCAATCGGGGGAACGTCCTTTCTATCTTTTCTTCTCACTTTTGAAGATAGAGGACAATATATCGTTCGAGCTCTTCACTATATCTTTCAAACCCAAACTTCGATTTTCCATTTTTACAATACACACACACACACAAGTATGCATACATTCATACATGAATATAGCATACTCGCAAGTGACGTGCACAAACGTTCTTTACCTTCGAAAAAGCCGATCGTTCGAGCGCTTCGTATCGAGAGGAGCACGATATTATTCCACGACAATGTGCGGAGAGAGGTAAACTGCGAACGGGGGACGAGAGAGAGAGAAAGTTGCGCGTGTATGTCGACGACAGAAGCGTATATGGAGGCGTGAGTGCATTATCCAAAAGCCGATCGAGCACGGGAGAGCGGGCGAAAGGGTTTGCAGTCGAGGTCGCATGAAAATACGGTTCTCGAAGAGAGGAAAAGCGGAAGACAGAGACGTAGAAAGGGCCACGCGCGCACACACGCCCGCGTACGAGCGAGAGAGAGAAAGAGAGCGAGGAAGCTTCCACAAAATGCTAGGAAGCTCCGGCTTTGGTGAGCTTCGAACAGTTTTCCAGATGAGGCGCGCGGGACGCTAGCCCGCGAAGGGGGCGCGGTCGCGTGACGCTGCCAGAAGGGAGATAAATCTTGCTTCGACGGTAAATAACACGCTAAAACAGTGAATTGGATTACGGGACGGAGAGGGCCAAATAAAGCGCTCTTGAAGCGCCCAAGAAGAGGGAAAAGGATTCGGGATTGACGGGCAAAAACGAGCCGGGAACCGTGTTCTCACACTCCTAAATACTTATGCATACAACTCGTAACTATACAATGGACAAAATGTTGCATACGCGAATTATCGACAAATCGAATCGACCTGAATAGCTAATTGATAATAATCAAATACTACTCTGTCTAATTTCAACTATACTTTCTCATATTCTATTATAAAATCAACCTCAATACCGACCGGATGCTAGTTTTTCTCGACGACCTCCCCCCCCCTCCTTTTTTTTACTTTTTTTGTGAACAGCATTATCAACAACTCCGTGCCGTTTTTACGCAGTTTTGAATGTAATAAAGTTGTGGAAACAAAAGTTAAGGAAGCTCATCCGGTAGTCGAATTAACATGCAAAGAGATTTCGATTTAAAAATTTAAATACTGTAACGAATAATAATAAAATGTCCTGTCAAAATTTTAAGGCTAGAGGACACTTTGCTCGTGAGAAAAAAAATGAAAACGGATTCTCCAAATGAACACGGTCTCTTACGGGTTTCAGTAAAATCCATTCAATACTTATAAAGTTCGCAATTAATGATTTTTCTCAGGAAAAATGGTGATTACAGTCGCGCGCTTTTTGAAATCGCAGACTACGTTTTCCGATCGACGCGACTCACACTAGAGACTTGCAATAAGATTTGGAAGACGGGTGAGAAAATCTTGATGTAATTAATAAAAACTTGTTTTTTTTTTAGACATTTCTGGAATTTTTTAATCATGCCAAACGTTTGAACACTGATTATGACTTGATGAACTTCCTTAATAAACGGCAACTGTCACCCCGCAAAAATATATTCTAGTAAAATCTATTTGAAATTCGTCATGCACGGTGATAAAATTGTTGGAGAATAACGAGTTAGAATTTTCGTTACGTGTCGGACGCGTGTGAAAAGAGAATAGAAACAAGGGAGGGGAGAGAAATATATCGCAAACGGAAATCCATGAGTCGTGCTGCAGACGAAGAAACCACACGGGCAATAATCGAAGCGATGAAAGTCGTGTAGCTACGAGAGCTTCGGGAATCGTAGATCGGCGAGTCGTAAAATCTCATGGGAATAGCTGGAGGTGAACACAGGTTTTTCCAGATAAAATCGTTACCATCGTCGAATGAACGTTATTGTCGAAAACATCATATCGAACGAGAAAATGCGAGGTCAAGGAATTTCGAATTTTCATCCGAAAAATAAAGCATTTTCAAGATTTTCAAAAACACTATTAATTTTACTACTTAATTTACGAGGCGAGGCATTATTTTTGCGATATTCCGAACGAACCATCGTCAGTTTTCTTGAAACATTAATCTTCGTTAATTCCTCAAACAATCAAGGGCAAAAGCAAAGATAAATGTGAAAATCGCCTCGAATCGCCTCTACATTAGATGATTCCGAAGATGGAAGGAATATCGGGGTCGTTCAATGTGCATTCGAAACCCCAGGGCACACCTTCGGTTGTGCTATGAGATTTTTCAGTACGCTATACATACACACACAAATATAAGTGTACACGTCGAGTCGTCGAGAGAGTTTTGGACATGAGATGAGACGATCGAGTCTTTCCCGTTGGGTTGGCTGATTCTACCATGTACTTGAGACTGTCGCTGTGAAAACTTTCTCTCCCTCCCTCCCTCCCTCGCTGTCTCTCATCGCCTCGTGTTTTCCGTCCCTCTATTTCTGTAATGTAGTTTGGTGGTCCCATACGCGAGAGTTCGTCAATAAAGCCGAATCGAATCGACATCGAATTTTTTCGTCTCACGTTGGTGAGGGCGAGATCCAGAGAATTCTTGCACGAAATTACAGCGTGATGTCACTTTTTTGGAATGACACTTATTCGACATCCCATACACAGAGATTTCTCACACGTACGTTATTAACATTTTGCATGTGTGTTTGGAAGCGACCAGCACGAACGGCCGTCTCCCCCAGCAAGAACGATGTAAGAGGTCGAAAGAAAATCGAAGGGATATCGAAATGATCAGAGACTCGGCGGGGCTGCCTCGCGATATACAATAATATACAATGTGCTTGAGGGAGCAAAAACGATTCGCCATGCGAGATGTTTTTTTTTGCGTCTGACCCTCGCGATTTGGCGCTTCCGTTTCACTGCGAAGGCTCCAGTACATTCTCCACCTACGCGTTGCCCTTCGCATTGTGACAATCTTTTTTGCGATCATCCACCTCCGGTCTTTCCCTTCCTTCCCACCGATTCGGGGCCGAGGGTGGGCGTCTTTTCGCCGAAAAACATTTTGTCAGTCACGCGTCTAGTTATTTCGTCAGCTTCCCGGCAAAAAGGCAAAATTTGCTTCGACCGAGATATTTTTAGTTCGATGAAAATTTATTATGATCCAGATCCTGTGAAAGCCCACTTTTTGCAGGCTATGATGAGCCTGAATTTTTCCTACTATTTTATCACAAAGCCGAGGCAATCTCGCTCTGCCAACGTCCCATCGTCCACCGCGCCTCTACTCAGCCCCAGTTCCAAGCGAAGCGGAGCCCAAAACCATGGGACCAAAGCAATGCCAAATGAACGTTGTACCGAGACACTTCGAGGCAGACTGCGGCATAAAAAATCCTCACGAATTCCCCCTCCAAAATTCTTGACTTCCACTCTACATTTTTTTTTTGTATTTATATAAATGCAACTGAATTGGACGTTTTTCGTGCTAGGATTGGATCTAATGGCAAAAGAGAGCGAAAGATTACGAGACGCTGGGAGTATTAGCCCGGAATAGACAAGAGGTCTTATAAGCATAGCGCGTCGGGTCCGCGTTTCCTTTTCGAATAAATCCAGACGATTCATTCGGAAGGTAGCCCCCGGAACGGAGCTCGCAGTAACGTGGCTTTTCGTCTTTATACAAGCTTCCACATACAAGCGTAACCTCACTCATATGGACAAAAAGTTCCACACACTCGTATGTTTATGTGTGGATGTTTCCTTTATCGTTTGCCAGTACTTTTATAGCCTCATAAATGTTACGAAGTGTTATACTGCCACTACCGGCTGTAGGTACGTGTATATACGTGCATATATATCACGCTCTTGTATAAGTATAAGGGCGTACGGTGCGAGTACATTGGAATAGTAAATATGGCTTTTGGTCTTAGGACTTTGACGCGTATATACGTAACAGCCGCTGGTATGACCGGGCCCAACGGAGCTGTAGCTGTACAGCCGCGTTGCACGTTCAATTGTTCGTGATAGCGTGAGCGAGTCCATCGGACTCGCGCCCTTTTGACGCATGCAACTGCTATAAAAATGGGAAAAAAATAAATGAGAGGAGGAAAAAGGAAAAAGCTAAGAAAAACTAACAGCCACGTGTACACACGGACACTGCCACAGTGTGTGTGTGTGTGTGTGTGTGTGTGTGTGGTTACGTAAGAGATGGACATAACGCGGTAAGAGACATTAGGGATACGCGCGGTTGCGATAGAGAGGAGAAACAGGAAAAAAAGCTATTCCCGCGTTTTAGTCGCCATAAATTGTTATCCACGAGGATCACATTGCGGTCTCGAGGCTTTTAAAAACTTCCCTTTATCAGTTCGGCTTTGTAAGAATCGAGAGTTTTTTTTCGCTCGTCGAACTTCATCCGAGCACGTACAATTTATTCGGATGCGCGCAAATATTGCAATACGAAAATTGGCTTCATGATGAAACATTGAAATATTCGAACCGCAATTTTTTGCAGTCCCACTCCCTTGGCAACGCGCTCATCAGCCTCGAGTGATCACAGCTTTCTTACGGGTCCAGTATTTTGGCGTAATTTTGTTTTTTTTCGAGTGTTTCCAGCGATTCGCGAGTGAGAAAGGAAAAGAACGCTCGAAAGTCGAAGAGACAAAACATCCTCATATCCGTGTTCAGCTGCAGGATCGCGCTCCGATAATATCCCGGGAGAATGTGTCTCAGCGAACCAATAATACCACACCCGGGAAACAAGCTAAGAGATTCCGACGTGCATGTGCACACACCGGGCTTGTGTAAGTGTGCACAGAATTTCCGAGTCGCCGCGCCGTTCGAGGGGAAAAAAATCGAAACAATCGTGGCGTATTGGTTTCTTGACTTTGCCACTATCCTGTGTATAAAAAGGCGGAGACGACAGAACCAGCACCCTTCTATTCCACTCCTCCTTGCACGGACTCGGACTTTCGTTGGGGAAAAGTCAATTACCCGCATTTCTCGTTTCACCCTCTACCACAATACATTCATTCACATACAGATGTATAGCGTTTCTCTTTATCGCTGTATGTATGTGTACGTTATGTATTTGTACATGGCGAAGCGCGTGTCCGCAACACCCCCTATATTGTTACAGAACCGTTTTGTGGAGCGTGGAGATAGCGGACGTGTGCGAAAAATCTTTGTACCTTTTTTTCTCTCTCATTCTCTCTCGCCCCCCCCCCCCCCCTATATTTCGTGGAACGAGGAAAAGGTCTCGTCACGTGTTATTACGTGATACAATCGTGTACAAGAGGCATTTTACGCCAGGCAAAGAGTGAAACACGTATCACTTGCATTTTCGGAAAATTGGCTCGTTAGTTTTTATTCTCTGCTTTTCACGAATGCGATGAAAATATATTAAATTATCTTCGAATTTCAGCCAACAGGCCTTTCGAGATCAAATCGATCGAGCGACACCAAATGACGATCGAAACTTTCCGGCTGAATGAGTCACCAAATTTTGGTCTCCGGTGTCGTCTCCGCGGAGACCGTCGCCAAGGGACGGGTTATCGAGGACGAGCATTTAAGGGATTAAGGCCAAAAAGAGCCGGACTCCGAATCGATGCTTTTACGACAAGTTGACAATAAGTTTATTCAAGAAGTAACTAATTCGAGGTTCGACGACACCACGAAAACCTGGACGTCAAAAGTGATGCGACGAAAGCTTCTCCATTTTGTGGTGCAAGGCTTTGGCGAGCCATGTTGCACAAATGTCTCTGCACATTTCTCGTCGGGTCAGACGGATTCTGATAAGGCAGTGATAACATGCGCGTGTAATCGGAGAAGGGCGCGGTCGATTACTTATTAGCGTGTCTGCATTCGGCGTGTGCAGTATACAAAATCGCGTTATCGGCAGGGAGAGCCAGCGAGAGCGAGAGAGCGAGGAATGGGGATGGTGGAGAACGCTGGAGGTGAGCGAGTACACGTGTGAGAGAAATCGACTTGGCTGTAGCGAGGGTGCCATGTAGATGCGCATATAAAGCGTGTACATAACCTGGTGAACCCGGGTTCAAGTGCGGGATCGCCTGTGATTAGAGGCCACCGAAATGGATGAACCGTTGGTTGGTTAATTTTCAATTATCTGAAGCGCACAGATAGAACCGAAGTACACACGGTGATGATGCGCGCATTCTCTCTGCGTCTGCCTTCCTCCCCATTTCTCTCTTTCTCCTCCATTTCCGCTTGGCCGTGCTGTGTCGGCGAGGACGCACTCAACGCTAACACGATTCTCTGTTTTTCTAGTAGATTGTGAAAGCTCCGCTGTGCTGACTTCCCAGACGAATAAAACCGTGGGAAAGAAATCAAACGTGAAAATAATAATAATAATAAAAAATCCGAAACCAAATTCGTGACCCTCGGTCCACACGTCGGTGCGGTTTATCAAAAAATTATGTGCAAAACGGGTGCGCTGGTGCAGCAACGTCGTATGTTTCACGATAACTTCGAAGTTTCGAGTCCGCGCAGATTGACACCAGCTTGTTCCTCGCTTTTTTCGTTCGAAGCATCTCACCTACACAAACGTTTCATAAACTCACAATACGCCCTTCTGCTTCTCACTTAAATCCAAATTTGCAGGGAGAATCCCTTCAGCACAGTTTCGGCTGATCATCAGCTCTCCTGATTGGACACAGTCACGCGTAGCTCGAGGCAATTAAAGCTTCGGGGCTGATGGGCCTCTCACACCTCGTGATTCTCCTCCACATACATAATTCATTTGTCCAATATGCACATGCACATACGTGCGGTAGATAAAATATAAAAAAAAAGCACAAATGAAAAAAGCGAAAACGACAGAAGCAATAACAACAACGATCTCGAGTTATGAATAATGTGTTTCGTGTCGATAGGGGCTCCGCAATTTTACTAGTGAATAGAACTGCTGATGACTTTTTAGCAATATCCTCTCTGTTTGTTCAACGCGATGCTGCGATATCGGTGCGAATGTTTCGTACCGATTACGTAATTTGAAGCAATGCTGCTGCCTCTTGTAACGCAACACTCGGCAATCAAAATACTCGGCCCCGCGTCCGCTGAACGCTGAATAATGAGAATTATTGATTTTGACGATTCGTTGATAAAAAAAGCTGATCAGTATTATTAGCTCTGTGCGGAGATAGTATATCGCGAACTGCGCGAGGGTGAAACGGGCAGATATGATAAAAATGAAAACGAGTAATAATTGCGGGCTTTATCGAGGACGAAAATTAACTCATCTCTGGAGAACGAAGCTCTGTGGGGCATTGAAAATTTTTCACACGCCTCGGGGACCCTCGCGCGCCCGTTGTGCGCGAATTTTGTGTATGAAATTTGGATAAGCGATTAAGTATCGGCGAACGGAATACGGTTAGTTTGAAAAATGGGTTTAATGAGCCATTTGAGAATATAAACATAATTCATCAGGATGTTTAAAAAATCTGTCGCCCCTCCCTCAGAGGAGAATAACTTTACGAAGTTATTCGCTTTTCAGAGTGTACCATTTTTACAAAATTTATATTAAGCTTTCGTCTTTTTCTGGAGTAAAAGGAGGAGAGCTGCTCCCGAGGGAAGGACACGGTGCTTATTTGCTCCGGTCGACTCCGGCGGATTAAGCACCTTCTCGGCCACAGGTGCATCGTTCGGGTCAACGGAGAAAAATAGCTGCTAGAGTTTGCTCCTCTTGCTCCTGTTTTCCGTAGACTCTGGCTACCTAACCGTTATAAATACACAAAAATTCACGTACGCAGTTGCATTATGTGCAAAAGATTCGCGGAGCTCGTGGGAGGGGGTGGGCCGAGGGAGAAATTATCGTATCTGCCGGGGCTTTAATGCATGCCAAGAGTTTACCACCCTTGGCCTCCCCCTCCTCGGCATCCGTCGACCCGCGATCCCTTGTACAGGGACGACCTTACAGGGCGCGGCCTTCCTTTTAAATTAGAGCTGTTTCTCCTTCGTGCGATTGTTGTTAACGTTTTTTTTCTCTCTATTCCCGAACGCGGTGCTTACAACGGAACTGTACGCCGTACAAATCTCGGTGGCCCGCGTACTTCACTCGAAGCCTCGCTCCCTCTCTTTGGAAAAGCTTCAGACTTTCCGCATACGCGATATACGCGACGTTTCAGACCCTACAATAGAAATCCCAGCGGTGCGACGACCGCTACCCTTTCTCATCCTCTCTCTCGCACATGGAATGGCCCATAAGAGAGTAATATTTTAATATTACGCAGTTACGTACCAAGCTCACTGAGTTTTTCATCGTGTTTTCCTTTTTATCTCGCTCCCTTCCTCCCACTTTCTTCTCCCTGGCTGCCTTCCGTCCCTTCTTTCTCTCGCAACAGTCTTTCTGCTTTTCTGTGCTTCCGCAGGCAGCTTGAAATATGTAGCTTGTAGGAGAAATGGGAGGATTAATGCGTTACTTTTTTCCCTTAAATTACGAATCTTGATCCGCCGTCGTAGTTTTTTTTTTCACATATTTTCTACTGCAGTCACGTGGCAATGATAGTCTTTATTATTTATCGCACACGGTTGGACATATCTCGGGTGTGCGATGCATAGATTTCAGGAGCTCCTGTAAAATGATAAATTTTCTGTTGTCTTTATTCTTGTGCTATCCGAATTCATTCCGTTGAAAAACTTTCTACGGTCAAAAAAGTGTCTGCGGGTTCCAACGCGGTCCTTTTCGAATACGCAGTAAGTCTTGATATTTTCTTGGAACTTTGTGATCCGCTGAGGTGAATTGATCGTTGATTTTTTTCAACCGAGTCCACCGCACTTATTTTGTCAACTCGTCTTACATTGTCCAACCGCCAAAGATTATTCTTCTTTCTCATACTCCGGGCAAATATCTCGTCCCGTTTAACAAAGCACGCTGAGAATAAAAATATCGTATATTTAGCGCAGCGATTCGGGGCGAGTTTTTGGAAGCACCGTCGCCGTGTAAGAACGGGCCGTTTCGTTATTGCGCTAATGTAGCGTGAACGCAGCTTTGAATTTTCCACTTAACCTCTTTTCCAATGTCATAAAGTGCTGCACTGACGCGCTCGTGCACAATTGGCAAATAAGAGGCATTACTTACTTGTGTAACGAGTGCATAATGTTAACTGTAATGGTCTCGTGTACTCAGAGGGATGTATAGCGAAACAATGTATAACGAAGCATGCGAAAAGCACTTTCCCATTCCGCCCATTGGTCGTTTGGAAATACACTTGCGACTGTATACACACACTCGTACACAAGCCCACACCGACGTGCAGAGTGTAAGCCAATCTCTTTACCCATCTACCTTCATTTTTCACTCCTTTCTTCACGAGAGAACACGAGAGTCTCTCTATCTCGTTAGAAACAGGATATCCTTCCCTCCCGACATGATAAGTAATTCCCGTAATTTTTTTTTCTTCCTCATCGCGAAATTGCGCGGAGTTGCGTCATGAGTATAGCACGTCGTACCCTTTTCCGTCTTCCGCTTTGTCTTCTTCGTTCCTGTCTTTCCCAAGACTTCTCGTCGTCGTCGTCGTCGTCGTCGTCGTCGTCGTCGTCGTCTTCGTTCTTCTCGTTGCCGTGCTTTTCTCCTCCTCAGCTCCGCTTCATCCACGTGTATATACATTTACACAAAAGTGCGCATACGTGTGGGTGTGTATATGGGCTGATGGTAGATATCAGGCCTCTTCCCCGGTTACAAGACGATTATTAACACGTCGACCAGACCCACTCTGCGCTACGTGACATTCACCAGCGAGGCGAGCCTTGGCTATATACCTTTGGGACATTATTCTTTCCGTTAAAATTGAGGAAACTTGTAATCGGACACTTTCCAGAGGTACATACATAAATGAGGTATTATGGATCACTCGACGGAGCCGGCGTCCATCACGCTTCATTATGCTTTTCGTTTTCGCCTTACTTAGCGCTGGTGTATGGTGACCCATTAAAAATACTTTGTCGTAATACCCAATTCTTCTTGAAAATCGTTCAATCCGATTTTCAGGTTTTCTTCCCTCGTAGCCCTCTCGTTTTCCTCGGTTATACGGCACGATGTACGCGCGTTGAATTCGAGACACGCTATAATAAATCCTCCGGGGATGTCCAGTTATGCTTGAACACGACGAAGCAACTTTCGCCGTTATTCAATTACGGATCATTATTTATTTCGCTCCTGTACCCCTGCATGTTTCTTTTATCTCAGGTTTTTTACGCTCCCTTCCCTCTACTGTAGCTTCGAGTCACTAATTTTTTTAGCTCCTCGGAGACTCCCAAGAGCGGTGTCCAAAGCTACTCTTATACCTAATTCACTATGGTGGCTGGAGCTTTCACGCGGGGGGGGCAAAAAGGTTTGGCGAAGCTGGCTCAAAACTCGTTGCCATATTGGAATGAATTCAGTCGGTTTAGCACCAATAGAAACTCTCATGAAATCACATCTCTCTCTCTCTCGCTCTCTCACTGATCACTGGACGAGCCACCGAGTGATTAAGCGGTTATCGATTCGAGCTCCGTCTCAGCATTAGATTCTAAACTTCGATAACGACCGAAAGCGCACATTGACCGCGAGCGCTGATTGGTCAGCGATTAATTATTTTTGTAATTTGGCTGCTCAGCGAGCTGGTAAATTTTCTGCAGGGATACGAGTTTTTTGATTCAGCAGTGATGTAGATTCACTCGGTAAGATCATCGCACTCTCTTTTACTCTCAATTCGCGATGCTAAGTTGCAACGAGTCGTGCCATCCGCGCTCCTCTACTTCGAGTGCAGCAGCTGCGCTCGAATCGTTTTCATAACGACAAATATATTTACCGTTCATATTATGAATCTACGCATATACACACGGAAAGGTAGGACGCAAGAGGGATCAAAGTTCGCGATTGGCCGCGCCGAACGGTTGACGCGACGAGACAGTTCGGTAGCGAATTCCTAAAGGCCAAAAACGCTGAATTCAATTATCGGCCGTTTTGCCATGTCGGGTACAGTTGCCTTGGTAAATACGATTCGTCGCGAGGCGGTGGAAGAAAGAGAGAAAATAGAGCGAGAGTGGTAGCTGCGCGGGGACACAGTGGACGAAGTACGAAATGAAAAGCATCCGCAGCGGGCTAGGGTTAAAAGATGCAATTACGTTTTTGCACCCTCAAACCGTCGCCACCGCTTTCCAGAGAGTTTTGCGTGTCCGCATCCTTCTCACTCTTTCCGCTCTCGCGTCGTCAATCCGACCCTCTCTCCTTCCATTTTCCCTTTTAAAGACGAATTCTTGCGATAATTAAATGTCATTCAGTCGTGACGTTCATTAAGCGGTTGGCTTGTTTTGGTATTCCTACCTTTTCGTCTCTTGTTCGATCCCTCACTCTTTTTCCCATTTCCAGGTTACTTTCCGTTTGTTTGCTTCTCTAATTATCTTTCCTTACAATAATAATTTATCTACGTGAGATAGCAAAAAGGAGAATAAACCGAAAGAAACGAGCGTTGATGATTTATTGGTAATTCCAAATCCGCTTCGATTTTATACATTGTGATTTTGTACATTTGCAATACGGTCGGAAAAATCGAATAAATAGAGAGGCAGATAAACCTTCGTATATTTTCTTAGCAGAGAGAATAAGAAATTTACTGTGCATGGAAATGTGAGATATCGCATCGCCGCGTCAACAGCCCGCACTTTTTCGCTGAGCTTTTTTTACTCATACTTTGTTTGTGTATCGGCAAAGGTGAATGTTTATGCGAAAGGATGCGAAGGTGGACAAACGATGGGGTTGCGGTCGATCTCGCCGTAGTCTCCATTCTCTCAGGCCGGTTTTCTCCGCGCAGCTTTTGCGAGTTCGTTCACCGAGCGGCTGGAATGGATTTTATGTTTTCGATATAACTGGACCACTCTCTTGAATGGCCGGGTCGTTCTCAGGGTCTAAGGTGTGATATAACTCGTCGAAGAAAACGACATAGTCTGGCGCCTTGTACAGTTTTCTCTCCGGGCATTTTTCTCTCGATCATTCTATCTTCCTTCCTCGCCTTGGGGCATAAGGAAAACGGGTCGACGATGACGACGACGACGACGACGATGAGAACCGACCGAGAGTACGGTGTACCTTCCCGAGAAAAAAAGTCCCGAGTGGTACTGGAGGATAGGGGTAGGCAAAATGTAGCGCGTTTCTCGCCGGAGGGAGATTGAAGAAAAGAACGAAAGTAGAAGAAGGATATTGAACAATAGTTCTTCTCGAAGAATTTATTCAATATAGTTATACTCGAATATACAGATATGTACGAACACCGTGCGCAGCACATTCGTCGGCTGCTATCCGTTTTCCTGTCATGGGATATCATTCTCTTACAATTTTATGCAATTTTATTTTTTTCTTCCATTTTTAAAATAGTATCATCGTCAATGGCTTATAATTACTGGTGCAAAAAATGATTTTTCTCGCGTCAAATTTACTGTGTTTGTAACTGAAGATTGTTGGCTACACCTCGATGGACATTCGTTTGGAGAAGAATTTTTCGGCGTAAGAATTTGATTAACGACTCAACTGCCCCTTTTCTATGTCAAATGCCAACGTTACAAAGTCTCTTTTCAAGATAAACATAAATTATTCTTTTTCAGTGTTTCGAATGAACGTTATCATTCGGTGCGTATTTAATCAACGGGCGAGAGTGCCCTCGAACTTTATTGCATCTTCCAAAAAGTTAATCGAAGCCAACATTATCTGCTGGCATAGTTAATATCACGTCTCGCAGCTTCGGAACGAATAACATCTCTGTTGAAAGTTGGCAACTCTGCGACATTTACGACTCTTGTAATGAGCGATGAAAGTGTCGTTATCCTTTCTTATCCAGACGTTTATATAGTCACAAGTTTGAGGATTGCGAGCAATAGTATGTTCCGTCCTGGCAGATTGGTTACGTCCATAAAATATGGCGATGTTCGAGTACAGTCATTTGGCTTTTGATATTCTTTACGTGTTTCTCTTCCATATTGAACTCGTTGAGCTCTCTATTTTTATCATCACAGATTTTTAATGATTTTCAATCTTTTGGCTCGTGCACTTTCGTACTAAAATACCGAAATAAAATGAAATTAGTGGAGGAGAATGAGAGCCCGGAGATTTCGTTGATTTTTAAAAAACTCATTTCTCTCTGTGGATTGTACTTGGGGCGATGGACCGTCGGGGTCGGTTAAAAAAGTTCACTCACGTGTCTAAGTGTGCTTAAATGTTGTGTCGCGCGGGGCTTTCGCCCAAAAGACCGGAATTTTGATACCCACTTGTATATTTATTGTTATTTTAACGTAAAAATTTCACATGACTGGCATCCTCGTCGTTTCAGGCCTGGTGGAAGCTCGCGCACCAAGCTTCAACATACTTTGAAACAGAGCGAGAGAGAGAGAGAGAGAGAAAGAGAGCGGAGTAAAGAATTGGATGGGTGCACATGGTGAAAATATATATAACCGGGAATACATCGCCCGACAACGGAAGAGAGCGCTATAGTATTTACCATGTGGAAAACGCGTCGTCCTATTTCTTTTTATTTATTCCTTTCTCTCTTCCCTACTCGCTTCGTCTCCCCCGACCTTTCAAGAGTGTCTGCTGTTTTTCCGCTAGGACTCCGCAATTCTTCAGCCGCGAGTGTTCTTTTTCGCTCGTTTCTCCGTAGCTTCAACCCCCCTGCGAATCCACCGCGGCAGTGCCACTATTTGATCGCCATTCTTTCCAGGGATATATCTCCCTGTTTTCTTCCTTCAAATCCGCCGCACATGTATCCGTTCTCGCAACGTGCCCCAGTGTCGTTTCGCCCGTGGGTGGGTGAGGCGTGAGCCAATAAAACGAAGAAATTACCACTGCTTTTCTCCCTCGAGTATTTAACCGTTAATTGTGAAAGGATCGAAGAAAGGGGGCGTCTGAAGAATCGATTGCGGCGTCGTCGCGCATGCACCACAGCTGTTTGACGATCATTCCATTCCAGGATCAAACTATTAAAGGTTTTTTTTATCACGAGGATTGCAGAGGTTGGGAGCCTCGAACTATTCGCTAAATCTGATTACGGGACGAGCCCTATTTTAATGGGTATTCGATGCAATATTTCCATTGATCGCTCGAGCCATCAACTTCTTTCTTCTTCACGGAGAGCGAGAAAAACTAGTTTGACAGGAAAAATTGTGTGCACATATACAAGTCGCATAGACATTGGCTAGAGCGCGAGACTTCAAGTGCTGGGCAAATTCCCATGGCACGTTGACGAGGTTAAAGGAAACCCTGTGCATTGCACGACGAAGCGCGCACACTGCGACTCCGGGCTGGGGTCAGGAAGCACAAGGGATTCGCTTGGACATGTATAAACGCGCTCCTGTTTATTTTCCGTTGCACGAAACAGGTAGGAATGCCCGTGTTTCCATTGTATGCCCACACTCGTCGGAGCATATGAACAAATGCTCGCATGGAGAGAAAGGTAGAGTTATAGTGGCCGAGAGAAAGAGAGGGAGAAGGGGAGAACGAGTGAGAGGTCAAAGGTTGAAGGGGGTAGGTAATGGTAGGGGGTAGTCATACAGGAAAAGACGTTGAATAAAAGAGTCGGAAATATAAAGGCTAAAACGAGAGAATGAAAAAGCGGGACTAGTGGAAAGCCCGGGGGGTTGGAACGGCGCGACTGGAACGAGTCGGGATGCTGCTATGCTGGGGACCAGAGAATGAGAGAGAGAGAGAGAGAGAGAGAGAGAGAGAGAGAGAAGGAGAGGGACGGAAACTTCTGCTTCAAAACGTGCATATTTGCGGTCGACATTTTTATAATTCCATTATCACAAGCCTTATTTCTTTTATCTTTTATTTCTGGATTTATTTTCTTTTTTTTAATCCTCCTTCCCCCATTTCTATATTCTCTCTTTCTCTCTTAAACGTTTTCACTCCCGGTTTGGTCACCCCAGATTCACGCAACGCGACGCTGCCCAAGTTCCTTGGTAAATACGGAAAATCTTTTTTCTCCTCTCGTTTTGCATTTAAAAACGTTTTTATTTAGGTTTCGAGGTGGCGGAACAGAAAACTCTATAAAATTGTTTGTTTCACGAGAATGCAAAATAACAGTTATATCCTGGAATTTCTCGATTCAGCGCAACTCTCTATTGCTCAACGGTGGAGTTCGAAGCACCCGGCTCAGCCAGGGATTCGTCCTCCAAGTAGCGATGTCCGATTGCGATCAGACGCCAAGCACATTTTTACGATTACTCAAATGCGATTGCATCCAAATGTACTGCGAGCTCCTCCGCGCCCGTTTTCGCTCATTTCCTCGGGGCATATTTTCCCGAATTCTCATGCGCGTATTAATCGCAGACAATCGGTACGATCGAGGCATCCGTAGCCGGCAAACTTTTATTGCCCTTTTTCAGAACGCGACTCTGGCTTGGAAGCATTAATATTGATAAAATTTGGCCCGGACTCAAATGCTTTTTCCTCGAATTACGAGATCCTAGGGATCTAAACAAATAGCAGTTTGTAGAGGGAAAACTAACTCGTTGAGCTACCGCGCTTACGATAACGTTTGACTCCGCTGCACCAAGTTGACCCCCGCCAACGGCCGGGAATGCTATAAGATGGTTTACAGTACCGCAATCGCCGCATAGCTCTGCCCCTGTTTGCGCTCTTTCACTGTTATTCCTTGCGGCAGCTCGGGATAGTCATCTTCCGCACAGAAGACATTAGCTTCATTGTGTGCGTTTGCAATTCATTATTATCTTGAGCCTGAGTCTTGTCTCGGTGCGGGGAGCGGAGGGGGGCGGATACGAATAGAAAATAAGCTGGATCACAATTTCTCTGTCTCTTTCCACTTATTTTCTTTACAATTGTAAACGTTCTCGCGTATACGATAATACCGACGGATAACGGATTGACGCTTCGTTATGCCAGTCTGGACGATAAATACCGACGTCCCCGCACCCTCCGCTTCTCTCCCCGCACTCCTACAAACTGCTCCGGTTACCCTCGTCGCGGCCACGGTTCGCGAAGCTCGTCGCTTGAATTATTTATGCAATTAGGCGTTTACTGTATTTTCATACACGCGTGCACGTGCACGCTCGCACACACGCACGTGTAACGCTCGCTCGACTATGGCAGCAGCGATATGCATTAAGCAGAGCACTTGCACCAACGGCGAGACGAGTGTATTACTGTATTTATCATCTCGCGGTCCAACAAGCCGCGAGATATCCTCATTCGGAATCTGACTTGATTCGCCCCCCCCCCCCTCCCCCTCCTCCTACTCCCGCCGCTCCGCTTTCTCTGTCGTATTCATATACGTGTCGTACAGCCTCGTCCTATTTTCTCACACCTTCTACCCACCGCGTTATCTGCTCGCAATCACTCTTTACTCCCGCTCGAACGAAGAGGTTGAACGAGAAAGAGAGAGAGAGGGTCGTACGAGAGCGAAAGAGAATGGGAAGTGAACGGGATCCCTGTATTTCCTGTGTTTCCAGGATTAACCGACCAATAATTCGAGTCAATATACAATCGACGATTGCACGGTTTGCGTGTACCGCGGGGTCTATGTATTGCTACGAAAATGGCGTTGTACATGTTCTATTTGTTTATGAAAATGGAGGATCGAATAGAAGTCAGAATTGGTTAAATTAGATTTTTCGAGATTGGAGCAGTGGCCGAGTGTCTGTCTAAATCAATTGTGTTCTCTGCATGGACCGTTGGGGAGATCGTTTTCGCGCGATCCCGGAGGTAAAATCATTCGGGGTTTCCCCGTTGATTGCCTTTTTTCTCTGTCTTCGTTTTTAATCGATTCTTCTCTGCTGCTATTGTATTTACTTTTTCATCTCGCGAGAGCGTTCGCAATTGTTTCTTCTTCATTGTTTTAATCTATGAAGGAATTCTCTCTCTCTCTCTCTCTCTCTCTCTCTCTCTCTCTCTCTCTATATCCACAAAACGTGGATTTTCATCTGGTTTTTATCTCCCGACGATCGGGGGGCCCCTGTAGCTCGATGAAAAACTGCCAAGTCTCTCGTCGGATTAACACTCCTGAAGAAGAAGTATACTGAAGGAAATGCTAGGAAGGCCGCAAAAAAGACGTATAAGAAAATGGCGAACGAGGAGAGGAACGGGCTTCGGTGAACACCAGCACGAAGGTGCTCCCGCTACGAGTAGCCTCGGAGAAAGAGAGAAAGAATCTGGGATGATCCGTCTCTACGTGACCGGTGATTTCCGTGAATTATGCCCCGTTCGTTTTCTCGTTTCGCGGCTGTAATCGAGACCGGATGGCTCTCGCGCGGCACACGCCAGATCGCGTTTCTAAAAATCGCTTTGGGGCACGAGAGCGCCACGAAAAATCGGCCGTTTACCTTCTCTCCGTTATATATTTTTCCTTCTCCTTTTCTCCCATATTCTCTCCCCGCTCTCTCTCTCTCTCTCTCTTTCTTTTCTCATCGACTCGTCGCTGCTTTATGATCTAATTGTCGGCCGCGTTGCAGTCGCATTTGAGAAGTCAGGGGCGAGTAGGATACTGCGAGAGGCGATCGGGAAGCATCGCTTTCAAAATAATCAGAGAAAAAGATAGGATATGTGAAGAAAAAAAAGGACGCGAGAGTTGTCTGTGATTTTTGATTTATTCGGAAAAGACTACAGAAATCCACGCACCAATCAATGCATTGTTTATTTTTTTGAAAATTTGTACATTCGTTTAGTTCGTTGGATAAAAATCGAAACGTTAGTTTCATATTTCGCAATATTTTTCATCCCGCCAAGTGTCAATTTGTAGGGAAAAATTGAAAAATATTTTTTCCCAATTAACAGTTCGAGGGGGAATGAATTTCAACAGGATAACCTACCACGGATTTTCCACTTGATTTTTTCATTTGCCGCAATTCGCTGGATATCCGTGCACGCGATATACTTTTCATTGGAAAATAACCGGATGAGGTTCATTGAAATTGGAACAGGTCTCAACGTATTCCGCTGAGCTTCGATATTACATTTTTGGTTTGTTAAAAACGTAAGTTCTGCTGGAAGGTGGGAAACCACGACTCTCGTCCACGGTAAATTTCGAACGAGAACGCTATTTCAATCAATTCTAGCACAAATACAAATTCACATAAATTCGTATCCTTTCATTCGGCGGGTGTAATGTTCCCAAGGGTTGGTCTCTGGCAGCGCTGCAGTGGCGCCCTCCTGCGCTGTGGAAATCAGATTTCACGGGAAATTGAAGAACGTGGGCTTGGAACGGTGCCAGCAGGCTAGTAGAACGTTTCCCGAATGCTTCGCGAATGTTAGGGCGCGTGCATGTTTGTAGATAGTAACAGCTCCTTCTTAATTTATATGCTTTTTTTTTTCAAGACGAAAAAGGAAAGAGTTGTTGAGCTGTAGTTATGCAAGCGATTACCATTTGAAGGAACATCCCATTTTCATGATTGCATCCGCAAACTTTAATCGTTCAATTCACCATCGCTTCTTTCGGGGACAGAATGTTATGGGCACTTTTTAATAGCGGTACTGAAGGCAGTTATCAAGACCCCTCCAGTTCAGTATTCATATAATTAGTTAAAATCCTTAAGAAAGATCATGCGTCACTTGTCATTCAAAAAAGCAACTGAATTTTTTCCTCTTTTGATGATCAAAGAAACGATTAAAATTTATTCTCGCAATTATTAAAATTATGTGTAATTTAGTTGTTCAGATTGATAAATTTTTAATACAATTTTACATTTATTTATTTATTACAATTATTGATTATTTATTTATTATTTATTATTTATTTTTCAGTTATTAATTATTTATTTAAACATTTTCGTAGTAAAATCGTCAAGCAAAATGTGACAACAGGCATTTTCTATTAATATGCGCATGCATGTCTATATTTTAAATCAGCTGGCTCATGGTGTTGTCAAACTTTCCACCGTTTGTGTCATCACTCGTCAACCTCAAATAAGTGTTTTACTTTTTCCATTCCCAAGTCATTTTCATCGGTAACAAGACTTTCTCAAGACATCATTGATATCTAAAAACACTTTATTTTCTTATTCTCGTTTTTGGCTCTTTAAAGTTGGGAGGATCCTATTTCATTAAATCCAAATCGTCGCACAGAAAGTGTGTGCCTGCCATACGAGTAAAACCCTTCAAAAAATGTGATTTTCGTTAATTGTTTTCTCGACAACTAGACCGTAGATCCTATAATAATTCCGAGAATAGTTGGAATTTTCGATTTCCATTAGATTCGCGTCAACTTCCTTAATACGATAATGCTGATAGGCACATTAATTACCGTCGTTTCGTGGGTCAATTACATTGATTAATTCCAATGTAGATACGGCCAGAAGAATTTCCAGTGAAAAATCTGTTCGACACCATTCCCGAAAGATCAATTAATTCAAGAATTTAATAAACGATTTCATTCGAGGAGAGTAAGACGATGTTCTATCGTTTCCATGCGAAATTTATTTTGTACGAATACTCCATTAATCATCGTTGAACAATTATGGAAAATTGTTAACAACGTCTGGGTTGTAAGGACGTTCACATGTATATTGCTCTGCTGCTGACTCTGCCTACGAGTAATCTCTAACGTACAATAGTGTTCGTAATAGAGCATTTGTGTTTCGTAACAACCAAGAGAAAATGAGTCACGGTGATTAATCGTATTATTAATAAAAGTTTCAGGCGCAGATCACCGCGTGTCGTGATGCTTGTTTTGGCCTCTGGAAAATTCATATGCGGAATTCAGACATTTGAAGACGTTCTACATCCAGTGCAGACAGCTCGAATCCTATCATTTTTCAATAAGAAGGTAAGAGACTACAGAAATTTACTACTTTTTTATACTCGTTCTATCTTTCGATGAGGCTGATTCAGTGTTGAAAAATAATTTTAGTTTATCTTGGAAGTCGTGCAATGAGTAGTGCAGGAATCGTTCTTTATACGAAAGGACTGTAAATTATTCTTCAACTCTGTTTTGATGACTTAATCGATCGTATAATAATTCCGTCGCGGCGACGTGACTACGAATTTAATGACAGTCTTATTGTAATTCCTGTGCCGAAGCACCTTTTTCTCTTTCTTTCGGTCTGCACAGTTTCATTCTCTGTTTTTCACGTTTTCCCTGTTCTCCGGTACCGTAATCTTTATTTGCCGACTCAAGTGCCATTGGATTTTCTAAATCTGCAAGAAAAGCGGGCAGAGGGTTGCAGCTTTTCAACAATTGTCGAATCTCGAGGTGTTTCTTCGTATCAACTACGTGAACGTACTTTCACGATTAATGTCTCTTATCGCAAATAAATAATTCTATTCTTTGTGGTTCCCACGCCTGTTTACGAATTCGCTTCGTGTCCAGGGGGAAAAAGCTTCGTTGATATATAATTGAGCTTCGTCGATCGTGGTGAAAAGTTTGAATTTTTATACCGCTTACTGGGTCCAGTGCAAACACGGTGGTTATCGAAAAACTTGTTTTCACGAAAACCTCGTCGATCACTAATTTTCGTTCGCCACATGAAATGAAGAGGGCAATTTTCGCAAAAAAATTTGCCAACTCGTACAACTGTGGCTTCCAGAAAATGTTTTATTACATTCTTTTTGAAAATCATCACGAATTATGGAACCTTTTTTTTGCCTCAATGCCTTCTTTCTACTCTCGTGTCACAGTGAGCATAGTAAAGAATTCGTTATGGAGATAACGGTGGTCTGGACTTCTCGACAAAGTACTCGATGTTTCAGAATTATCGCAAAGACGATAAAATACCTGGCAGAACGTCCAGTCAGGGATATTATGAACGGTAATGGTGTACGATGATTGAGAGGAGCGTTCGGAGTAAGCTGGCATTCGATCGCTCCTTGCGAACTTTGGAGCGTATTTCTATAAAACTGATAATGGGCATTGAAAAGTGTGTGGATAACGATTTTTTAATCCGTAAGATTGTATTAGTTTTACGTCGATATTCGAATGTGGCGATATACGAAAAACTCGTTTATAAAATGGTCGGGAATGCATAGCGAATAGAATAAAAGTGATCGGCGGTTGTTGGGGAGGTAAATTGAAGAAATTGCGGTTTGGATATCACAAAATGTAGGGCGATTGCTATTTCGAAATGAGAGGGTCGCTTTATTGAAACGCCCATTTTCTTCTCACCACGACTATTGCTTGAGTTTGCTGGTGCCCGCTGCGGCCCGCATCGCTGGATACAGCGGCTTTTCTCAAGAGAACAATTAGCATATTATTCGATATCGCCCAATGGAAATGACTTCGGTGGAGGAGAAGGCTTCTCGCGATACGTACCGGATACTGTGTTTAGTGCTCGGCCAAACGAAAAGTGAACAGAAGAGCTTATATATTCAGCGAGATAGCTGCATTGAAGAGCAAACCGCAAAAGGGAGTGTGAATCCCGATAGCTATTTCAGACTGCACTGGATACACTTAACTTTAAACCCAAAAGGAAAGAAATGTCATAAAGAACGAAAGTGGCCTGCTGCTGTATCGAATTTTCGTTCCTTTTCTCCCTCCAAGTTGTTCAAGTCGCTTTCGTACAATATTTTTCGCTCTTCTTATTCCCATCTGCGAGTCTTCTTTTCAGTTGAAACTATGAACGTATTGGTTCTTCGTTATATTGGTCGGTGGAATTTAGTATTGTGAGATATTATTACAACAAAATTCTTAATATCGAATTACACGCGAGATTGATTTTTCTATTGACGCTGCTCAACAACTTTGCAATAATTCAATAGACAAAGAAATTATTTTTATACGATTATTTCAGAATAATTGACATCGGATAATGCAATACTGCTGGAGTGAAATCAAATATTAACGAAAATCAGTCAAAATCAGATCCTCCGCATTTCCTCATAACGGAGCGGTGGAAAGAATATCAATGAAATTTAATTTCGTGGAGGTTATGTTTCTGTTAGATATGGTACGAAGTTTCCGATATTTATCTGCCGGTTCATTTTGCCCATA
The DNA here is from genome assembly GCF_019457755.1 of Venturia canescens. Classification (NCBI taxonomy): domain Eukaryota; kingdom Metazoa; phylum Arthropoda; class Insecta; order Hymenoptera; family Ichneumonidae; genus Venturia; species Venturia canescens. The sequence continues at coordinate 14,908,162 of NC_057424.1, read as the reverse complement.
ATGATTCGTCCACCCAACTTACCCGGAAGCCACAGTTATTGCGCTATAAATACCTTTATATATTGCACACACACACATATACTGACACATAATCCACCTCACTCCCTTCACCGAACAGGGTCGATACTTTATCATGAAAGTGCCTTTCCTAGTGCAGTGCCGCGATTCTATGAGATGCTTCATGCCTCTCTCGCACTCTCTCTCTCTCTTCCTTTCTTTCTACATCGACACACAGGATGTGTTCGCGAATTATCGGTGGTGCGAAAGTACAGAGCCGGCTGTTCCGGCTTTCCAGAGAAGCTTTTTGCGAAAATGAAGGGAGGAGTGTGCTGCGAAGCTCCGTGGTAGTTCAGAATGGGAAAGAGAAATCGTAAAATAGTAAAAACAAAGAAAAGAAGCAGTAAAAAATAGTGGTGGTGTGGATTATCCTGAAACACACACACACACACACACACACACACACACATTTGTAGGCTTCCCTGTTGAATATTATATCGGAGGCATTTATTTATCGATACATCGTTATTATAGTCTCTTGCACAAACGCTTAAGGTAGTGGAGGTTAGAATGGCGTGATGCACCCAGTAAGGGAGGTTCACGATTCCAGTTACACTGTTTTGTTCAACATCAAAAATAGCTAGAAACTTTATGCAGTCGTATGGTATCGATGTAAAGATTGGTGTGTTTATAGCAAACGAAAAAAATGGGAGGGGGAAGAGACGGAAGGAATGCATGTACTGCTTAATGAAAGGGGAAAAATGTGGGATGAAACTGTTCGGTTTTGTATACTAGTACGAGAACTGAGTGGACTACTTTTGGCCACTGATCGCATTTGACTATCGAAAATCGAAGTGCACAGATCGGGCTGAGCTTTTCACCACTTTCCGGTTCTCTGTAAACTGTTAACAGTTGCCACGAGAAACCACACCGATCGATTATTTACGAGGGGCAAAGAGAAAACAGCGCCGGCGAGAGAGAGAGAGAGAGAGAGAGAGAGAGAGATAAACAGAGACGGAAAGAGATTGGGGGACGCGAAGCAATAGTTGCAATCCACAGGGACATCCTTGATTGCAACACGTTACGGATTAACTAGATACCTTCTCTGCTACCCACCCTTTCCCTCTTTTCTCTCTTTCTCACTCCTTTTCCGGTTCAATCCCCTTCCGCAATTACTCTCAACGGCAGCAATCCTACATAGCGTTATCTACACCCTTTTGCTATACTCTTGTGTCGCACATCGAGAGTGCCCCGAGCATGGTTAACACCCGATAAAAAAAAGCCGATTGCTTAACTATGGTGCGCATGCAAAATTATCGATGCTGGATGAAAATTGGTGTTGAAAAAAATTTTCAAACTCTACGGATTTTAAGGAAGTTCACGCGGGTCTAATGGCTATCGAAAATTCAAACTTTAAGAGTTGAAATTTTGAATTCTGCTAGAAATATACAGTGTGCAACTATTCTCGGAATTATTGTAGGATCTACGGTTTAGTTAAAATTAAACAATTAACGAAAATCACACTTTTTAAGGGCGCTTATGGCAGGCACACTCCCTGTGCGACCATTTGGATTTAATGAAATTGGATCCCCCCAACTTTAAAGAGCCAAAAACGAGAATAAGAAAATATAATGTTTTTAGATATCAATGATGTCTTGTTACCGGTGAAAATCACTTGGGAATTGAAAATGAAAAACACGTATTTGAGGGTGACGAGTAATAACGACATTAACAGTGGAAGGTTTGAAAACACCATAAGTCAGCTGGTTTAAAATATGGATGTGCATGCGCATATAAATAGAAAATGGCTGTTGTCACATTCTGCTTGACGATTTTACTACGAAAATATTTTAACCGTTGTATTAAAAATTGTATTAATTGCAATAAATAAATAATTAATAACTAAAAAATAAATAATACATAATTGTAATAAATAAATAAATGTAAAATTATATTAAAAATTTATCAATCTCAACAAATAAATTACACATAATTTTAAAAATCGCGAGAATAAATTCTGGTAAATATGTCGAATCGGGGCTGCAGCTCAAAACTGTAACAATTTTTTTTTTACATTTTTCGTTATAAAATTTTTTTTTTTTACCGATCATCCTTAATTTCTTCTTATAACTTGCGAGGTCAGGGTTGATTCCATACTGCAATACCGTGGTGTCGTTAGAGCTAAACTTATCGTTTTCATTTTTCGTTTCTCTCGACGAATGTGAGAATTGGGGTGACGATTGAGAGGGGAAAAAAATGGAGAAAGGGGGGCAGCGCATACACACGTAGAAAAAGCGAAGGCGTACTTGATTAATAATTCGTCGGAACGAAAAGTGACCAGGACATGGGGCAAGGGGTTGCGCGCGAAAGAGAAAAAGCGTTGAGGGCTGAAATTGGTCGGTTACACCAATTCTCGATAAATTGCTTCGCGGCAAGAGGCGGACTTTTTAATTATACGCGTGAAGAGGTGAGTGCGATATCTCGTGTAAAAGAGGCTAAAAAAAACCAAAGGAAAGTGAAAAAGAAGAAGTAAAAGTAAAAAAAAAACGAATAAAGTAATGAAAAAGAGTATAAAATTAGGGGAGGAAAAGAACGACTCTGAGGGGTTGTTCGTGACGAGGAGATAGCCGTGAGCTTTGTGGTGCTGTGCTGCATCCTCGGGACGAAAATTCTTTCGAGTAAAAATCCATTTATTTTGTGCCACTCTACGTCGACCTCTGCCGCGCTCCTCGTAAAGTGTTGCTCCTCATGATCTTTTTATATTTGCCTTGTGTGCGCGCGCCTTCGAGATTTTTTGATGTTTTCCCATTATAGTACTCAGTTTTCGTTGATGATACTTTCCCATTGAGAGTCGTGATGCTCGAGGAAAAATAAAAACTACAAAAGGAGAAGAAATGAATACATGAAATAGAATGAAACGAGGAGGAGGAGGAGGAGGGTAAAAACGTACGAGTAAACACAGATGCACGAGGAAATCGTTCGCGCACAAAAGTTCTCAGTGTTCGGGTCACGAACTCGAGGACGTGAAGGCATTATTAATTACATATTATGACCAAACAGAATAATTAATTGAATAATACGAGGAAAATTTCTTTTCGCTGGTACATTTTCATGAGTTATTGTTTCAAGCTTGGATAATTAGTCATCTTCATTCAATTCGCTGTAACCCACAAAATAAAATTAGCACCAGAGCGCGGTGGTCAGCATGTAGCAGGAAAGAAATTCAAAGGAAAAATTTCCTTTACGCAGGGAAATTGTTTGGCCGATGAAAAGAAATGAGTACAACAAATTTTATTTTCTTTTTGTTTGTTTTTTTTTTTTTTTTTTTTTTTTTCATATCAACACGTTTATTTGGTTTACGTTGTTGTTTACGTATAATATAATTATTATTTACACATTCTTGTTCGTTCATCGATTCATTTATATACATATATAATCTATAATTATTGTAAATACACATAATATGGTCATCGTCTTCTCTTTTACTTTTTATATTCGTTTGTATATTTTTCTTTATTTATTTTTTTATTTTTCTTAAATTCTCTTCGTTATTGATAAATTTAATAAATTCACGCGCGCTTTTAATCTCAATCTCGTTTCACTCTCTCTCTCTCTCTCTCTCTCTCTCTCTCTCTTGTCAATAGGCAAAAGTCATATGTTCACTGCTTCGATCGAATGTATCGCAATAATTTTGACATCGTTACAACATCGATCGGCGATACAATTTATCGTATTTTAACTCGTCTTCTCATTATTTTCTCCTTATTCTTTATCGCGTTAGCCACTCTGTGTACCTAGGCTCGAGTGTGTTTTTGTTGTGTGCGTCACGTTGGAAATGAAATTGTTCGACTTAAACAAACCGGCTGGGCTGATAGGAGCCTCGCGGAGACACAAAATGAGCGTTATTCAGTGGATCCTTGGCTCAGTTAGGAGCGATTGAAGAATAAATGATAACAAGCTCGTGAACGAAACAAAATTACAATGGAACCCTTCCTCGCTCGCGGTTCGTCCCGTCGCGTTGATATTCATTGTTTTTTTCTTCATTTGTATAATTTATTCAATAGTTTAGAAGTACACGATTATAAATATCGATATAAAGCGCAGGTCTTAGAGAGGCCGTTCATTGATTTTCACGAAAAATCAACAGTCCGCTTCTTCGAGGTGGACAAACTTTGGATATACACGGATTTAACTCATTGGGAATATTCGATGATTAAATCAGGTTAAGCAGGAGGATATCAGTCTCAAAGATTCGTAAAATAAGGGGTGGCAGTGACGAAGATACATTAGATTCTTTAAATTGTAGATGGACTCAGCCAGGTCCTTCTTGTGCGTGACAAATAATGGCAGGAATACGAGAGAAAGAGGGGAAGAGAGAGAGAGAGAGAGAGAGAGAGAGAGAGTAAGAGAAAAAAAGCAGATGACGTGATCGGAGAAGGCTCGCGACGCTAATTCCAAAGGCATTGCGTCTTTTTCAGTGCTTCTTTCCTCACCATTGAATAACAATGGGAAAAATTGAATTTTTTATAAAACGACGAAATTAGAAAGTCTCTTGGAACATTCGGAATGAATTCACGCGAGTGGAGATGCTCAGTCGGAGTCGTCGGATTGGAAATGAAATTATACCTTAAGATGGAATGTTTTGGAGTGATTCACAATTTGCTTTTCGATAAGTATTCCCTGCTCCTGCTGCGAATGTTTTGTGTTTTTAGACAGTTGATAGGTGGTTTTTTATAAGGTGATTCCGATGGTTCTCAAAAGAGAGGCTTTTTCGTGTTGCGCGGGGATGGACGAAACAGGGAAGAGAAAAATGATGGAGTTTGAGTGTTGGAAAAAAGTGGAATTTCGTTTCGAACAGCCGACCCAAGTGGGTGCACGGTGGAGGCTCAGAGCATCGGAGCAAGCGAGACAGGGGTCCGACATACTTCGGTTGCATTAAATCCGCGGGTTATCGAGGCCGCTGTGTCGGACTATTAAAACATGCGTCGACGATGTACAATTTGAGGAAGGGAAGGTCCGGATTCACGGCATCCCTTGGATCGTTAATTACTCCAGTACACGTTCGTAAAACGAAAAGCGCGTTATTGGCCGGTGTTTGAAGAGCTCAAATTGTTCGTTTCGGGAGCTCAACGATCTTGTGTACCATCACGATGTTCATGGACGTGTCGCGTTAACATGTATTCGACAAAAGCTCCACCGAAAACGTACAGGAGTCTAACGACTGGTACCAAGTGCCTCTCCAATGCTTTAATACCTCGAAATAGGGCGAACGAGAGAACGGTCGAGATCATTTACATCATAATTCTTATGTATATGCGACGTGTGGTCCGAGTATTGGAGATCGACAGATATGATTATAAATAGAGTGAAAATCGCGTTGAAAAAACGTTCGTCAAAAAGGTTTTTCGTCAAATGTTCAATCTGCGTAATTCCGTTTTCAGGAGCCTTGAAAATTCGTTACCAACTTGAAAGTAAAGGGCAAACGTTTCGCCATCAGGATCGTGCTTTTGTTCTCTCGGTTAAAAAAATCCTCAAATTTGCTAGTAGTTGGGACCTGAATAAAAATAGTGTGCAAACGTTGAACGTCGAATAAAACTTTTTGCTCGTTGATTTGGTAGGTGGGTGCTTTTTGAAAAATAGTTTCCTTTCATTTGGGATTCCTTCATGTACATAAATGAGAGAATTGAAGGACGTGAATGTATAAAATGTTGAATTGTCGGTGATGGTCACTCAGTTTCCCCGCACCGAGGATGGCACGTCTATTCCGTTGGATTGACGAGCGGTTGCGGAAAACGCGCGCGCAATATTCGATGAACGCGAAACGCGAGAGTCCCGAGTAGGAGAACGCGGTGCATTTGAGCTCGACTATGCACGAGAGCGGCAGAGAGAGAGAGAGAGAGAGCGAGGGGGTCAAGAGAGAAGGGTCGGAGCGGGAGGGGTCGAGGAGAGGTACGCCAAAACTGGTAATCGTTAACGAACGCGCGTGCTTCAAATACCTCGGGAAATTGAAGGGCCTCGGGTCGCCCGACGTGACCTACATATTGTCCTCGGACATAGTGTGGAGAAAAGTTACAAATTCGGACGTAAAAAAAGCTTGGCCAAAGAGTGGAAAAGAAGAAAAAATTAATAGATCGGCGCAGCATAGAAAAAAATATATCTATGGATTTTGGTCTCGACGCAGATGGTCACTCGAGCCTGAGTGGCTCGGGGCTGAGTGTTGCACATAAAAGGCTCATTCACTTGTATTTTTTTCTTCATTTTTTATTGTTTTTGTGTTCGTTCTTTCTCCGCTTTTTGCTTTCTCTCTCTCTATCTCTCTCTCTCTCTCTTTCTCTCTCATTCGCTCGTTCGCTTTTTTAAAGTCCGATATAGTATTCATTTATTAAATTTGTCCACGAGCTCGTTGACTCCATATCCGACTGATAATATTTTCTCACATTTGCACCTGGCCAATCTCTTTCTTTCTTTCTCACACACACACACACACACAGAGACAAAACTACACCGTTTCACAGACAGAATAAAGATATAGTCGTATATAATCTGTACCTTCGTTAAGTGTACTAAATTCATTTTATATATATAATATTTATGAGAAATATATGTGGAGCATTCCTCACGGAGTTGCCAGCCTCGAATTCAATAAATTCGTAGTGCTCTTACTTTCAACAACAACTATTAAAAAAGATTTCAGGAAAAAGAACGACTTAAATTCCATCGCGGAAAGTTGTGAAATTGAAAAAGTTCCGAGTGTGATACTCGGTGGTGTGGATGAAAACATTTGGCGTTACGAGAAAATTTTTAAGATTTTCACGAACAAAAAAAGATAAAAACAAAAGTAAAACAAAAACACTCGCTCGACGAATATTAATTTCGAAGATAACAATGAAAGATTATCTTTCCATTTTGACGCAAACAACCTGCAAGGAAAGAAGACCATCAGGAAAACTAAAAATTTCAGACCTTCGACTTTATCAATCGGTCTGGAGTGCTCCACATACACTTAATCGTTTCTCCTGAAACTCGGAGTAAACAAAAATGTCTCTCTCTCTCTCTCTCGTTCTCTCGCCTTCCTCTTTCGACAGTGTTTCTTAGCCTTTTCTCGTTATTTTTTGTATTTTTTTTCTTTTCGTTTTTTTTTAATTTACCTTATTTTACTAACGTACGTTTTTTTTTTTTTTTTGAAAAAATATCACTGCTGTACATCGGTATATTTTACAGATGAGGCTTTCTCAAGAGTATTCGTCGTCGTGGCGACACGAGTCTGTAGAACGATACAAGCGTCGACACATGGCGTTCAGTATTTCCTGCGTAATTTCACCATGTTTTTATGGCTTTTTGTTGCATTGTTTGCCGAGCTTGCCGAGGGATCGCGACGACTCACTTCGAACACCGACAAATCCTCCCTTTCCATCTCTCTCTCTCTCTCTCTCTCTCTCTCTCTTTCTCTCTTCCCCACTTTTTCGGTTTTTTTCTCCTGCTGTTTTAGACCGTATTTTGAATATCTCTGTAAAAACTACGAAAACGAGGAACAAACGTAATGGAAAAACACAGTCATAGGGAAATGAAAAAAAATATGGCGACTCGACCGTAAGAGCGCGACTATTGTCGGGAATGCGTGGAATTTTTAAATATCCTTTCCAAGGATATGAAACATTTGATACAATTTAAAATCATTCTCGGGTTGAACATTCCATTCATTTTTAGGCACACCGTCCAATTTTTTTCGCTCGTTCTTCTCATCAATTTGAAATACCGTTTTGAATTCTCGTTCGTTGGAAAAATCAATTGTTTTTTTCCTCTGCGTACACAATGTTTCATACGTTGGATATTGAGGGTTTAGTTGCAGCCGCAACGCTCAAATTTCTCGTCGTTTCATAGCGTTTAACAATATTTTAAGTTCCCTTAATTGTTGCTTTTTCGTTCTTTTGTTTTCAACCATCTCGTATTTACAATAATGTACAATATTTTATTCTATAGGGATATATTTATTTCTTTGGAATCGGGATAAGGAAAAAGGGAAATTGGTTGTTGATAGTTCGAACGCGAGGTCCCATCGTTGAAATTGAATATTTTTCATTTCATCGAACCACGTCGATTGATTTTTTTTTCTTGTTTTTTCTTTTTTTTTTTTTTCAGGATCCCCGAGAGAATTATTTCCATTTTATCATTATTAATAATAATATTATTATTATTGTTATTATCATAACATTATTTACATCTATCGAAATGAATTTGTCAGTAGTTGTGTTGTTTTTATTGTTACGAATTAGTCGCGTTATGTGGTTTTGGTTTGTTATTGTTTCGTTGCGATTTACCGAACGTCACTTCCCTTCGATCGATCAAACGTTACGCCTGGCGATACAACATTTTCAATTAATTGGATAACGGTGTGAACGAAGTGAGAAAAATTTTGAAGAAGGAATGTGACTACGAGAAATTCGCGAGGAAGGACGACGCAAAATACCTTCTCAGCTCCGCCTCCCCGGCTTCATCTTTACATGCAAATCGTTCAAGAAGATATAAAAGACACGAAAGGGGAAGAGATTCCACGATGCGAGCGTCTTCACCGTCCCTTATTACTTCGACGCACCATGTTTTACAACCGTAAGCACGCACACATATGATACGGATTTTATCGACAGTTAAACACGACGAAACATCGAACGTTTTTTGAAAAGGGATTTTTCATTAGAATTTTCGATCGATTTCTCATGGAGTGCTTCGATGAAAATGAAAAATCGAGTGACAGGTCAATTCGGCATTACGAAGCAGAGAAAGTGGCCTTCGATGACGCGCAGTGTGACGAGCACGCTATCCGGAGCGTAATTTATTAAGTGTCTTTTCTCTTTTTTTGGATGCTATCGTTCGGAAAAATGAGTTTTTATCTTCTTTTTTTCTTTTTCGGAGCGCAATATTCTCAAGATTTCAATGATTATTTTTTGCTTTCAATTTCCAAGATCGACGCCGCAACCACGATCACACGTAATACTCGTTGACGTTTAGGGCGTCGGTTTCCCGTCCCTATACGCAACTCTCCTGCGTCGAAATAAGTGGCGTACGAACCGTAACGACTTCCCGGGGATGATGATGATGTTGCTGCTGCTGCTGCTGCTGCTGCTGCTGTTGCTTACCCCCAATGCCTATGGAATCTTGCAAAAGAGAAGTCTCCAGATTGGCACCCCCGTTCGACGATGGCTGACAAACCTGATCGATCTTCGGTGGCCTCGCGCTGTGATCTATGCACGCGTACACGGTCGCCTCTTTTGTATACTGTTTGCCACCCACTAGAACTCCTAGGCCACTCGTAAATCCACCCAAACCAGCCAGTCCACCCACGCTACCGAGACAAGCCAGTTTCGAGTCTGCTGAGGTCGTGAGTGTCGTTGGTCTTGCCAGACACAGCTCCGCGTACGTCACTTCACCAGTCAACTGAAACCATTACCAAGATCAACGTTTTATTCTCAATCTTCAATATTTTCAGGAAGGAGCAATTTTGTTTTTGGGGAAAATGATCATCAAATCGTTCGACATTGATTTTTGGTCAAATCTTTTTTCTCCTTTCTGGGAAAAAAATTCTTTCGTTTGATAAAACGAACCTCGTCCAAGTTTTCGTTTCTCATCACGATCGATGCAGAAGCTAAGAATACGATGGCACTAAAAAATTTCAAGAGATCGTTTCTTTTCGGCGCGATGCGCACCTAAAATTCGTTCTCAAAGACGAAAAGCACGTTCTGTTCTATCCTAGGATTTTTCAAGCTTTCATCGTGTTCGAAAAACGCCCAAGATTTCATTCCTTCTGAAGTACTTTTTAAGTCAAATTTTCAGAATTACTTTCTACATTTTGCGTGTGAAAATATATGAAACGTTGAAAACGCTGAGTTTATCAAACGAGGATTTTAGGAAGAATGTCTCTTGAGTTCGTCTATTCTATGAAATCAAGGGTCACGACTTCGAAGAGCTAGTTGGAAAGCACGAGTGTTCTCGGACGTCTCGTTAAGCTGAATAAAAGGGAGCGTCCGAGCAGTTTCGTCTGACGTCTTTATGCCATATTAACGTCAAGCTCAAAACTTTACCAATGCTCTTTCGCCCCTCTCGTGTTTACATCTCTCTCTCTCTCTCTCTCTCTCTCTGCATATGTCTATATATATATAGAGAAAAAGAGAAGAAGAGACAAGTTTGTTTTTTAGCTCAGCTATTCGAACGAAAACGTTATTCCTTTTGGAGATTAAGACAACCGAGCGCCTCAATACGTTCAAATGATCGTGGAAGAGCAGCAATTTCGAGTTTCCCCGCATTAGTGATAAAACTAATGACGAACCGGGGCGCAGTATTACGTTGAATTTGAGATGGAGGGCGAGGAATGCTATGAAGATGCGAATCCGAGTGCTCGTATGCGATTTCCGGGACAGGGCATGAATGTGTGCAGGCTCTCTATTCCTGACGACGTTTTCCAGAGACAATGTAAAACCTAAGATAACGAGATTCCATTGGGAGCTCAACGTTTTCCAGCATTCCTAGCGCTGAAGAATTTCTCCGACGAAATCTTAAAAATCCGTGGGAAAGTAGCTTACAAAATAATGAATATCATTGTCTAAAAGTATGAGTGAAATATGAGTAAAGATGAGTTTAACGAGGGAGTGGAAAATGTGTCAGGGCAAGAGACTGTACATGACATTCAAGCTGCTCCGGAGGTCGGGCGACCAAGAAAAAGCAACCATTTGAATCGGATTCAGTGGTATTAATAATTTCATTCCTTCGCTAAAGTTTCCAGATGAAAACTGTCTTGGTGGCCTATTTCCTTCCGACGTTTTGCAACGTTCAAATCATCGTACTAAAATGCCTTAAACGTATTCGATTTTTCTTACTAACTTCAACTACCATAACTGTCATGAAGCACGTTGAATAGATGCGCCCGAGCCGCTCCATTTGTAATCATTTGCTCGATAATTTATACCTTTTCGACACGTTCGTCTTTGTTCCCCACTTATTTGCAATTTATCGGAAGCTTTATAGTCTCGAAGAAAGCAAAATGTAGCCCGAATGAATTTGATTGGAGTTAAAATCTCATTCCCTGGCGAATGGCTCGTTCATACACGTGTCTATACCCACGAAACTTTATATTGAACAAACTTTATTTGTTTGCAGAGGCATTTGTATCATTCCCTTTATCCTTCGTATCTCATGGATTCACTCTTATTTTGCCTCGATGTATACTTTCTTGCTTGTCGGGATTGCAAACCCATGCAGAATTCAATCTCGTACTAGTTTACGCGTTCGTTCCCACGAGTTACGTCCTCTCGTTTGCTTATGGTCAATACTCAAGAACACCAACGACATGGATATACACATATACGCGGGGACAGTGAAACTAAGAATAGCGGGTTGTGCAAGCTTGCCATCTTCGACGCTTTTCTTAAGATTTTCCAACCCCTGTTCTGCTCCTCCCCTCTGTCTTCAGGTCTTACATTATTGGACGAAAGAATGGCTCTCCCTTGAGTATCTCGAATGAAGCAGCTCCCGAACCATGGCTCTTGTCATTGCGATAGTTGAATGTTTGAGAATTTCAAAAATTCGTTGCCCTTGAATCAAGAGCCATGGAGTCTGAAGGATTACGTGAAATTTTCTGTGCGTTTGATAATGAAATTCTAACAAAATGAGTAATAGGAATACGAAGAATTTATCCAGCGACGCGGCAGCGTCTTGACGCTACGTAGTAAAAAGAAGATTTTTTGAATTATTCTCAGGAAATATTTTCATGTTCATAATGCAAAGTAATTTTGAAAATATTGAATTTTTATGAACGCAAGTATTTTCGGTGTTGTCGAATGTATAAACGAGCGCTGGGGAATGCAAAGAGCTTCGTGCTGGAAATTTATTGTTTCTTCCCAATGCAACGCTCCCCGTACGTGCGAAGGATTTGATGTGAAAAAAACTCACCGGCAATGTTGGGTAATTGGTGTAGTCGTTATGAGCGTAATTAGCCAGTCCTTGTAGATGATTCGTCTGTTGAATCGAAAGTGACGCAGCTGGTAACTCGTCAGGGGTGTTTTGCGTTGCGAGGGGAGTTCCCGCAGTTGAGCCCGTCAGCTGATAATCTGAATCTTTCGATTAAAACGAATATTGACGTAATACAGCCTCGCATATTGCCAATTAGATCATCGCATCACTTTTTCATTACTGAGCAATTATCTTGACTCGTTTAATGAATGCAATTCATTAGTGAACTTTTATATTCACTATTTTGGTGCAATTTCGTGTTATCCAAATTGGCGTCTATCAAATTCTGATGAAATATCACTCAACGGTGATATCGCAATTGCAGTTGAGTTCTAACGAACGTTATGAATGAATCGAGGGTCAACTTGAGCCATGAAATTCGAGACATGACAAATCAACTTTCCTCTTAAGGCAGGCCTGCTTTAGAAAGTCAAAATATATCGATTCTTTTCGGAAATGTTTTTAGGATAGACGCGGAAATAACTCATCGTAGCGAACTTTTCGGTATAGTTTCAAGGATATTTCAAAAATACAAAAACATTTTTTTCATGTGAGAAATACTAATTTGTACATGCTTTGTGCGCAAAGTCTGATTGTCGAAATTTCTCAGCTGTGTACAATGTGGAGATCGTAATTATTATCCGAAACGAAAATTCAAATTTTTTTTTCCATTTTCATACATTTTCCTTTCATGTAAACGTCTATCCTAAAATAATCCTATTTCCGCGTCTATCCTAAAAACATTTTCGAATAAAACAATCGATTTTTTTGACTTTCTGAAGCTGGAACCCCCTTAATATTTCGTTTCCACATTATTCGATTTAAATGAGCCCTCAAATTTCAAGAAGTTTGTTAATAAAATCGATTCGTAAGTCCATTTTCGCATATGCGACGATATTAATGTGCTTCGCTCCAAAAACGGAAAAGCGTTTTATTTATAATGATATGAAAATCGATTAGGTTAAAAAACTGATAAAATATTCACGACTCATGCTATCGCGAATATTATTTATGATTGATTCGGTAAAAACGAATTTCAGTTAGTTTGCTTCCTGAGTATCGGCCCGAAAAAACGTGCTGTCTTCGAAGCTTGAATTTAAAGTCGATTGATCGTAACTCAAAACCATATTTCATCGAGACGGTGCGTCCGTCAACATCGGAAAAGTGTGAAAAAATGCAAAGTTTTGTTATATTTTTACGAGATTTTCAAGCCGATGATTTTACATTTACGCGAGTATAAACGTTGATTTTTTTACCTTTATTAGTTGGCACGACATCAGGATTTCTGTCGTCAGCGTCGTAAAGATCTTCGGAGCTCGGGGCCGTGGCTTTTTTCACGGGCAAGTCACCGGGTCTTTGTGCCCGACGTTCGCTTCGAACTTTTAACGCACCGAGTATGATTATAGTGACGAGAAGTAACGCCGCGACGACCCCTATGAGGATACCCAGGAGCGGCGTTATCTCGAAAGGCACCGGGGTACCTGTGAACAAAACCCGCACTACTCTCGTGTAGGCACTTCCATAGTTCGCCACGTCCGGTGTAAAATAAGAAAATAAGAAAAGAAAACAAAAAAACGAGGGAAAACCCATTTTTCATAGCAAAGTTAGAAGAGTTGTTAGAAATATTAAATTCATCAATGGAAATGGGAATTTTCCGAAGATTGAAAGAATTTGAAGCATCGAACCAAATTGAAAGGTCATTTTTCAATGTTTCCTTTGAATTTCGTGCCGAATTTCACAATAAAAGTGAACGAAACAATGAAGTTCCGTTGTCCACCAACTCCCCTCGCCGATACAATTATTGGCTACGAATCAGACGTAAAAAAACGTTCGATAAACGGTAAATTCGTTGACGTACTTCAACGTCTGCGCAAAAAGCTAAATTCATCGTTACCTTGCGACGTTCATAAAGAATCATGAAGACTCATTAGCCAAATTAATTTACGAGTCATGCATGATGAAAGTGTTTGCCCAACGTTTTTTTAAGCACTATGTGCGTCTCCTCGCATACGGCGAGAGAACGAACCAATTTTTTCCCCCACCTTATTTTCTTTTCACCGGATACTCGGTGCTCTCTCTTCTCATATGCTTTTTTCACACCCATCGTTTATCGCCGTATCTCTACGTATAGCCGACTCGTACGTGTGTGAATATGCATGTATTGTAAGAAGCGATTATATTCCGGAGCCAGCGGTCGGGACGAGCTAAAGTGCGTGGTTAATTTTTAATCGAGACGAAAAGTGTTTTGGGGTAGGTTCCTAGCAGTGCCAGGCCCTTATCTCTGATGGATGAAGTCCCTTAGCCGCTTTCACCTTTCGACCTCCCCCTCTCTCATCCAGCTCGCCCCTTATTTGCAGCTCTCGAGCTTACGTTAAGAGACCCTCGTAGTTTTTCCTAAGTTTCTTCCTAACGCGAGATCCCCTGAAATTCGTCTTTCTTTAACGTACTGTCGACAGATTATTCCTTTCTGCCGAGCCTCATTTTACATTCGCCGGAGCTGCCAAACGTATAAATATCAAAATGGACTGGCTCGTATATCTTAGAATATTCATTGGCTAGCGTCCGATTTACGAATTCATTAGACCGACGAAGCGAAGGTTCGTGTCACTGGAATATGATCGTTATTATTTATTCAGACTGGGTCAGGTTGACGAAAAGAATAGCGAAGTATTAAAAATGTACGGTCTTTATCCAAGATTGATTTTTAGGGGGTTAATTATAGTTGAACGATTTATTGAAACGACTAGTGATTTTCTCGCTCATTTCTCGTTCTCGGGAGTTAAGTAATGAAATTGCGTCGCAGTAATCTCCATAAGCGTCTTATTCCCATCGCGATTTTCTCGAACCCGTTTCGATCCCGGCGAGTGGTTAATTTAACCTCAATAAGGCCTGAGCTCTCTTGTTCCCTCTTTCGAGCTCGATTGAATTTAATCTGTAGCGAGAATCAGCAAGAAAAAAGTCTTGAGTTGAAAGAGATCGAAATTGTCGATCCATCCCCCCCGTACATTTATACAGATTTAATATACGCGATTGTGCCAGCTCTGTCTCTCTCCCCTTTGACTTTTAAAGGTACTCTTTCCTCCTCGATTCGAAGCATCCCATTCGAGCGTTGATATAATACGTCCCTTGGCGTAACGCCAGAACTTTATGACACGACATTCGCCGGAGCTTTTTCTCCTCAGATTCAAACTCTTCTTCGTCACCTACTCGAATCTTCGAGGGCTCAAGTTGTACCATTCTCGCACTGGATACAAAGTATCAGTGATTTCTTCATGAGGGACGAGAGAGAGGGAGAGTTAGTTTTCCCTCTGCGCATCGATGCAACGAGTACGGTAAGAAAGAGGGAGATTCGAGTTCTTCCAGTCCCTCTGTCTGATGCTACTATTTTTTAACGACCCATCTCTCCACTTTGTACATTTTCCAACGAGATTCGAGTCAGCTTTTTTCCCATTTTTTTCCTTTCAGTTTCCAAAACCGTTCTGGAGCGGAGTTTCGAATTTTTCGCAGTCATTCCCCACTGCACCGAGTGATCAAAAATCGTCATCCATGCTGAGTGTTTCAATTTGTATGTAAACGCGCAGGCTTCAAACAAAATAGCGTCAACGAAAATTCAATTTTGCAGATCGATCGATACAGTCTGGAATGTCTTTTGTATACTTTAGTCTGGTGCGATTGAATGATGCTGCGGGGGAATGACGTTGTACGCGCTCCGCTGGCTACGATTCGCGTGCTGTTAGTCTACAGGCGGACGCCTCTTTGAAATCCGAGATATTCATTAAATGCAGCGATGGCCTTATTTATTAAAGTACTTCTTCTTCTCTCTCTCTCTCTCTCTCTCTCTCTCTCTCTCTCTCTCTCTCTCTCTCTCTCTCTCTCTCTTTCATCCCTCAAATCATATATACATATAAATCCTTCTCTCGCTTTCCATGAACCTCGTACTATGACGCCATCCCTTTTTCTTGTCCAGAATACTCGAAAAGCCCCCTGTTTCTCGTCTGCCTGGCCAACCTTTTCGCTCTTTCTTTTTTTCCCCTTCTCTCACTCTCTCTTTTTTCCACGCTCTCTCTTCCTCTTTCTTTCCGTATCGTCGTCGAGGTTGCCTCGTCGACGCTTTATGAATCTCTAACTAACGAGCTCCGAGTGAGTCCCCTCTCACTCGGCTTGGCTATATATAAAATATAAACACCTTTACATTATATACTTATGCATATATAATGCGTATAAAGCTGATGAGATTTCGAATCTCCTGAAGTATGTAGTTCAAAGCCGAAACTTTTTTGCGGCACAGAAAGTATACGTACAAGCGAGAGTATATCGTGCAGTAAGAGAAAGGGAGAAACAGTATTTTCTTTTATTTTTCATATAATACTGGCATAATCTCGGTACTTGTTTTCTTTATTTTTTTTATCACTTAAAACACGGAGGGTTCATTGAATAAAATTGAGCGAGACTTTTTTTCTTTACGAGTCCCTTAATAATTCAGGGTTTTTTGTGTCGTGCGAATGTGCTCGTGAACATATTTACAAAATCGTTGGCTTTTTCTTGCCTCCTCTACGAGCAAAAGTGTTCTGACGATTAACACAGTCGTGAATGAGACTTGTCACTAAATTAATTGCTCCGGGCTAAATGTTGTGTAGAGAATTTCTGCTCACGCTATTATTCGACGTACTTTTCAGTGATAGCACAAAATATAGTGCTGCGAAATTATTAATGGAAATGTGTTTCGTAAAGTTGGTAAAAATCGTCTGGAAATGGGGACTCGATGTGCTGTCGACAATCCTTCTGGCTCCTTGTTGCTACATCCGGTTTTGCACCGTCCCGATAAATTCATATCGATTTTCGTTGAGTGTAAAATCGTGTAATCATAAATATTATCCGGATTTTGTGGTTTATGTAAAATTACGAAAATCGAAAGCATGTTTTGGCCTCGAACATTCGGTCGCCAGGTTTTCTGAAATAACTTTACTCTGGTCTGCTATTGGCTGTATGAAATCAACTTTTTTGCTCAAGTATCGATGAGAATTGATATATGCTGGTTTAAGAAATCTCTGCAGCACATGATACGGATGTGAGGGGAGATTTGAATGAAGAATTAATCTCATTGTGGAAGCCTCTACGGAGTCTAGTCTGATGTGAGTTTTATGAAAAAACTGAGCAGACCGAGCCATTCCTTGTTCTCCCCGTTTTTTTATCGTTACCACAGATGGACAATAGCAATTTAACTTGTAAATTTCCCACGTCCTCGACATTCCTGATGGACAAACGAAGACTCTGAAATTTCGATGCGAGCTCTTCTCTTCGTTTATCGATTTTCTCGCTTTATCTTTTTTTCTCTGCTTATTTCTCATATCGTCTGCATCCTTTCATCCCAATATCCAAAAAAACGTACCAGCCGGGCGGCACAACGATCGATTCGTTCGCACTGCTGCTGCAGGCTTTTTTACAGTAAAAAATAAACACTTTTGCGAGGCTGCTTTTCATGACTCAAAGGAACTCAAACATCAATTATTTAACGAATCGTTCTAGTAAATATTTTGTGCAGGTCGAAAACAGTAATTAACTTTCTGAAATTTTGATTGAATTTTTCATCTTTGAAAAATATATTTTCGTTGGCTCTATCGTCAATTTTTATAGTTCGCTTTCTCACTATTGGGCTTCCAATAAATCGAGGGATTCGGAAAATTGTATTTTTTCTTTGCCCAGACTTGCAACATATTCTAATTCTAATTTCGAATGCAACGAATTCGAGGACAAGTCTCTTGGTGTAGATTTTCATTGATGTCTGTGCATTGGAGAACAGCAGTCGAAGGTTTCAGCTTCGAACTTAAAATTAATACGAGAAAGAGATCGAAAAAAGAATTGTCTTAGGACTCAGAGGCTCGAGACTTACCAGTCTGTTTTTCAGCGATCTTGAGGGTGAAACCCTCGAGTCTCGTTGGCTCGCTTCTGCCTTTAGAATTGACAGCGTAGAGTTTCATATTGAGTATTCTACCAGGTTCGAGGCCGTGTACTGTGAAAGCAGCATTTTCCCTCGACGTCAAATTCTTTTGGAGTACGTTCGTGTGTTGATCGTAAACCTCGAGGACAAAGTGTTGAGTTTGACCTCCGTCGAAGCCCGGTGTGCATTCGACCGAGAGTGACTCGGTCGTTTGATTCGTCAGTGTACAGTTGTAAGGTGCTTCGGGTTTGCCTGCGTGACAAACGGTCCGGCAAAGAAAACACGAGATTACTCCTTAAATTATGGAAAAAGGGAGGAAATAGCAATCGAGAGGGAGAGGAAAAAAGCCCCGGAGGCATCGTTGTTCGAAAAAAAGGAACAATAATAAAAAGCAGACGAGGCGCGAAGGCACAAAAACATTGTGAGAATTATTCGGGCTACGCGCAGCTGAGAGTGGGTTACGCAGTGGAAACTGAGAGTGAGAGTGGCTTAATTAATATACATTTGTTGGTTCTATTTCTCTCTCTTTTTCTCTAAATTTTTAATGCTTCATGAGGATTAAAAAAACAGTGAGCAAGCATCGAGGCCGGGGAACGGCGCTCTCAATCTTCCCCGAACAAATATTCTTTCCCTTCGAAGTGGCATCAATAATTCGTAAAGTTTCGCTTTTACCCTCCGCATCGAAGTAGCCCTCATGAACGTTTTCCCTGTATTCGATTCTTTTCGTGCTATTGTCGAATACAACGAGGGTGGCTCACGTGCCCAAGTTCATGGGTCTTTAGATACACATAAATTTTTGTTTTGTGCCTTCGAGCATCGCTGCCTATATTCGGACTCGCAGTACCAAGAACAACATTCACTCGCGTGTACAGATTGAAATTTTTCGTATGACTTACCAGCTGGAATAATACGGAATACGCAAGCGGTTTTCTGCGTTCCTGGGGTATTGCTCGCCCAACACAACACCATCCCATAATCCATTTCCGTAACCGGCCTATACTTCAACACACTCTGCGTGTGGCGAGTCGAATTCTTGTAACGATCTACCGGTACGTCGACGAGTTCCTCAGTGTTGTTAAAAGCCCAGCGAAAATTGTTCGGCATCGGATATGCCTCGACTTTGCAAACTATTCGAGCCTCCTCGAGACGCGCCACGCCGTAAATGCGCTGTTGATCCGGCAGGCATATCGGTTTATCTACAAATTAAATGAAAAATTCATGAGCCGTGTCTATCGCAATGTGGAATCAACATTTTTTCTTCCTACGCCCTCTTTTTCCACGTTATCAGGCTTCGAAACGAAATTCGTCGCAGAACTTCGAAATTGTTTTCTTCTCGGTCATGGTGGAAAATCCATTCTCGGATTAATGCCAAACTTTTGCTAATGCAATAATTTTCTGAACAAAATCCAATACAGTTTCGAAGTTGTTGAAACTTGAAGGCTAACGAAGCGCTACATTCACTCGGATTTATCGACAAATTTATTTATGGCTGATGTAGCTTGTCAATTTAAGGGAAATTATTATTATTTTTTAATTCTGTAAGCAATGACTCGATCGCTTAAAAATAGTGTTGAGATGGGCTTTGAGAATACTGTCAGGATTTTTTTTTTCGATCTGTTACCCCGATGAAAAAACCTCCGAGAAGAATCTAATATTATTGGACGAGTGGAGAGTTTAACGAGATAAATTTGCTTCCACTTTGGTTTATGTGAATTCCATAATTTCCCCATTTTTCAAGCTGAGCCATCGGTTTATAATGGATTTGGATGGAGGTCGAGGGTCATATTAGATCAAAGGTCTTATTCGACAGCCCATTAATTCCTAATTCACATTAAAATATCATATTTTCGAATCACTCGATTCTCGAGAAAACTCTTACAAGCTTCTGGAGAGAAAATTGGGTCGATTTTCCAGGCATTGACATGGGACATTGGCTGATTGATTTACTAATATTTACTCTGTCATGAATAGTAGGTTCTGGTGATTCAGGGCGATTTAGGGTTAAGATAGATTGATGGATCCATCGAGGTCTGACAGTTGATGGAAAAATATCATGAAATCATACGGCCCTATTGATAAAAGTGACGTGGAAAAAGTCTTCGTATGTTTGTAACGAAAAAAATCGATCTTCGTTACATTTGCCTTTCAATACGAACATCGAGGATGCTTGAATGAATAAAAAATCAATGAAATGAGTAATTTAAGAAGCAATGAAAACATAGTGTCCATTACAAAAGCTTGAATGATCGAATGAGACGGAAAAAGAGAATTTTTGATGAAAGTACACGCATCGAAGGTCCTTTGTATCTTGGTCGGACGCCAGGCTCTCTCAAACCAAGCAGAAAACTTGGATCCTATGATCTTTTTTCACTCCGCGAAGTAACGCAATGAATTTGAATAGTTCGACAGTCGTGAATGGACGTTTTTTTGAACGATACAAATCCGTGTCTGGGCTAATGGAAGATAATAGTCTGTGGTATATAGCGATGGATTGAAGCATCGAAGAGCTTCTCCCTTTCTCTCGATCTGTCAAAAAGCACAGAAAACTCGAGCGTCGAGGTTGTGGTCCGAATGAAAATAATTCTTGCGATTCTCTGCTATCGTGCTGGTGCCAGAGGAAAAAGCAATTAAACACAACGACGCATCTAAACTCCGATTTTGCTAGCGCAGAGTATTCGATATGTAACTACAGCAAGAGTATTCACATATACATAGATAAATATATATAACAAATAGGAGAGTATAACGAGAGATGGACTGCCGGAAAGAGAGTTTACGTAAAATTTATTAAAACTCTCATGGACAGAGTGCGAGCGGGAGAGATCGAATGGATTTTTGGTTGGAGGTTTTGGTCGATCGAGGGTGAGGTGAGCTGGGGGGTTGCAAGGTTGGAGAGATGTTCGAGTTTTCGCTGGCGTTTTTTTTCATCCTCTCTTCTCTCTCTCTCTCTCTCTCTCTCTCTCTCGTTTTCTCGTCTCCCTTTTCTCTTTGTCTATTCTCCCATATCGTTCGAGGTCCTCGCCCGCGTCCACCGAACACCGGAAGATCGATGGGCATTATTCCTGCGTTCAAATAGTTTCCCTGAACGGGTATAAAGTTCGTCGGCACGGAATAATTTGTCGGTTTTTCCCCAGACCTCATCTCTCCATCTCTCTTTCTCTTCCCCTCTCTTTGCTTTTCTCCGCATGGCCTTGTCAGCTAGTGTGCGTTTTTGTTTTCTTTTATGTTTGTTTTTTAATGTTTTTTTTTTTTTTAATTTTTTTGTTTTTTTTTTCGTTCACCACGATGTTACTGCTATCCAGCTCGTACAGTCGTGTCTGTTTTTTATTCTCTAGGAAAATCGTACACCTCACTGAACGGCAACGTACACGTGGGCAGAGAGGGAAAGAGAGAAAGGGAGAAAAAAACAACGCGAGTTGGTCCTCGTTACAACGACGCTATCGAGAGATGATTTTTTCGGTTTATATTTCTCTCGCGATGGACTATAATCAATCAACTCCTATAACCGAGTGTTTCCAGATACCCATCATGTCAAAGTTATTGATAAAAATCTGAAATATTTTCCTTTCGTTCTCCATCGGATTTTTGTTCATGTTTCACTGTTTTTTTGTTTATATGTTTTTTCTCGACACTGTCAAGTCTTTTTTTTCTCTACTGTTAAGGTGAACGTTTATGTGTTTATTAGTAGGTCATCGCCGCAGGGGACGAAACTGGCTGTTGTATTGAAAATAATCTGAAAGCGTCGGACGCTGTCAGAACAAGCTTTGGTGGTTTCGAATCAATACCTCAGCACTGTGCTGCCTGAGCTTAAACAAGCTCCGATTTCTGTGCACGATCTTTATCGAAGGAATCGTGATTTTTATTGAAATATTCATCGGATTTCTTTTTCATTATTCTCATCCCTTTTGCAGCCAACTTTTCTCGAGGAGAAAAGTTTGACAGCTTAGATTGAAGAATAATTGGCTTGAGACTTGAAATGCATTCTTTGAATTGGCTTCGTATCATGCTCAATGAAAAAAGCACTTCCCAACAATAATAATGCTTCAGTCAAAAACTTACCGTCACTTTCTTCAATGCCAATGAATTTGAACAATTTAATATTATCGCTCGTATCGGTGTTAGTTACTTACACATTATTTTGAGCTCGACACTGTTGCTGAAGCCATCACCCTCGACGTTGGACGCGACGCAAGTATAATTGCCGGCCTGTGATCGATTGACTCCTCTCAGCGCAAGACCATTCGGTTGAACTATGACACCGTTGTTGACATTGTGCTGGATTATTTTTCCCTGTGTTACAACACACAAATGAGAAATCGTGAGGCATCGTTGAGCAGAGAGTTTTATAACCCTCGATTAGTAACGCAAAACGTTTATTTGGCTTTTGAAAATGTTTAGTTTTGGCACAAACTCATCTTCGAAGATTCATGCAATTTGGAAATATTTTTTTTTTTTTTTATCCACAAAGGCCAAAGGTGAACGAGTAAATATACTGCGCAAGTCGCTCCCTAGCTTTTCAAGCATTTCGCTCTTTCGTCTACTTCGTCCAAATATCCACTGTCATTTGCGGATAACTCTCGATAAGAATTTAACAATGCGAATAAAGTAAGAAACGAGCGACACTTCGTTACTGACAAATTGAGAATGACTTACATTGTGCTTCCAAAGAACCTTGTAAGCTTGAGGATTCGCGTGTACTTTGCACTCGAAATAAACGTCGTCGCCCTCCTCGATGTCGTGAGGATTCATGTTGGAGCCGAGTTCGAGAGTGAGGATTGGCATAACTGGTAGGAACACACAAACCAAGATAACAACTTGAGATGTGACAATATTTTATGGATACGTACAAATATATGATTTGTCGAAGAGTGGGTATGAATACGTGTCCGTGAAAATATATGTGAGTGAAAAAAAAAAAAAAAAAAATAAGTTTTGCGCGAGGTACGAACCCCAGCCGGGAATAAGTAGTGTGAGATGAAGCGGGTAGGGAAAAGAGAGCGTACAATAGGTAGTTGGTTGGTTTAGCCGAGGGAAGTGAAAGAGCCAAGTGTTGGAAGAGGAAATAAAGAGGAAGAGAAGAAGAAAGAAGAAGGAGAGTGAGAGAAAAGAAAGCGAAGATAAATAGTGAAGACTGGAAGGAAAATACGGGGAGAGTCGTTCGGAACTTTTTGCCAACTTTTCACAACGCGAGAACGAACCCGACGAGCCTCCGCTCTCAAGGCCCGCGTGGTGAACCCTCCGCTGCGGTAGTGTGCGGGTGTCGAGCGTGATAATGACGTTTCTCAGCGTGCGTAAACGCTCGAACGCTGAAATTTTCTTCGTTTTTTTATTCACTCGTATTTTTTTCCATTCCACCTCCCATCCGCTGGGCCTCGTTTTAAAACCGTTTACCCAACACTAGTATCGAAATTTGCGAACCGCGGTGCGGCAACGGGCGCGTCGAGTTGTTTAAATCCTGCACAGGCTATACCCGCCGAACCTTTCATTTTACCCGGCGTTGACTTTTCTGTCTCGTTATTTCGATTACATTGCCGCGCGCTTGCATCCACGTAATCTCCATCGACTGTTCGTACTCACACTCGTCCCGGGCGCTGCTGCTTCTCCCTTTTCATTTATACCGCTCTCGCTCGCGAATCGTTTGACCGATACCAACCATCCGGCTGAATACGCTTAACTCGTTCAAATACCGGCCGAAATAATATGGAGTCAGGAGCAGAAGGGACCGATAAATTGCATCGTTACATAATCGCGCGCGCGCTCGTGCCGTCCTTTCATACTCGAAATACCATTTGCGGCTTTTCATTCTCGTTTTTACCCTTTAATTGTCTATGACTGTAAATACCCTTGCAATGCGTAAATCTATATCTTCTCGAATAAGCTATTTTCATCGTTTAACTAAAAGGAGAGAATTATATCGGAGCGTCGAAACTCTTGAAACTTACAGTACACGTTCAGCTTCCAATTGTCCTCTTCAAAGCCGCCGTGAACTTTGTCGTTTTCCGCTCTACAAGTTATCACTTTGTTGTTATCCTTCAGCGTCGGATTAAATGTTAACATTGACGTCGTCATATTACCATCTTCTGATATCTGCAATACACCGATGAAATAATGCGTTAGCACATTCAAGTAGTTCGGCCGTTCGACAAAGTACGGCAAAGATCCACTTTTTTTGCGGGAAATGATGTAGTTTAAGGTCCTTTGATAACGATAAGCACAGTTTCGGGACCTCTTACGGGGCAAAATTTACAATTATTTCATTTACAATTTTGAGTCTTCAACACGGTATCCTGTGGGAGAACTCGCAATAATATTAATTGTGAAAAAATTGTACGATGTTCGAGCTTCGGAAAAGTTTATTTCGTGAAGAAAATCACAGATAACGGTTCCTTAAAAAAAACATTACTTTATGGGGCTTTGAAGAAAGAAAACATGAAAAAACTTCAGTTTTTGACGCGTCGAAAGCGGATGCCAGACATTGCGTTGGACTGTTGGTAACAACTGATTGAACTTCGGGCAAATTCAAAGAATCGCCGGAATTTCATCAAATTTATTTTCGAGACTGACTCACGTGCTTTCATTCGTCTAGTAGCTTCGCTTTTTTTAAATGAATTGACCATTCCTTTTTCTCGGTGCCATTACACCGATATAAACTTTCTTTCGCACAATAAAAATGTCCTCTAGGTTATGTGTATTTCGAGTGTCACCGGTATCGACTCGATCATTAACTAGTCGATATTTTTAAAGCATTTTATTACATTCTTACGATAAAAATATTCTCAATGTAAGTGTTTATTAATTTTATTAATAATTGAGATTTAAAATAAATCAACATAAAGTAGTTGCAAACTTGACTAGTCGTAGAACAGTCGGACTACAATGCTGCGATTCATCAGAAATAAATGCTGATCAAAGTTTCGATATGACGCTGAAGTTTGCAACGTTCGAGTCCAACGAAATGATATAAAAAAAACTCTCCACTAATTCCAATAAATCTCCAATTTCGTTTCCTGCCGAGTTTGCAATTCGTATTTTTTCAACCTACACCGATGCTTCGTGAAATAAAAAATCAGTGAATTACAAATGTTTTTTCGTTCATTTCGTTGGACTTCAAAGTTGCAAACTTCAGCGTCGTAGTTTCGATTCATCTTGAGAAATGACTCGTTACAAATGACAAATAAGAATTACGATAAAGGAATGATTCGGGATCATTCGTTTTTCCGGGTTCGTTCAACATTTTTTTTTTGAACACGACAAACTTTCGTTAGTTTCGTGACGATCGATTATTTTTTTTCAACATCACAATTGTTCTCTATTCCTGAAAAAAGGTGCTCCTCCAGCCATGAGATCTCTGCAGATATTATGATAAAATAATTCGTTGGCCCATCGTTCTTCCACAGATTTTTGGTCAATTCAGTAATGACCAGCAACACAACGAAAAGAGCGAGAGTGAATAGAAATGTGCGGGATGAGATAATCGCTGGTGTGCTTGAAAATGAAGTCCGTCATGAACGAGGAAGAAGAGAGGAGGGAGGGCGAGTCGAGAACCTCTAATTTAGCATCAACAACGCCTTAATTGCCAGTAGGGAGTAGGGAGATTGCGATTTGGAGGGTAAATGGAGAAAGACTGGATTGGGGCCAAATCCGTAGCGAGCGGAGGATCCTGCGGAGACAATGAGATTTCGGAAGTTAATTGCGTCCGATATTCAATGGTTTCTGCTGATCGCTTTGGTTGCAGACGCATATAGCCATGTAATCGAGTAAATGAAGACGTGAACTTGGTGCAACAGGACGAGAAATAAATGCTTTGAAATAACGTGCGACTATCCAATGACGGTCAGTCATTAAAATCAACGTTCGGACACCTGCTTAGACAAATAAATATTTCCAGCGATAACTCGCCCGCGTAAAATCGTTGAATGTCAGATGATTCGATCTTATGCTCAGTCGTGAAAACGGTATGAAAATCTGTGCGCGATATGCCAGCATTATCGGATAAGAGGAAAGGCCCTGAGAGGAGGCTCGGGAGGATTATCCACGCCGTAAAATAACTCGGAAGGAGTTAACGATAAACAAACTCGTTGCTAGGTTACGACTTGAACGTGTGTCATTCACATAACCATCCCGTGATTCCCGTAATGGCCATTTCGTCTTGCAGCATCACTTCCGCTTGTTAGTGTCTCGTTGCTTGATCAAAATCCTTATAAAGGCTTGTTACAAGCGCAGGGAGCAGCAGCAGGAAAAGCAACTCGACGATGTGCACGGAAACTGGGATTCACGAGTTTCGTATACGCGTACATATGATTTATACGCGTTTTGTAGCCGTTTCATGAATATATATGTATAATAGAGAGCGTTTATATGCATAGTGTACCGCTGCATCCACTTTGGCTGTGTATAATATTGGCTGGAAAGAGGGGAAGGTAACGATGAGTCCCAAGCGATATAACCCACCTTCGTGTGTACATATACACGCGCGTGGACGCGTGTCTATGTGATATATATGTTAAGGTAACGACGGATTATAACGTTGGTCCGATCTTATCTCGCGAGCTCATCTGTGTGCCCTATTCACGTCAGGCTGCCGCCGGTATAAATCTTTGTGTACCTAGTGCGGAGGTACATTTTGCACGCTAGCTTCATATTCGGAGAGAGTATCGCGAATGATGTAGTGTTCGACAAAGTCTCGAATCCTTGTGAAACTAATTGGGGGGAAGCTAAGCTTTTGTCTTTCCATGCGTACGATATTGTGTTGGAAAAAAAAAATTTAAGAAGCTTTACAACGAAAATAGACTTATTGGGAGATTGAGTCGAAGATGAATTTGCAATAAAAAAGCGACCGTTTCACGAATCTTTTTTGCAAAAAGCAGCTGGCAACAGGGACGCCATTTCGGATGGATTTCATTTAAAATATCGGACATTTATGCCTGCGCTAATTGCTAATGAGCCCTGTAATGGGTTTGAGAAAGTAAGGCAGGAAATAGGATCGATGGACAGGACAACTCCAAATTTGGCAGGACGTTAGATTATAATGTGGAAGTAACTCGTTCCGATTTTCATTGTCCGAGATGGGTTTTCACGAGAGATACTTGCAATTCTTTTTATAAGCTTCAACAGGTCGATCCAACGTCGCTTTTTCCGAGAAATCACGAAGTGAGCTGTTCATTATTTTTCTCGATATCTCCGTCGTTACGCAGAGGGATTAAATAGATTATTCGGCTTTAGAATGTTTCAAAATTTTGACGTCACAAACAATGTAAAATATGAAAAGCCCTGGAGCCAGAAAGCTGGATCCTGGCTAAAGACGTTGCAACGTCCAACAAATACGCAAAATACGTTTGCTGGTTACAGCTGATGAGCTATCAACCGTCGACGTTACATTAACGTATTCCTCTCGCGAACCCGAATATTCTTCAAATAACTGATTTCAAATAACAGTAAAGTAAAAGTGCATGCGAATAGAATGGCAAAATTTCAGGTCAGGTTACCGAATTTTTAATGAATATAAAAAATAACGATTAATCAAAATAAAAATGAATAATACATGTACTAAATAATTCTAAATTCTTGATACAAACTGTCTCACAGTTAGAAAAAAGTGTAAGGAATTCATAGCGACAATAAAAACAAGTTCGAAAAATGGCAGAAGCAGAAGCTTTTCCCGTATAATCGCGACTTCTCAGAGGTCAGGAATCACTTGAGAAATTTCGAGTGCCCTAGTTTGCCCCACCAAAAAATACGCTCATGCGAAAGGAATACCTTAACCGAAAGCGCGCATGAACGAAAAACAACGGTGTCAAATAAAGTAATAATCAGCTCGAACGTTCTCATGCCAAAGTCGCTCAACTTTTTTTTATAAAATAGAGGGAATGATTGATGCGAAGTAATCATCGAATGCATGTTTGCACCATCGATTCGGATAGTCATCCCTATTTATCCGCCAGAATTGCGTACTGTCAGCACACCGTGTAACGTTCTTCATGAGAGTGAACGAAAGTAACGTTTAATCGAACTTGTAGAGACAGCGCAACGATCAAAAGAGGAATAAACAAAGAGTATTTGTTGATGTCGAAAATCTATATGGAATCTCATCTCCTTTGGTTGGTGCACAACGGTGGACTGCACATATTAGGTAGCCCAAATGTGGAGAGCTACGGATATCTGACGACAGAGCAACGGCGAGGAGAGTATCGATAGATTGTGGAGTAGGTAAAGCACAGACGGATGTGCAGAAGGACGGACGGCGACGGACGAATCGAACCCGCTGGACAGGACATGTCGCGCGTTGCTCGAGTCCTACTGCTGGCGCATCGGACAAGAGGATCCTGTTTCCCCTATGTAATATATTAACTGTATGCTATAATACATATACATACGTAAATTGATGCATATATAGTTGAGTATATAGAAAATATATGTACTCTCTGCGTGAGAATCGAGTTGCATGGACGGAGTGAAATTGGCTTGGCGCTAACGGTAATAAATCGAGGAACGGTGGGAGATGAGGTTGCCGGGAAATCGGGACTGGCTGGGATGTTGGCAACAGAGAGAACGAGAGCCGCGGAGCAAAATCAGCCCGGGAGTGAACGGAATGAGAGATGAAAGCATCGGTGACTCTCGCGCGGCCGCGCTTCTTGCTATCGATATACCGTTGATGTGCGTCTAGTGACGTATATTCGCGAACCAGGCAACATTCCTGCCTCCGCCGTCCCTTGATATGTTTTCGTTTTCCCTGTATCTACCGACAAACACTCCACCCATTTGATCAATCGATCGTTTCCAACGTTCGACAACCCCCCCTCCTCTTCCTCTTGGCACCTGTCTCTTTCTCACTCTCTCCTTCATATTATGACATATCGCGCCAAATATTCGCAACGCTACGACCAACCGCTATCCAAAGTCGATGAAATATATGGACGAGATGAGTGGCTAAAACAGCCCTCTGCATTCTACGTCCCATTCCTCATTCGTCGTACATACACATTTGTATGAATTAAAGGACCCTTGACTATATTGCAATATCGTCTCGGCCATTCAATGCCTTATTTTGCTAGCCGCGTATGTGGCATCAAATCGCGAACAAAAATCCAGCGGTTTTTAATTGGCCCTCGTCGTCTCGGCAGTTCACTCCGAATTTTTGTTTTTCACGTTCGATGAGGTCAGCGGATACAGTGGAAAGGCTTGTTATGCCGAACCGTATTTTTCTGCTCATCAGTTCGATTAACTGGTTTATTAAATATCACCTAACGCGCGTGGTTCGACTTTTGTGAGCTTTATCGACCCGGTGATCCTGCGAATCATCCCCGGAAAGGGGGAATAACAAACACGAAATAAAATCATGCGACACATAAAATTTGAAAAACTCATCACGCAGATACGGTTTTTCGGTAGAGGCGCTGACTTTTTATTGGTTATTGGGTTACTTTTCGACGCTGATTGAAGACTCTAGTTTTGCTGTCGAGAACAGCACTAAAGTAGAGCAGTCCAGAGCATGCGCCACTCCGAACCGCGCGTACACGTATACACACTCGATACACCGCAGATTGTTATTTGTGACGATTTGGGTGTTTCGCAAATACCTCTAACTGGCAAAGCTCGAATTTCCACTCAGGTGCCCGATGCGAAACAGGCGCTGCATTATATACACACGCAACTGCCCTGCTCTTTCCCCTCAGGGCTATGGTTCCGATGAAATTCTCATTCGGCTACCGAATCCTTCGTTTTTTTCTTTTTCGTTTATACTTTTTTTTTCATCCCATTGGGTAACCAAAGTGCTTCATCGATTGCGATGCAACGAGAGAAAGAGGTGACTGGTTGATTGAGAGATTTATCGCTCAGATCCACGCTGACTTTTTATATGCTAATTGTAAGTTTTTTTAATTGATTCATGGCTACCGCGTTAGTTTTCCGCTTGTTTATCGACCATTAAGCCAAAACGGCGTTCAACCCTCGATGCATCGGCTCTTCGAATTCCGATATCAAACGAGAAGTACGCACGCGTTTGGACACCAGAGAGAAAAGGGATTGCGGTCAGGCGTATCAAGGGTTAACGGTTTACGCATTCGTCTGGTAACCATCCATAATGGTAACGCACGAAATGAGGCGAAACGGCGAACAAGGCGATAGACAGAGCGAGCGAGAGGTTGCATTCGGTGGGGAAACAAAGTAAGAGACAGAACGCTACAGAATGAGCCACCTCATCACGAAAGCATCGCGAACTCTCTCTCTCTCGCTCTCTCCCCCTCTCTCGGGTAATTGCCCTGTGGCGTGCTTGTCCGCAGGAACGCTAATGGCAACGATGCAAATACCGATACCTGCTACACCTAATGTCAGTGATTTTGAGGCCCGAGATCAGAAGGAATGCCAGAAGCACATAAGTCCTACACGAACTCTGGTCATATCATGGACTCACAGCTGAAAATACCTGTGCCCTGGGGTTTGTGAGCTCAGGATTTCTACTGTAGCCCCGGGCCATCTATCGCCAAATGGGCTTTGTAGCATTGGATGTGATGACTCAATTTCTTGACTCTTCGGCGTACTAACGACCGATTTTTTTGGTCGTCGAATACGACGATAAAACATGTTTTTTCACCTTGCTGATGATCGTGCCCTTTGTTTTTTCTCAGTCTCAAAATTTCGGTTTTATTCGAATAATGATCTCATGGCTGGGATTATTTGAAGCGGATTTTGAAATATCGTCTTATTGTTTAAGGAGTCGAACTTACCGTTTCAGTGTAATTCGTGAGCCTCGTATCTTCCATGTACCAAGAAAGCTTGGCTGCTGGTCTCGAGCCGACGGTCATGCAGTTTATTTCGTACTGCCGTCCCGCACTGAGGGGTGCAAGCTCGCTGCTCAGGATCGAAACGCTCAATGGTTTAACTGCAACAAACGGAATTATTGAGGGCGAGAAAGAGAGAGGGAAAAATAGGAAACTAAGAGAAACGAAAGCGCGCAAGACACGAAGGTAAATTTTTGATTCCGAGGGTCCAATGACAGGAGGGGTCGCTCCTTGAATGGGGAAAAAATATCAGATAGGAGAGGTATAATGAGAGATATGGGGAATAAAACACGAATGGAGAAGCTTTCGTCTTTATTTCTCGATCTTGACGAGGGTTCTCCTTCGTTCGTTTTGCTCTTCACCGATACGTGTTTCTCCGCGCCGCCTAATGTGTTTCAAATGGAAGCGCAATTTTTTTTTCCTTTCTTTTTTTTCGTGTACACGGATTATCCGGATAGCTCGGATATAAAAGATTCAACGCTCCGAATCCAAAAATACGAATATCCGGGGCTTTCCGGATGACGAAAAATCCTTGTAATCTCAAGCGGATAATAATGGCTGGTAGATTCCTCTTATTAGTTCCTGAAATACATTCTTGATAGACGTTTTTTAAGAATACGTTGTCAGACTTGTTCAGTTTTCCGATATATTTTGCCTCTGCTATTGGAATAATTGAAGAACAAAATTTCCATCCACATATTCACAGTTATTTGGTAAATCTGATAATTTACAAACACCTCGAAAGTCTCCAAGTTTTGGAATCAACATTTTCATCCTAGTTTCAGACACTTTTGGCAAACGAAACTTCGGGGACGAATCTTTGACACTTATTTTCATATTTGTAGCTCACAAGTTTATCAGAGTTTCTCTAATCTTCGAGCGGAGAACTCGTAAGCTACAATGAATACTCGTCGTTGGGGTTTCCTCAGCCTCTCGTATTTACACTCAGAATTATTACATGGAAACTTTTCCTCGTGTGTCAACGCTATTCCAATATTTGTTTTGCACAAATTCTTTTAATCAATCTCGCACTGAAGAGCAAATGTTTATTATATTCCCAGTGAAAATGACACGTCAACATATTTGCACGGGAAAACTCCACCTTCCAGGAACAAAGTTCAAAATTTTCATTCCCAGTGCTAAAGTACGATAATGGATAGTCTTTTTGTGAAAGCGAACAAACCGTGCAAATGAAATAAGAAAATGAAGGAATTGTGCAAATTTCACTGGCATAGTCTGCCTTCATTTTTATACACGACGATTCGAAAACTTTCGTATTTAAATATTTAAACATACATACTGGGAGGATGAAAAAAATGATAGTTATAAACACACACAGAAGATTAATTGAGATTGAGTTTCACAATATACCTATATAAATATGCCCTTTTATGATACCGAAAGATACCGAGTAGAGGCTCGTTGATAATGATCTCAAAGCAACGTATATAAATATGTACTTGTTGTGAATAATATCATGACACAGCTAACCTGCCTCATTCGCTTTCCGAAGATCCACACCCGTTCGTGTGTATGCGATTAATATCGCTAGTGAACTCACTCTTTGTCGTACAATTCGCATATTGATATACATTTTTTTGTCACGCGAGAGTCGTGTTCGCTTATCTTTTTCGTGTATATCTTTATTTTATTCTCTCTCTCTCTCTCTCTCGTCCCTATGAATCTTTACGTATATTTATATGGAGGGATATAAAAACGTCACGTTTTGTTGGCGATGTGCACTCTCCAGTTGTATTTTTAGATGGATCAACCGTCAAAATCTGGAGGGGGAAAAAATGTGGCGAGAAATCGAAAGAAATCAGATTCATCGGATTCATTCACTGTGATATGATCGTCGACGAGCGAGTTTCGTGTATTTTCGGCTGGAATATTATCGTCTCCTTGAATCTTTGGAGTCGTAATGATACGGAGGATTTTCAAATAATTTGTGTTTAGACGTTCCTGCGTAATGAAACAACTTTTAATCAGTTTTAGGAAACTATAATAGCGGATTTATTTTTCTTCACAAGGATATTATTTTCTATGGTGTCAATTCGAAGGAAGAAGTGAGTCTTCTCACTCTCGTGATACTCGGGTGAAAAGGGTTTTTCGGAAAATAAAAGTGGAGTTGGATGTAGGAAAGATGTCTCTATCGCGTGACTGGAAAAAGGGTGAAAACTAGGAGAAATGCTACGAGATTTTCCATTCAAGAGGCGTGTGGTGAGAGAAATAGGGGGAGGGTAAGAGGGTTGCCACACGAAAAACCGGAATTAAACTTTTGGCAGTCGCGCGCGCAACTTTGACTCCAATGAAAAAGCAAGAGAAGCGAAGGAAAGAAAAAAATGTTAGTTTTCGTTGAGAACGAAAACTCGTAACTTTTTCGTCCTCTTTTACTACTTTTTTCTGTCTCCTTTCAATTCCTCTGTCCTCTCCCTCCTTCACCGACCTCTATCTATTTACTTGTTCTTTCTCTCTGATCGTGATATCAAAATCTAACGTGACTTTTTATTTCTCCCTCGCTTTCGCACGTTATCGAGATCCATGGGAATAGCTATCCGCACGAAATCCCAGTCTTTCTTCTCTTTTCCATTTAAATTTACTCATTAGACTTGGAGAGGCCGCGGCGAGTCTCCTCGCGTAACCGCTTCTATTCTCAAAATTCATAATAAAATTCGATGAACTGAAATTCACAATGAGATTGGAGGATATTACTTTTGGATGAAGAATAATAGATGCGGCCTCGGGGTTCGCGGTCAGATGGAATTATACATCGGCTCCGCGCTCATATATCTATGCGAGATATATTTCAAGCGGAATAACTTTATGGAAAAAGGATAATTTATCTGAATTTTCAATCTCTTGTGGGCTTTGAACGGTCGGAGTATATAATTTATTCAAAAATTCGATGTCTCTTAAAATAACTCTGCGACGAAGAGTCATACACGCTTTTTAAAGGTTTTCAATTAAAACGGTCGTTTACATTATAAAATATTTAGCATAAAAGTATTGTGAAAATGAGTGAATTTTAGGTGTCGTTAAAATAGCTAAATTCCTATTGAAAAACCTTTTACTTTCTAAGAAACGTTCAATACAAGTATTCGAAATATCTCCAATGCGGATTAAAGGTTAAGGCATCGACGCGTTTAACAAAGCACAAAGTAAATGATGGAAATCGGGAATGTGTTACGAGAGACTAGAGGCTTTTGAGTTAAAATAATTAACGAGAAGAAAAAATTAAAAGCTGGGACTTGCGACCAGAGAATAATGAACGAGCGGAGTTGAGAGAACGAAAGAGAGAGAGCGAGATGAGAAAACGAGTGAGTAGGGAGGGTGGGTTGTGCAATTACGGGTAAAAGGGTGAGTGAAGGGAAGAAACGAAAGAAGAGGAAAAAAAGGAAAAAAAAGGAACGAGCGGGGTATGAAACTCCTCGAGCTCTATTTATCGTTCGTCCTTTCTCGTCCCAGTGGGTTCAATAAGAATTCACCTCTGCGCTTACGCGGTGCGGGGTCTCGAGCGAATAAAGGAACGAGAAAGAGAATAGCGAACGAAATGAAAACTGCAATGAGAAAAAAACGAAGAAGAGAGAGAGAGGGAGAGAGACGAAAAACAACGAAAAGAGAGAAAGAAAGATGGACGAAGCACGAGACGAATGAATCCATAGGAAATCCAACCTGGACCGATAAGAGTTTCACCCCATGGCTATAGGTTCTCCTAGCGAGATCGAAGCACGAGGAGAACCAACTTGGCGTCACGGGGGGGAGCGCGGTAATCACGGGGGAAAAAAAACAAGAGATACAGGGCAAAAGATGGGGAAAGATTTCCGTGGTTTTGCCGAGGGAAACTAATGAGCGAACGAGAATGAACGTAAGTAACGAGCGAGAGGTGGGGGCACGAGGTTAAACTTATTGCAATAGGGAATTGAAAATATATACGTTATACACATAAATATATACATTTTTTTTATACACGTGCAGCAGAGAGCGCCTTTTAATCGTTGACTACGCGTGCTTAGATGTTTCTAGTTTGCGGAGATTTTACCTTCTCTTCGTTCGCGTTTATAAAGCGTCTCCTATCTCCTCCATATGGACAAACTACACTTTCTTGCTCGTGGTAAATGCAGAGCAAGAGAAATTAATTGCGTGAATATAACGATTGAATCAGTCTTTTTTTGGAAATGCTAATCGGCGAGTAACGAATGAAAGGTTTTTCATTTCGACTCAGAATTTTGTGTGAGAAAACATTTTTCTATCGCAGACGATCGCTCTTGAGGTATCGTTGAGGAGGTCAGGTGCAGTGACACCTTTTTCTATTAAATCCTATTTCGCAATTCATTGAACATTTTCACACGCGAAAACTGTTGTTGCACACTTTTTATTCTGCTTTTTCGTGCGTTGCTTCATTTTTATTTCTCCAGGTACGGTCGGTTCGCAACAATCATCCCGGGAGACTGTTCCCTCTCGCTCCTCACTGCAACCTCTGGGCATGCATTCTGTATAAATATATATTTCGAAATTTTTCTATTTCTCCGTACTTTTTGTCGCACTTTTTTTTACTCTCCAAGATGACGTGGCAGTGTTTCCTCGCTTCGTTCGCTTCCCTTGTGAAACTCCTTGTGCGATAGTAAAATACGAAAGAAAAATAATGTTTGCGCCCTCCGGGTGCGAGGAAGCCTGGAAAGGTGCAAGATCTTTTTCTCGCGTCCTCGCGCGAATTCGCACGTTTATGCTCTTTTTCCCCTCCTCTCGCTCGCGTTTCCTTTTCGAATACAATCTCGATGATTTTCGTTCGCTTTTCTTTCTCAATACAGACGTAACTCCGACATCGTTTGCTCTCTGTTTTTTCTCTTTTGTTTGCCCGATCGAGAAATTCCCACTCCTGTTGCGATACTCGCTGTAAGACAGCCGAGCGAGCTTTGGCTGAGCGTTCTCACAGCCTTCGGCTATACGAATCGTTTCGTCTTGATTTTTTTTTCAAACTCAGAAATCGCTAATAAACGCCGAACGAAAAGAAAACTGTAGCTTCCACGTGATGCATTTACGGGCTAAAATCAACGAAATGCGAAAGAGCTTCGTTGTAAATACTTTTTTACAAGATCAATGAGGCTCCGAATTTCCCTTTCAACATTATCAGAAATGTAAATCCACAGCAAGTTGTTCCTCCTTAATGGGAATCCTTGTCAATGATAAATGTGATTCAAAACATAATTTACAAGTGTTTTAAGTTTTTGTTCGATGTGAATTAATAATGTGTCAACTGCGTTAGTGGAACGTTCACGAAATGGATAAATAATAGCAAAACAAAGCACGAATGAATGGAGGTTGATTTTAGGTGTGGACGGTCGACGTACCATCTCCCGATACGCATTTGAAAAGTAACATATCACGCGAAGGAGTGCACATCGTTCAGTGCTTTTGTGCATCGGCAACAAACACTTTTTTACTCTTAGAACTTTGCTAATGGCATTATACCATATTGATAATGGTGTATATATACTTCCATTGAGCAGAGCTTTTCTGATCCATCGATATAATATTTAATCGAGAGTTCCGGCAGTACGCTGATGGCCCTCCATTTTCCTTTTCATTTTCATTGTCGTTGTTTCAACTTTCTTTATTTCTTTTCTGTCCTTTCATCTTTTCGTCTCGGTGTTCTCCCATCGTGCCCGGCGGGTTTCCTCTTTCCGTGATCCGCACGAAGAATCAGAGAGCTTCGATCGAAAAATCTAACGGATTTCCGTGCGCCGGTGATTTCTCTCTCTCTCTTACTCTCGTTTTCTTTTTTTTTCTTCGTCCTCGTGAACGAATTTTTCTTGTTCCCTCGGGCATTCGTTGATACCATTTCATTTCTTCCTCCCTCATTCTCGCTTTCTTTCTTTCCACGTCTCCCTTCATTCCTTTGTTCTCCTTTTTGCTCTTCCCCCTCTCCCTTCCTCGCGCTTGTTCTCCCGCGGCCCTCCTCCTCTCCCTTTCTTTGTACGTCG
This sequence comes from Venturia canescens, assembly GCF_019457755.1. Lineage (NCBI taxonomy): Eukaryota > Metazoa > Arthropoda > Insecta > Hymenoptera > Ichneumonidae > Venturia > Venturia canescens. Next base: position 14,871,470 of record NC_057424.1, on the reverse strand, counting down.
ATCTTTCGGTCAATGAGCGAATCGGTGAACTCTTGGGTAGTCCATTCGTAGGAACGTTTCCGTTCAACCGGCCGGAACAAGCTGGCCAATCGACGGAGCGACCACCAACCACCGGCCTCGATGCGATGCTAGTAACCGTGGCAACTAGTAGTGGCGTTAGTGGTTGCGGAACCATCCCCCGCTTCTGTACGTTAGAATCCAAGAGTAACTCGGCATTATACAATTTCCTGGTGCACGCTCTCTCTCTCGCGCCACTCACTCGCTCACCTTTATCGTCTCACTTTCACAATCTCCTGGCACGTGTGTGCAAGCGAGCGGCTGTGTGCGAGGGCGCGCGTGTGTGTAAATCAGGCATAGCATTATCCAATTTCGCTTGCTGACTCCATTACCAGCCAACTGGCCTCTAATTAGTCAAGCTCGATTAGGTAGGTCGGGTATGGTGCAGAGGGAGGAGACGGTCTATATAGGCCTGAAGGCGAGAGGGCTTCCCGGGGGGTCGGTGTGTTCTCCGATTCTCTGTAGAAATTGAGAAAGGACTTGGGCGCTTCCGACCACATCGAAAAGCACTCCTGTGTGGAGATGATCCTCGTTCTCTATATTTTCTCTTCGCTCCTCTCGAGCTTGCTTCAGAACGCATATAGACGCAGGTGCACATACATCCGCATACATACGGACTTGGCTCTAATGCGCTACGTGCTTTAGCCGAAGCGCAATCGTTTCGAGCTCTCTAATTTCTCTCTCCTTGAGGTTACATCAGGCGCGCCGATTCAATTTCGGAATCATTCTTCCGCAAATCTTCTGCTCTACTGTCTTTTTCCTCCTCGGCAGCTGCTCCTTTTTTCTCATCTTTGATTCGCTCGACAGTGGAAAATCTTTTCTTCTTCTCTCTCTCTCCCCTCTCTCCCTTTGGCATTTCTCTCCCTTTCGTGGACAACTCACCGCATATCTTTGCCAACTTTGTCGGAGTCCCGAAGTTCTTGCACTCTGCTCAAGGGTAAGCCTTCATCTTACAACTGTTCACCATCTTCTCCCTCTTTTCATCTTTCACTCCACCTCCCATTTCTTTATTCCTCTCCATTGGTTGTAGATAAAGGGAGCATTGATTCTTAAGGTTTCAAGCCAATATCGAGGCTCTGGGCACTGCACACTTCGTTAACCATTTCTCGCGGTTTCTTCATTTTTCCGTTGAAATAAAAAAGTTTGCTTTTTCGTGTATCCCTGGATGGAGTTCTGGAATTATTCTTGTCGGCTTTTCCGATCGGTCCTACCATAACTATTTCTAACAGGCTACAGGTATTCTCATCCGGTGAGGAGAACATTCCGATCGAATAAAACCTTGTAACTTTTATTTTATCTCGGCAGTGCAGTTTTAAGTAATATTCGTACTTATAAACGTCCCCACAGGACTTTCTTTGCCTCATTTAATTCGTTTCAGTGCCGCTCGTCTCGCGCATATTTGACGACTGAATTAGCTCGCTAGAAATTTCCAAGTGCATCACTCAGCAGGAGTTATTTAGTCAACCGAAATTTCTTCGCTCTGCAACTGCAGTCGTTCAATTCGAGTTTGTTTATATGTGACTAGCATTGCGCACGCTGCGAAAATCGGCACTTGATAAACGAGAGGTCTCCGAGTTTTGGAGACAAGAGAAGTCGCAAAGGTATGTACGGGAGCGAGTAGAAAACAGAATGAAAGAGGGCAAGTAAGGTGACTCGTGAGGCGGCATACCGATAATTCCACAAAATGCATCGCGAAAGTTATGAGATTTAATCCTTTGCGGAATCCCAGAGAGCAGCGCTTTCTCGTATTCTGTGCCTCTGGCACTACTTTATCGTACGAATTCCTTGTAGTACAGCTTAAAATCTCACTGGAGGTCGGTGGTGCTTACTGCCGCTTTCCTCACTCTCAGTCTAATCCCCTTCGGGACTGTGGTTTCGATTTCTCTTCGAGGAACGTGCGAAGGTTCAAACAAGAGGTCCAAAGTTCAAAGTGCAAAGAATAAAATTTCCATCTGTTAATTTCGCGTCATAGGTAGACATTGACAGACGAAATTTTCTCTCTGGCACTTTCCTCGAGCATGAAAAGCTGACGTGCACCTCGAATTTCAACTGGTTCTATTTAAATAAAACCACAGATGTGGTAGATACGAGATAGAGAGAGAGAGAGAGAGAGAGAGAGAGAGAGAGACCTGAAGAATCCTCACGAACTTTGGAAACGAGTTGACGAGCCTCACTTTCAAAATGACGAAATTCCATTTCTAAAGGTGAATTACTTAGGGGGTAATTAATTAGTAGAAAATCTTCTGCTATTCGCATTCGTATAGGTATTCTGACAAAGAGTGTGGGCTGAAGATTGGAGGAATATCATTTCCTGTCGATTATTCGGAGTTCGCCGTATTAAGCAGCTGATCATTCATTATATTTAAGATCTCGCGAGAGCCAACGACTGAAATAGCTCACGAAAATCTCTCCAGAAACATTCGCCATCGTCAATTTTTATTCCAGTCACATTCGTCGATAGGTACAACGGTTAGAAAAACAAAAAAAATAGTGAGAGAATTTAAGTAATTCCCTTTAAGAACAAACTTTCAAAGTGCAAGAGTAAAACCCAAAGTGTTCATTTACGCACTTTAAGAGGGCAACAACCGTCGACGCGGTTTTGTGACTGTCATGTGAACAGATAAAGAGCGAAAGCCGAAAGCAGGAACGAGGGCGAGAGAAAGAGAGAGCGTCGTATAAAAGAGAGCGGCTAGAAAACGTTATAGAACGTTAATGTGTTACGATAAAAGCTTAAAAGGTCAAAGTGCCTGTATACCCGGTGCACGCGGGATTCTCTAATACCTTGGTAAAAAGGTAGCTCGAGAGGAGTACAGTATCTATGAATACCTGGTGAGATGTTATGCGCTTCTCTGAAAGTAAACTTAACGATATGGAGGAGCTCGAAGGTGGAGACAAACTTGGGCTCCGGAGAAGTGGCCGAGCCTGAATGCTGTACGCGATAGAAAAGCTCTTATAACCTTTGCCTACTTACATATACGTGGATGCACGTAGATATGCACGTATATATCGATGGATTTAAGTAAAAAGGCGTATCGAGAGTGTACTTTCGACAGAATAAACGACCTTTTTTTACTTTAACTCGTATGTATAGCTCCCGTATATAGTAAAATGGATATAAAATTCAAGTGTGAGTGTATGTGCGTTTACGAGTACACTGAACCACCGCAAGGTGATAGCTGAGTGTACGACGAGCGAATGTACGGCCAATATGGAGCTGGTACGCTCTGGTTAACTTCTCATCGTCGCCGGGGAGTCACGATAACGTTGAAAGTCAATGTGCACTACCGCAGTACTCACTTGGGACATATTCACACGTACACACACACATTCATTTGAGTTAATATATAGAAAACAAGCGTGCTTTTCCACCAAGAGCGTTTCGCTTTTTTAACGAGCACTCGTGGTGATCGTACAAGAGTCAACCCACTCAAACCCGGTTATCGGACTTTTCTATCCTATTTTAAGCATCCTCGCTAAGAATATGTTCCCATCTAATATACTTTATTCCCTCTGGTTTGAAGATGGACGACGCTGTTTGCTTGGAAATTATAGTCGTTTCTTGCTACAATTTATCATTGGCTTTGCGTCCCTCCAGTTTCAATGCTTCAAGAAGCTTTTGGAGAATTTTGTGAGCTAATATCAATTTCGATATTGTGAGCAAGACATTTTTTGAAAAACGAATCGTTCAACTCTGAATTCGTAGCTTGGGAATTGGGAATCGAAATTACAGTTTCGCTCATTTCGTTAAATTATCGTCCATTGTTTTATATGTAAAGCGATTAAAAAGCAGTTTTATGAATGAGTGTAAAGTGCTATTAGACGAAACTTTGCGCACACAAATAATCGATTCATTATCTGGGCTCCTAATCGCAACATCTTTGGGTCGTTGTATCCGTGGCGAATCACATCGTTTATCATGTTCTTACGGATTTAGCATCCTGTAAATAATTGATGAGGTTTCATTAATCTTATGAATAGGGAATTCAAGAGCGTCTTCATTTGTACATTAGAAAATCAGAAGATGAGGTTTCGGCTTGCTACGTCAAGTGTCCGAAGAGAAATTTCAAATATAAGCCAAGGAGACGAGCAACTTGAAGACTACAATTTATACAATTGTGTCTATTTTAATTAAAATGTTCTTGAGAAAATGGTTGGCCGAACGTTTTTCCACCACTCTCGTTTTCAGTAGTCGCATTTTTAAGATAAAAAATGCAAAAATGTCGCGCGTCAACCTGTCTCTTCCGTCGGTGTAGCAGGTCGAGGTTCCTGTCATGTTTCTTGTTCTCTTCTTTATTTTTATTGTATTTGTAAACGTCGGGAGTCGAGAGGAAGACAGTCGAATAGATAACTTGAGATTTCAGCCTAGAGACGAGGCAAGTCGGAATTGTGTACAGTTCGACTCGTGAGTCTCGATAAGAGCAATCTCGAGGAGCCGTGGAAATGAATGAACTGTCAGTTTCGATAGGCGAAAAAAATACCGAGACGTTGAATTTTCTGAGAGAAAGAAAATTCGTGCGAGTAATGCTTTCTAGAGTGTCTGCAAAGCGAAATTACTCGTCTCGTGGTATCTTTCCTTTTCGTTATAAATAATATCTGTAGAAAGGATCGAATCGCTTGAAATGCTTCCAAAGACAGCAGCATGTTCCCTTATCGAAGACACATTTTTCAGTGATTCTTTTTTTAAACCATACACGCAAGGTCTCATTGCCAGTGGAATTATGACTTTAATTACGATAATGAAAAGAGAAAAAAGAAACAACAACAACAAAAAGGGAGAAACGTACTGCTGGTATTTGTGCAGAAATGCTGCACATTTGTGAATTTTATTATTGGCTCCAATTTTATCACTCTGAGATTATCAGATTGTCCCAAATACGTCGACTTTCGTTCCTATCGAGAGAGCCTGCCAGAAGCTCTTCGCTTCATGGCAATCGTATAAATTTTCAAAATTTCAATCGGTAAACCAATTTGGGATAGTTCCTTGTTATTTTTGGTAATACCAGAAAAGCATAGTTTTGACGAGTCTCGGACCAGCGGACGACGGAGCTGTCAATGTACTTGCTATCTATGACTATCAATCACTAAGATATTTGATTAAAATTTTTTTGGTATTTTCGGTTTCGTTTTGTCCGACGTTTGAGCTTTATTCTGAGCCTCCCTTATAAAAATGTGATATTTATTGCTCTAATTATATCGATAATTAAAAACTACAATAATACACCTTTCAATAGTCATAATCAGATTAATTTCTGTTTCAAAACAGTGCTGGTTGTTTTTTTTTTTTAATTTTCATTTTTCATGCAAACGTGCCAAGTATTCATGGCGAGTTTACCGATGCTATGAGTCAATTTTTTCGACGCTGCGGATGGATATTTATCTGTGTTTATTGTACGACGCCACGACGATTTGTTTCATATTTTACGACAAAAATTCATCGGAAATAGTACCTCCAGGATACATTTTGTTCGAAATATCTTCGTCGTTTCTGGAATCTCTCGACATCACTGATGAAATCTGAAAAGATGAGCATTTCTCGTAAAATGTGGTTCTTTTTCGGTCGAGAGATTCTGTTGGAAAGATATATTCTCGGTCGTGGAAGAGAGCAGAGAGAAGAAAGATGCTTTGGTTTGCCATCGAAAATCGTCGTTCACAACAAAAACATAATCCGCGGCGAATGTATCGATGTTGAGGAGAAAAAGAAAAGCAGCATCGCGGAAGCTTCATTGAAGAGAGAGAATGCAAAAGAAGCACATGCTCCATTCGTACGGAAGCTTGCGCGAGAGTAAAAGGAATGGCTTTGGCAGTCAAGGCTATGAGCGTAAAAATTTCCTTTGCGCTCGACTGGCAAACCGAGAACTCTCGGTATTATGACCGTTTGTGCACAGACGTGAATTTGCTCCTCAACTGGGCGAATTTTCGTTTTTCATCGTTTGAGAAAACGCATCTTTTTATCTCCATGGCCTATTTACTATGAAATCTCGCTCATTTTCTACTTCGAACACTCTTCACTTTTCCCCTCTGTACTTTTGCTCCTCTTTTTCTATTTGTTCTCTTTCTCCCTCTTTAGCTCTCTGGAGAGCTAAATTTTCTGTAATTTCCTCCGCTTTAGCTGGCCCGTTTGGGAGCGGTGGATTTCCGCGGATTCTGTGTTGTGTATATGTGAATGAAAGAGAGGGATTCCGGCAACTAGACGAGAGTCAAAGCACCTCATAAACTTGAGGTTTCTCTTATTTCGGTTTGTAGACAAACTGAGCCGAGGCCAGGTGATTTTCACGAGATTTCAATGAAAATAACAAACTCCAAAATCTTGGAATATATTCGATGAGATTCACATACAATGGGGAACACCGTTGTTTTGTAGTGAATGAGCGAAACATTGTAACTCAAATAATCAGCAAAAACTTTCTACAGGATTATTCATTGATCGCGAAGTTGTATCCCGGGCATGCCAGCATTTTATTTTCAACTCGGATGGACAGTTCCGAAATGATTTCATTAGAGAAAGGATGCTCCAGTCAAGCTGGAAGTCCTGGAAGTATTCTTTCATGAGTGAAAACTTACGTGAAAGTTTTAAGTTAACCAATTAGTAAGATTGCTCAACGAAAGTGCTCGCGCCACTTGGGTCTCCATTGGTCCTTTGAATGGTAACATAAATCGAGAACGGATAAGTGAAGCCGCTTAGTTTGCAAACGATTTGACGATCCTTCATTAATTGTTTGAAAATTTTTTCTCTTCGCTTATCAACGGAAAATGCATACAAACCGAATGTCAAATCTCGAAAGTTTCTTGATAAGAAATACTGAATTTTTCTTTCTGCAAGTATATCAAGTAGCTTCATTTACGTTTGGGGTAACAATAACTTAGGGAAACGACGGGGTTGATTGTCAGCTCGATTGCCTTTTACAACGCGCTGGTCCTGTTCGAATTGAGGAATAAAACAATAAATAAGAGGTCGTTGGAGCAATTTGGGGGCATGAATAATACTCACGATGCATTTCAATGGCGACCTTTGCCGAGACAGGCTGACTAATGTTGTTATTCGATGCCTGGCATGTGAAAACAGCATGTAGATCAGCCCTTGTAAGGTGTTTTACAACGAGGGTGTTTCTCTTTAACTCGGGAAACTCCCCAGGTTCGTCCTTCGAATCGATGAGAGTTTCACCCCTCCACCATTTGACGTTGGGTTGAGGTCGTCCTGCGAGTGAATAAAGATAAAATACATTGTTCGTTAGTTATGTTATTTCGTGACAGCGTTAAGATTTATTGAGAATAAATAAATACTTAGTAGCACACGTTATTATTTTTCAATCCAACATTCCTCTAAGAAAATCTACTCGATCATTCTATCGAACGTGGACAAAATAGTGCTCATCAATTACAGTTATTATCTTCGACAAGGTAGTTATTCCGTTCAATAAATCGATGCTATTCCGACTCTGAATACTTGTCATCGTCCTTATAATATTCGGTGTCAAAAGGTTACTATTTGGTCACTTAATCTCGGCTCTCTGACTGGCACTATTTGCATCCGTTTTATACCCTCTTGTACGGATGACAAACAGTCAATACATGGAATTATATCTGCATATTTATTATCGCAAAATATTACCAAGTTTTAGAGAATGTCTGACCTGAAAAAGACAAGGCCATCTGTTAAAATATACACGTAAAAATACGCGCACATGCACGCACGAGTGTGCGTGCAGATGAAGCGAGGCCCTTGTCTTACGCTCCACGAGGCCATCGGCTTCTAGTTCACCCTTCCCTCCTCGCCCTCGTCTCGTGTAGTTGGTACGCGTTAATTCATAATTCATAATGGTACTTGCGTGTCGGTAATTCGCGGGGGAACTGGATGCCCAGCGTGTGTCGACCGCCCTATACAGCATGCACGAGTGTAGGAATATATATACAAGTACAGAGATCTGATGGTGGTCGGTCGCGAAGCAGTCGACCTCGTTATTTTTCATCGGTGAGGTCACGTCGTCAACCTTTTCACCGCTGTGCATTCATGCATCGGATATTATCCTGGAAGTGGGCCATTTTTTGGCTCTTGATTTTTAGATGGCTCTCGAATTCACTTCGATTTGAGGATAGAAAAAAATCAGTTTTTTATACAGCCAGCCGTTGCCCGGAGCATTCGATATCCTGTAAGTTTTCTATCGCAACGAAAAATCCCGGACAAAAACCAAACGGAATAGGCTATATCAATGGAAAATAACGGTACGGAGAAATTTTGGAAAAAATCTAGGAAAACATTCGGCGAGTCCGAATACCGGAATGAAACTTTTTGCTCCTGAAACGAAATATTTGTTGGGAAATTGCAGTTTTTCTTAATCGAAAGAAACGTTGATAACTTTTCAATGATAAAACTTTGAAAATTTTCTAAAAACGAAACTCGAAATTACTTTTGTCTCAAAATCCAGTGTGGAAAGCACTGCAGGGATAAAAGTGAAAAAACCGAGGAAAAAACACCACGGAGCTGAATCCGCGTGCTTTTGAAAAAGAATTTTGAAAAAAATGCTCATCGAATATACGACAATTTTTCATCTCATCCGTGAATTAGTCGATTTCGATTGGTAAGGTCGAAGGAAGTGGTCTTACATTTTCAAATATTTTATCTCTGGCTCTTGTACGATGAAGGGAATTGCGGAAGCAAACTCATCGAGCGACTTGAGAAAAACTCTTTGATTTTTCGACGAAATCCGACGTCGAATCGAGAGACAATTATTCCCACTGAATATTCTGAGGATCTTAATCATTGAAAAGCTATATTCGAAGGTCGAAATAGGTGGTTCAACAGATCGTGGAAAAGCTTGAAGAACGGTCGAAAATCGTCTAATCATCCATAGAATATCCCATGTAAATAGTCATTAACGCGAAGCATAGGCAGCGTTCACAGCAGCACATGGTTGAGGGTCGAAAATGTTTCGGGGCGGAGGGAGCATCTCCCGTCGCCCTTCCGACACCAGGCGAGTGAACAGCTGAACAAGAGGGTCACGAATTCGGGGATACACATGAATTTTGTCGGAAAGGCATGCGAGGCAATAAACATGAATTTATTATCGTTATTACTGGCTGTTTTGCGAGTGCATTAGAGCCACGACAGTTAAACTGTAATGAAGTAAGCGAGACTGGTTTCGCGAAAACATTGCAAACTCGGGGCGTGAGCCTCGAGGAGAGTCGGCTCCCACCCGGGAATGAAATTAGTGCGAAGCTTTTAACCAATATTTTATAATAATATGTGTTACGCGTTACATTTGCATATAAACTATATTTAAAAACAGGCGTTTGACAAAATCGTACTGGTGTTGGTGCTACATTCGTTTGGCTTTTAGCTCGACAGAGCAAACGAATAATTATTCGAAGTGGAAAATTCTCGAAGAGTCGTTACCCTGGCAAAACTATTCGGCGTTGCAACGATCATTTGTATAACGAAATATCTTCCGCTTAATTGTTCAATATATCTAAAGTGGAACGCCACCATCGTCCATTTTGGAAGTTCGTTGTTTCATTTGTTCGTGTTTATATTGTAGATTGTGCATCCCTAAATTGGCAAAAGTTTTCAAATACATCAACTAAAGCCTTGAATGTTTAACACGAGAGAGAAAAAAATTATCGCCAGCCTCCGCTGTTTAATAGAAAGTTCTAACTTACGTTCGTTCGTGCTATTATATAAGAGAGCCAAAATGAGACTTTGGGCCATATGAAGGGATTGAGAAACTGTAAACCACGAGGCGATGTGAGGAGAAAAAATAGTGTAATTATTTCGCCTTTAGAAACGTTTTTTACGTGATTGTCAATCCTCGAAAATCGATCAATAATTGCGAGAAAAGTTTTTGTTTACAATCCCATACAGGGTTCTGCTGAAGCACAAGAAAAAAATCAAACTTCCATAATTTTTCGTTACATAGCTGGAATATGATCCTATTCAAAATATTGAAATGAAATCTTCGTCATTCTTAAGCGTTTAAGGGGGGCTCCTGCTTTAAAAAGTAAAAAAAATCGATTGTTTTGGGGGAATACAGCACGTTGAAGTAATATTCTTCATCTTTAGAAGCGTTTTTTTTTCAAACTCGCTAAAAATATATAGAATTTCGTAATTTTTTCTGGTTTTTATAGGTTCACGTGGATCGAAAATACATGAAAATGGAAAAAAAAATTGGAATTTTCGTTTCAGACAATAATTAAGATCTCCATATTGCGCATAGCTGAGAAATTTCGACAATCAGACTTTGAGCATCAACAATGTACAAATAAGTATTTCTCACATGAAAAAAATGTTTTCGTACTTTTGAAATGTCCCTAAAACTATACCGAAAAGTTCGCTATGCAGAGTTATTTCCGTCTATCCTTAAAGCATTCCCGAAAAAAATCGATTTTTTTGACTTTCCAAAGCAGGACCCCCCTTAAAAGCAAAGTTGATTTGTCATGCCCGAATCTCGATTCATTTTGCCCCGGTCTCTTCCAGATCGCATCGTAATCTCGCATCTGCTATGTTTTTTTTTTTTTTTTTTTTATTCAAACAAACGATCGTTTATCGAAATGAATATTAATACTCGAGAATAATTAATAAAAGTATTCGTGGTATATACGAACCTCCGGAAACGAGGCAGGTGAGTTTCATGCTGCCGTTTTCCTCGAAAGGGCCAGCGACTTTAGTAACCGTATCGCCGAGTTCGTTCACGATGTTCGGTTTGCTTGGAGGTACTGTAACAATCGAAAGCAAAGTTATTCAGGAATGTTGGACGTTTCGATGAGGCTGATTCCACCGCGAATGCACGATGGGAAAACATAAAGCGAATACAATAAAGACAAAAGTCATTTATAATTCCAATTTCGTAGTGAATCCATGCGAGATAAACGCTGTTGTATATTATTAATAATTTTCGATGAATGAGGTTAGTGTAAGAGCCCTTGAAAAATGAATTGAAAGGATCTTCGTTCAAGCTTGCAGCCGCAGTACCACAAACTTCTGTAAATTCTTTGTAAGCGCGATTTCATTCCGACGGAAGCCTGTCAGATGTCAATCAATCGATCAATCAATCATATTTTCGTTTAAACTATTATCGATACCGGGGGGACTTATTCATCACCCGCGAAAGATGGAGTGTAAAAGAAATTCGTTCTCCTGCGTTCATCCCTCAGCGGATGTGCGGGGAGCATATTATTCCTGATATCCGTCTCGCATCCATCCAAATTTAGTACACCAGCTTAATATTCATCGGGCGTGCGTTAGCATCAATTATTAATCTGTATACGTATATATAGTACGCCGCGAAATCGTTCAACATACCACAAACAGTGAAGGACGTCTCGTATATTTCCATTGAAAATATGAGGGAGATTGGTGAGACAGCCAAGAATCATGAATGTCTGACACGACGACGTGGATAAGCGTGCCACGTCGTGGCGAGGAGTTTCGTCGGTACGACGTGTAAAGGGCTGGAGTAAAGGCGAGAGTCGGGAAAGAAGGGAAGGTTGGGAGGACGTTTCTTGACACGAGTCGGACGTCTATAACGCCACGTAATTTCTTGGATATATGCTGTGATAAAGTAAAAGGGGATGGTGCTCGTGTGTATGAAATCACGTGTCGGAGCTCTCTCGGCGCGGTGCGAACGTTAAACCACGAACACCTGTACGTCGGTTCGGTAAAAGCAGTGAGAAAATGAGAGGAGTATTGAAGGAGGGTGGGGAGATAGGTCAGGATTCCATCTCCCTCTTTCTCTCCCTTATTCAGTCCTACGCGAAAACGCGAGAGGGATATTCTCGTTTGGAGCTCTCGTGCGCTCACCTGAGCGTGCGAGGGAGGCTTGCAGACATTGATATGAGGCCAGAAGAGAAAGGGGTGAGTTACGCCTTCACAAAGGAGACTCCGATTTGAACTGGCATTGGTGCAAAGGGGATGTTCTCAATACCGGTCTCTGCTTTCATTGGACTTTATATATATATATATATTTACGTGCACCATGTGCTCGATGCGCGCGTGCTATCCATGCTCTCGCGAGAGACATTGTGATTTATGGCTTTGCCAATCAGCCTTTGTTTCACTTCTGAGGCGATGCATACTCACGAGACTGTTGAAATAGTTTTTACCTGTGCATATATGTTCTGCCTGTAACACTGAGAATGACTGAAGCCCCCAGAGCAGCCAACTTCTAATGACAGACCATGCTTCGTCGGGGCTACTATGCGGTTTTATGCACCACATGCCCCGTTGGCTTCAATCGGCAAGTACATTATACACGTGCACAAGTTCACGTGATATTTCTATTCGTAAATGTGCAGAGAGCAGCGCCGGTACACACAGACACTTTTAATAAGACGCTCGAGCCAGCCTGGCTGTAAAGCTGCGCAAAACTAGCAGGCAAAAAAACAGGAGGCCGATGTACAGGATGGAAATGATCGAATTGCCTCCGTGACCGTACCCTGGCGCCTGCAACCTGCCAACTCCTTTTCGTCTGGAGAATTATCCGTGTTTTGCATAATAGGCCGACAGACACGCACACCTGACACCTTCGTAAAATCGAACGTGATAACCCCCGAGATGCTGAAAAGTGTGTATTTAAAGGTTATCGATGTGGAATCGTAAGGGAGCGATTCAGTTTGTCCGAGAGAGAGAGAGAGAGAGAGAGAGAGAGAGAGAGAGAGAGAGCTCATCGGTAACTGAAGTTAATTAATTTTTCTCTCCCTTTTAGAAAGCACGAGCTGTCATCGAGGTTTTGGCGTTTCACTCTATGTGTTCGTATTTAATCGTAGTTTCTAGCCAACGAATAAATCTTTCACTCGGAATCATGTGTGAATTCAAAGTTACTGAAATCTTCGTTGTATCAAGAGTCTTGAGAGAGTCTGCTCGAGACGAGCACATTCACAGCTCTCCTGTCTATGGCGGCCCGAGGCTTGTCGAGACTTTATTATCTCTGAGTGAAACGGTTCCTCGTGGTGGGGGTAGAATCGGCATATCATTTCGTTTAATTAAACAGTTCAGATATATATATTTGCACGAAAATAATCAAGGATTCTTGTCTGCTCGTCTGAAATGTATAATTAAATCGTTTCTGCATTCTAGAAATTGAATGTCTATATCCAAGATGTTTCGTAGACGTTATAGTTGCAGCACAAAAGCGATAAATGTCACAGTACATCGAGCACGTTGATACTGAGCAATTCAATTACTCTCTCTCTCTCTCTCTCTCTCTCTCTCTCTCAATGTGGAAAGCTCAAGGACGTTTTATATAGAAAAACGTGGAGGAAAAGGATATAATTAATTGATACTCATTTATATCGTCGGTATTAAGGTTGTCGGATCAAAAGGAGAATGGAATCTCCTGTTTCTTTGGCAGAGACAAAAGTAGAAGATAATCCACTATAGGGTGCGGAGAGTGTATTCGGTACTCTTTCATCCACATCTCGTCGATATTTTTTCACTTTCATCTCCGACGATTCAGCTCAAGGATTCTTTATCTTTTGCCGGTTACAGGGTTTCGCAAGCTCGACTTTCATTTGCACCAACTCGTCGAACGTTTCTATCACAATGAAAAGAGGCGGGAGTCTCGAAATCATCGGAACGTTGGGACTGTTGCGATTTCAAGGATCTCGTGTTTTCAGGGAATTCTTTATTTTTGGTTTTATTGTTTTTTCATTTTGTGACGGAAAGATTTTCCGATCTGTTAGAAACGTAGAATATGTGAGAGTTGTTTTTCTTCTGGGGTTATATATTCAGCATCTCAATCGAGAAGGAGCAGTTCTTTCGAGCTTGTACGAGAGTCATCCACGTACGAATAGTTTGGAGTGCGTACGAGCTTTGGCGCAAAAGAGATCGTGCCCGGGGTTGAAAGAGAGCATTTCACTCGTGGTGAGAATATGTGCGATATCGCAATGCTCAGTGAAACTCTCGCTCTTCTTTTCGTCTCAAAGTATAAAACCGAAAAGAAGCATCTCTCTACTTTGCGGTTGCGAAATCTCGCATCTTGAACCCCCACTCCGAGGCAAGTGGTTCCTCTTCAATGGTTCGGTACACGCATCGATGAAACTCAAAAGAAGTGACTGTTGGCGTGAGAAAAATCGACGTATGAAGAGAGGAGCAAAAAAGATCTGTTTCTTCCTATTCGCCTGTTTCGCGCTAAAAATTTGTTTTTCTCTCTTCTATAATGAGTTGTTTCTTTCTCTCTTTCGTTGTTCATTTCTCGGGAGTCTCGAATAAGTAACGATTTTATCAGGGTGATAAAGAAATTTGTAAAATTCGTAAATGAAAGTCTCGACGTTCGGTGCATGAATTTTCGAATCGGGACAAAGCTTTATCCCGTTCGTACACACGGGTTTTTTGTGTTCTCATCTAGGCCCGTGTGTTGGTGAACGAAAAAGTGAATGCAAAATTGCAGTATAGATTGAAATTTGTTGGAAAAGGTACAGGCATGTTTGCAAAGCGTTTTCTCTCTTCCTCTCTCTCTCTCTCTCTCTCGTGGGTCGAGTAATGATAATTACGGCGTGCCTTGAGGGCAAGAAAAATATAGGGCGGGTGAGAGCACGTTTATGGGCTCAGCGTTTGAAATTCTATCATCATAAAATGCATACAGAAGTACATAGAAGTACGTTCTGAAGCTTTATTTGCCCTGTACTTTTGACTGTTACACTATTTTCGTTTATCTCTCGCGTTTCATCGAGAGACGAGACGATATATGCAGCCGACTCACGAGTATAAAGGTATTTGATCCTCCGCTAGATAATATAGCATTTTCACCTGGAAAAGTCATTCAACGTGCGCCCCTACGTAATCGTTCATACGTACAAAACTACCCAGTAAAATGGAGTATGCTGCTCTTTGCCTTTTAGATTTGAGTCTCTCTTTTTACACGAGCCTGCCTCGCTGTGAAACACTTTTACGTGGCAATAAATACGAATAAGAGCATACGGAGACGGGCGTAAAAAATAACTACGGCGAAAAGAATAAGACCCTTGACTTTTCGCGTCATTCAGCAATAATATTGTGTCGTTAAATGAAAAGAAGCGTCGGTCGTCCCAAAACACGAAGTTAAATTTACGAAACGGAAAGTAATTGTGCAAATATAATTACAATCGAGTCATAAAACTTGACGGTCACTCCCAGGAAGCCTTTCATGGCTCTTTTAAACCATCGATCTTTGACAGAGCTTACGGAAATATTCATTCGTGTAAACATTCGTTAAAATAAGAAGGTGTTTTTTACTGCTCGTATTATGGACGTACACACGGTTTATAATACGATGGTTAACGGGCCAGACTTTCGTTGGGCTCTCTCTCCCCGTGGACATATTTATCTACTAGAAAACGCAAACACTATACTCCCGCAGAAATGTCAGTTACGAGACTCCAGTGCCACGAACAAACTTTCGATGTTCGTTCTCTGGCTCATGTGCAAAAGTATGGCAGTAAAAAGAGAGGAGCGAAAAGAGACAGGGAAAAAGAGAGAGAGAAAGAGGGTAACTTCTGTCCAAAACGTATATTGGCTCAGTACACAGGTTTATGTTGAATATACGCATGGAGTTGATTAAAGTACGGATGAAAAGATGCGAAAAAGCGAAATCATAACAGGAGTTTCTCTCCGCCACGAATACGGAAAAAGTCGAGTGGTTTTGATAGTTATTTTCGCGATATTTCACGCTCTCTTAAACCAGGCTGTTCCTCCAGGAGGGAGAGGGAGAGTTTCTAGAACAAAATGTGCTTCCACGTTTCTTTGATATGCCCGCAAACGTCATCGTCAGGATTAACTGCTTTTTCGTACAAATCGTTTCAAAGCAAAAATTCTGCATAAACGAAGAATTTATCGAGGTGAAGTTTAGCTGCAAAAATACGATACGACGGGGGCGCGAATAAACAGTTTCAATGAGCGATTGCCAATACGGAAAAAATCTGCATATCGCTTATTCAGGAAGGCGATGGCATCGTGAGACAAGAATTGGTCAGGAGCCCTTACCGCACTCTTACACCCTCGAATATGACGCTTCCCCGAGTTTTTCTCGTTCTTCAAACTTATTGAAATACAGCAATACGAATTTGCCTTGGAAATGTGATGGCGTATTCGGATGACGCGAAGAGTGTATAAATTCGACGAAACTTACCTATCACGGTGAGATTTATTCTCGAGTTTCTCGTCGGATTTTTCGTGAAATCGACTCGACATCGATATTCTCCTTCATCCCGCTCCTCGACATGGTCGATATTCAGAGACGCTGGTTCCGCGGCTGTCCTGAAGAAAGCGCGTTCATTTAAATACTCCTTGTCGGTCCACCGTGACGCTGTTTCCGGTTGTCGTCCTCGTATGTCATAACTGAAGCATTGCAAAAAAAAAAAAATACAGTTCAAGTTTACAAACGTTTTATCCGAGGTTTCAGTGTGACAAAAAAATGCTGCAGTACACTGAGAAAAAAAATTGTTGATTCAATAGCAATTGATGTTATTGCAGGAAGAATTTTCTTCATTTAACTGCAATGTTTTCGGAGAGAATGAATCTGCAGTTTCATCCAAAACTATTTTATTCGTTTAATCATGTTTAACCTTGTGATGATCATATATATTTCATTGGCACCCCGTAATATCACATTTCGTCGTTCCGCAATGACTTTTTTTCTCAGTGTACATTGAAATATTTTCGTTATTATCTTCAGTTGAGAAGTCGAGTGGTCCATTTATCACAATAAAATACAAATTCGACTGCACGGGCGGGGTTTTAAGCTGTAATTTGTACGAGCCACATGGAATATTGTTGTGTTGGGGAGTTTGCTCTCTGGATTTCTGTGCGCCTCTCATCCGGAGGATTCGGATTGCATTATACACTGTCTCGCCAATGTCCTCTCGTGTCTACACGCTTGAAACTGAACGTTTTACAAACGTTGAGGATCGCGGGCGTGTTCGGAGTGTGGCGAGAGAGGATCGTGATCACGAAACGTTCACTGTTCTCTTGTAACATCCGGTTTCTGGCGTCAGTGCATCATTCGGACTGATACCGCCGCCGCTGCGTGTATAGACAAACTCTCGCGAAAATACGAAGTGATTCTCTATGCAGGCAAGCCCCACACGAGCACATATTTACAGCTCCATATGCCTGTATATACATGCGCCAAGAAATACATGTGTACGGTGAACGTGGTACACGTTTTGAGCGAGCGACACTCTGAAAACTAGCCTCACGCCTCGACCACCCGGATTGCGGATGCATTGCGTTACGTTCGCGAGAATCCTACTGGCGCTGTGTGGCGCATCATGGAAGGTCGGGCACACGTTAACATGAGTGTGTGCGCGCGTGTGTGTGTGCCTACACAGAGCGTCGTTCTACGTGTTCCCGGAATGGAGACTCGACTCGTGTGGGTGGTGCATCAAATTTGGGAAAATACTCCGATGCGATGATCATCCGTACATCGATGTTGAATGCGTGTATGCGGTTGTTCGTCAGTAGATATTCGGGCGGTATATTGCTCCAGCTCTCGCGCTCTCCCTGCCTGTCTATTTCCGCCTCGCACGCAGTCTGTATATTTCATTATTCGGGGACGCAACACTGAAGAGAAAGCCAGATGAGGCGCTGGTCGAGATTCGTGGTTCACTCGTTAAGGGCTCTTGCCGACTGGTCGCGATGGAACACGGTCCTCGTGCGAGGTTAACTGATACGGAAACTCCCTCGGGGAGTGGTCTGTGCTTCTGATATATTCAAATGCATCTACGTGTCAACGTGTCCAATCTAACGAGACGTGTACCTTCGACATGTTTTCATACGTGTATTACTCCCCGTCACACGAAGCCCTCATACTCACACATTGGAAAAACTGTGTAAGAGAGGGAGTGATCATTTTAGTAACTGCTGCAATTAACCCTTGCAATAACATCTGTGCCTTCGTTTTCCTCCCGTTTCGCGCATATAGCAACATTGAATCGCCTTCTGTCGAGACGTTTGGAAACAGAGCTACAAGTCTATCCCCTGCTGCCTCCACAATCTGGCTGTATGAAACTATCAAACGAGGTACCAATTTACCTCTGTGGAATGAAACGAAATCCATCTGAATGCGAGGCGTAAAGATGAGGAGGAAAGAAGAAATAAAAAATGCGTTCCACCCCCTTTTCATGCCGTTTGTACTCTACTTCGTCATTGCTTCTTACTTTTCTCATCGACCGAGGTCCAGTACGGAATGAATGTTTTAACGATGGGTGTCGAAAAGAACTTTCAAACTGTTTCTTCTTCCATTGGATTCTCTGACAATTGCGCACTGTTTGAGCCGGTTTTAGAACATATGTCATCCACACGTACACGTTATAAAGTGTACATGCATAAGCCAACAATACGTGACACAACCGAGAGTTGGTAGAAACTCGCCCCGTCCGGCGAATGTTCGCTTAGGATGCGCTACGGGAATTACACAGGCAAGGAGAATTACATGCTCGAGTACATTTCGGTGTACACATTGATATATATAGATATCTGCATAACACGCCAGTGGATCAAGACAAGAGATCTTTGTCGTATGAGGATCCTCGCGTAATTTATTTTGAAACAGAAGGGCGAACTACGAGCTCGCGGACGCTCTCGCCCGGGCGAAAAGTTAACGAGAATACCAGTGGAAAAGTTGGTCCGCGTATTGTACCCGTCCATTTCTCGTTTATATATTCAACTTCAACGGACGTATAATGGGTTCCATGGGGCCTAGAAATTCACTGCGAAATATGGCTCTTTCTCGTTCCTATTTGGAGTGAAGGCTAGAACTTCTGACAACGATATTGCCTTCCATCGGATATATATATGTGCACGTATATGTAGACAATATTCGTGAACATTATACATTTTTGCTTGGAATATACCGTTGCGAAATATCATAACTTATATCTACATTCGCTTTTAGCGAGAAACATCGCGCACTGGAGCTGCGGATGCTGAAACGAAAAGCTCCGAGTGGGGATGCTGGAGCAATGGCGATTATTTTGAGTCAAGCTGATGCTTCTGATTGGTCTTTCTAATAGACAGAAATAGAGAAATCCACACTGTATGGAGACTCGCAATGCAACGCTAGATACGTACAGTCAAAGTTCCCCGAATGCTCTCTACGACCGAACAACTTTTTGCAACATGATCGCCCACCTATGACGCAGGATGGAGTTCGAGTACAAATAGCAATGCTTCTATTTTCACGTAGTGAGTATGCTGAAAGCGGTCTGAAATCTAACCCACGAACTTTCAAAACACTCCGAAGTTCCCTTGTTTTTATTCATTTTATCAACGATCTACGCGCTTTGGGCTACTGTTACTGATCAAATCTGCGCTTTTACACGCACGCTTTTTACGTTCAAGGTCTTTATAAATTCGTGTAAGCGAATAAGAATTCATGCAATCATTTTTATGGACAATTAACGAATCATACCAGCAGATAATATACGTGTAAGATGAGACTCGGTGCATATATTTCGAGGCCTTCTAAATTTATAAAAAGAAATAGAAAATAAGGCTGCTAAGAAAAAAACGGTGCCAGTGTTGTGCCCGTATATCGCACTCATAAAATCGAGTATATAAATTAAGCGCTCTCAGCGCAAATGAGTCAATGACGAAATATCGACGCTCCTGAACAAGCGCATCGATCCTCGATCTCAACATCGAAACTTCTAGAAGGAAATTCAGGCTATATTCCCATGAAAGGGGAAAAACCCCCGAATTTATAAAACTATCGATTAACCGAAAATCGCCAGTCTTTGACGAGCATTTGTAGCGATTGGTCTCGAGGCAATAAAACCTTGAATTTGCAATTTCTTAAGTAGACTTATTGTTAACTTGTTGTAAAAGTATCGAGTTGGAGTTCCGCTCTTTTTGACCTTAATCCCTTAAATACTCGTCCTCGATAACTCCTCCCTTCGTGACGGTCCTCGCGCACACAACACCAGAAACTTGGAGACATAGATCTTGATATCACAGCTTTTTTCGTGGCTGGTATTCGTTTATTCAAGTATTCTCTTATTCTGCCATGTCTCAGGAAAGTTCACGTTGCATAATAACTAGTTGTTGATCCCGACTATTTCTGAATTCATGCTCATTTTGAAAAAGAACCCACAACATAATGTTTGTAGCAGTTCAGGTTACGTGTTCTCGCATGACGTGTGTTCTATTTTCCTCTTTGGTCTAATATTCAATGGACTGTTTGATGTTTCGCTCATACCCATTCCTCAGCTTTCGTAGCTACATTTTACCTGGTTCTTGATCCTGTGGAATTGTGAGTTTCGTAGAATACATCGTAAGCTCCGAGCCAAACCACTGCTGGTCCTGAGCATTTCTCATTTTCCGAGCACCCAATGAATATCATGCTACTGACGTGTGAAACTTTACCATATGCTCTTGAATTTCTCGTAACTGCGATGTACTTTATCTATTCACTATGTCATTTCGAGTGCATTCATGATGCATGTATTTCGTTGCTCAGGATACTACGTGTATCCGACGGAGTTCGTTGAATCTGATGTCTTGTTGTTCACTCCCTTTTGGAGGTTAGCGGCTTTGTGACGAGGTTAATGTGAGAATTGCCATAAATGTTAATCGACGATGGGCATGAAAGCAAGTTTTTATTCTCGAGAGCATTAATAACTTTCTCTCTGAATTTATGTTCAATATTCCTCGACATTGTTACAAGGAATATTGACGCTTTTCATTGGTATCTTCATTTAAAATATTTCCTGAGCCATAATTAAATACCGTGTGCGCAATTGGCGGTGCGCAGATCTCTTTCAATCATGGCTGAAAGAGAGGTAGAAGGGAGTGGAACATTTCAGTCGAATTCCTCCAATATCTTCGTATCTATCTCCATCGTTCACATAGTTTTGCTTTCACCCTTCTATTCTCCTACAGCTCGTCTTTAATTATAGTTAAAGGAAGAAAATAAAGAATGATGAAAGTACATGGCAGAAAGTCCGAAAGCGACGGAATTGCCAGCATTCCGCGAAGAGATTAATCTCAAGCGTCCTTTATACATTCTTTCGTTTGGTATAAATTCGGCATAATTTTATCATCGTCAAGGAAAAGGGCATTTTATGTGAAAGTGAACATTCCATTTTTCCAATATGGGGATAACAACAATTATTAATCAACAGTCTGAGTTTGATGTTCCTTTTCCGACGAATTTTGTCGCACGACGCACGCTGAAGTTCTGAATTCCAGTTGCAGGATTCATTATTTTTGATACTTCTGTAGATGTTCGTAATTTTCTTCTGACTCATTGACGTATTAATCTCATGCATAAAATCAATATTTCATCATAAATTTGTGTGTCTTATGTGCAAATGTCAGGAACATTGTGAATATAAAATTTCGAAATTAATATGTCGATCTCAAGTTAAAGTCCTGTTTATTGTGAATGTGATTTTATTTTATCGACGGAAGATTGTAGTTTAAATAATATTTGAATCCAATGAGCTTCTTTTATATCGTTGAAACGACGAATATCGATTCAGTACTGGATTGTTTTCTATTTTATTTTTATCCTGAGCCAAAATGGGAGCAAACACTGCCTCCGGTAGAACTAAACCGGCTATTAAACGAGATCTACCTCTGGATTGGACGGCTCGCTTAATCGAATGATCGATCGTTCAAATTTGTTTGTTTTTTTTCTTCATCACCGTAATCTTCCCGAGCTTTCCCCTTGCAGCTGAACTCTATTTCTAGCGCAGTTTGCGCATTCCAGCTCTCGCGTGTTGGTGATTTTCGTCGGCAGTCAAGCTCCTTTTTTTTCTGACCGAGCATCCATTAATTGTCATTACAAGTTTGTGTGCTAAAACTTATTGGAAAAAGTCAAGGGACTGACAAGCGTAGATTAATGAGTCCTACCATACTTTTCTCGAAGTTTCACGAGTTTTATTTATAAGTATACAAACTCATCTTTCGATATTTATACTCAGCTACGAAGCTACGTGAATTGGTTTTATTGATGAAAGCGCTCGAGTGTCTGCCGAATATTCATTTCTAGTCAACTCCAAACCAGTAGTTATAGCAATATCGACAAGTTTTTTCGTCTCTTTTTAAACTACACAAATGTATACACGCGACTGTGTTTCTATCATGTATCAACGTCCATTTGGACGTGATGATACTTCAATCTTCATGCAATACTAGGAATCGTCAAATACAACGTTTTTAGATTCATACTTGGCTCTCACTGCGCGAACACCACCGCGCACATACAAACCTATTGTATCTCTTTATGACCACAGGACTGGAGTTCGATCCGTAACGAATAGCTCTTCAATACTATGAACATAAAAAGAAACTCGATGCGGTCATACGAGTCTTTATTTGGTATCGACAAATGCCACGTACTGTTCAATCATCATTCGTTTGATTTCATTGAACAGCGAGAGCACGCGGAAAACCGATGAAAAAGGAGCGGCGAGAGATGAGGGAATTAGGAATGCGAAATTTACCGCCAGAATAATTACGTATCTCGTTGATTAATCCATCAATTTTGGTGAAATTATATGGTAGTTCGAATTCTACCGTAAAGGCACGCGAAACATATGAGCACGTTGGCATCGCAGCAGCCGTGCGTGGTGATCCATCGGTACGCGGAATATTGTAAAGTTGTTACAATGAATTAAATCGTTAAGCAATGAGTTCACAAGTAGTAACGGAAGCACGAGTTAATTAGCCAGATCCGCATGACATTGCGGTAATTATCGAACAATCCAGTAGATACCAACGATTATTTGCCTGTAAAAGCTAATAACTGGCGATGTACGAGATATTCAGTTAACTGCGTACATGCGGTGAGCTTCAATCTCGATGATGGATATTTTGGAAGTCGAGTATGATGTAGTTTGCTGGAATGCATGGGTTTAGGAATGCAGGAGTTTTCTGGTCGAACAGTATGCCAGTGCCTACGGGTTATTGGGGTGTAGAAATCAGGTATCTCGATGATGATTGTCAGTATCGATGGTTAATACGAGTGAAAATGAGGTATTTTGAGGAATTCATTAGTGCAACGAACCCACGTACGGTATGTGCAAGGTCTAGAAAAGTTAGGATGGCTTTACTTGTAATTATCTGCGCAATGTTTCGTCATCGAATTCGACTCGTGATTCGCCAATATCGAAGGTTTACGGGAACACAGATAATGTATAGTCGAATAAATGCAAATGCCTCGAAATAGCGAAGATCGAATGAAAGCAGTAGTTTGATAAGTCGCAGGAGTTTGCGTTACTCTCATCTCCTCTAGTTATTATCGATGCTGGCCATAGGAAGTTCAGGGACCGAGGTGACTCCGTATCCGAGTCCTTTGGTCAGTTCCGGAGTTTAACCGAAACCCGAGTGAATGGCCGATCTGTGTCTCACTCTCTGCTTCCCGTATCTGACTGGTGCTGCTGCTGCTCTTCGTATTTCGGGCTCTTTCTCTTCGGTGCTTCCCTTCGTCGAGGCCAGCACAGTAGCGGGTCTACATCAATGATCTCTCGGATACGATGGCGCGTGAGCTCGAGCAAGCTCCTCTTTACATGTCCGAAGCTCTCTTCGATTGAGATAGCGCACATCGAATTCCTGTATACACTCGCATTCGCATTGCGTATCATGTGCTGCGTGTATATCGGCAGGGAAGAACAGCATCCTGGGTCAAAATCCAAGTCATGTGGAGGGGAATTTCTCCTCATCAGAGGATCTAACTCGAACAATCTTGAGGTGAATGGTGATGCTGTGTGTCGGTGGTACTTGCTGCGGGCGGATGCCACAGCCAGAGTGTCTCACTGATCTCTAATACTACAAGCTCGTGCATATATCGATATACGTTATTTGGCATATAGTGTAAAGCTAGGCTTCCCCATCAGTGACAGTGCCACCGGCTGTGGTGTGCCAAACGTGTCAAGCAGATAGCACACTCTCTCTCCCTCTCCGCTGCTGTAGCTACTGCAGTATCACAGAAGGTCTGCTATAAACGAGGAGTGAGAGAGCAGCGCGAGGCTCGGATAGAGGAAAGCTTCGAGAATCGGACACCGCGAGAATCCAACCACTACGAGCACGCGCCACGATTTTCAATTATCGACGCCGGATACGTTCGCGTCTATCTCGGACCGTACCTCAGATCTAGCCCGAAATTGGATATTCTACGTGCTCATTCACTTCAGAGGAGTAACTCCATCGGAAACGAGATGATATACTATCTTCTGTAGGTTCGGGTTAAAAGGATCGTACTTTCAGATGTATTTTGAGCGATGTCCATGCGCATGTGTCACGACCATAGGGACGATACGGACTTTAAAGAGTTTGCATTTTTCTCAGTGACGTTCATAACCTTCTATAGTTTATAGCATTTCTTATATGGGAATAGGTGCGCTCTTCGCTATTTTCGGTCTAACGTACGTTACGGTGTATTTCGTAAGGCCTTTCGTTGGAGAGAAAGCTTTTTATTTTTAATGTATTTGAGAGGAAGGCATAAAGGAAACCTGCATCTTGGGAACAAATGCTCGGTATAAGAAGCACATAATTCTATGGTCACTTGTTTCCATGACATTTTATCTCTTTATAGGGAAGGACCCAGAAAAAGAGAGCATTTTTCGTGTTATTACACCGGCGTGTATACTTTATCCTCCGGGACTCTCCTTTCGAGGAATGTGCAGGAAAAGGAGAACGAAAGTCCCGACATCGAACGTACTAAG
This sequence comes from Venturia canescens, assembly GCF_019457755.1. NCBI lineage: Eukaryota > Metazoa > Arthropoda > Insecta > Hymenoptera > Ichneumonidae > Venturia > Venturia canescens. The sequence continues at coordinate 14,846,780 of NC_057424.1, read as the reverse complement.
AACGAGGGATTTTCGCTGAATCTTCTCGTACCTCGATCGTGTCTTTGTCATGCGATCGGTCGTCGACCGCCCCCGCTTCGCCTCTCTCACTCTCCTTCTCTCAATTCTCGTCTTTATCTCTTACCCCCCATGTTTCTCTTCAATAACTTCCTTCTCGTTTGGCCCCTTGAGTATCCGCGATTTTCAATTAACCTACCTCCGTTCTTCCGTTGGAGGAAGGTCTGGCCGGAGAATTACCAGAGAGAACTTGAAAAGCTGACGGTGTAGAGTATCCGCAGCCTCTCCTTGGAGTAATATATCTATACGAGGAATCCGTGTACGACGAAGCGGAGTAGCAAAGTCCCATGTCGATTTCGCTGGAGGAGAGAATTTCGCTCGGTAACTTCCCTCGCAATGTTTTCGTCCAGTCAAAGCTCTTCCATTTTCGTTTCTGTTGATCGTCCTATCGTTTTGACACGTCAAGGATATTGGTATTCCGTCATTCGTGTTGTATCTGTATACACACACGCGTGCACATGCACGACTGATCCTCACGGAGAATTTGTATATGCGGATAGGCCATTTGGAAGATGGGTGGAGGGCGACGAATAAGCAGACGTGTGCGTTGTTGCGCACATGTCCGTGTGCACCTGTGTATGTGTGTGCGAGTGTGTCTGAGAGAGGGAAAGGTAGAAAGAGAGAAAAGCGCAGAGAATGTCGATTCCCGTGAGGGGGATAGCGGGCGACTACGACGCTGGAAATTCCAGTCGGCGAAAGTTGCCTGCACCGCTTCCTGTTCCTCAACCCTCCATCATTCCGAACATCCTACTTCCACTACTCCGCGTAGCTCCGCTACTTGCATCACACCACCATCGCGCTACTACCACCAATGTTCAATTTCTTCTTATCCCTCACTTCGCTGCACACCGCACATTCACCTCGTTCTCGTTCCGCACTGAACCACCCACCCTCCCAGGGAGACTGTGTCTAGCGAGTCGAGAGAACGATTTGCATATTCATTAAACGCTCGCGGTGTGGCTCCGCTGTATAGTTCGCTAAGGGCCCAGCTACGTCTAGTTTCTCCGCTGTGGCAACATCTATATATGTTCAAGTGCATACGTATGTCATAACCAAGTTCTACCTTTCGGCCGAGCGGTAAAAGTGATCGAGAGAAAGCGAGACCAAGTTATGGCGCTGGGGCGAAGGAGCTTTCTCTCCGTCCCGCTCGCTCTCGCACATCCAGTGGCAACATCCTCTTTCGTCGTCCTTTCCAATATGGCAGTAACGCTGCAGGCAGGCCAGTAAGGACCGGCGTCGACGAGAAGCACACTCTGCTTACACGTGTAAGTGTATTCGACTGTCTTTAACGACCAAAATTTAAGACGGATTTGCATTTTGACCGTTCTTCCTCCAAGCAATTTTCCCTTCAGCACTTTCTCTTCGCCCCAGAGAGACACTCCCCGGCTCTTCTCTCTCCCCCGGTGGTAAGCTGATAACGATTCGAGTGTGGATACTGAGAAGTGACTTAAACTTCTAGCGGTGCGAGCAGACCCACCCCTTTTCTCGTTACGAGTACTTGAATACATCTCTCCCTTTAGGTACACACTGCTTGAAGAAAATATGAAGTAAAGCTATCGAGCGAGCGAGAAGGACGTGGAAGATGAACGACATCTGGCTTTTGGCAAGCTGAATGGATATGGGCGTACGAGAAGACTTATGAGGGGGAGAGTTTGTGCTTTCTTGCAGACGAACAAATTGGCACACAGTGTTATTGCGCCTTCTTCCCGCGACACTGCTTCACGGTGGAAAAAAACACGCCGAGCTTCTTTGAACCGAGTGAAGAAATAAAATTCTGCTTTTTACAGCCAGCCTCAGTGGTTTCAACGAATTTATATTTGTTCGCAAAAAGTTTATATAAAGTTGAACGAACCGATACAATTTCCAAGTAAATATTTGACAGCATCTCGTTGTATTGCTATTATACAAGAGTGAAAGACAGATGAATATGAACGGAACGTTATCATACTCAAACAACAACGCAGCGTCGAACCGACTACATCTCACCGAACCTAACGAACTGATATCGACGAATTCGTGAGCGACGAACCGCTCATTTCGGATGAAATTAGTGTCGGCGTCGCAGCTCGGGGAATAATCCATCGCGGCTTGTTTCGATGCGGGGACCAATCAGCACCAAATGAAAACACTACGCTCCTCTGTTCTATAACATCTTTCGAGCTTACAGGCTCATAATTGCTTCCTACTGGTTTTCCTCTGAGCCTAATTTTCACCGCTAATAACACGGTTACGCCTTGTACGTAGTTATGCCATCCGTCTGCCAAGGCTGTAATCCCCTTTCTACCTCTTACTTGCTTAATAATATATACCGGAACAACTATCAAGTTCTCCAAGTGCTCGAACTTGCTTGCCGCAAGAAGCTGCTCCTCTTCAGCAGCAGCGACAGCATCGCTATCTCTTCATCTCTTCTACCTCGTACCCAGTAATTAATTCGGGTTTGCTTAGGTATCGTTGTCACCAGCCGGCATCTGCTCCGGCGATGCGAACTCGAATGAGAAGAGTACCACGACACGTTTCGAAAATCTCTCTCCCTCGGCCTCTCTGTCTCATTCTTCGTCAGAGACGACGTCGCGCGGCGTGTCTTGGTCTCTTCTCCAACTCTTCGCCAGTCACCATCGCTACTCCTGCCAGACCTCGAATTATGCATTTTCTTGTCACGCCGCCAGATAAGAGCTAACTGAATATTAATGCGGCGTGTAATAGTTTGTAAACTAGGTCCGTGCCTCGGGCTAGCTCGATCTAACCTCCCCTTTCTCTCTTCATCGTATTCTCTGACTCGGTTATATTCCACCGCTACCGCACCACCACCAGCCATAGCAATACTCCCGCATACTCACTCTTCCCGTACGCTTAAAACAGCCGCAAGGGCTTTTCCCATCTAACCATCTCTTCCTGCCAGGGCGTATGAGCAAGAACGTCACTGGATGTCGCGCCTTCGGAGGCCGAAAATTTGCAAACTTTGTTACCAGCCGTACTCCACAACCTGAAGGGATTTTCAGTGGCCCTTGGCGTGATTTATTCTCTTGCCTTACCAGTCCCTCCTTACTTGACTGTTATCCGGCAACTTTTCCAAAACAAAACTGATGCGGTATACGCGTCACTATAAAATTTGCACCCGAACGACAAGTCGTTTCTGCGTGTGACATTAAAAACATTATGTCGGGGCTGCGACTGTGTATTTTGCTACGATCGACCTGTAACTTTTACATTTACTTCATCGATCTTCAGATCCTGCGGAGAGAAAACTGTCGCAATGTTAATCCTCAAAGATTAGTGAAAAAAATATTTTCCTAGTGCGATACGCCATCTTGGCTGGTACGTGGATTGCATTTCATAGCTTAAAGTATCAATTTCAAATACACTTTGTACAAGTCACAGTGCCGAGGGTGAGCAGCCGGAAGCGTTGGATTACAATTGCAGGCAAATATTCACCGGCCAGCTCGTGTGCATGTATTCATAGCTCATTTACAATTTATAAAAATTCTCTTGGTATTAGGTGCCGAATTCCTTCCGGGAGCATCTGTCTCGCAGCACTTTGGCTTCGCATCCCTATTTACCAAATCCATTTCCTTTTTTATCCTATTCGTTTCTCTCACGCCTCCGGTCCACTCGGCTTTCGAGCGCTCAGTCAACGAAATGCAGAAGCACCAAGGCCGATAACCCAACAACCTCTTGTAAAAGAGGGAACCACCTACTTCTTCTCTTTTCCTTAGAGTCTTCGTCCGTGCACCTCCCCCACTCCTTCTCCACCACTTCTGACGCTACTGCTTCAGTTCTTTCTCCTACCTTTGTACATTATTCATACACCTTACCACCGTTTCGCATCGCCACTCGTCGTCTCAAGTATTACGCGCTCGATATCGTTCTGGCGGTTGTGCTACTGCTTGGGGTACAAAAGAAATTCGCTCGAAAAATCATCCCCCATCCCCCTCGGGCTCTCACTTCCTCTATACTTTTCAAGACCTTCTCCTGCTCCTCGCTCTGTTTTGTTTTTCATTCTACGAAAATACTCCATTTACTCGTTTACCCTATTTTACTTATCCATTCCAAGAGCATTCGCGTAAAATTTTATGCAGGAGGATAAAACTGAAAAATGGCTGGGAATTCTGAAAAACTCTTCGTACGATACATCATTTTGCAGATCATAATCTAAATAGTCTCGCGACTAACGTATATTCTCGAGCTCTCGTTCTCTTCAAAAATTATGATGCATTTATTACTAAATCGATTTTCACATGAGATTGTATTAAGCAATGAGGTCGGACGAAAAACCATAACCGCAAACCATTACCTAGCCGTTCACAGATTCTAGCTTTATTCGCCATAGTATGATTGGCTGTGGATTGGTTGCGTCGGGGGTTCCCCCGTCCTGCTCTTGATGCTTCGTTTACTACATGCGACTCGCTGCCGCGTCGCCCTATTTCCACGAGACCTTTCTGCAGCTCCACTGTGTCGCCTACGATCGATCCGCACAACTTCCCTAACGCTCACCGTGGCGAATAATTACTCGAGCGTTATTACTTTGCGGGTCGTCGTAATACCGTCGGGTAAACCGAGTCTCGGAAAAGCCGAGAAAAGAGAAATCAGAAAAACGATAGACTGGGAGAAACATTGAGAGCGAGAGAGAGAGAAATAAAAAATGAGAAAGGCGAAGAAAAATGCACCGCAGAGTGGAATACAAGGGCTGTGGAAATATTGAAAAAAGGGTGGGCGTGACAAAAATAAAAGAATATTCAACTGGCTGGGGTGAGCAAGAAAGAGAAATTGGTATGAGTAGACCTACGCTCTACTGCGAAGGAGAGGCATAAGATACTCGGCATAAACATACATATTCAAGAATCTGAACAAGTTATGGCCAGACAGATGACATTATGCAGTATGATTTCTACAACTGACAATTCAACAGCAAAGTGATGCATAATTAATACGATAATAATATATTTTTATCCTGCTGAAATGAGGATAACCAACGTACATTTATCGTTTTGTGATGACACTGAAGCGAATCAAAGAGTATGATGATAACTGTCATTGACCCTGATCATTCGTAATTCATGTTCTACCACTTCGTACACGTCACAATTGCAACTGCATGCCTCCTTTGGCATTGGCAACGATAATAATCTCGTTAATTACATGAGGCTTTTGTTACGGAGGCTCAACGTTTCTATTTCTCGTTTTCCATATGATTCGTTTCCAATTATTCTAAGTACAGGACGTAACGTTTCATTCGCGAACGTTTCCACCTGTACAAGCCAAAAACCCTTTTTTTCCCAGGATTTTCACTTCCGAAAATGCAAAAATAAGAAGCTCAGTATCTGTACGAGTTCGGGTACCTACATCTTGTGCACTATCGATAAAAGGATACAGAGTTTTTTCATGTTGCGGTAAGAAGTCTACAGGCTGAGAGAAAAAGGAGTGGAAGAGAGAAAATAGTTGAGGGAAGAGAAAAAAACGCTATGTCGCCTCCTATCGCAGCTCGTAAACGCTACAAAGTTTCGAATTACCAACGAAGTGTGGCACTGCCAGAGGGTTATAGCCTGTGGCACCCCTCTCACTACAAAAACCTCAAGCTCAAAGAGAGTGATTTGGAAGGTTTGAGTTCCTAAGTGAAGAGAAAAACGAACGTACAGGTATAAAAACTTTGCTCAAAACCATGTTTACGTATAGAATGATGCAGAAGCAAAAAATTTATATGGTTTCTCGCTCCCGGAGCGAGCAGGTTTCTCCTGTACATTTTCGACGATAAAAATTCCTCCTGCAATCCTCATTAGTATATAATTGTTGAAACTGTCGAAAAAACATTTTTGACAGAATTTTTGTACTATTTAGTGCCCATCTTTATCGAAAACTCTGTGAGTATGAGAGAAATTGAATGAGAAACGGTTTCTGGAACGATAATCATAGGAATTCAATGAGACGAAGTTCCACGGATATACGACTACCTACGCTCTCGCTGCACCGTAGAGCTCTTGATGCAATAAAGTATCTGATTTCGTATTGGGTCAAGAATATTGAATTCATTCGCATCGTTAAGCTACGGTCGGTTTTACCTTGAGGGAATTCAAGCAATTCTGTTTGAGATCGCGACGCGCGGTCTCAAGTTCTTGTTGTTCCCTCGGTGCATCCTGGAGCTTTCGCTCACGTATTCGCTCCAGTAACGGTGCAGCAAGAATCGTTAAGCTGGTACTTTCGCCAGGCATTAACGCCGTTCGCGACTCTCCTGCGGGCTTCCATTAACGGGTTTCGCTTCGCCTTGCCACGCCCCTTCTTGTACGAGTAATATTGTACACCATACATTGCACGCCTACCTGTGCGTTTCTGTGTATGTTGCACTTGTATATACTATTTGCCGCGAATCGTGAGGCTTGTTTTGGTAGGTTTAGGAGTCGAGGGTTTAACGTTTTCGCCTCGATGAACCTCAGTGGGACCTTAGTGGCATAGCAAACTTCTGCACCCTTCGCGGATGAGCGGACCACGAGAGTTTCATGTTCACGGACGGCTTTTCCAGACGCTCATCTTTCTCTCTCCCACTCTTTATTCCTCCCCGCCTCTCTTTTTCCCTTATTCTAAAGTTTCTTCTGGGGGTTTACTCACTTTTCTGACACACCCCTCTTAATTATCGAGTCGTCAACATCCTTGCATATCGCTAATGGTATCGTCCTCATGACTTCTTCATAAATTCTTCGGCTGCCCGACTCCCATTACTGCCGAGAGAATAAGAAAACTATCGACGTTTTACATCACCTATTTTTCTGCTTTTACATAGAAAACAGACTGTTCGAGAAAAAGTTTTCAAAGTAAAAACAAGAATTTTTAACTTTGCACCAAGCCAACTGAACCTGAACACGGTGATCGAAGATCGCGATGAGAAATGATTGATATCCTTGGCATAAGTGACTAAGGTTTCATATTTATCAGCGAGGCCATTCTGCTTTGATTTATAGAGCGATCAATATTTACATAGCTAATGAGCACAAAAAGCCACGAACGACTGGACGATCCTAAATGTATGTCGATTTGTCTGCTCTCTAACTCTCGTATGACTTTGCGAGAGAGATTAATTAACTGCTAGTTTATATGTGGATTAGAGTGCCGTCTCAAGAAGGACGATTACTCGACATTTCTGTGTTCCTCCACAGCCTACCCATAAATACACAAATGAAGTGAATTCCTAGATAAGAAACACTGATTGAGGAGCAGTTTCGCGACGAGTCACTCATCTACCGCTATGCTTGTCAGGAGATGAAACATTAGAGGTCACATACCAGAGAGATTCGAGTGATATTATATCACACAAAGACATGTCGGGCCATTCATGCTGGAATCTCTGCCGTATTCGACATCGGTTAAGAGTATCGGCACTGATAACTTTCCATGGCTTCTCAATCTGTGGGCAACACATTTGCACATAATCGGCAGGATACACGTACGTGGAAACTCTCTCGACCTTTAGTGCATTCCCATGTGGATACGAGGTGGTACGCGTCGATGCGACGATTGGGTTCAACGGAAATTCGTCGCACCTCCATTTTGTCCTATGGGCCGTATATAGAGGAGCAGCGAGGATCGGGAAATCCTAGTCGGAAGCTAACCAAGTGGATTCTACCAATCACCAGCGTGTTGAGAGCCACCGTTGTGCATTTACTATGTTGAAAGTTCCGACATGCTGGTGGATTCCTCATGGCGTATTCCAAAGACAAAGGTGTATTGGCTGGTGTCCGCACCTACCTTGCGATTTGTATTAGACCGCTAGGCGTACAGTTTACCTATTCGACGAGCGTCCAACATCCAGCCTGTAATCTCGATGACTGAACGCGCTCAAGAATCCATAATAGTTCTGACAGTTTGAACTTCTCTGTTGCTCTTCTGTCCCTTCCACTTGCCTTTGTTGCTCTTTCTCTCACTCTCTCTCTCTCTCTCTCTCTTTATACGTATATTTATGTATAAGTGTCTATCCAGTCGATGTACAAAGATATAGAGGATTGAACCGCTTTGGTTATCACCGTGAATTGAGGCGACTACTACCAGCTAGACTTTCCTGAAATTTCATCTCGTCGTCGTTGTTAGTTCACATTGTACGTAGCCCTGGCATTGTCTCTTTCTCTCGTTCAGGTCCTATCGCCGAGTCAGATAAGTCATTAATTTTCCTGGAGGAGTTCGCCATCGAAGTATAAGGGCTGCACTAACCAGTATTAAGCTTAAGCCTGAGCGTGGCTCCGGCATATAGCGGAAGCACTTTCATGGTTTCCTCTTCGTTCAGAATGAAGGATCAATGAAACGAAAAAAAAAGAAAAAAAAAAATAGAGTAGAGATGAGCGGAAAGCGGAAAATGTATCGGGCAGAGGTAGATTGAGGATTAAGGATTATCGAAAATAGAGGACCTCCCAAGACCAAAGCTTTCTCTCTTCCTCTCGTCATCCATCCGGTAGATATTGAGTTGCATTACTTCTCTCATATATATATACAGTCAGATAATTTTCATTAGAGATTTTAATGAATTTTCAATGGTTCGTTCCACCAGATTTTTCATTAATGAGATTTAAATTCGTATGATAAGTTTCTTTTAGCATTCAACTCAATACCGTATAGTTTTTACGAATAGAATTTCTTTCGTAGTATTTTCGTTCTACTAGCAAAGGGATTCGTTGAAACCTAGCTTCCGAAATGTCAACCGCGTTACTCTGTGCTCGTTCGATTCAAACTTTTTAGCGCTTAAAGTATCAGTGATGGGAAACGAAAAAATTCCGGTGGCATAATTTCTACAAAAGCCCGTTAAAAAAAACGATTCCAGTAACCGATTTCATCACGATGTTGAAAACGCAATTATTCCGAGTTCGAGGAATCAGAATGGTATCGATTCGCCACGAAGTGAGTGTTACGCACGTCACTCAGAGTAAGGCCCCTTCATTGTTGTGTACATAAAGCATACGTGTATGGGTAGCCTAGGTGATAAAGTCTACATCTCGGAAGGAGCGCACGTTGAGTGTTGGCAGAGTGCTCGGCGAAGGGTGAAAGCGAACCCGCAGCATCTCCCTTGGGCAATCAACTCCTATTTCGCTTTGGCGCTCTCGCATCTGCGGTATAGTATCTCGGGAAATGCGCCTGGTTAAACGATGTATAATCTACGTGTATATTTAACCTAAACTGCATACGTACCAGTCGTGGCTTAGTGCATGTATTCGCATTTAGCATATCGACATTATGAACAGGCGATTAGATGCAAACGGTAAACATAATGGATGGAATTTCAAGATTGACGAGCGAAGAAGTGTGGAAGTGTGTTTAGTGTATTTACTGAGACAGAGATAAACCAGCATAAATATCCTTGGGAACAACGGAGCGAGCCAAACTCCCGAAAATGTGGTCCAGTCGTGAGAAAACTGGGCCGAAGACCAAAGTTTTTTTTCATCCACTTATTTTGTATGTCAGATTCTCATTAGCTATTGACCCCGCTCGTTTTTTCACTCGTTTCAGTGTCTCTTGAATCTGAGCGAATTACTTGTGGCGGCGGCTTCGGTCGTTGAGCGATCCGGACGTAAATCCGCGCGCGAGCGACACGATCCTACGAGTTTACCCCACATTTTTTCACCCTCGCTCGTTCCACTACGTATCACACTCCGGAGACATATCTGCCTCTATACGTACACGATTACAGCACACCATAAAGTTCCAATAAATAAATCGTACCTTCTTCTTCGCAATCGATAAATCTCCACCATGTGTCGAGCTGCCGTGCCGAATTATTCATTTTCATCTGCGTCCCTTTCCTATCAAATCGTTTCTCCTCCATTCAGTTTCAATTTTCTCAATTAGATTGTCCTTGATTGAAGCAGTGTATCTTGACGCGGCAGTGCTTCTCAGAAGATTATCAATATTTAATCTCGTTGAGAAGAAATAGAAATCAGAGCTCCGTTCTATAGGGCCACAAAAAGCATTTATCACGGAACGATATCGCATCCCTGTGAAAAACTGAGCATCTTTTTTGCGCTTTTCTTAAAAAGTGTAAATCGTTTGGACGCAAGCAATTTAGTATTCAACACAAAAATTAATGATCCGCGTATTATTTTCTTATCAGACAGTTTTACGATAATTATGCGTGAAAACAAATATAAAGAATTGAGTAAAAATATCTATTAATTTATAGTGTGACCGTTTATACGTGCAATCGAAAAAGCCAGTCTTTTTCACGCTCGCACTACGCTCTGTTAATGTCGTGTCACAGCCACACTATTTATAAAGTCTTTTTTTTTCTATATATATTTGAAAGCACTCTGCTCCATTAAAATCATCATTTTTATTATTCGCTTGAGGGGCAGATGGCATAAGACGATAAAACGTCGTTACATTAATGTGGCACGGTTTCCCTAGTGTTAAGTGCAAACTAACCAACGACTGAATGAGGCGGATGAGTTAAAATATGACACCTGTGAGTACGGTCGGACGAATACAACACAGAGGCTCGTACATCCACACACGAACGTAGATATCCTTACAGATATACAGACGTTGTACGAGCGTGGATATATCCTCTCTAGACACGAGGAACGTGCAGATGAGAGGCAAAAGTGTCGAGTGCCTTTTTATTACGTCCGGGAAAATGAGACACTCGCAGCTTTTTCGTTTCCTCCTGCGTTTATTTTTCTTTTGCTCTCGCACCCACATCCAGTCGTGCATGCGCGTGTTGTGTCTCCTTGTCTGCATTTACACATGAACATATATAAATCTATCTGTGTATGCATGTACACTCATGTGTGATATATACAAACTACCCCTTAACATCAACTAACACTTGAGCCAGAAAATTGGTAATAAGCCACGCTGTGTTATCGCTCGTTTCCCGTGTGAATGTGCACCCGAGTGTTTCTCCGCGCTCCAACCCCTGCTTGTGTGCGCGCCCGCGTTCTCAACACAGATACCCGAGCGTAGAAAACACGTATAATGCCTCGATGATATAGTGTGATCGCAGTGTGAGCTGTTAAATAATGTTTAGCCATTAAGCGGAGCAGGAGACGGCGCGGTGTTGGTGGCATTGGCTCGCGACCCTCTGTGAAACGGGCTGTTTTTCACCGCTACATTCGCTCTATATTGATTACGAGCGAGAGTGTCGCAGAAATTGCATAAGCTTTTACACTTAGTAGAGCACCGTTGTGTACGCTTCTACATCCCACTTTTCACTCTTGCAATATTCTTATTCCGAGTTCACACCATCTGATAAGTTGATCTCGACTTTTATTATATAATTTAGAGGTTTTTCTGTGTCTTTATACGAATAAATTGATATAACTAATATTTTTTTGCATTTGTCAAAAACGTTGAACAACTGAATGGATCTGTGCGTGAAGATGAAACATTTGCGTGATATTTATTTTGTAACGATGCGCGAGGAAGGGAGCCGAGATCCAAAGAAGTGTCCAGCGCTCCAAATTTAAGGAGAGATTATCGCGATCACGGTGATAATATTTAGTAGTCGACTGGCTACCGTCTGGAACGCACAAAATTATAAGGACGCTCTTACGAATAATACCGACTCGAAACAAAAGTAAATGAAAAATCTGTCGATCGCTGACGTCAAACACAAAACTCAGGTCGTGGCCTTAAGCCCTCTCTCGCCGCGCGTATTATTAAGTTCGCGATTTGAAAATTATTATAATTGTGAAGGAAAGCGAAGATTATTTGTAAAAGGTCGAAAATTTCGAACGATTATTGTTAGTACCAATGAGAAATATAAGAAAAAGGAAAACAAGATTCTATAACGTCAATCAAATAAATAGAGAATATACGAAATAAATATCGATTCTTGTTCGATCGTTATTTCAAACGTTGTTTAACTATTTTATGCCTCTGTATTAAAATAAAAAGAAAATTACGTTACAATATCAACAGTTGAAACGAGAGCAGTTTGATTTGATTTAAAAAAAAAATTGGATGTCGTCTCGTTTTTTCTGCCAAGTCGAAGCGCCCCGGCTATTTCGAGTAAGCAACCGAGAATCTTTCAATATTCGAAGGAGAGGCGGGGAGCTCGAGAGCTCATTTAGAAATTGAATTGAGGAAGAAAGTCGGCGAAGAAAAAAGAAGTGTAGTTGAAAAGAGAGCGCGTCTGGTAGCGTAACCGTGAAAATGGAAGATAAAAAGAGTCTCCAAGTCGGATCACGTACGTGCGGTGTTTCAGTGCCTGTGTAATGCTGTTTGTGCAGTAATAGCGAGAAACTAGCTTCTAGGAGGGAAGGAATGGTGTTTAAACGCGCAGAGAATGGGGGAATAGAAGAAAGAGGGTGGTTGTTGTTACAAATGAGGAGTGTCACGGAGACAGCACACCGGTTTTGTCCTGCATGCATGCGAGGGAGCGCGCGAACCGACCACCATCGGGCATAATATACTCCCTGCTCGGGAGCAGGGGTGGGTGTAACTACTGAGGGTACCTTGGCTGCACCTACCAGTGGATACGCGTTACCTTCCATTATAGCTTTGCCGCTTGTCCTCTGCTGGCTTGGACTGCGGGGATAGAGAAGCTCGGGTGTGCACTTGCTCCCTCGGTATGCCAGCAGATAGCATCGCATATACATTTGTATCCAGATACATATACGTGCCATTCGTATCTATGTATTTACATTGCCAAGTCGGGCAGGGGCCACAGCAGCCAGGCGTTACCGCGAAACAAGTGACTAAATGAAGACACATTGCTTTCATTATGAGCCACGCTTATATATAGTGAGAGTATATCTATTCTCGGCCTTTTCTCCAACGGACGAAGAACAAACCCTTCTCACGTGTACACCGACAGCCTCACCTCTCAGATCCTACACTAAATGTACCAAACACAGTTTTCCTTTATTCTCCTATTCTTCTTCACTATTCGAACATCAGATATCATTTACGGTGAGTAACGATAGCCTCGTACACTATTCACGTGGCTTGTATTTGTCTCGAGGCGCGTCGTTGTTAAAAGTCCTTTCAGTTGTCTCACAGTCATTCTCGCATTTTACTTTCGTATTGTTGATGCTGAGAATCGTGTTGGAAGGTTCAAGACTGACGATTCGTGAGTGAATAATTTTCGTTGATTTTTTATCGCTTGTTTTATGCGGTTTTTGTCGCCTGAATCTTTCTCTTTTCTCGTGTTCGCTTTCAACATTTCGCATTTTGGGATCTAGTTTTTCTCATCCCTTCCTGCGGCGGGGGAGGAGAACCGTCGACAAGTGTACCGACACAACTGCCATCTAACTAAAATTATCTGCACGATCAACAAAAATGCTTTGCTCCGCACCCCTTGAAGTGCAATTTATACAGGAATGCGTTGAAAAATCATCCCGAATAAATCACTGCAATTTTTAAACGAACGGAGTTCCTAAGTCGGATTTTAGTATTTAATTCTGCATTGAGAAATCGCGACAGTAGCAGTTCGTTGGATAACACGGTTCGAGAGTTTTGAGGACAAAAGAGACGAGCGGGGCAGGAGGGGGGAGTTGGGACAAATTGAGGGAGAAATCGACGACGAAAGGATGTCGCGTGCAGTTGAACGACGGAGGAAAATTGAAAAACATTCATCTTGTTCAACCGTTAAAGAGGTATCTACGAGGATTTATATAAGAGTTATTTTTTTGTAAACGGTTTAAATTTGCCATGTCTATTTGAATTCCGATAGAAATGTACTGCGAGCCTCGAGTTACGCTCAACTATTTTTTTCTCATTTTTCTAGTACTCGTGTATTTTCTCGTTCTTTTTCTTCTTCTTCATTTTTTCTTCGTACACGATGTAATTTCCATTGCTCAGCAAGCCGTCGAATTCACTACTTCATTCTTGTGTCAATTGTCACTCTTCATTGAGACAAAGAAATATCGCATCTGAAGGTCAATCGAATAAATTCATGGGCATCTCCGTTCACTGGAATTAAACGGGAAAAAGATGCTCGTGAAAAAAGCAGTGAATCTCAGCCGATACGGAATCCTGTTACTGCCTGGCCAGGAAACTCACCGATTTGGCTCGGAAAGTCTCCCACATAAATGAAGAATATCGAGCCGAATGAAAGTTTCATGAGACAGTGACGCTCTTGAGAGCAGACTATCAGTGTTCCCGACTCTCGTTGGGACTTACTTCCAGCCCTATTTTTTCAGCAGCAATTAGAAGCCGGATAATTTATTTAGCCCATTCTCGACACAAACTGAAAGTTTTATTGTACAAGCGCGTTGGAGTTTTGTGAAACGAGAGAAAGAAATAAGGGTTCCGGGGAAGCTGCACAAGTACGTACGAGAAGTGGGAACTGTGGCAATACACAAAGTGATGCACGAAGCATGAAACCTAAACTGTAAGGTCTGCACAACTCTACTCGCGCGACCATTAAATATGTACACGTATGAAACTCGAAGGGGAAGGTAAAATGAATTTCTGCTCAGCGACAAAGCGTGGAAAGATAAAAATGTGTATGCGCAAAAAATATTGGAATGATTCGGTGGCATTGACTCGGTTTAGCGTAATGAAAAAGACGAATCGTCTGTAAATAATTGATAGCCAAGTACAAAAGGTCAGTCGTCGCTCATTCGAGTGGGCGTGTTTACAGATAATGCGTCAAATTTCACAACGACAGGTAAAAAGCTTCTCATGTTATGACAAAAATGTTTGAATCATATTTTGATATGATTTCATATTCCCAGGACAGAAAAATAAACATGAAGTGGGAAGGAAAATGGTTAACACACGTGCGTGACTGTACGGCAGAAAAAAAGAGTAAATCGAGTTGAAAAATTGCATGAAAATTCATGCACATCGCTCTGACAAATACCTGTAAATTGTGTTCCATAAATGCCTTTCGAAGTAATTCTGTTATATCCAAAAATCAGCAAGTAAGGACTCGGTATAAGGACTATCACGGATTTTAGCTTCATTTACCAATTAAGTTGCAAAAAATGGCCTACTTTTGTTGTTTTTTTTCTCTTTTTGTGTGTGTTTTTTTCTTCTTTGCTTTTGTGTATAATATAATCCGTACAGCTGCGGTGCGATGACGTGACGAGGAAAAGTGAGAGGCCGTGTGACACGCGAAATTCAGGCTCGCTAATGAGAGGAGACACGGATGTTCATACTTTTGGCGTTCTATCATTCAGCCGTAGAGGAAAGTGACAGAGGGATATGTACGGGGAGAAAAAACGAGAGGCGGATGAGCGAGAATTTGATGAGTGAACGTACAATATGTATATTAAATGTGAACGAGATACGAGCAGACGAGTTTTCTAACCGAGCAGCAGACATGGCATGCTTTCACGACAGATTTTCTGTCCTCGTGAGGCAGCAGCGCCCTGTTATATAACTGGATTCACGTGTACTCATGAAGATTATACGAATGAACGAGAGAGAAAATATATGGGAACAAGGCCAAAAGCCGGATGCTATTCTACCGTCCGCTCGAATCTTCCACCATCAAATCCATCGTATACACACACAAATAGAAGAGTACAGGGCGACGCGAGTGTGTGCACAGGAAAAAGGAAAAGGGCTAAGAGTGTGTTATCGCGGATAGGAAGAAAAAAGTTGAGTGCAACGGTGAGTGCAAGTGAAACACACAGGCCTGTAATCCACACGTATATACAGAGGGAGGAGGGCAGCTCGCGACTTTTTATTGTTTTAGTGGGCCGATTTCCCGGCAGCGCACGGCTTCTGAATATTCATGAAACTTTCGTACGGTAATGCAAAGAACGGTGCTCCTGTATGGTTGCTGGTGTGCATGTGTGCATGGCCGGAAGTGTTCACCGAGCAGATCGCCTGTGAGAGCGCCAACCGCAGAAGCAGTAAAACGCAAGTACGCGACACGTACGGAGGAGTGAGCAGTGCGAAAGGGGTAACTCTCTCCGTAGTCAGCATGTACTAGTTTAATACATGACCCGATGATATTCCCTATCGCACTCTTCGAATAGCCATGAGACTGAATAACCCAACATTTGTTTGTGTAGAGAGAATTATTCCGGAAAGGCATACGTAACGGTTCTCGCTGGGCCGCGAGAAGTCTTGTTTTTTTTAAGCAGACGCGTCATACTTTTTTCATTTCTCTCAACGTTTTTACACGCTGCTGCTACTGCTGCTGCTTTAGTTTAGTGGTCCTCGCATTGCGAGAATGGATCAATACCCGTTGGGCCTGGAGTCCATGGAGAGACTTTCGTCATGGGCTTTGTAGCGTTGCAGCATACCGAAAAATTTAAAGAGACAAGCTAGCTATTATTTTTTCAGCATTACGCGGCAAAATGACTGCTTTCATTTATCTAATGGAAATATTTGCCTCCCGGAACTCCGGCAACAAGACCGGTTTATGTAATTTCATTTAAATATATGTCCGACAACAAAACGTACAAGGGATGTATAACTTCGGTTGTGAAAGCATCCAGCAAAGTGAACTTTGGAAAATTAAGTCTCGTTGGAGGAAAAATGTTGCTGTGGCATCGTATTTTTCAAGTAAAATTATTTATTTTTCAAATCGAGCTACAGGCTTTCTTACATCCTTATATATATCAGGACTCACGACGTAAAAATGTGAGAATTATTCCACTATCTGCAATATTAAACGTCATCTACGAACAAGGGAATTCATTTTGTGATTAGCAGTGACAATTCATACGTCAAAACAATTCCATCTTGCTCAACTGTCCGCTTCGTGTCTACCTGCGATGAACTGTACATGAAAAGGAAATTATCGAGCTCCCCAGAACTGTTTTTTCCTCGAGCATTATCTATACATAGATCAGACGTTTGCTAGTCCACCAGCAGTTCGAAGACGTTTTGACGGAACTTCGGAATACTTCATGGGATGTTCGTACGTAATGTTCTACTCCCATTATGATCAATAAAGGTAATACACGTGCCCGTTGAATGCGTTCTGCGCTACCTCGATGTCCGACCCTTTACGGTATTTCTCTACTAGCTAGTCGGCCGAGGCATTCGTATCTATCTGCAGTCTCGTATTTCCGAGGGGGCATTGAACATCGAGTAAAGACTGAGTGAAAGGAAGCTTCCCAGTAGTGCAATCTACCTACAGTCATACGTCGGAGTTCTCTCTACGGTCAACTAAAAGTATACTTACATTCAGTAAAATTCTACCTAGCAACCTTAGAATAGATTGCTCTGCTATTTCTTTGAATCTCATTCATTCTCCTGCTAGACACTCGAGTATTGATTATAAACTAATCGATATGATTATAGGAATTTAATCATCGATGTGTGATGTTAAATTATGAAGATTTATGTGAAATTGATGAATTTTCAATTTGAGATTTCCATATTGAAAAATTTGAAAAATTTAAGGAATCGTGTCGATTATCAAAATGAAATAAATCTTTTTATGTCATAGCATATATCGCTTGCTGGAAGCCAGCCACTAAAATTGGTGAGTTATTTTTGGGGTTATCGGAAGATTTTCAGACCGACGTCCGGCGGTAGGGGTGATCGATATTGTGTGGCATTCAAAGGTCAAAAGGTTGATAGTTATTTTCTTAAAACTGGACAGCAGTTCGATCTATCCGAGTCTTCCAACGACTTTCAACGGCCCATCGCAAGAGGGTGTACGAAACTGAGGATTCCGGAGCATAGAAATCTGGACCTTGCATTTTGAGAACTCTTTTTAATATTTGAAGTGAAGACGCTTCGCATTTCTCGATATTGCGGTGCTCGAATTTACCCAGCTCCTGTAATTGCCCCACTTTTGCCTTTTTCGTTTTTCCCTGTCTTCAAATTTCATAGTCCCATGTCATTCCCAGCCACAATATCTTTGTTGAATTCCCAGTCGTAGGAAGCCGGCTATAGACGTTGGTACGAAATGTTTCTAATATTAAGGGAGGCTAAGGGAAACGAGAGAGTTGGTAAGCAACAAACCGGCGAACGGAGGGGCTCGTCGCGAAGCCCTGCTTGGCGTCTATTACCTGTTGACACGCGGTCTCTTATTACAACGCCCTACGGAGTCGACCTCTAGCAGGGGGCCACGGTTACGCCTTGTCCGTTGCTCCCTCGACGTCCTGTCCATACCTAGTCGTCGGTGTATACGTACCACTTATATAATGTCATACACATTATAAACTCGTATGGATACACCCCTGAGTATATGTAGTTATGTAATGCAGAGCGTTAAACTAACGTGAGTCTTTACACTCTCGAATTTGTGAAATTGATATAAGTCAAGGTGTACACGTAGAAAGTCAGACGGTCTGCATTCATTATGGATGTTAAATAATGTTTTTATAGACTTCAGAAAAAAGACAGGCTTACGAATAAGATCTCTGAAAAAACTAGCGTCACTATCAAAGGTGTGCCTTCGAGTCGCACTCTCGTTTGTACGTGCACCTGCTGCTCGAGGATTGTATGCAGCATGTGAAACTCGTACGATGTATTTACCGCGTATTATTTTAGGGTGTAAGTGTTACATAGAAGAGAAGAAAAATGATGTTGGACACGCGAATTACGTGTCACGACAGAGACTCAGACTCGTTTGAAGAAATCCGCGGGATAATATCAAGGTCGTATTCATATTTTTCCTCATTTTTTAATCCTCAACTTTTTCATCTCTTTGCAACTATTTTCTTTGAAACTTTTCATTCATTTTGCCATACCCACTGACCTGTTTTCGCTATACACGAAACTAGATAATTAGAGAGCCCATTTGCTTGATTGAAAAAGACCTCGTATTCTTGTCAAATGTATATTTAAAAAGATGTCGAAGCCGAAAAGCTCGAAGGCCATGATGTCTCTAATTAAATTCCTCTACCCCCCACCTTCGCCCAAGGGTCAAGGTCATGTTAGCATACAATCTTCTTGCCACTCGTTAGAGTGGTCCGTGCGCACAGTATATTTGACTCGGGATGCGATTATCAAAAAGCCAAGACTATCGAAAGCTTTTCGAATTCTTTATTTTTTCAATGGAATTTATAAAAACCCCGTTTCCTGATAATTTTTATGTTCTTAGATTCTCATACGCTGGCCAATCTCTATCCCACTGCATGAATAATTTTACGACCAAGAATATCGTGAGGTCGATAACGACCGCGGTGAAACTTCGTAGAGCGAAAAAATGGGGCATAAATAACAGCGTTGTTTATAGTAACAGGTATTCTTGACTGGTAATTATTTAACGAGACGGTTGAATATTCTTACCTGTATATCGGGACAACGTCGTTCTTGTACCAGACGACGAGGATGGCTGTGTCGTTGTTTCGGTTTGGTGGGTGAATGTCGCAGGGCAATTCAGCTGTTCCACCGAGGACTGCCCTCACCTGGGCTGGTGGACCTGTAACAGGAAAAACTGATCGGATAGTCGCCACCTGTGTCGCACCTCATGCTCTTCTGAGCATAATTTGAACTACTGTACTACCGATCGAACATGTTCTAAACACAGAGGCTACGTTGATGACTGCAGACATGCACGGAGAAATAATTTGTAATGACTTTTGTAGAAGCGGAGTACTTCCGAGTGGAGCTCATTTTTTAATGTGAATAAGTAAATATAGTATAAAACTAGAATTACGAATATGGAGCGTCCGACTGAAATCGTTGAAAATAGAGTAAGAAATCGGTGAAGCTCGTGTGAAAATGCTGGAGTTCTGCGCACCTGCGAGGGCTTTCGATTTCACAAGGAATTTATTTGCATCGAATCTCGTTATCTGCATGAAGAAAATAAGGCAGCAAGAAACGAAAGCACCGATAAAGCGTAGCTCGAAGAGATCCCCACGAGGTAGCGAAGTCTGCTTTTTTCGGTCGTAATTCAGCACAAGTGTCTGTATATTTATAGAAAATGTAAGGTGTCGCGTGAGAAAGGGACCAGGCGGTGGTTTTGAAATCTCTTGTCGGAAAACTAAGACGTGTAACCGGATTCGTGCTCGCAACAACCATAGATTCGAGGCTAAAACCGTGAAGCTCATGTACGTGACGATCGACATACGCTAAAATAACCTTACGCACGCTCTATTCTGCCCTTTCTTGCTTCCGCTTCACTATTTCCGCTTGCATATCACACTCATGATATCTATATAGAATCCGCAGCTCTTCTCTCGAAGCAGCCAAACGATCCTTTCTGTTATTCCAGCACGTTTCGGGCTCGCGCAGCTTCACCATTTCTCACGGTCTTTTCTCTTTGATCGCTTGCTCTCGCTCGCTTCTTTTCGGCTAGGCTACCTTGTGGAATTGTTTCAATGAGAGCTCCTAGGTGGGTCGTTGTTCGTTGAAACGCGCCTTCTCTTCAAGGTCGATATAACAACGTGTGTTACTTTAGAATTCCGGAAAAATCTACGGCGCGTATTGTCGGTGACGAAAGTGTCCTGCTCCTTGGCAGGAACCATTGCGCGCGGGGACTTTAAAAAGTTACTGATTCGCCTAATTGATTTAAATCCTCATCAAACGAAGTCTTTACTTCATGAAACTTAGCGTTGCGAGCCAGTCTAAGTTATCGGATTGCAACGTTCGATTCGTGTTCGCAACTTGTACCGTGTGCAATTAACTTTGTACGCTGGGCGTTCCTCCTTTAGCGCAAGAGGAAAAATAAATTAAACAAAAAAAAAAATAAATAAAAATCATACTCGCTGGCTCATTCTACGGATGGTCTGGAGAAGTATTGATACACATCGACAGCTCTCTCATATCGCACCTATGAATTTTAACGATTGGGCAATTTCGTTGAAAAAGTCACGCGATAATGGAAAAGTCGAAAGCGCCTAAGGAGACTGAGAGAGAGAGAGAGAGAAAGTTTAAGAGGACGTAAGCGTGAGAAGATCAAAGAGAAAGAACGAGAGAGAAGGATTGATTCGTGGGTTTAAGCAGTAGGAGGAGACCAGCGGCGCATACGTTGTACCACCAGTGGTTAGAGATGCCTATCCCTCTCACTTCTTTCAGCCTGCCTTTGTACACCCCCAATCTGTATGTGATCCTCGTCCGGCATCTCGCGTGTACGCCACGACCTCGAGCGTATGTATGAAACAAGGGTTTTACCGTGCCACGCTAAATTTCCCCTGGGTTACCTTCCGTTGGATTATGAGTAGCGAAGGGTGGCGCAACAACAACGACGACGACGGGGCTGGTCTCTTATAGTCTCTTCATGTGGCAGGGTACAAGAACTCTGTCTGTTGAACTCTTTCCTATACACAAACTGTGTTTGTGTGATCCTATCTTTCTCTCTCGCCTCGTGTTTCGCTGTGCATTATTTCGATCGATAAAGTCAAACAGATCATAAAATTCAATCACTCGATCGTTAAGTACGTCTGCATGATACGTAATAAACGGAATATTTGGACGTTTTATGAGCTCCGAGTCATAAAAGAACTGGTAAAATATTATACTACTCTTCGTTAAATTTATGTCAGTAAAGTAGCTGCTTGATTCAACCGATACACGTTAACCAACATTTTTTTTTATTACAAATTGATAAGTAAATCATCCCTCGCAGTGCTCTATCCATGGCAATAAAATAATATGGTGTAAGAATACTATATCAATACGAACTATCCGAAATTTATTTCGAGTCATATGTTTTGCATACGATGAATACGTGAAAATATTTTAACTCAATAACATGGTTTTTCACGAGTGCAAAGAGGATTGCTCACGAGTTCCACGATAGTTGAAATATACGTGAGTATTTTATGCGAATTCCTACAAATTCCTTTTTTCCACTTGATTCCCCGTTTCATTTTTATTCGATCGTCTGTTGCCCGACTCTTGTTCGCACCCTCGCATTTGCTTTTGACGAAAGTGGATTGCTCCAGTTAGCATCACATTCTCTGCTTCCTGGTTGTTGGTAGATACTCCTACCTCAAATTCTCCTTCTCTCTCATGCAGCTAAAAGATCAACATTATATGCTTTTCTCTGGGTTCATCCACTGAGGTGGATACCGCGCGCGGTTCACTTACACGTCGGGGTGAGGTGGAGAGAAACAGAAGGAGACAGAGAAATAACCCAACTGGCTGTTCTTAGTCGTAGGCAGATAATCCGCGGGTCAGACAGTGTCGCGAAGCCGTGCTAGTGCTTGCTTTAGCCCTCTCGATTCTATGGCAAAGCAAATATGTATATTCTACAGCCGCGGCCATAATATACCTTTCCTCATGTCCAACGGCGTATCCCTCTATGCCGTTGGCCTTGATCCCCACATAAAAAATTCGTACAATTTTCTTATTTCGTACATTCGCAAGATGAGAATGATTCTAAAAATAGTTTTTTTTTCCATATTATCAATGATAATATTCTTGAGCTGAAAATTGTCCCATCGATCCTCCATCCTCTGAATATGTTTCGTATGTGCCCACGAATACATGGATCATCATTTGCATATCGACGTCATTTTTTTTTCTGTGCCATTCGCAAGGGCAGACATCAGCTCCTTTATCGAGGATACGCGAGTATTATTGAAGTGGAAACTTGTCACTGCGAGATGGATGATTTCCGACTCGCCCTTCGTAAAACTACCGTTCGATATCGAAGAGTTATATAAACGTAGCGGCGCTATAATTCTTTCGATTTAAGCCGTATCTCCCTGGCACATTCCCTTCTGCTAAGGGCTCTTTTTCTCGTAGTTCACCGAGCTCTCTATCGCAGGCATCTATACGAGTTTTCTATATACACTCCGGAGTCGATGAGAGCTAACCTTTATGGACCGATGTGCTTAACCCAACCGTTTACTATCACTTCCGGACGATCGTTCACCGATGTGCGAGTGATCACTGGGATTTCTCAATAAAAATATAAAGGAAAGCTTGAAGGGGTCATGAGCATGGCGAACGAGAAAAGGAATAGATGTATACTATAAAGCAGAGTGGAGGTGTGTATCGTTATTACCATCTGCACTCGTAAAATTACAATTTTTCGAGCGCCAATGTGCTTTGAATTACAATTTATGTGCCGGTAATGTCTTTCCAAAGCGAAATAACACGTTGTAGAATAATTTAATCTTCCAGATGGAAGCGACGAGATTTCCTACCTCACTGTAGCCTGGCGGAAATAATGATATCTTTATTCCCACTGGGATATATATTTTGGGGAATGAAAAGCAATTATCCGTGTTCGTGGAGCCTTAAAACAGTCCGATAGGACAGGGCAATCATCTTGATCATGATGCAATCTTTAGTGGCGTTCGCGCGCAATATGGAGATTTGCGTAGATCCGATTTCATTTCCATTTTTATCTGTGTGTGTTGTGTATACGAAACCGCAGAGATTCAAAGCACATAAGAAAAAAAAAGTGTGTTGGAAAAGAATTCGCAATTTCGGTTAGTTCGCCCGACCCCTCTGAAATCTGCGCGCACTCGTAAGCATCTCTGCTCCGGAATACGCGGCGGGGAATGCAAAGGTGCGAGGTCGTAATCGTGTGGAATGATCTTGCCGGCGTAGACGACCAATCGAGTGCGCACAGGGGGATTGCACGTTCACCGCATACAAATGGCATTTCTATTATCAGGTTTACGCGGAGGGCGAAAGTTCATCCTTCAGGTATAGTTGCTGGGAGAAGGTGGGAGATCCACGAAGCCCAGCCTAGAGGTGGAAATTTTATGGATTTTCTATTCACTCATAGGCCATAATATATGGGCAATATATCGTACGTCCGAATAGTCTCGAGAACTCATTCGGTGTTTAACGGTTAAAGTCATTTGCAATTCTACAATGGCCGCCACATATCCCGCTACGAATAACGCCTGCAGAAACAAAATAGACAAACTCTGGAGAAAAGTATAGCTTATAAGGGATATTCACAGAACTAGCAACACCTAACGACGCCTAGTCCTTTGGTCTTTCGCAAGCAGCAGCAGCAGCAGCAGCTCGTTCTCTACCTACGATTCCGTTTCTCTCTCATTCTCTGTCAAAACTTTGAAGTGAGTGGCGTGCTCCGTCTCCATCACAGAGCGAGCGTCTCGTTCCGAGTTACCACCGCGAAACGCTTCCGAACTAACCGCAAGACTCGACTCTGCTCGGCGTCGTGCACAACTCCTGCCATCGTTCATCACGTATATGTTCTACAGTTTCAGACCTTTCGCTGCCATCTCGCCTCTCTTTCTTCCCCTTTCTCATTCCCGTCTCTCTCTGCCTCCGGCCGCCTCCGGCCGCCATTGCCGATGACGATGCTGCAGAAGGATTTAGTTGCGCACTTTCAGCGCTCCCGTCAGCGCATCATTCTGAAACGTTGTGGCGCATCGTCTCGTAGATACTAACTCACTACTTGAGCTTAACCACTCTCCCGAAGCATCCCTTTCCCAACTGCGACCTTTCCCACCATGCCTCTGGCAAAGTTTCATTGGGTTCAACGGTAAGGCATTCTCCGGTCGAATTGCTGCCGCTCTTCCGTCGGAAGCTCATCACCCGTTCCACCTTATATCACGTTGAAAGAGGTATACACCAAGAGTCGAGGAGTATTACACGGAACGAGGCGAGTCACGCATCAATCGTGGTAGCTAAACCTCGCTGATGGCACGTATACAGTAATTGGAATAAACTTTCATTGAAGCGTTATACAACGATAAAAGCGGCATCAGCTGAGCCTCTTTGGTATAGAGCGTTCTGTGTTCTTCCTGTGATAACATTTCTTTTTTCTTTTATTTCCTTAGCAACGATATCACAGTCAAACGTATGAAGAGGCACGCTAAAATATGATAGTAATTGGGCCCTCCTATGGCGAAGCATTTCACTGTAAATCTATGAACGAGATGACGATCTCGTTAAAATTTGCCGCACTGCATGCTCCAGAACTCAATTTCTATTAAAGAGAGGCAAAACTTCGTCACAGCAAAAGAAAGAGATTCCACCGACAGTGATGCTTGTGCGGTGTATGGCTTCAGTGAACTCCAAAGTTAAGCGGCCTCGACCGCTACTTCGGTGGGTGATCGCTTAGCCATGCACTCGCTCGCGCATCGACCACTGAGCGGTAGACAGTGTTCCAACGTTCCAGATTTTCCTCAAACCACCTGAAATTCAGTAAGAAATCGAGTTTTTCACGATTTTCATTGGCCCTCGTGCAAATGCCATTCAGTGGGGCATTAGGAAAGAGTCACTTTTGGCAACACTGTGAGCGAGTCTCGCCGGGGAAGGAAGAGGATAGTGAAGGGCAAAATTAGTGTAAGGGTGATGCAATGAGCTCGCCGAAACCCGCAGGGACAATAAAAATTTGCATAATGATATGAAAGGGCATTCGATTGATGATATAAAACAATGTTCGTGCTCAAAATTCTTATAGTCGAAACACTCTCGTTAATGGCAAGGTATTTTACCCATTAGAATAGCTTCAATTAAGGGTGAATGATACAAAACTCGAAATAATTAGAAATTGATCAAATTTGGTGATAATGTTCTTCAACATCAAGTGCGAAAACACAAATTTTTTCAAAATTTTCTTCTGTTTAGTTATCAAGTAATTACGCATTAAAGCAGATTTCTTATGCCCGGAATGTATACCTATATATATATATGGAAACGCTATGCTTATACACGTGAACTTTAGTGATCAATTACTCGATAACTGTACAGAAGAAAAATCTTAAAAAAATTGTATTGTCAAATTTGGCACTAAAGAATATGTTCACCAAATTTTATAAAATTCTGATCATTTTGAATTTTTTTATGTTTTTAGCATGGTTTAGCATGGCAACATTGTATCGCCTGTGCAATATATCCTTAAATAAAGATCATTCATGATGGAGCAATGAATTTATTGATTGATTATTTATTTTGATCGATTGATTTATGTCATAAATACAGCTGACTTGAGGCATTAAGACATTCGCTATGTTGCATTAAAAGTTCACAGACAAATTGAAAGCATTAATAAAGCTGAGCAAGAGGTTGAATTAAAATACGAGCAGCAGGACACTGGGGATGTATACATTCGAGGAGAGTAACTCTTAGGTGACACAGACTAAAGACACGAGAGGAAACATGGTCAAGAAAACAAAGTAGGAAAATCCAGGAAAATATATAAGGTTAGAAGCAGAAAAACCATCCAGTTGAATCCTCGGTTGGTATTCTTGTCACGGTGTCCATCGGCGAGCACGCTCAAAACAATAATCCCTGCCTTACGTGACATTCTTTTGGAAAATAGAAAATGTAGGAAAACCTAGAAATGAAAAAGAAATATTCTGAAGAATATTTATGAGCATGACTAGTTCAATGTACGCATAACTGTCGCTCCACCCATAAATAATTAAGATCCCTGAAGCTCATCAAAATACTGTTTACTTAAGGTAAATATAATTTCAGTTAAGCGAGCCTCATTTTTCTTGGGGCTTTGCGTGAAAGATATAAGTGAGAAAAAGAGCCTGAGGGTATAGATGCAAGGTATTGGAGCTTGGTGAACCTAGCTACGAACAGGGGTAACAGAGAGGCGCGTACTCGGCCGAAAAAGAAATCATTTTTCTTGCCTGGACCCTCTCCGCTATTCTTTATCCTGTGCAGCTCTTCCGCCGGACCAGGATTTCCGGAGCGCCGTTATTATTTCCGTGTCCCGCCTCACCGATGGACCGATCTAACTCTTCGCTCGCTTTTAGTCACTTATATTCTTCAACCTATAGGTATGCAGCCTCAGTTCTCTTCCATTTTCATCCTCTTTCTCTCTCTCTCTCTCTCTCTCTCTCTCTCTCTCTTTTGCCTTCGTGATTTCCCAACCTTCGATTATCCACGGCCGACACTTTTTCTTCGACAAAAGCTTTCTGATAACCTTGGCTTTTCAGTCGTAAGTTCGAAGCTTTCACATACCGGAGAAGTAGTAAATTCAGGAGGGGCTCACATTTTGAGTTGAATTTCGACTCGCCCAGAATCAAGGCAAATCCATTCAATGGACTGAATTATTTCCGGGAAACATGAGCCGAGTATGATTGGTACCTTTCGTGAACGATAAGACGAGATTGCGTTCCTCGAAACAGTGAATTCACTTTGATCTGCATATTCTCAGGATCCAATTGAAGGGCCATTGTCAAACTGACTGCATAATTTTTCCTCGAACCTCTGAACTCGATTCTTTCGAACATCTTACACTATTCGAGAAGCAGCCTGCTTCCGAAGAAGGCTTTTCTCCACACGCGCGAGTATATAAATCTTGATTAACAGGATTGCTGGAATTGGAATTTGCCACAATGTTATCGACTCCAGCACCGCTAAGAGCGGTTGCTACTGTACTCACTGGAATTGCAACCCGGGCCCGGGAAACGCATTTCCCGTATTTGCTAGCTGGCTCTCCAAATCTCGCTATCTCCCTCCCGCTTCGATCGAATGTACCTTTGCTTGCTTGCCCATCTGGGATTCCTCACCGTCTTCATCCTAGCCGGATCAACATCGATTCTCGAGAGGGCTTTGTCCGGGTTCAAGAGTAGGATAGAGATGGAGAGTGAGAGAACGAGAGAGAAGGATTTGAAGACCGTATTGTACATAGCACGGTACTGCAACTTAAGCAAGTATACAATATGTATTCAGGTCAAACGGTTGTGATTGGCGGATTGAAGGATTTCCAATACATTCACTTATCTATCGATCATGTATATAAGTATTCCAAGAAATGTTTTTTATCTTTGTTGTAAATATTCGTATAGTATTGACGATGAAAAAGTGCATGAATATTTTTAAAATTTGGAATTTTAAGATTTGGAAAAATGATGGAATGCGCGAGCGGGAGTTCTGATACCGAGTAAATAAATTCAGTCCGCCAGTGGCTGAAGGTGCGCACGAAAAGAAGTAGTCTAAAAAGCTTCACTTTTCGGAAACAAGATCCTTTCGATGTACGTGTTTCATGCATTAGTCGTCGTTTTCCATTTCCACTGAGCATCTCACCGAGCTCTTTTCTATTTCTTCCTCTTCAAACTCGTTCATTTTCTTCGTGGTCTCTAACGATCGTTTTCGACGTACTTTCAACCTAACACTCTTTGCTCGTCGACAATCCCCCAAGTCACGTAAGTTCTACGTAACGTTAGACCGCTCAGTTACAAGACTCCTTCGAGTAGTAAGTAAAGAAGAAGTGTGTACGCACGCAGCGCAGCCATCTCTGTGTGAAACCCGAGGAACAAGATCTTCTCGGTAGCACGGAGTAGCAAGCACTCCATTCTACCAATGAGAATGGCTAGCAAGAAGAACACAAATAGCGTCTCGATCTATCTCAACTTTGCTATGGTGGTATAAGGGTGGTGTGCTCTTTCTCAATGTCGATGATTCAACTGGCGGATGGCATGGACTATCGAGAGAATTGCAAGCATGGCTAGTTGATCGATTGCTTGCCAACTTTTCTTTCTTTTTGGATAACTCTTAGAAGTAGAAACCTATTTTTCTTGTAATTTCAACTTTTAATTTGTTTTATTATTTTTTTTTATTTTTTATTATTTACTAGTCCAGTTCTAATACTCGAATGATTTGAGTTTGAATAGGAGAATCCCTCTAATTGTCTCGCAATAGCCGCCCTTCTTAGCGGTGATTACATTGTTATATTAATTACAGCGTAATTATTTTTCTATCTTACATAGTCCATGGTTAACATTCAGATCATATTATCCTCCCTCTGGAAGGGCAGTCAACTTCATTTTTATGTACTCGATTCGCTTGTACACATGCACGTGTCTACCTACTGTACACGTATTTCAG
Source organism: Venturia canescens (assembly GCF_019457755.1). Classification (NCBI taxonomy): domain Eukaryota; kingdom Metazoa; phylum Arthropoda; class Insecta; order Hymenoptera; family Ichneumonidae; genus Venturia; species Venturia canescens. The sequence continues at coordinate 14,818,169 of NC_057424.1, read as the reverse complement.
ACTTGTTAGCCACGCATCACGGGACAAAGTGCACCGCCGCACGAGATTCACCATGCCCGTTACTTTATCCTTATAAACGGATTTCGTATCGTAACGGGAGAAGTGTGTGTTGTGTACGTGTATGTGTGTGCTTTTCAAGTACGGTAGATAGATATATGGTGCATAACACAGTTGGTCGGTGAATCGCTGCTTTTAGCAGCTTATAAAATTATACGAGAAACGTAGAGCCAGCCGCCTCTGCTTTGGCACTCGCAAGAGAATCGCTCGTGGGTTGCTCCCAGACGGATATTTTCTTCTTCACTTTTCATCCCACGATAGTAGCTCATCTCTCGCTTTTTCTCTCTTTCTCACTCATGCATGGGCACACCCCTTAACGCATTAATGCAACGGCACTTCAACCGAGACACATTAAAACGATATAATATTCCGGATGCACAAGATTTTCGCCGAGTCGGGTTATTATTTGTAAAATATCAGCCGATTTAACCGAAATTTCCAACGGAAATAGAGGATCACGTTTATATTGCACGTGTTACGAGGCTACCGTATTGTATAGCTGAATAGCGCGCTGCGGTACAAGAGCGGGGATTACTGCAGCAGTGGAAACGCGTTGCGTCGACAAAGCGTGTACAGTATCGGGCCAATGTATAGCACATTCGGCACAGCCCGAAGAATCTAGAGAAACGAAGCGCCTGGAAATAATCGGTTTAGGCTCTCCGAGAGGCTGCACCGAGCCGGTCAAATACTTCGACGAGTTATCGCGAGATAATCCCCTCAATTCACGAGAGCCGTGAGTTTGACTTTGGAATTCGGATGTCAATCGGTATTTCTAATGTCGCTGCGGCAACTCGAGACGGGTACACCGAGTCAAATTATTCCGACAGGAAACACAACAGGAGATGGTGATATAGAGAAGACGGTTAAGAAAGAGATCTCGATGCATGATACGATTCGATAATTTCTCAGGTCATTCGTGCGGAAACAACGTGGCAAGGGAGAATAGGATATTCACGCCTTGTGTTATGTCTCGGATCCCTCTGCCCTCTTCACCTTCTTCTCATTTCATTCGCGTTGGCCGGTTGCCAAACCTCGTAAATTCGCAAATTACTGTGCAGCTTGCTGATGCTCGAGGGAATAACAGTTCCACGGAGTCGACAACGAGATACCCTTTGAGAGGCTACTCCTCGTCCTACTCTATTCTTCGACGATGATATTGGATTCTCTTCTTCTCCTCTCTTACCCTCTCGGCTCATTTCAATTTCGGGAAATGCTGGGTCACTCGTTGAAACTTCCGTTCATGAGGAAGTCTGATGCAATCCGAAACCGTGCATGGTGACAGCAGTGGAGCAGCATGTAGCTCAATGGTCTGCTATGTAAAGAGCTGGTTGGTGTCTGTATATGGCTAAGACTTATTAGGAAATTCACGTATTCAGGTACCTGCTTTCTGACTGAAATCCCACTGGCGAAGATTCTCGTTCTTGGAGTAAACAGTCGCTCCAGCGTGTTGTTACAGTAGCAGCTTTGATAACTATTCTCCCAACTCTGTACAAGGAGATACTTCACCGGTTAGATGCCCCAAGTAGGAAGCATCCTGGAAGCGATGCACTCAAAAGGAATTTCATGATCCGGGGGTTCCTTCGACCAGCGTTGTTGATGGTTGGGTAAAGTGTGAATCGAATATGAAGCTAATAAGTGCATCCTAACACAATAGCATTGGGTTACTTGAGTCCTCGGGGAGTCGTGAAGGCCAATACAGGTGAGACTAACGTTTCGGTATAAAAAGGTACGGGAGACTGATATATCTCATTTTCAAATTTTTTTTACTAAAGTAACAAGTTGGGGAAATACAAATTCGAGTGAAAGTAATTTCGAGCGTAGCGAAACGAAGGAGAGAAAGAATTTAAAGAAAAGGGATTAGTGAAAATAAAAAGTTTTTAGTGACGAGCGACATGAAGTCACGTAGAAGCGAGTTCCCAAGAAAGGAACAACCACAACTGATTCGGCCTTCGTGTTCATGAATGTCAAAGTATTTACTTTGATGAGAAATATAGAGTAGAAAAGAATGTGATGGATAAAAAGTGGAACAATAAGAAGAGCAAGGATGTGGCCGTTGTCACAAGCAGTAGCACAACATCGTCAGGGCGATGTCATGAGGTGGATAACACACCACAAAAGCCTGTAGTTAAAGCCTCTATAAACTATCTCCATCGACTATTCGCTTTCACTTCACCGATCTCAGTGGAATCATTCCAAAGTTCAACCGCACTTTGGAGCGAATAATCTTAGGTCGAAGCTAGCAGCGGATAAGATGCTGCCAAAGACCAGGGGTCTCTTTGTGTTCGATTGTTCACGAATTTCACGACACGTCTTGCGGTACACCAAAGTATGGGGTTGTGGTTCATTGCAATATGAACAGAATATTGGAGAATTAACTCTCATCAAGTGCGATCGCGTTGACGAGACAAGACTGTTGCATTGAAATATGCATCAACGGCATATTATAGAGTAAATATTAAGCATTTAGTCGAACCGAAATTGCGAGAACAATTCATGAAACGATTCGATTTACGTCGCGAGTTTTTATAATTCAGGAAGAAGAGGAGGTGGATGGAAAAAGTAACGCACTATTTTGAAATCTCTTGAATTTCAGCAGTTGGAGAAAAGAGCTATGCACGTTGCGGAGCATCGATTTATGCGGAGTGCCGCGTGTCCTGTCTTTGAACTTTGATATCGGTGAGTATCCGTTATGCTCTTTGTCCATTTTCTTTTACCTCTGCATAAGCTGAATGAAATATTTTCTTTATACCATGACATGACATCGCATGACAATTTAAACGAATCTGATGCCGTTGGGCTGAATTAAACAACAATAGAAATTTATGCAGACTAACAAATTATTTCGGCCAATATTGTCGAGGTCATCCAGCACAGATCAAAGGTGTGTTTTGGATTCATAACGTTGAGTTTGACCATGTGCGCTTCTTATTGCAAATCTTACCACTGAATTTAGGATCTTCAGTGGCCTTAAGACTTTGATGGGAACAATGATACATAAATTGATAGCACGATAACGAGTTTTTAGTTTTCGCTAATCAATGTTCCGTTGTCAAGAAGAATGTAAAAGATAGAGACCAGAACAAATTTTTCTAGCAAATGTTGAAGACGACAGTCTGCTTCAGCACTTTTAGAATCTTGAACCGGATAGCAGGCTTTATTGGAAGAAAGTATTCGTGCCGGATACAGTAGACCCTCGGCATGTCTTGATCGTTCGACAAGGTGGTACGCAAGACTCTCTCGCCGGGGTGCTGATGAGATTTCAGTTCTCAGATTCTCTATTCCTCTTTCTACTTCAATACAATCGTGAGCATGAAGCGTGTCGCGCCGAGCCAGCACGGACCATCGAGCGCTAAACCGGTATAGGCAATTACCGACATCCGTGCACTTCCGTTCCAACCATCAAAGATCTACAGTATCCGATACACGTATAGTTAGATAGACGGTGGATCCTCGCGTCGTTCGCTCGCTCGTGATTCTACGCTACGATACACGGAGCAACGCGAAAGTCTCTCTAATCGCCCGCTTCGTATGTGCAGGTGTGTAGGGTGATTCGACGTGCATGAACACACAAGCCACCCGTAGCAAGCTTTTGTACGATGCTGGAGGTCTCAATTTGACGCTGAGTCCCTTTAACGTTTAACAAAACCCGTTTTCATTAAATTAATGCTCGAGTTGAGCTCGTACATGTGGCCTCTGTATGCGCATACTACGTGGCAAGATTTATCCATATAATTAAGTGTAGCGTATGAAATACGGAAACGTGACGCGGAGAGTTCACTCAAAGCAAAGTGCTAAATTATAGATGATTGAGAAATCTTTCTTGAATATTTGATTACATACTAGTTTTCATTAACATGTTATTTGCTTCATGGGCATTTCAAAAGTCAATTATATTCTCAGTTGATATTTTACGTGGAAATTTATGGTTTAGAAATATTAATTAAACCATGAGAATCTATATGAGAATTTACAAAAAAAATCGGCATAATAACAACCATCCTCTTTACGTCACTCGAAAAGAACTCTTTACTCCGAAATTCATAACATTTTTACGTCAACTCATGTATAATCCATAATCTTCAATATTTCTATTCATGATGAGATGTGCCCTGAAATTATCATGAGTAGAGATATTGGGGATTAAATATCACACCTCTTTAACGTGTCTAGGCGGATAACACAGATTACTAATGACAAAAGAGGAGACATATTGCATTGTATTGATTTCGCAAATTTGAGAATAGGCCTGTTTGGAGCAGCGTTGTTTTTGAGTAGAGCCATAAAGAGGACGGTTCTTATTCTGCTTAGAAATTTCATTCGATATCTCATCAAGTAATTCGCTACTTTATGATTCATTTTATTTTTTACATTTCCGTTCAATTGCGTCTCCGCCGTTAACTTTGGTCAATGCTATTGAACAAAGCACCGCTGTTGACTTTTCTTTGGGGCGAAGAAAATAGTGCGAATATTGTGTTATCTGGATGTACGGTTGTCTAGTTTGCTTGGTCACTTTATTGAAGTGATACATTGGACGTTTGTCACAATTCATCGTCACTGGGAAGCAAGACACTTGAAAAAGTGCGGTGGGTACCGGACACGTTAAACGTGAAAAAGTGATGTAGGTTGACGCTGAAAGTGGACGCCACGAAGGTGTCTGACGACTACTTTAGTATCGAGTGCTCGAATAGCCTGTGTTTCAGAAGAACGCCAACGTCACGGATATGCTCGTTCGAGCGTGCGGTGTAAATCAAAATTGGCAGGTATGAAATTGCAATAGGATTTCGAAGCTGTGTTGCCGCAGTTCTCAACACAACATCCGTATGAAAACTCCTTTCGTGGATTCATAGCAGTGCACGTACCACATCGATCAGAACCGAACATGGCTAGTAGCAGGGCCGAGTGTGCTAAGAAAAATGGACTCAAAAGGAGAGAGACCGAAAAATGTGAGATAGTGACTGCGGTGAGTCTCCTTAGGATATCAAGGGCACTAAATCCAGAAGAGCTTTAAGGCAAACGAATGCGAGGAAAAACTTTCACCAGTAGTATCGGTTGGGTGAATGAAGAAACCGACAAAAGCTAAAAGACTCACGTTTCAAAAAGAAGTCAAAAGAATCTCAAGTAGAATCCGATATGCGATATGCCAGTGGAAAGCACGATCAAACAAAATAGCCATGATAAATTAGAATGGAAATAGCAATCGGTGGAATTGGAATGAAGATAGGAAGAGTAGGAAGAACGAAAGGGTAGGGGTGGACTGTCGATCCAAAACTTATGCGCCGACCTCTGAGAAGTCCTCTTGCCACTAAAAGATTCAGCTTTCATAGTTTCTCTGCTCAAATTTCTGTGTTTTACGTCCCAAGAACTTAACTCATAGAGGCACATGGCACAGCACTTCTATCGCGAAATTATTCTCCGTTCTTTCGCATTCGAGCTTCGGTTGGAGTCTTCTTATCGATCTTCAATGGCACGTGACCAGCGAGCCAGCAACGAGAACGAAAACATTTTGAGAGGAAGCAAAAGGAGGCATGCGCTATGACAAACGACGAGAGAATATGTGCTCTGCTCCCGGTGCGTCGTGAATTTTACTACCTGAATTTAACGTCTAAAGGAATGACTTCGATGGGGTTGAGGACGGTGAGAGAGATTCTTGAGGTTCTATTATATAGTTTGAATTGAACGACGAAGCGATCAAGAAATGATCGATCTGAGCGAGGATAACGTAGCACCTTAGGCGGTGACAAATATCCTATAAGTATAATCACAAGCATAACCTGCTTCTCCATACTGCAAACCACGTATATAAACCTTGATTTATAATTCTAAGAAGATGGATCACTATAAAATGAGTATGCGGATGAATAGACTGCATAAATGAAAATGGTCGCTCATAAAATTCAGTTTTTCCGGGGCCAGTCAATATATTAATATAAAAAAGCATATGAAATTTTCGGATCTAAAGTCAAAGCTCCGGGAGCCTTAAGCTTACGCTATTTAAAAAAATAAAAAAATAAAAACTTGAAAAGCCGTTTGAAGCGACGTATCGACAGTGTTGTAAAGGGAACACTGAATGAAGGACGCACGAAGAGAGAAAGATAGATATCGAGGAAGTCGAAGAGAGATAGGCAACAAATGAATGCCACTGTGGATATGGCTCGGACTGTGTTCGTAAATCGTTGATTCACTCTGTCTCTCTGTACGCGTCACGTACAAAGGTTAATTGGTTCGACGATCGGCGCCACGCGAACCGATAAATCTCAGTTCCGACTGCCGTCAGGCTAAAGGGATAGCCATATGTAAATTTGGAGGGAGAGAGAACAAAAGAGATAAAGAGAAAGAGAGAGAGAGAGAGAGAGAAAGAAAGAAAGAGAGGAAGAGGTAGGTCATTGCATCAGATTCTACCAACGTACTGCACGTTCTTCCGCCACTGCCACGAGACGGTAGCAGCATCGCGTATGAATTTATCGTGTCGGATGCTCACGTTACCTTGGCTTTTACGTTACTTCGAAATGTAAGGGATTCGGTGCACGAATCGCTCGACACATTATAGTCTCTGACAAGCTACTATCAATGATATCAGTGATATCTTGAATTTTGAATAGCTATAGATCCATCAAGCTGCATGCAACGTTAGGGCTGCTATATCAAACGATGATTCATAAAACTGAGAAGATGCGGACTGAAATCTTTAGCTGAAACTCTTTTTTGAGATATGAAACTTTGGACTGAAGAATTTGGGCATTTTATTTTTCACCGATTTCCTAATACTTGTTTCGAATATAAAACAAAACAATGGTATCTGGCATTGTGAAAATGAACCGTTGACCCACACGGTGTGTAAACCAAGAGGGCACGAGATACAAACCCCATTCAGTACGTTACGCCACTATTTCTTTGCCAAAAAACATTTCACAAGATCGAGAAGAATCATAAACCCCCGGGCTTACTTATCGTCACGGAAGTATGGAAAGGAAAGAGGAAAGGGAAGCTCGAAATCCGGTGAAGAGCTGGCGAAAGAGTGTAGTAACGTTTCTTCTACGGAGAGCTCTAGGGAGCAACGGGCGGAGGAAGGCACTACGAAAAGCTTGTAGTGTACTGGTCCGAAGTCTGCTGGCTGGTTCCACGGGTTTCCGAGACGGAACGAGGAACTTTTAGCCAGACATCCGGTCTGGCGGCCTTCAGACCCGTTGCAGGGGGATCGTCGACAAGCGTAAGAGAGGGAGTGCCAAGTCGAAAAGTTGCAGCTTCGCCGAGCGTTATATAAAGAGATGGAAAAATAGATGGAGCATGAGAACGACTGAGAAAGGAGGAGCAGGATAGAGGCCGAAAGGGGATAAAATTGTGGGAGAGCACTGCGAGCAAGAGTAGCGCAGCATCTACCCCGGAAAGGGTACCACGTGTTTTCTCTCAACGCGTCCGCTTTTATCCTTTTCACCGGCAATCCTTTATCTACCACTCCTGCTGCACCACACTATCTTCTTTAGAGCACTAACATCCTCGAAAGGCTATATCTATTGGCTTATACACGCGCTTTTCCACGTTCCCTCTCTACATACATTCGTACTTTGGTATTTACGCAAGTGTACGAAACGTCTCTGCGTGCAGACAAATGTGCTCTTAGGAAGTCTCCCTCCTTTTCCACTTGTTCAGGACTTTTGCGGCTCGTCCAAGACATATTTGGGCAGTGGATCGTGGATGAGGTACTGATCAACTGGCTGAAGGTTCTAATGAAACATTCATGGACATTCGAGTGTGGTAATGAACGATTCAGGCTTTTAACTGAGGAATTCCAAGTCCAAATTTTGATGAGGAAGAATACTAGTAAATCCTAAGTGAAATATCCTGTGCGTGTATTTGCAGATATCATTATACGTACATACAGTATTTGTAGATAATGAAAAACTCTTGTAATCCTTATTTGCTCTACCGACTGCTGGCTGTGTAAGCAAAAGCTATGTACTTTTGTACTTGCCCTAGCGCGAGTATACGCATCGGGGGCTAGCAGCACGCGGACGAACTTTCAGAGCTTCTCGAATTACGGTAGGGCGTATTAAAGAGTTTCCAGGTGCTTAGGGAACTGAAAGAGCAACGGCGCCAGGCTAGATCTTGTTTTATCCACCAAAGTAAAATGGATATGCCTTCCTGTATACAAAATAAAACACCACCGCTCTTTTCGCCTCTTTCCGAGTTCGAGGGGGGAGAACATTTTTCACGGAAAACTTTGACTTTGGTGCGAGTGACCACGTGCGGTGAATGTCTGTAATTCGAGAAAGTCTGTTTGCTTATTCCCCACTTCATCATTGCACGGGGAAAAAAATTGTTTGTCGAATAAAATCTCATTTAGTTAGATGAAAATATGGTGGATTCAACGTTTTTTTTTGTTGGATTAATCACTTGCCATTTCAAAAAGCGTATACCAGTTCAATCAACTATATTTTCATCAAACTGTAATTCTATTTCAGAGTTTTTTTCTCATTGCATATTTTAAATAATTTAATACTCGTTTTTGTTTGCCTCACGGTTGAGGCTCTGGGTTATCATTTAACAAAAGATTTCCTGCATCAAGTTGTACATTCCAGTAACTCAAGTATGCGAGAATGTAAGAAATGTGAAGCCCCATCATATTTGTACCGGGTTGAAACAATATTCAGCCCACTACGACAGGGAGTGTGCATATGCCTGAAAATACTTGTGTAAACATATTTCATAACTCTTTTTCAAAGGTGCATAACTGTACGAATGTGGTATTTGAAAACGAAACGAGGCAGTCGTGAAATTCAAATTGTCCATAAGCCTATGTAAATGGGGAATTTCAGATGAAGCTACATTGATCGTTGGCTTTACAGCAACTAATAATACACTATGCTCACTATCTTGCCAACATCTCCAGAAATTATTACCTTTTCTGAGGTTATATCGATTTACCCTTTTCGAGAATAAGTTTCCTCTCTTATGTCTTCGCATGAATACAGTGACAAGAATTTTCGTTTGTTTTTCTGAAAACCATTAAAAAACTCTACCAATTTTTACAGCTAAGTTTAAGGCATCAAGTATAATAAAATTCTTTTTATACGTCATTCTTGGATGTCCAAGAGAAATGTCGCCGTTAAGGAGGCTCATTAAGCAACAATCGTTGCAGCTTTTCTTATATTCTTGATAGCTGCAGACGACATTGGTACCAGAGTCGATTCAACATTCGCATGCTGGTTCTTTCGTGCACATTTCCTCAGTTTTATCTGCAATCTGAACATAGTAAGGTTGAGGGCTCGAGGAGTACGATGAAAGATGACACCAGATTTCTCGTGGTAAAAGCAGGTACTAGATTGCTAGGTGGAAAAGAAAGAAGTGGAGAGGGTTGAGGAAAAGGGAGGGGGAAGAGAGTGAGTGGGTGAAAGGGCACGATAGAAGGAAGTCAAGAATCACGGTAGAGAAGAGATTGAAGGGCTAGAAAGAAATGAAACCTTTATGAAAGGAGCGAGAGTGAAAGAGAGACGAGATGAGATGGAGAAATGTATCGACGTTGTCTCGAGAGGTTGCTGCAGGGCTGCTTATGTACTTTCTACTGCGGGTAAGACTTTGCGAAAGTTCGTTCCCCAGGCCACTCATTAACAAGCCTTATTTCATTAAGTTCCTTCATTCACCTTCTCCTCCTCCCCCCCCCCCCCCCTCGGCTAGCCCCTCTTTCACTTCTATCTTTACTGCAAGCTCTTGTTGGGCTCAGACCCTCGGGTATACCGGCCAGTAAACTATAGATATTGAGTGTTTTGCGGGGTCGCTTCTCTTACTTTAGTCTTTACACCCTCTTGAAACCTAGCACTTTGTATATACGTATATTTATACACATATATATGACGTGATTCAAATATATATGGAAGTAGATAGATAGATAAGTAGTTTTAGTGCAACAGCAGCCAGTCCAGTCTATCGTCGGTACAGAGAAGGTGGAGCGTATATTTTCGCCCACGACGGCCAACCCCGTCGTGAAACGTCTGATTTATATCCCACCTGGCAGCTGAGTAATTCCGCCCGTTTGTCTCGCTAATTATTCCTTCGCTGGCTACCGGAGAGTTTCCAGTTTTTCCCATTGCCTCTATCTGCTAGCATTCATGCCTCGTACTTCAAAGTCACACTCTCATACGGCAAAAAATTTATAGAATTTCTTTCTTTTTCTCCAAATGCAGAACTCCTGTATCGACTGCACTTTTGTATTCTCTATCATCTTCCAAAGTAATGAACTCTTAATTTATCGCTGGATAAAAGGTCTCTTCGAGCGAATCGACACTTCGTGCAATTAATGGCTATGACTCATTGGATGTGGGCATATTTTCAACGTGTTCCTATCGGCATAGAGATAGAGGAAGGATATCTGCTTTTTTTTGGTTCATGAATTTAGGCTCATTAAAACTTTGTGAAAATGTATATTTTCCTGCAAAATAATCCACTTTTCTAGGCAATTCGTCTACTTGCTCATTTAAACCATATATCAGAACATGGCAATATGTTTATGTAGACGCAAAAAATTTGATGAAAAATGTTTACAAATTCTCATATGGACTCTAAATGTGGATTCATTCCTTATTCATTATTCACTGCACATAATGCACAGTATAATTAGTTTAATTACATATCCGGACCTCTGTGGGATGTAGTAAAAAAAAATCATATCCCAGGGATTTGGTATTACGTTGGTGGACACGTTATGAAAAATGTTTTTTTTTCCTGTGAATGTTTGGTTTCGGTGGATTTTTAAAAGAAATTTTAATAAAAAATGTTTGAGCTGTCTTTTTCTATCAAAATAATCAGAACGCTGGCGTGTTCAGGGTACGAAATACATTTCACTTTAACGAATTAAACCGAGGTAGCTGTATGGGAAGCTATCTCTTGCAATGGGCTACAGAAAAAGGGGAATTTTCATAGTGGCATTGTGCACCTTACGAGCTCGCTCGGTATAGTCCACATATATACGTGTGATCTTTTATCTCTTTGCCGAAATAAGACCAAGAGAGAGAGAGAGAGAGAAAATAGAGGTGAAAAATTCGATGATCAGCTTGAGGGGAGCAACGAGTATAAGAAAAACAGTGAAGCAAGGAAAGTGGCACATAAGGAAGGAAAGACGAATACGAGGAGGATGCATAAAAAGCAGAGAGAAAATGGTGAAGGAAGCGCAAGTGGAAAAATGTTAACCTGTGACTTCCGAGTAACGATTGGAGGGGTGATTGGGGACAACGCTGATGGAAGTTGTCGGGATATAGCTTGGTTGTTCGTGAGAAAACCCGGAGACAACGTTTCTAGCAACGAGACATCGTATGATGTTGATTGGGATTTCCACGGTAAAACTTTCATGCGGTAATGTTGAAACGTTCTCACGGGACTGGATGTGAGATTGAGACATCGAAGTGACGATGTCGAACGTGCTATGAACGTATAATGCTTCTATCTCGAGAATCTGTATACGGACATTGTTTTAGGGTCGAAATAACAATGGATATCCGTCGAAGAAAACAAACATTCGCAGTATGTGAAATGCATGTTTTTTCAACTCTGTTTCTTTCGTCTCAAGCATTTTTGATAGTTCGACCGAACTTTATTTAGTTCCCGTGACGACGTCATCGATACAGTGACCTCAAGAATTAATTCAAGTAATCACCAAGTTTTTGAGAGTTACGAAGTTACAATCGAGTTTTAAAATATTCTTGCTGAAATTCTCATTCACTCGAATCTCGATTCCGAAGTGCCGTGGATGTGCCATTTCGGAAGTTTCACTAGTTATCCCAATAAATAAATAACGTACGAAATGTCAGAAGAGGATTTGAGGATTGAGTCTGTACGCACGATCCTTTAAAAGCTCTGTCGGTAGTGACGCATAACGATCACCGGCTTAACAGACGATGTGGTGGGGTGGTAAACGAGACGTGCACCAAGGTACATAAAGTTTTAGACGCCGCGATATGCGCACACGTTCGCTTACCACATTCGATGATAAATTATTAATCGAGAGGGCGAGAGAGAGAGAGAGAGAGAGGGGGGGGGGGGGGATCGATGCGATGCCAGAGAAGCAGGGGAAAGGGGACCCGGAAGATCGAGTTCCAGGTTGGCAAACTGGTGGTGCTTCGAACGCTCTAACCTGGTCGTGGTATTAGAGATGGTTGAACAGAAGTGGGGAGCTCTACAGGGAAGAAGAAAGATCGACCGTAGGTGGAGGAAGAATCGACGCGAAGCCATCTCTAACCGGTGCGAGCGGGGGAGCTTATCCGAACGATTCGGAAGAGGAGGTTGAGAAGATCGTCGCACACTATACATGTATATGTGCCTACATACAGCATAACCATCTTTCTTCCGTCCTCCTACACCGCGTCACATTCGCTCCTCTTCCTGTAAGATCGATCGATCTTCGATATCCGCGACGTGGCCCTTTTACCATCGTGAAACGAGGATTCTCGACTTAATCCCGGCACCGAAGTTTTGGCAGTGATGCTGAGAAAACGTTATTTATCACACATCCATAGTCAATAGATAAATATATAGTCTGTTTATATTTACGTATTCACCTGTATTCGTTGTAATTGAGTGTGAGAATATATACATGTATGCGACTCTACTGGTAGAAAGGAAAGAAGAAATTGTGAGCTTCGACACGATAGATACGTTAAGAAATGTAAGAACAAATGCGCGGCAAAAGGATGAGTGTGGAGAGTGGGAGATAACCCGGTGTTCGGGTCGTGCGAGGCCCTTCGACAGTACGACGCGAGGTCTTGTGATAAATACACGCATTATCGTAATTATTCTGGTTGAGTTATTTTATTAAACCCTGGTTCCTATATTGAAGTTCTCAAGTTTATAAGACTCTTACAATCTCAGAAGTGGGATATGAACAATTAAAACGTACAAAAAAAAAAAAAAAAACTTAAAAAGGAACACGAGACCTTGGAATTCGCGGCGTGGGAGAAAACGAAAACGTGTTTCAAAATTACGGTGTTGATTACGGTGTGCGAGAGTAAGAATATTGTAGCGAAACGGGCGTGGCAATCTCGGCTAATTCGCGTATAATTTCGACTCGAATTTTATCGTAATTTTTGAAAACGTGTTTCTTTTCCTTTCCGAAGCATCGGGTAACGGGAAGAAAGATCCCAGTCCAACGGAAGTGACTGTGGAAAAACAACAATTAAATATTGGGAAAAGTTCATTTTTAGTGAGATCACAAGCTGAGAACGGATGGTCAGCGACAAAATTTCAACGGTGATTGAATATAGAAAAGGTGAATTTCTTTTGGTGCGATCACAAAGCTGGGAACGGACAGCCAGCGAGGAAATTTTGGTGATTCAATCCATGTGAAGCGAAGGCTAAGGAAAATCGCCTTTATTGTTACGATTGAACATTCGAAAACTGTGTTGAGCATAACGACGAACTCAGAATCACACGATCGGTGGCATGATCTCCGATCTACCATAGCGGTTTTATTTACGTTCTTCGAGAGACTTCGAATTATTTTGGATACTCCCGCTCGTAGAACAAGAGATAGGAAATAGAAGGACACACGAATTCTGGCGAATCGTGCATGTGAGTGATCGACCAGAATACGTCGAATACGTCGGTAGGTGCGTGTGAGTAGCGTCTCCGTGTTCGTAAACGTACCAAGATAGTCGGTGTGTACATTCGTGAATATTGTGGACAATAACTGTATACCAGTGTGCTTCTATCGACCAGCCTTACATATATCTCAAAACAGTGAACGACGGATAATTCAAAGTTATCGGGAGATAAATATTCATCGACATAAAATGAAGGAACCAAACGAGTTTACAGTTCCTCAGTTAAAGGCGAAACTCCAGAAACGCGGGCTCTCATCAGCTGGTTCGAAAATTGAACTGATTGCCCGTTTACAGGAAAATGACCCATCCGGGGAATGGAGACAAGAGTCGGAGGAATCAGTGAGCTCGGGGGAATCATCGCACCAACATGACCCGGTATGTAATACACCGACGGCAGACGCACAGAGAGAACTCGATTTGTTAAGGCGCGAACGCGACCTTATGCAGCGAGAACTCGAGCTCGCACGACGAGAGCTCGAGCTACTTCGAAGGGGGAATTCTCCAGCAAGCGTGGAAGGGCAATCAAAAGTCAATATTAAATCGCTTTCGGATCTAATAAGCGAATTTAACGGGACACAAAATACTTTTTCGAATTGGGTAAAACAGCTGCAACTATTGAAGAACTCATATGACTTGGACGACCATTCTAGCCGGATTTTGGTGGGGTCAAGGCTTAAAGGGAAGGCACTCGACTGGTTCCATTCGAAGCCCGAACACATTGAGATGAGTCTTGATCAATTGCTGGAGGAAATGCGAACAATGTTCGATCATCGGCCAAATAAAGTCGCGTTACGCCGACAATTTGAGAATAGAATCTGGAAGAGTGGGGAGACTTTCAATGACTATCACCATGACAAGATTATACTAGCTAATCGCGTAGGAATACCACAAGATGAGATAGTTGATTATGTAATTGATGGGATTCCAGACCCACGACTTCAAGACCAAGCCAGAATGCAAAAATTTGATGACACGACCTCGATACTAGAAGCTTTCGAGAAAATTGCACTTCGTCCGTTCAAGGGAGACGGGAAAAGTGGTAGCAGACATGATAATAACTACAGGACGGGTCAAAAACAATCATCGATGGTGCCCGGTACAAGCAGAAACGTACGCGGAGAAACAGCGGACCAGCGCTCAACACCGAAGTGTTTCCACTGCCAGAAGGAGGGGCATTTGAAGCCTCAATGTCCCGAGCTTCCGAAGAAAGAAGTTTTCTGTTTTGTTTGTGACCAACCCGGCCATTTTGCGCGAGACTGCCCCCATAAGCCTTCTCAAATCAGTAACGTTTGTCCAGCACCCAGTGAAGACGATGAGTATCACAGAAACATCCTTTATACTGTGTATCCTAACGGGGGAAAAGAGCGAATCGAGTTGTTGACATTGTTAGACACTGGGAGTCCTATCAGTTTCGTTAAATTGAAATATATCCCAGGCGATGTAATAGAGGTTACGGATGATCAAACTAGTAAATTTAAAGGAATTAATAATAGCAACTTAGTCGTTCTCGGTTCGGTCTGTCTCGATATTGAGATGAATGGAGAGTCGCGAAAAGCCAAATTAATGATTGTTCCTGATTTCACCATGGTATCTTCGGTAATTCTAGGTCGCGATATTTTAAAGATGTTCGGTCTTAGTTTGAAGGGAGAGAATACCGAGTATGAAACTGAAATTGCTAACATCGCTAATATTGATATCTCGTCATCTGGTGATGACCCTAGGGATCAGTTGGAAATAAATTCCGCACTTCCGATCGATGTACAAAAAAAAGTCGAACGACTATTCGAAGAAAGATATTTGATGCCTGAACGACCCGAGGTACCATTGGTGAAGACGGAATTCTCTCTGTCTCTAACTAGCGCTCAACCGTTTCGGTTCGCGCCTCGCAGGTTATCGTATGTTGAAAAAGAGCAAGTACGCGAAATTGTAAACAGACTGCTCGAGAGAGGGATTGTTAGGCCTAGCGAGTCGGAATACGCTTCTCCCATTGTGCTCGTGAAAAAGAAAAACGGTGAGACAAGGATGTGTGTCGACTATCGCGCGTTAAACAAAGTTACCGCTCGAGATAATTACCCCCTCCCACTGATCGAGGATCAACTCGATGTTCTGCAAGGAAAACAGTATTTTACAATGCTTGATTTAAAAGACGGGTTCCATCATATAAACGTCGCTAACGATTCGATTAAATACACCGCATTTGTTACCCCTTTGGGCCAATATGAATATGTGAAAATGCCCTTTGGACTCAAGGGTGCGCCGACCATGTTTCAGAGATGGATTAACCAAGTATTGCGAAAATTTATCGAGCGAGGCGATATAATTGTATACCTTGACGACTTTATGATCGCGACAGAATCGGTCGAGCAAAATCTAAATATACTCGGAGAAGTCTTTGAAACGCTTGTGGCTAATAAATTGGAACTTCGCGTTGATAAATGTCGATTCTTATTCACCACGGTCGAATATTTAGGCTACAGAGTGTCAAACGAGGGGATTAGCCCAACTGATGATGGAATCGCCGCGATTCAAAGATACCCAGTACCGAGAGATACCCGAGGCGTGAGGAGCTTTTTGGGCATGGCTTCGTATTTCCGGAAGTTTGTCAACGGGTTCTCGCTCATAGCAAAACCTCTGCACGAACTTTGTAAAAAAAATGTAACGTTTCGATTTGGAGAAATCGAACTAAAAGCGTTCGAAATGCTGAAAGAAAAACTCGTTCAAGCACCAATCTTAGCGATTTATAGCCCTCGCGACGAAACCGAGCTACATTGCGACGGTAGCTCTCGTGGTTATGGTAGCGTTCTGTTTCAACGGAAATCAGACAACAATCTACATCCTGTGTTCTATTTTTCGAAGCTTACGAGTGAAGCCGAAAGCAAGTATCATAGCTTTGAATTGGAAACCCTTGCGATTATTTACTCGTTGCGAAGATTCCGAATCTACCTACATGGAATCAAATTTAAAATAATAACGGATTGCAATTCTCTGAAAATGACCCTCAATAAAAAAGAAATTAACCAAAGAATCGCTAGATGGGCCTTGGAATTAGAGAATTTCGATTACGAAGTCGAACATCGCGCGGGAAATAGAATGCAGCATGTGGATGCGCTTAGCCGTGCGACAAACGTGTTGGTGGTCGAAGATAATCCGTTCGAAGTGAATCTCGCTGCAAGTCAAGGGCGTGACCCGGTTATTAAAGACTTGAAAGAGCTACTAGAAAAAACCGAACACCAGCATTTCGAAATGAGAAATGGCCTGGTGTACCGTAAGGAAGGGCAGGAGTTGATGTTTTATGTTCCACAAGGAATGATCACGCATGTTATACGGAAATGTCATGACGAGGTAGGACACTTATCAGTAGAGAAGACGTGTGGTGCAATAAAGTCTACGTATTGGTTTCCAAAAATGAAAGAAAAAGTGAAAGCATATATTCAAGACTGCCTCAAATGCATTGCGTTTAATCCGGTCACGGGAAAGACGGAGGGATTTTTACACAGCATTCCGAAAGGAAATGTACCCTTTACAACGATACACATCGATTATTATGGACCGATTGAAAAAGCACGACTGATTAAGCGCCACCTCCTCGTCGTGATAGACTCGTTTACGAAATTTGTAAAGCTCTATGCGACAAAAACCACAGCGACTACCGAGACGATTAAATATCTGAAACGCTATTTTACTGACTACAGTCCGCCGAAATGCATTATCTCCGATCGGGGAACGAGTTTCACTTCCCACGAGTTTGGCGAGTTCATTAGAGAAAATAATATCAAACATATTGAAATTGCAACTGCGTCTCCACAGGCCAACGGGCAGGTCGAGCGCGTAAATCGCGTATTAGGACCGATGTTAGGAAAACTAATCGACAATGACTCAGGACGCTACTGGTATAAGGTTCTAGATCAAGTAGAATACGCGCTCAATAATTCGATTAACAAATCAACCGGTGAAACCCCGGCAAAGCTTCTATTTGGTATGAACCAACGTGGAAAAATCCAAGACGCGATAAAAGAATATGTTGAAGACACGATAGTGAACAAGACACGCGATTTCGATGCATTACGAGAAAAAGCTGCCGAAAAAATAATGAAATCACAAAAATATAATGAAAAAAACGCTGATAAAGGGCGTAAGGAAGCACACCGATATAAAGTTGACGACTTTGTCATGGTGAAAAACTTCGAGAGCGCACCAGGCGTGCCTCATAAATTGATTCCGAGATTCAAGGGACCCTACCGCGTTATAAAGGTTTTACGTAATGACCGCTATGTCATTGCTGATGTAGAGAACCATCAGGTTACCCAAAAGCCGTACTGTGGTACCTGGGAGGCTAAAAATATGCGACCCTGGTGTTCTCAAGGAGATTTTGACACTGACGAGATCGAATGTATAAGCGATTGATCACTGAAAACGAGTAAAAAGGGAAACGATAAACGAAAGAGATTTTGACACTGCCATCTACGCTATGAAAATAAATTTAAGTTTATAATGTAATACATAATTGACGCCCGAGACGGACGTGTGTCAGGAGAGGCCGAACTGTGAGCTTCGACACGATAGATACGTTAAGAAATGTAAGAACAAATGCGCGGCAAAAGGATGAGTGTGGAGAGTGGGAGATAACCCGGTGTTCGGGTCGTGCGAGGCCCTTCGACAGTACGACGCGAGGTCTTGTGATAAATACACGCATTATCGTAATTATTCTGGTTGAGTTATTTTATTAAACCCTGGTTCCTATATTGAAGTTCTCAAGTTTATAAGACTCTTACAAAATATTGAGGTGAAGTGAAAAAAATTCCGATAAATTCGAGTGCATAACTTTGATGGAATCATGAGATTTATACTCGAAATGAATATGGTGGCGCCTCTCGTGGCGTACGCGAACTGCTTCGTATTTTTATTCATTCGTTGCGTTGACGAGAACAATCTGGTGTCCGAATACGGAGCACAGCCGGAATCGGCTAATTGAATCACGTCTTTTGATATTTTGTTTATTCCCGTAATCGCGTTACATTCGCGACGAAATCCGGTAGAAACGGATTTTAGTTTGATTCTTGGGCACTTGGCGCTGCGCGCGCTATCGCCCGATGACTCTTAAAGATGAGTATATGCAACAATTTAATTACAATTGCCACCTGAAGTTTGCCCAAACAAAATGATTTTGCAGCGGCGTGTGCAACGTGAACAACAACAATAACAACAACGTACCAGACGTTACTCCATGCTATAATGGATTGTGATTTAAATAGAAATGGTATGGTATCCTGTAGAGAACATAGAACGGGAATATATAGATTCTGAGTATCCAACTGCGCGATTCAGTGGAGCACAAAACCTCTCGACATTCCCCAAACTCTCGGATAACCTATATACTGCTCGGTACATGCTCGTATGTATGATAACTATAGGCGATCCTGGGAGCGTACTCTGGTGTCTGCTGGACGAACTAAGCCCGGCGGACTTTGGGGTTGGTTTTTGGGGTTGGGGCGAGAGTCGCGCGAAATTAGTACTCTATTCAACTCTATTTCCACTCACCTGTCGCTTTCCCGGGACGTCAGTCGACGCGAGAACAACGGACTCCTGTCCGACAGGTTCGACAGATAATCGAGTAATGAAATAAAAGAAAAAAAAAATACCGCTCGTAAAATGGGAACGGTTGGAATATGTTGAAAAAGATGGGGCACGGGGCAACACTGCCGACCTTTCGAGTGTAAATTACTTGATTCTATTCTGCTAACCAAGGTGCTTTTTTTTCTATCGACTTGTACAAGAAAACAAGGGAGAAGAAAGTAGATTTTTAAAATGAATGTTCACAGATGACGACGTATGGAAAACATGAAAATAAAACAATTTCAAGAGAGGTAACGAGAGCAAGAGAAACAAAAGCGTACTTTTATGATCCTTAGAATTTAACATCTCGACGAGATTCTCCTCCTTTCGTAAAGCTCGTAAGCACAAGTAAAAGAGATCTGAAAATTTGTTCACCCTTCCTATCTCATTCACTCTTTCGCAATCCCAGAATATTTCTCATTTCCCTAAAACTGCATGCCGTTGTTCTTGCCCTAGAATAGCGAGAGGCGAGGGAAAGAGAGTGAGAATATCCTCGTTTTGTCAGGACGTCTATTCGCATTCTCATTCGTATTCGTTTGGATATGTATGCCTATGTATACGTATATACATATTTATATAAATACGTTGATACATGTAAAGAGGGTAAGAGCACACCGCGAACGAGCAGCATCAGGTATATGGGAGGATCTCATCCGAGGCTTGCACACGCCGTTACTCGAAACAGCCCTCTGTGCCCTCTACGTTCATTCTACTTCACCCCCTAGAGCAAACCCCTTCGCTGTTATATATAAACGCAACTCTACTTCAGTTTCGAATCTCTCTTGCTCTTGGAACGTCTTGTTTTCTCGGGGGTCTTGCTGCTGCTGCTGCTGCTGCTGGCACCCTCTCGGTTGAAGTGGGTTGGAATAGCAGTAGCGGAGATAGAAAGAGACGAGGCGACAGCCGCCGGAAGTGAGAACGGCGAATGCACCGGGTATGAGAATGGGAACGAGACAGTCAGAGATCCGGATACCAGCACCACCGAGAACCTCGCTATATGTGTATCCATACATGTATTTATATAAGGCTATAGTTATATCCTGATGCGACGTTACGTGTAGAAATAGCAAGTGCAAAAGCGGAAGAGCCCCACCCGGTTCGCACACAAAGCCATTACGACTCCTAGTGTAAGTATCCCGGCGGCGTTCTTGCGGCATACTACAGCGCCACCATCATGAAAGCGGGACCGACGCCCACCTTTTACAACGTGCGCGATCCGGCTACGTTATGTACTTGGCGGAGTACACGCACGGTATAAACTTTGCATCGCCGCGTTGCAGAATTTTCTGCAAAAAGTCAAATAAAAAGGGGTGTTTGGTATAGTCGTTGAGAGAAGGCTCACCGGCAGGTAGCTGAAAACTTCCGGCTGATGCTCTCTTTTTGTTTTTCTTACTTGTACACTCCCTAGTGTCCTCGAACACGAGAAGAAGCACGTCGTCAGCGGACTTTGACATCGTCACAAAATGATGATATTCCACCGAGGCCATAGTCTTCGAGACAAGGAATATACATTTTTTAAGAAATATAAATCTTCAGGCTTATGCACTGAACAACGTAGGCAGCTTTCGAAAATGAGAATCTTAAAAGTCCAGTCGACGAAAGAATTATTCTCAAACGCGATCGTCAAAGAGGCCATGTCATTTTTTTCTATATAATATTATGCAAAGAGAACGACGAAAAAAGTAGTGAAGGGATAATTGAATAATTTGCAGAACGAGGTCGTCGCTCGTGAATGGTGAATAAATTTCTGACAGGTCAGCGGGCTTCGAGTGGAATGTGAAGATGAAGTGCCAAAGGGAAAAGAAAAGACAAAGAGCGAATGAGCAAGATAGCGAATCATTTTATTTCATCTGCAGATGACCCCCCAATCGTTTCATCCCTGATATCTCGCTCTCCGAGTACGAAAGAATTAATGCAATATACCCTCGTGTGTAATGAGTATCTATATACGCGGATTCATCCCTCTGGGAGCTCGAACATTTGAACGAATTGGTGAAAAAAAATTGACGTTCCTTCTCTCTCTTTTGTGAGGATCTTGCCGAGGATGTGATGATTATTTAACGTTTTGCCAACGACTGCGGTAAGAGAAGGTGGAAGCAAAGACGAATATCGCCGAACGAGACTATGCTCGCTCGACCGAGGGCGTTGAAGCCTCGTTTTCGCTTCGCCAGCTTTTCTTGCACATCATATACTACCCAGATAATACAAGCGGGTGTAGGATGAGGATGAGAATGAAGAAGGCAGCGATCTCGACGATATTCTGGCACCCTGCGATCTTACGTCGTCTCCGTCCGGAACCTCGTTCATATTTTCCCTCTTCCTTTCACTTCCCTTTTCATTTTGTGCGCCAAATTCGCTTTACCTCTCGTTTAGAAGCTCGTATGTCAAATTTATTACAATTGAGGTACGTCATTGAGTCAACTGACGGCAGCCACCGCGAATATTCAAAAATTTTACAACTCCGCTACAGTAAACAAAAGCAAATCAAATAAATTAATCCTCCAACACTAAAATGAGTCCAAAGGATTTCAGCGAAAACCTGCATTGTTTTGTTTCAAAGTTTCCTTATTTTTTCTTTCTCGAGTCCGAAAAATGAAACGATAACTCTATAACAATCCTCTGTTCTTCTGTCTCTGCTTACCATGAACATCTGTTTGGAATCACATGTTAAAATCACAAAAAAGATATTTACATTCGCAATGTTGGTTCGATTAAATACAATGATCCCTTTCGTAAGCATGTTCATTACAAACGATAAATTACATTAATACATACCAGGCTTTTAACGAAAGATGTATTTGTTCAACTGCATATCTAGCATAGCTTTACTGTAAAAGAGAGAAAAAATGTACTGACAGCACAGCTAATGCGGAATGAGGAATCGCGCAGGTAAATCGAATCATTTAGCTGGCCTCCCTATCCCCTTAAATACCATTGTGTATGTGGGATGAGCCAACACGAGAGAGTGCCAGCTTTTGTAAAATGTTGCGCCATGTATCCAGAGAGGGGTAACCAATTGGGCGTGCCTATGTATGTCCGAACGTGTATATATGTGTGTTGGCAGAAACAGACAGTGCAGTCCTGTTTTCCTCCGCAATCGTTTACCAGCTTGGATTAAAGCGAATCTCCTATATATGCGACACGACGTGCGCGCGCATAATGGCCAAATGCACAGGCTATAATTTTCGGTCCTGAGTTCACCGTATCTCTTATTCTCCAACTCTCTCGCTCGCGATTTTCCGCAACGAACTTTACTTCTAATTTAATTGCGTATCCGTGTGGTGTAGAGAGCAAGCTTTGTGATTGTGAAACATTTTTATACTGGATTACCGAGGTTAAATTATTGAAACGACCCGATCTCATTGATCAAAGTGCACGTGATGTCGTTCGACGACGAATGTTGAGGTTTGAGCGACCAAAAGTTCACTGCATGAAGCATTGTTATTTGTTTACGAGGACTCGAATGAAAAAAAAAAAAAAAAAAAAAAAAAAAAAAAATGTGTCAAGTGGAAAATCGTGGACCTGTGATGTTTGAGACGAACAGAGGAGTTTTGATTCACATCTATTTTGCATTGATCGCTTCTCCGGATCTGAGCCATTTCACCACTGAAAAGTAGACTGAAAATAATAAGTGACGCTGAAGTAGCGTGGAGCGACCTCAAAAATAATCACAAGCTCGCCTCAATGAGGAACAAAACTTCGAATCCCGGTTGAGAGGAGAATGAAGCAAGAGGAAAATTATGAAGAACGGATAAACTGCTAACAATGAAAGAGGCATCAAACTGTAACATCTGACAGAAGAAAATGAAAGCTGCTACGCCATTTTAAAAGTTCATAAGTGATACGCGTGCATGTACATACCGTGACGAAATTAGGAGAAACGTTAGCTAGCGGAATGGGGTACGAAGAGCCTGCACGAGAAAATTGGACCGGGAAACATATCGTACGAATGCGTGCCACTCGTCGTCGTACATTTGCACGTGAAGCAATCATAATTTCCTCTCCCACCGTACTCTCGAACAAGCATTGCGCGGTTTGTCAAAACGACGAGGAACCATGATTATTATACTTACGTGAAAACGGTTTTATACTCCTTCCATTCATACCAATCCTTTCACAGCTATATATGAATACAGTTTCGAAATAATTGAACTGCACTCACGTTGTTTTGCATTTTCCGACCTGGTTCTTTTGTTTTCTTTCAGAAATGAAAGTCCTTTAGATACGTCTTCGAATCTCTGAACTATTTTGTTTCATTGCATCGATGCGAATATTTTTCAGTTGTTCAAACAAGGACCAATCGAAGAGGACTAACATAATGACGTTGATCTAGGTCGAGAATTCCATGTACTTTTTTTCGCTCAATGATCGCCCGCACTTGTCGAGTGGAGTAGCGATGGAAGCAACTGCACTGAATGTTATCTATGATTTCAAACTTTTAATGAGACATCTTCACCCTTACATTTTCAGACGTCCTCAGACTATTCTTATTTAGATCGAAGTATCGAACTTTTTTCGCTATTTTTTTCTTTTTATAGTACAGCTCCCTGACTGCACGCTTTTTTCCAACTCCGAATATATATTTTGTCCTAGTTCACCTTTCCATCGTCTAAGTCGAAAATTGTATAGAGTTAGAAAATAGTCAAGAATTCAGGAGAACGGGCAAAGAGAAGAGACGAGGGTGAGCTGAGAATCACGTAATTTTCGTAACTTTGATTGTACACTTTCTTTTGCGACGTCGTATGAATTTAAAAATTCATTATTGTTGGGTAGGCAAATGAGGGAGGTGAAAGAAAGAAGCTCCAGTTTTTGCACTTTTTGTGATCTCGTAAGATCTCTCCTCGCGCGAATCCTGAAGTTCGTTCTAACATTTTTTCTCCTTTCTCTCTTTCTCGTCGTCGGTCTTGCTTCCTCTCCATTTTTTTTCCCTCTCTCATAATCCTCTCCTGTATCTCGAATCTTCGCTCTGCCAAGCTTCGTTGTGCCAACAGAGCCTGATTATCCTTCTTGTTATCCTTACAACTCTCTTATGCCTCTGGACGACTAACTCCAACTTTCCGTTCTCTCGTTCATTTTACCGTTGTTCTTTATTCAGAAAAGTTGTGATGTTAGCATGGCTCGGTGCATCTTATTGTACTTGGATAAAAACTCTCCTATGGGCCCGTCATATAATTCAATATCATAAACTGTTGGGAGAACCGGGCACATCGAAATCCACGTGCGTTATAAAATATAATTCACTTTTAAAGTATCGTTTATAAGCAAACATTTAAATTTATAGTTTTGGTAGATTCATTTACAAAAATCTGAAAGAAATTTCTGTTCTTGCTTCTCGACACAAATACCATGATCGTTTTCGTTAACCATATCATGCTCGTTGAAAATACAAATCATAGACAGTGATAGCACAAGTAACCGGAAGCTAGAAATGGGGCGAAATATTTTGAGAGATTTCGACTAGTTTACTTCGGTTTGCCACGTTTGTTTGAGTTCGTGCCATTATGTCGTTGTGGTTGATATTTTTCATGGCTATCTATCGAATCGTGGATAGTGGAGCGGCGGAATAACTATTGTGGGACGTAGAGGCAATTTATTCAAAACGAACGTCACGCGTGCACCGAAACTGCAGCTGTGTTTGTAATAACAAATGCATTTATCGGTTGGGTATATGAGATCAATCGATTCAATGTCATACGCCGCTGAATTCCCATCGAACGTATGCACTGGCACGTTCTCCTATCAGAAATTAACTTTTCGACTTTCACTTGACGGTACGAGCGAAATGCGTTATTGCATACCCAAATCCACACGTACCGATACGTTATCTATATGTGGTCCCTGCGATCGAATTGACGTTGACATTCTACGTGGAATCAGAAATTCCAGGATTTACGAAATTCCACCGAATGCGAAAAATATACTTTTATCCGTTGACGAGCCTCGAATTATGGTGACGGAATGGCAATTAGCAGGGCCATTTGAATTCCATAGAAATGATCAGGTTTCACACACGAAATTAACATACTCAGTAGGATTCCAATGAGTTTGACAAAGCGTGATACTAAAATCAATCATGCTCGTTATGAAAATACTTACAATTGGGATGGTGCAACGTGCTAATACTCACCACCGTGTTCGAAACATAGATTTAGTATATCGTAACGTGGACTCACCTGGAATCAGAGAAAAAAGGCTTTGATATAACAAATTTCCATAGAGGCATATGTTTTATTTGTACGAAGTGCAACGATGGCAGTAGCATAGAAAAAATGACTATGAATTTTTGTCGACGTCGCACTGTTAATATAATAAAATTTGTTATTTATATAAAACCAGTTTTTTGCTTTATGCTCGACTGAAATACGTTCTGGCAGCGTGATAAGAATCAAGACATGTTTTTTTATGTGTCATATGCTACAAACACGATAAAAGATCCATATTGATTGTTCCGTAGGATAAAAAATTTCGATATTCGTATCTTTGTATACACCTGGTTTTATGCCATCGATATATTTCAGTTTGAAAACAAAAAATCAAACGACAAACAGCATGATAAATATACGCGTGGCCTAAATAAAACTGCGATTTCGTGTCAACGAATCCAAGTTACGTTTCCGGAAGATGAATAAGTTCCCAAGGTAAACAGTTTTTGTAAGAAAAATTTTCGATACAAATAAAGCGACGAGGATTCTTCGGAACTGAAAATTTACCTTCCAATTTATCGTGAAGTATGACGTGCGGTGGCTTTAGCCAACCCCTTTTTCCCCCTATGGCCGATCCCTCACGGGCGTACGTTTGCTAGGGTTTTTATTTTTTTTTTATCTGCGTCATCTGCTCTCAACGCGTAAACGCGCGCTCAGCGCCAATGTTACACGTAGATATATTACCGAGGCTAAAAAGGGGATGAACATATCTCGCATCGTATTCTATGGCTCGATTTTGTCGTTTTTTTCTCTTGTCCTCTCCTGCTCTTTCTATCCTGCGTGGATGTAGCGTCCATGCGTACGAGCGTAGGTAGTATCACGACGAACTCGAAAAGTACGGCAGAGGTATACGCACACAGACGCACACTCACAAACAGACAGACGCACACTGAAACTGCGAGATAATAACGTGTCCTATATTCTCGTTATATCCTCGCCTCCAGCACTCTTGCTTTCTTCATCCTTCTCCCCGTCTCACTCTCAACTCTTTTTCTCTCTTTCCTGCTCGCTCGTATAACACATTTCCGTATGATCATATATACGTGTATATATGAATGGAAAAATCAGTATTTACTCATGCGTTGTAAAGCCAGCACACACCAAGTTTTTGCTAGAACCGTAGAAACGCGAGGACGTGAAACGGACTGACTCCGATCTCTCGGTTCCTCTCCCGACTTCCTCGCGTATTAGCATTCTGCAGGTTCACGCCTATATACTATTCGTGTGTACCGTACAACGACCCAATGCACATTACTATGCGTGTGTATAGACGTGGCGGCGTATATTTAAACACTGAAAGTTATATTCGCCACTGGAATCGTACACAAAGGGGCAGCATCCTCGCTTTTTTATTCTAACATCATACGACACAAAGATATACGCACAAGTCCTAGAAAACTTTCATCTTTTCCGAGGATATTGTCATTCGAAATGCTCTTGAATATGATGGAACCTCAGCGATTTCTCAACTAAATTGCACTTGTACTCACTCATATTCAAGAAATTGACATTTCGGTACCTGCACCCCTTTACACGTACTCGATTCTCAACGTTTTCCGTATAACGTTATTGATTCGCTGCTGTATCGATGATATCGTTGCAGCACGAAATGTTTATCCCTTCGTCCGTCAGATTCTACCTGGCAGAGCATTCAGATTCTGGAGCAAGGCAGCAATATACATTGCGAGAGATCGTAGAATTTCCTTCGTAGAAAAGATTCGACGTTGAAGGGATTTTTCTGTCAGAGTAACTCTCACTGTAACATCTTGCATATCTCTTTCGAACTTCTCACAGATTTTCACGATTCCAATCATTCTGATAACCTGTCGATTCCTCTTTTTTCAGAATTCAAACATAGCTACTCGTTAGCTGTATCATAAAGCCAGT
Organism: Venturia canescens; assembly: GCF_019457755.1. Taxonomy (NCBI): domain Eukaryota; kingdom Metazoa; phylum Arthropoda; class Insecta; order Hymenoptera; family Ichneumonidae; genus Venturia; species Venturia canescens. Next base: position 14,790,823 of record NC_057424.1, on the reverse strand, counting down.
GGGCCATTCATGCAGGCTGAATGAATAGGGGTTTTGTGAAGCCACGAATTCGCTCATAATGATTTCCGACTAACGAATTTTCAATGTTTTTAATAATTCAACTCATTTCATTCTCCGTATCATATTTATTAATTATAAAATTAATGAATTAAATATAAAATATTCAATTCATTTAAAATTCACGCTGCGCACGTAATTTTCATCAAAAGCCAAAGTATCGCTGGAATTTTAACATTAAAAATCAGTCAAATTGTGAATAGGGCAGGTTTTTCCTGGATTATTTTGCGAATACCTTTCAACTCTTCAGTCTCAATTATCGAGTGTTATACTGGATGATAGGCAGAGACCGACAGAATATGAAGCTCCTTTCATCCTTCAATAAAATTCAAGCTTATTCCAAAGTAAATGTGACGATTCATTTATTGGAGTGCCACCGTATGTATACAGAACTACGCAGATTTATGCGTTTGAGCTTCGATCATTAACGGGTATGTTGAATGATACGGCGGGCTCTCGGCATCACACCTGCCAGGAGTTTCAGCTGATGAGATATGACTGGGAGAGATCTTGAGTTATCTTGTTTCACTCACTTTTCAAATTGATCATTTCCTATACCCGTATTTCTTTTTCTCGATCTCGGGGTATATTTCAATTGAACGTTTCGAACCGGTAACGAAGCTAATAGAGGGAAGCCGATGACACAGAGAGAAGCTCGTGCTCGTGATCCTGATACGCCGTCATAAGCAATGCGCGCGTCGTTCAATCATTTTTACCGCAATGCATACTTTGGAGCATGTTTCAGGTGTTGCATAAGATAAATGCGGTAGAATCCATCAGTATGAAAATAGTTAGAGTGAAGAGTTCTTCGAGCAACTTCGACGTTTCTCACTACGGGAAAAACATTCCCGCACTTTTTCTTTCTGCATTTTTAACAAGCCAATATCTCTTCCCGTTCAACCACGTTCGAGCGTGCCCTTATGCGTGACATTTTCCTTGTACTCGTTTTTTTCTTTCTTTTCAGAGGTCAAAAAAATGTTTTGTGAAGTTTTTGCCAGTAGATACTGTTCAAATAGAACGCACATCGCTGTGTAGTAAGCAGGTTTGTGGTGGAGTTGGAAATAAAAATACTGGAAAATCAGAGGCAAAGGCTATAAACGAAGAGAATTTATTGTAACCCGCCTACAAGAGAAACTTTGGAATCGAGCCACAACGGAGACCAACACAACCCTCGTCCTTAAACGACGACACACACTGCATGCTACTACAGGCTTGCAGATGTGACTCATTTAGCATGAGGGCCTTGCGAAATTTTAACTAGAAAACTCTTCAGGCCAGATTCGAATGCATTCTTCTGAAAATCTGAGCCAAAACGCCGACAGTTATTCCACTAAAAAAGGAATTTTACTGACTTCTACACAGTCTGCTATCAAATGACTGAATATTTAGAACCCGTCTGTCAACTACGCTATATTTTGAAAATGGAATTATACGTGTGCGAATTAATTATCTTTTCTATACGAGTAACGCTCAAAAACGAAATCCAAGAATGCGAGCACGTTTAAAAAACCGGCGAGTGAATAAAATGGTTTTCAAATTATTTCGTTCATCGGTAGAAGAGGTTTCGTGATGGCGAAATAAATTGAATTTCAAACAGAAGTAAATTCAGCTCGTAGCAATGGCTCTGGGAAATCTCTTTAGCGAATTTCCATACATATAAATATAAAAATTAGCAAATACCGTTATCGAGAAATCAGCGGAGTGTATAACATGTGAACAAAGGTATTCAAGCACGCTTGTGTGTCGTGTGAAAGAGAGTAACACACGTATAAAGCTTCTACCTTGTAGGGTTGGGAACGCCTCCGCCAATTCCGCAGTTTCCTCGCCCCATAGAGCCTCTATACACGCTAGGGCTATTTCAGAATCGCCGAAATCAGATTGAACGCTTTGCGGCTAATACGTGTACTCTGAAAGTGGCGTTGAGGCAAGAGAATGGCGTAAGAGTAAGTGAGGGAGAGAAGCAACGGTTAATAGACTGCTTTTGGTGTATGTGTGTCGAAAATATACTTTGAACGAAGTAAATGAGTGGCTGAGTGAGAGGGAGAAATGTGTATGTGCGAGTGTCAGCAAGAAAGAGAGAGAGAGAGAGCCAGGTGGGAAAAGCAACGTAACTCCGCAACGGTGCACGGCGTCTTACGGAGGCACGAATTACCGCAGAAAGATAACTCCGCGTCACTATACGGTCTGAGTGCGCTCCGGTACGCAGAAGCCACGATATACAAGTGGCGGAATATACGGCATTGCTATAGTAAAAGCAGCGGTGGTTGTAGACCGAACAGGAATAGCCATGAACGAATGATTTGAAGGGTCTATACCCACGAATGGCGTTTGCTTCAGGATCGGAAAGCGTTTCAACTCGGATCGTCTAGAGCGAAAACCCCATCCTGTACCTCTTCCTTCGGTACACCTACTTCTCGCCACTCTGTTGTAGCCTCTTCCGAAACTTGGGTTGTGATTTTGCCAGGAAATTGGAAGGTCGATTATATACGTGTGGTAGACACGTGCAACTCTCCTGCTTTCCTCTCTTTCCCTGTGCTATGTTATGGACGAGTTATATGCCAGGACCATGGTAGATGTATATTGTACTTGGGACCGATGCAACATGCTCGTTTGCGTTTCCCGGAGACTCATGTAGCATAGAAGCCAGCTGAAGTTGTTGAAGTTTGGGGCAAGAGCACGGCTGTGAACTTAGTCAGTTGTACATGTGCATATTACATTGGTTGAAGTCTGAAGAGGGATGTGGCGAATGTCCGGATGAGGTGTCTTGTTTCGTGTGCGTTTGGTAACGAGTTCGAATTGAGGAACGTTTCAGACACGTATATACGTTCGAAAGCAACTCTCCCCGAAGCTCATTATAAGTGGAATGGCTTATTGCATCGATGCTTATGATTATTATAAGATTTTAAAGGAGACTAGGAGTCTTTCGAGCATGGAAATACTCAATTCTTGGTGATATAATCTTATGGCGAGTCAATATAACTATAGCTCGGTGGTGTCTCGCTGCAGAGGTGTCCTGGTATAAAAAGCAGTTCAGCAGTTTACAGTTTACCACGAAGAAGCCGGTAACCAAGTAAGCCGTAGGAACGAAGAAGCGCTAACATCGTCTTACGGTCGAAACTGTGTGCCATCTCTCGAGTAGCTAACATCAGGCTCCTTGAGATTTAACCCCATGAATCAGCTGCATTATTTTACCTTCCAACGGCACACGGGGGGCTATATAGATACACATTTGCGCGACTAGATATGTATGTACACAGGGGCAAAGAGAGAAGGAAGATTCTCGAGTCATCGATGCATATTCATACGAATTAGCATAGCCTCGAGTTGCAAGAGACAAGAGTGAAGTAAAAGGAGAAACGCGGAACTAGGGACGTAGAGGGCGTCTTGGTGAGGGTAGTTTTGCACTGCTTTTGCTTCACTCGTGAGTGTTTGTATGTTGAAACAGGAAGTGTAGGAATTATCCAAGAGATAAAGAAAAAGATTTTATCGAGATATAGGCAAAGTATGAGTCTCCGGACAGCCGCCGTACCTTACAGATAATTCTATATGAAGGTAGAATAAGAAAAGATAACTTCTTTGACCTCAAAATAACCATCGACTGCCTGGGTACCCGGTAATCCATACATATGCACACGAATATTCACGCAACCGGTGGTAAATACGGAACCAGGATCATACATAAACATGAACAGTGCCACCTCGCATTTGGTGAAACGAAGGTTTTATCTGCATATAAGAATTCAGAGTTAAGAAGATAGCAGATTACCTGTAACCACCGCGATGAAACCTTCTCGACAGAGTTAATCCCTTTGAAAGCCGCGGAATGTTTGCACTTACAAGAATTACTTTCATATGGTTTGTTCTGCAAATAGAAACGTCCATTCGTTTCAAATATTTTTATTCTCAACGTCAAATGATCCAGCAACTTTGTAAACATTAATAACTTTCAAATAATAATAAACAATAATGACAACAATAAATAAAGTAAATAATAAAACTTTCAATCCCATCATGGGTAGATGTGATTTTAATCATCTAGCTGCACGTACTTGATGAATTAATCTTTTTCCACACTTTCAAAGCTTCGTTTCAGCCTCGTATAATACAATTTACCGCGATTTTCTTTCGCCTCACGCGTTTTCATCGAGAAGCCAAGTTTGAGAAAGAACTGGTAGGGCGGGTAAGGAAGGAAGATTGACGGTGAACATTAGACGTCAGAGGCCCGTATACAGCATGGATATTACAGTCGAATGGGGAAGCGATAGAAGAAGAGGGGAGGGGAGTCTATATGTGTAAGAGAGAAAGCGAGAGAGAGAGAGAGAGATCCCGTCAAGTAACCTAACAGCTTCAGCTACAACCCCAACCCTAGTCAGCTAGCTATACAGAAGCAGCAGCAGCAGCAGTAGCAGCCCCTTCGAACCCACCGTCGCGATTTAATCCAGACAAATGATCCTGCTTCCATGCCGTTGCTGTTGGATCCTCGGTTGCCCTCGGCGAGCGAAATATACGTCTGTTATATCACTCCTGTTAAACTCTAACCTGTGCGGGCGCACGACCGATCGAGTGACGAAGTCGATTCTATGAAACAAGCGGCCAAGACATGCCGTGAATTGCTGCCACTGGATCGAAACACCTTCAAGTACGCGACTTGATTGCATAACAATGGGATATGTGGGAGGGGTTTACAGACGTCCGAGGGCCAATCCGATGACTCGACATCTTCACTTTTCCCCACCGTTCGTAATTCCAACCAGCTTTATTCAACGTCTCTGGGCAGTTCCCTGTCATCCAATGTTTTTTCTATTTGCTGATAGCCCTATTTTTCGGTTCCATGAATTCCAGATGAATAGACTGTGGAAAATCACTATTTCAAAATGCTTCCAGAATAAAAATATACGAATAAAGTTTGCTGTCAATAAAAATACTCGAGCATGGCTGCCGCGGTGCGAAAAATACTTCGCTATCGATTTTCAAAGATGATTGACAAGCTTTCTGTTATCCACATTGAAAGAGAGGAGTCGAAAAAAGCGAGTCAACACCGACTGCAAATCTTTTGTTTGCAAATTTGGGGAATAATTCGGGGTAAGCTGCTCAGTTGATTTACCGTGGAGAACTTCCATCCCCTACAGCAATATACTATAGATATGTCCAAACGTAGACATTGCATGTCTCCGTCTGTGTGATCGAGATTGAAGCTGGATGTGAGCAAAGCTGGGTCATCCCCGATGCGACAGGTATTGAATGGGTTGGGATGGAATACCGGGACCGATGTGGTGCGTGGCTCTCGGGATATACCGGATAGATAAACGTGCTCGCCTTGCCGCACACTGGAGAGACTCGGAGCATCCAGTCGTAATACCTGCCATTTCTCTCGTTCTCTGTCGTTCCTTGTCTCATTGCCAATGCTCCCGTACCTGCTTTCCCCTCCTTTATGTATATGAGGGATCTCTCTCTCTCTCTCTCCTCGTCTCTATTAAGCCACTCGAATCAATCCATGACTAGGGTATCTAATGATCCCACTCCGCTTCATTCATCACGCAGAATATACTGCGTTAATTATGACAGATGTTCGTCCACGCTGGATCCTCTCATCTGGCACAGCGAGTGACATCGGTTGAAGCTGTTCTTGATGCACCCAAGGGGAAGGAGATCGACCCTTGTGTTCGATCGAGACAATTGATTTCATAAACCGAACCTCTCCTATTAATATGCCTGTATAAGATACGATTTTCATCCCCAATTACCCAATTTACCGAGCATCTAAATTCGCTTGAGAACATTGACGTTCGCGGTTTGGATTTTTTTTTTCAGGAGTGAAAAGAAAACGTTCGCGTTCCATCGGAGCGTAGTGCGTCCGTATTTTCGTTACGAGACATCGACATTTTTGAAGAATCCGGTACGATTTGCATTCTTACTGGTACCCCGTTGCCTATATACATTTATTTGTACTATCACAGTTCGTATACCGGAATACAATTTGTTTTCTATATGTAGTTTATTTAGATATATGCATACGTGTACACAACAATACATCGCACATCCGTATTGTCTTCTGCGCACGGAGCATAAATCACACCGGATACCGTAGTAGGTAGTATACTAGCCGCATAAAATATATAGGAAAACCACTGGAGAGAACTCAACTGGTTGAAGACACTGTTGCGATTTCCTTCTGCATTCTACCTTTTCTTCTCACCCTCTCCCTCCCTCCCTCCCGCCCCGTTTCCTTATTCCTTGCATCTATCGTAACAATTTCCTGGGTACGAAAGCATTTCTCTTGGCGTATAAAAGCCCGTCACTCGACGATTCTCTGTGGACTTTATGCGCTTTCGTCGTCATCTCCACTGCGGTGTGCTCTGTTTGCGTTGAGGTCGAGTGCATCTTGTTGAGTACTCTGCTGTACTTATGCGAAAGCACGAAACGAATTCTGGAATGTCTAGTGTGGCGGCTTCGATGCTCACATGTATTTGAATCATGGATGATTGTTTTGAGCCACGTATTTCGTGACCGTTTGGAAAAGTTTTTTTTATATTCATGAAAACCCGAGAGGAAACGCCGGTATTCACTGTATGCACGCAACTTTCTCGTTTTTGTTTTTTATTCGGAATGTATACAAAGTTCATAGAAACGCTTTTTGAATTCCGATCTCGATGGACCGTCATTCTTCGCCCCTGTGCTATCCATTTTTCTTTCCATCTCCATTTCTCGAGTTTCTTGGATAATATCAGTTCTTCCGTGGCATCCGAAAGTCGTCTTGGCATGTGAGCACGTGCAACATAACGAAAGAACAGGGAGTTAGAGGGGGACGAAAACTCACGAAGAGTGAAAACGCCGGACAAGCCCAGGATTACTAGGGAAGCATCTCCCGAGGACTTTCTCTAAAAACGACACGAAGCTCCCACGAGATTCGTGGTCACGTCTCATTTGAATACGAATACATTTCAATTTTATCGAAATTCACAAAGTTTTACGTTCTCCTTCGTCACACGATGCGTCCTGTGTCCTGCACGGGGAGCTGTGTCTTCCCTGGATGTGTCGGTAGTCAAGTATATATACTTCAATGTAATATGATAACGCGGCTGGAAAGAAGTCCTTGGAGATAAAATCATGAAGTTGCTTGAAGCTCGATCGACGCAAATGTACGGTAAATAAAGTGAACTAAGATTTTCCATGGTCGGTTTGAGATATCGTTACGGACTTTTCTATTTTCCGGTAAAGAAAATGTAGCTGACGAAGAGTACTTCTATTCGATCGTATATGTGAGTACTTTTTTCGAGGGCCAGTTCTTTTGGCTCGTAAAACTCGTTGTTATGCATGCTCTATTTCTCCTCGGTGGGCGCCGCCACAACCACAGATTGTTGGAAACTTTTGCCACCGGAAGTTGCGGTTATGCTGTACGTATCAATATTTCTCTACACGTACGCCGTCCACACGTTCATGGAAGGGTTGAATAAAATCTCGAAAAAATATCGAGGTCTACTGTGTACGAGATCGGAATTCCGAAACAACAAATTAGCTGTTTATGGTTTGGAATTTCTGCTCGATCACTTTTAAGGGCTTCTATGTTTTGTAAGACTGCAATGAAGATGTTGAATACTGTTTTCGACCTTCTCATATACCGCATCTGTTGCCTGCCTTGACCGGAAACTCGCCCGGTCGTAACCATGGAGGGTGGAAACAATTTGTGTAAAACTTTTCCAATCAAAAGCGTGGACGACGGATGACAACGGGGAATTGTTTTTTTTTTATTATTTCTACAGTGTTCCTTCGTTCAGTCGTTTTGGATTTCTATTGTTCCTTCTCATAATTGAATTCTACTGAAATATCTCCCGCGATACTACGTTATTCAGAGCTATTTTTTCTCATAGAATAAGAAAATTTTCATGCTGAAATGACTGGTTTTTTTTTTTTAATTGCGTGCTGATTTGGTTAACGGCACGAAAAAATCAGAAAAGCTGACTCGTTTAATTAGCGGTCTCGACCGAAGCTGCTCGAACAGAAAAATCGCTGGAGCAATTAACCGACAATTCAGCTATTGTCACTGTAGATGCGATCGCAAAAATAGGAACAAAAAAAAGCTGCAATATTCGATCACGAGATCGTGGAAACATTTTTCTCGTATTAATGCAAAAAATCAGTGAAAAGGGTAATCCGTATTTTTAAACTGTTATTTTTCACATTATTCTGCTAACCGCAATCATTTTTATTTCAGGTGATCCTTTGGACAGTAAAATGGTTTTCCGAGACGGGCTTCACAGAGTATGTAATTGACTTTTTTGTGCACATGCCAGGGGATGCTTCGGTAAATTTTTGTGTGCGCTTGTATCTGTTTACATTGTGAAATTATCCGTTTTCTGTGCCAGCGAACAGTCCGATTGTCAAAGCGAAATGGAACACAGAGCGAAGCTGAACTCATTTTGCGGCTTCTCGCGTATTCGTTTAGCGCCGCATGTTTCCAAATTGTAAAATCACCCGTGCATGATAAAACGAACTCCTGATAGTTCCATGAACGCTGCAAGAGAAAGGTCCCCTTATTATCAGGCGCGGATTCAAATAATAGATTGAATGATTAGTCTTGGAAAGGGCGGCGGCGGGAGAAAAAAAACGGTCAATGCGATTGTAAAACGTGCTCTGCGCTCTCCGCAGATTCATCCACATTCGCACCTCCGCTGCATTAACGGAGTTATGTTTTGATGGATCATCCTATTTTCATATCAAATAATATCGCATTTCCCGAGCTATATAGGAGCCTTAAGGTATCGATTCAGCAGGTGAGCGACCGAGTATGTGCCAGCAATGTGATTCGAGGACTTAAGATTACATATTACAGGATTATAAACAGTTGGCTGATAAGTACCTTGCCAACGGAATTTCGCCGAATTAACGTTGGTGTCGCTCCGTGCAAAACTATCCTCTGTTCCAGAACGATGTTACGACCGTTTTATACATTTATTATGCGCCAGTATGGGCGTATGTGTATGCGAGTGCGCAGGTGTGCCTTCGTACGCATATGAAGATTACGTGATAGAAAAATAATATGGAGATATAGATATACAATGTTGGATATAACGTTAGTCAAGGTACGCCGGCACGTAGAACAGCGAGGTTGAAAACGTTAAGACGCCCTACGACCGCGAAACACTTGAGCTCTTGGCAATGTAAATAAAATTGGCCTGGATATACAAGAGCAGCATTCGCCGTAGTCGGTGCATGGCTTATCGTAGGTAACGGCTTTATCACCGGTGTATATATTTCCACGGGTGGGAGAGCGCGCGCGCGTGCCTTTTCACGAAAGTATATTCTGCGAGCCTTGGTCTCTAAGGAAACCTCCGCACCGGTGGAGAAGGGAGAAACGCGAATGAACGAAGTGCCACGTACGCTCAACGGCTACCTGGTAAACGTGGAAACTCGAGACGAGCAAAGGCAGCGAGCGAGGGTTGAAAAAAAAGTTGAACACCCTCCGAGGACTCGTAAAGACGCCTGGCTAATTTCTCAAGAGAAAGAGAGGAGGGGAGGAAGACGTGGACGGGTAGAAGAAGAAGAAGAAGAAGGAAGAGGAGGAGTGAGTGGAAAGGGTGAGTGAAATATGAGAGCGGAATGAGTATATATGAAATCTAGAAACAAGCAATGGCGAATAGGTCGAGTATAATTCTCCTGAAGCGAGGAATTCAGTTTTTTTTCCTTGACTCTTTCATCTCACTGCTCTGAAGAATCCTCTTGGCACCCACGGTTCGTGACTCGCTTACGATAACCAGCAGCTAAACTATCATCGTGCGAACAAATACTTTTTATTCGGTCCGAAAAAAGCAACTTTCTCGGTGAACGAGTACAAATTTTTGGGGCGATAATACTCCGACTGATTGGAAGACGATCACGTGCACAGAGAGTAGCTTACGATTACACACATTTTTCACTGTTCTTGTTTCTTCTCCTCTCGGCCATTCCCCTCGCCCCACTCTCTATCGGCCTTCCTTCAAAGCTCCATCACCAACACGCGTAAAGGGACGTATCAAGATAGAAGCTCTCAGACGGTAGAATGTCTGAGTGATAGAAAACGAGGACGGTGGATAGTGGCGGGGAGATAGCAGGAATGTGCGAGGTTCGAGTTTACCCGAGCGACTTCAAAGGGATAACGTTTTGTTCCAGTGGCTTGTCTCGTTGAGAGCACCTTGAACGGTAGTGCGTGGAGCATCAACTTTCGTCAGGATGAATATACTCAGCTGGCCAAGTTACTTTACCGAGTCATAGGAAAATGGGTGAAACGAGAAATAGTGAAAAAGCATTAGTACCGACGAGGTTTTGCCTTTGTGCGACTAGGGATTCGTGGCCTGGTTAACTTAAACAAGCTCGAGGTTAGATCGATCAGACAAAGGCGTCAAAATATTTTCACAACAGTCCGTAACACCCCGGTATATTCCATTAGAGCCTATAATTCTTGGCTGTACCGGGATTATGAATAGTCTGCAGCTGCAACTGCATTGGGTACTAATAGAAGGTCTTCGGCAAACTATCCGATCGTTAGGAGTATACGAAATCCGTGTGTGCTGAAGGGATTGTACGTAGCACATAACGCCCGACCAGAACGTAAGTGACGCGTGAAGTGGCCACATACGTTGGTCATGGGGTTGCAGTGGTCGACTAGTTCTACGTCTGAACTAACTGCGTACATGTGCATATAGATACAACAAATGTGGATGCGTATGTATAGGTATGGATGTATACGTAAATGCCAGCTCATGCAACTTCACAATTGTACTATGTATGACGTTGGAGGTCCGAACTATTGTAGTGCCGCAGTGCAGGGTTGCCGGTGGAGTGATACACACATTGGTTCAAACCAATTCTGTTCGTGCTGGCGACTCGTGGCCAGTTCAAGCTTCCCCAATGCTCTGTGGCCGAGAGAGCCGTCCAGAGAGAGGAGAACAAGGGGTGGATTACAAAGGTGTTGGAACGGCAAGAGCTTGCTAAAACCAGGGCATGAAGAGGGACGAATGGCTACGAACATACGATCACTGAGCAGAAAGGGAGACGAGGATAGAGCGAGACGGAGATATAGAGGAAGAAAGATGGAGAGAAATCCCAACCCCGGGCCAACACATACCAGAGAGAAGCGGATGGTGTAATTTCGGCGAGACCCCTGGGTGTAACTCCCGCAGCTGTCGACGGTGGTGGTCAGTGCTGGAGCCACCCCCGTGGCGTCATGGACAATACTCTATTCACGGGCCATCGAATTCGGGCTTCGCCCACTCCCTTGCTCTGTCCTCTCTTTCTTTTCACTTCTCAGTTTCCCTTTGCCTCCCTCCCTCTCTCTTTTTGCTCCGATAAAGCAGCTAACCATCATCAGTTTCTCTACAATTCTTCGCTCTATATACGCCTTTCACGACGGTCGTGAATTCCATCTCACTTTTGTCAATTAACGCTCGGCGAGAAAAGCCTTGCCCCCAAGTAGACGGGTTGTAATGGACAGCACGTATGGACGTAATCAGGCGTATCGTAGATGATGAAACGTAAAATAATTTTTTAATGCATCGATACAGTACGGTCGCTGATCATAACGTCTTTGGAGAGATAAATCACGAAAATCCATAAATTTCAACGAACACCCACGAGTTTTTCAGCCACTCGGGATTCTCGACTCATCAATTTGCTCGACTCAAGGACATTAATTTACTGGCTTGGAGTGCAAGAAACTCAAATGTATATGATCCAGCGGTTATGATCATGGGCATTGAAAGTACACAGAAGAGAAACGGGCTCGAGCTGGGAGCAGCACAGCAGAAACAGAATACATATTCGTTCTTTCACCAAGCATTATATCTATCTTTGCAGCTAAATAAAAAGCGCGAGGCCGCAACAACTCGGTGAAGTTTGTAATTACTTTTTTATTCCGGGCTCTTCCAATGAAGCTTTACCGCGTCTCTTGCATTACAACTTGCTACCCTTCTACTTTCGCTGTTACTTGTATTTTTTTTCCTTCCATTTAACCATGGAATACCATCTATTTATCGTACGACCTATGCAGTACGGTTTCATTGCATCTTTTTGTACTTTTTTGCTCTTTATTTCCTATTTGAATGGCGAGATCTGCAGATGTTTTCAATTTCATCGTATTCTTCAGAATTGGAAAAAATTTTCTAAGGAAGTTTCTTGAGGTCTGACAGTGTTTTTCCATTTCGAAAGAATTTATGTTTTGGCCAATACCACATTTATCAGGCTAAGGACGACGAAAAAATTTGTTGAAAACCCTCGATAAATCTTTCACAGTTCATCTCGAAACGTAACTGTTTATAATTCACAATGTCCACATAAAATGCTAAACGTTTTATTGGTTCTCAAGCACACCATTGTGTAGCGAGCTACCAGGAGGTCACGAGACCCTGTGGAAAGCCACGAATAATAACACTTCATTGTGGTCCGTACTGAAAAGCTTGGTATTCCGTTCCGCACAGTTATCCTAAACCGCTGGCCACAATAGTACTTTGCCTCGAATGACGTCTAGTGCAATATTCGAGCCGTTCATAATATTTTATGGATGAATTTTGTATCGTGGATGGAGCCTCTTCCGTAATCGAGGTAACGGTGAGTCTTTCTATCATTTGCGTCCAATTATTATTCGTTCAATAATACGGGTGTGATTGAGCTCTGATTATGTGTGCGATACACCGTCATTATAAAAGTGAAACGAACTAAATTCTACGATTGCAGTTTAAGCGTGCATGCGAGCTCTGTGCAAGAGATTTAACGCGTATTCGGCTGAAAGCTCACAAATCAATTATATGTTCCAGTAAACGAAAGAATACAATAACGACAGAAGTACGAAGAGAAAATAAGAAAACAGAAGTGAATGGCGCTTATGCTGAACTGAATGAAAAACCAATGCAAGTCACGAAGGAAATAAATTCAACGTGAACGATTGAGGTTCGCATAATCGGTAATCAGACTCGTCCAGTATCAGTGTGCCGATGTTGTTTTAGTGACGATGACGTAAAGCTGTTTTCGGCTCCCATGTTGCGTATAATTAACCAGTCTTTTGATTCCAGCATCATCGCGCATGTACTTGGAAGTCATGAATTTTTGTACCGCTCGTATATCACAGAATGGGCTTCGTTAAAACGACATCTAATTGCGTACATTTTTTCACTAGCACGATTACAAGTAGCAGGAAACGAGGAATACTCAATTAACGTAGCAGAGCATTCCAAAGTTCCTCCAGCAATCAGGTCACTGTAGACTTCTTTTCACCAAAGACTGTGTCGACGATAACCAACGGCCATGGTGTACTTCTCGGCAACTCCATCGTAAGAGCAGCCCGCTCTAGCACGTAGTACACATAGTTCACGTAGTATTCTCTGTTGCTTCAACGTACTATAGTTCATCTTGAACCTTGCTGGTACATGCAGAAGGCGTTTGTATGCGACTAGGGGTAGGTACGCTGCCTTTGTCGCGTAACTACTGGAGCTCTCCTTTGTCACATTGTAAGAGAATGATTACCGTACGACCCGCTTCTAAGCGATCTTCATCCCGAATCATAATAACAATGATAAATAAAAAAAAATTAAAAGAAAATAGGAACAACCAGGACCTGTTAGTAAGTTAAAAAGAAGGGATATCCTATTACGAACAATGAGGGATGTAATAAGGCAAAAGGTTCAGGGCAGAGAGTGAAAGAGGAAAAGAGCGAGGGAGGGGGGGGGGTAGTTCAAAGGGAAGTGTTACTGTGTGTGCTTGGCTTTCTGATCGCTCTCGTTAAAAAAAGATCTGATATAACTGTACTGTGTTTACGGACAAAGGGCGGCGGGGGCACGGAGGGATTAATGCTGCAACATAATATTGGGTGAGCTCTTATTCTGCTGGGCAGTGCTCGATCCACACATAGATTCCCCATTCCAAAGTGGAGCAATGGTCATTGTAGAGTATAGCGAAAGTTCGAAGCCCGTATTATTATGAGGGTGAAGTCATGTCTTGTGTCGTAACACACCCCGTCGAGTTCAACAATCGAACGCTTAATGCCCCGTTTATCGTGTGTCGATTCTCAAGAGTCTCTAACTGCGCGTCGTTGTCACGGGTGTTCTCGTTTCAATTGGAAAATTGCACTCTTATATTAACGACCATAATATAACGAGAGGTATAAGCGAATTGTGTCGAATAAAGAATTCGTTTGTTAGCCGATGAAAAAAAGGGAGAATGGGAGAACGCGAGAGATGTAAGAGTATGCCGAATGGTACTTGGATCGACCGTTTTTGAGAGTCGCCCATATATAAGTTGCCTGATCCCAAGTGTGTGTCAAATTTGCCACGCCGGGTGTTCGCCTCCACTTATCCAGCTCCTTCACCACGTCCATATGATTATTATCAAATGAATCCTGATTTTGAGTATTGACCCTTGGAAACGGATTCAAACAATCTCCTGCTCCCTGGCGACTGCTTAATGTATGAATGACGCAATGTCGAAAGAAAACGACAGACGAAACGTGCAGAACTCAAAACCAATGAAATAAACGTTGGTCAGTACTCGTGGAAGCTTATTTGGCTTAACTCTTGGAATATTCTGTCGAAAAACGTTCCATCGATAACACAGCTTTTAATGTTTCAGTCTCGTTTATATGCACTAGGCTACTATTTGAAGAAAGAGATTTTTCACGTAACGAGAGAGCACGGTTCGGGATAAGTTAAGATCGCAGGACACGTGTGCGAGACGGTAAAATGGGTCAGGATGTAAATGCCGTGGAAGATTGTGTATATGCTATCACGTTTCGACTCCCCTCTCGTGTACACGTGAAGCAAAGCAACTTTGCTTCGGAAGAGGATGACCAAAGGGAGAACACGTGACATACTTTTGTTCGTTTTTCGTAAGTTTTTCTCGGTCTCACCGCCAAGATATTTTGGCAGGGTCGTATCGTTTTTGTGGCCTATGGCTCGGAAAATTGCCAGGGTCAACGGGGGGCAGCAGCAATTTGGGATGCCCTGATACCCCGCACCCTCATCCTTTTCATAAAGTCTCTTCGTCATTGCCCTTCTCAGATATTTCCTAAAACGTACTCGACCGCGTACGACAGTAACGCCGAATGAAAGCCATTGCGACGTTCTTTTCCCCTCTTCTGTCTTTCAACCTCACGTGACTCGAAATTTTCCTTTATTATCATTCATTAAATGGTTGCCCATTTCTAGGACATTCTACAAATATCCCACTACGATCCTCCCGTAAAATAACTTAGTGTTCACAACTTTTACATTAGTGCATGTGTGCCTGTAGAAATACGTGGATGGGATAGGTAAATTCCTCGCCAACCGAGGCTTTCAGAGAGAAAGAGAGAGAGAGAGAGAATACAATGATACTGTTTTTATGGTTGAAATGGTTATGATTGAGGACCAAGCCGAAATATTGAGATTGCGATCATGTACGATTTAATTGAATATTGAATTTTATTTCACCCAACAGCTTGGAGGTTATTAAAATTCAAGGTAAATTTGAAATTCACGTTTCACCGAAATACATGCTTCCCAATACGCATCACATCGCACCAGGTGGAATAATAAGTTAGGTTATTTTACCTCAGGCTTGGATGGCTCTTGGATGAATGAAAAAGTGTGCGGCAAGTCTGTGTGTGTGTGTGTGTGGATGCATCAAGAAAATTACTCGCAAATGCGCTGGTAAGAAGCAAGGATTTGATGGGGAGACAAGATCTGTACACAAATATATATATACGTATAGAGATCTCGTAAATCCTAGCCGAGCTAAGGTGGTGAAACTTTCGTGGCCGTTTCTTCAATAACCCGCCGGAATGGAGCTTACGAGGCACTGGTATACGGTATGAGTTTCATCTTCTATCTTCCTCTATAAGAGCACCACACCACACAGTTTACCGTGGAATGGTTGAGTTGCGGTAACCCAGCTATTCTCAAACGTTTTACTTCAGCTGGCAGCTGTTAGGGTGTGATATTGAGACGAGGGTAGAGTTGGGGTTACTTCACAGTGTAAAGAAAGAAAAAAAATATACATATACGAAGAAGAAACAGAATCAAGTACTTCGTTCTCGCGCGGGATCCGCAGTCTGAAAACTTCCGGTGAAAATGATTTTGCATCACTGCGTATCAAACCGGTGGCAAGTGTCCGTCAATTTTCGGAGATGGCACATTAATTTCGCAACGTAAAACAGCTCACATGGTCCGACACGAATCGGAACTTTAAAGACACAAGTGTAAAGTGCCTTCTAAGCAAATTTATTGAAGATTTTTCACTCAAAACCAATATCCTTAGAAACATATATCCATGAGCTTGTTTAACAAGGTTTCTCTGCATCGTTATGGCCTAAAAGTTATAGACCCATGGCTTCTTGTTGGTACCCTGACCAAACTACGTCGTCGTCGTCGTCGTCGTCGTCGTTGTTGTTGTTGTTGTTGTTGTTGTTGTTGGTCCTCCCGGTATGGCGTATCAGTGATCATCGGTACGAGGGTTGTATACCTCGAACTATATATCGAAAGTTAGAGAGATGACAGGGGATACGACGAACGATCGGTATTCTGCACCAGAGAAGCGGTCGCGCCCACCACCCTTTAACCATATTCATACAGCACGCGAGCACATATACGTGTATAAGCGAGCAACGTTTATAGGACCTCATAACCTTGCCGCGATATACGAAAGCCAGTCGAAGCCCCTCGCGCATTGCCTCGTGATTTACAACGAGGAATTACGCCCTGCCGGCGTTCGTACGTCACTCGCAGGGTCAGTCATAGTAGAACGTGTACGGTCGTAGTATTAGTAGTAGTATCTGTACCGACCAGTGAGATCGAAACGCCGTCCGGATTTTAGTACGACCGATACGACAACCCTTCCACCATTCCACTAATTCCCCCCCCCCCCCCCCCCCCCCGCCCCCTGCCGTTCCTCTCTTTCTCGTTGTCCTCTTTCATCTGGACCTTTTTCTTTTCAATTTGCGTGTCTGAATGTGTACAATCAACCATTTTTGAACGTGAACGGATGAAGCATCGAGGAATCGATCAAATCGATAGCCCCTGACTGATGATTTATATTGAAAAATGAAAAGGTTCGTGTAAACTTCCGAGTGAGCTTTATTTGAGAAAATATTCTCTTCGGAAAACGGAATGAACCGAATATTTGATGCAGTATTTTCTAATTAAAAGAGAAAAGATGAGTTGGAAGAATAAAATGGACGCTTAAAGTTATAATTAAAGGTGTTAAATTGTGGTGGCTGCGAACGTTAAAGATTCATACAGCACCCGACGGTTTTTAATCGTTATGGCGCAGCGGGTATAACGAGCGTTGACAGATGGTCGATTGGCGCGGAAGGTTCGTTATAATATTGTGTACGTTAGCATCACGCGGGGTGGATATTATCTGTGCTATTGTATTATGGAAATGGTCGTTGCAATAATGTCAGGAGAGAATCATCGCGATGCGGTCAGAATTTTTCGCTGTCTACCCCTCGTCGCGGAAACGTTCTCTTCATGATTTCCTCTGCTGCAGAGCGTGGACCCTTGGGACAGATTACAACGGTCAGAGCGGTGCAATAAAACTCATCCAAATAGTGTTATCTATTTCTCTCCGCCATTTTTACGATTGTCAACCTCTTTCACAATGGAAATAAATTTCACGACATTTATTAAGATAGATGTTTAGTGTAGCGAGAAAAATGAAGTGTAGAATGGGACGAAAAGTTGACAAGGGAGAAATTCGTGTTGAGAAACGTGGCGTTGAAACAAGCGACACCTTCCTAAAAATAGATACGAATCAAATATTTGGCATGATTCCAAGGAAATGACGTTTTGCTGTCACTCTTAATGGAAGTTGAATAAATCATGATCGTTAGGAATTCTACAGCCAAGAGAAACATCACCGTCGGTGACGGATAAATATCGCGGTGACTGAGAACGATCTCAAAGGTTCGGAGATCGAATATGACCTCGAGCATGCGATGTTTGTCGTAAGACTCAAGACTCCGAGGGGCTGGAAGACTTTCCTGCACATCAGCAAAGCTCGTTTCTAGCTTTTGATATAACGAATGAACTCTGCATCGCAGTCGCAAATCGCTAGAACAATTTGGAGTGCAATTTGGAAACGGTTGTTCGGAGGCCAATAGCAGCTGGTACAAAAGTGGTTGCCAAGCAGGGTGGGAAATGAATTTGTCAAAAACTCACTTTTCTATGGACGATACACTCTCCTTTTTCCAGATAAAGCTTGCAAATTTATTGTGACTCCGTGTCTCTCTCTCTCTCTCACGTTTCCTATAATATGGAGCCACCGATCGCTCGATTCGTTGCATAAATGGAGCAAGAGACAGGAGCTGTCGAATAAATTCTTCCATGTAAACTCTACCAACGTGCCAAGATGGTGAATTATCATTATTTTTTGGAAGCATCCTCTTTCTTGAAAAGTTGACTCGTAAGATGGCAAAAAAAAATCACTGATTCATTCGATTCTAGGGATTCCAGAGTGAATGGCTCCTGAAGGAATGTACTCGAAGAAACTTCAACGAAGCGGTTCATACGTCATCCTGAAAGAGCAGGCTACAGTCGACGAGGGAAAAATCGGTGTATTTTCATGTATTGAAATATTCATATAATCCCTGTCTCGGGTCTGCGTTTTCATGCATCCGTTTAAATTCCATATTGCTTCTTGATGAGATATGGGGCCTTGGCCAATATCATAAACCACCTGGATTGCACGAAACGAAGGCTGAAAAAGGCTGGGGGGCTGAGAAAAGAAATAAAATATATGTGTGCGTTTCGACTTGGATTTCATCGATCTGGTCAACGGCGATTCGGAGGCAGCAAATTTCGTTTCTGTCTCTGGTCGTTCTACTCTCGCACACCAAACGATCGTCGAGCTAACCGTTATTGGTACGGTAAAAGGAACGTACAAATTCGCGTCGGTTTTTTTTACGAAAAGAAAAAGTGCCATACAGATATGCGAGGGCTCTGAGCCTGTCACTATGATGTGTGCATGGGGGTGTGCCTCGGTGGGTGAGTGGATCGTCCAACGGTGAGGCTGACGGCGCGATCGTATACCCTCCGGGAAATATTATATTCGTAAGTGAAGGAAGAGGGACACACTCCGTGTGTATCTCCGCGCCTCTCGCTTCTTTTCCTCTTTCTTTTATTCTTCCATACTCGTCGTATACATATACGGAGTTTTTGCTGAGAGCGGAGCTCTGTGATTTATTCGTAGGTGGGGATCGGTAGCAGGTGGCATCGTAATATTCTGGGAACTCGTTCTCTGCGGCACTCTCCCGAACTCTGCTGCGTTCTCGTTCCCTCGTTCTGGACCCTCCGAAGACCGAACGAGAGCTTGCTGTTTTCCGTTGGCAAAATTGTTTTTTAATATCGAGAGACAAGAGAGGGCCGAAGGAATTGCCATCGCGCGGTCTGGCATCCCTCACCCGAAATGTCCTTATACATACATATAAACAGAAAAGACGAGCAATGATGAAAAAATCAAATAAAACGAACCGGAGGCTCCTGCAAGCCGCGGTATTCTTCGGCGCTGTCCTGAAGATGCCTCGACACGCGTAGAAATTTCTCGCGTAAAATACGCGCACGATGATTTCGAAACTTATTTTTAACAGCCTATTCGAGAAATTCGCAGATCCATATACATACGTGTGTATTCGTAGGTGTACAACAACGAACGTATCGCTCGAGTATCGAGCTTTGGGCTTTGGTACCGCGAGTCTTTTTGTCCTACTTGGCCCCTCCGTACACTGTATAGAATGCACAGAACGTTCTATATACATTAGAACAGTAACCGTACGTGATAAAACACACTCGAGGCGTGTACGTGAAACGAGACTCCTATCATTTTCCATCCCGAAACGACGAGGCGCGAGCGCGATGGAAAAAATAATAAAAAAAGAAAAAAGTATGAAATGGAGCTTATGGGAGCTCGCAATAGCTGCATAGTGGCAATGTTCCTCGTTCCCTGCTGCTATACACGAATATCCCCTTTACATCTCTCCCTCCCTCTTCTTCCTCCTCTCTCTTTCTCTCTCTCTCTCGACCACTTTCTATCTTATATCCCGTTCCATATGTAAACCTCAAAGAATAGCTTATTCTAAAGCGATCACGAAACGCTCTTCAAGCCCCGGAGGATATATGAACGAAATCGCGTTTTATTTGAGCGAGGCCAGCAGATATGGAGTATGAAGTGAGAGGAGTCCGATAGGTGGAAGAGAAAATGAAGGTGCACGTGGGGAATGATCAAACATCGACCTACACACGGCCCCGCGCCTTCAGCTACTTCATTTCCATACTTCCATTTTTCGCTCTACTCGTCTCTCTCTCTCTCACGATCTTCTTATCTACTTTTTATGGGAATGATAATCGTTTCGATTTATTAATCTTACAGTTTCTTTCGTGCAGTTTCGATCGTTATTATTGCTGAGATAATATCGTTTTTATTTTTTTTTCTATTTAGTTGCACGACTGAGAAGAGTTGAATGGCGGGGGGGGGGGGGGGGGGGGGGGGGGGGGCATCGATAAATATCATGAATTTATATTCATAATACCACGAATAATGGTTATGACCATCATTTTTTTTTGTATATATAAAAATCCGAACGTTCAAAGTTCTTTTGCATAACGATTATTGCAATAGGATTTCGAGTTTAGTTTTCTCGCAGTAAATTATAATAACGATTGATTCAACATTATGATGTTTGACTCACGGTCTTGCATTGAGACGTGGATATAAACTAATCAATCAATGACTTCACTTCGTTCCTCCTCTGTAGTTTTACTCTATTTTTCGTTCGCTTGTTTATTTTTTCCCTTTATTTTTATTCTCCCTACACTCCCATTCCGCAATGAAATATATAACTATTCACAATATAAAATAATTGGAATATTGACTGCAAAGAAGGTAAACTATGAACGTAAAAACCACTCAAGTAATCAAATTTATTTGATGTTTTATGGCGCATTGTTCGCTATGCGACTAGTTCTATGCATCAATGTGCTTCGTATCTTGAAAAGCTCCATATTTAATAGCTTCGGAGTTTCAACGTTATGAAAGCTATTTTCTTATGTTTACAAAAATGAAATTCGATCCTGCAGCTACCTTCCTTTATAATGGATAAAAAAGAATTTGAAGGAACGTTTACTTTCTTCGTTGTTTTCATACAGGAAACGAAAAACATTTTGAATACGACCGTGGATAAAAGGGGATGAAGTTACCTGCCAATAACGATTGGTTTCTGGGTTATACCCGCCTGGTACCCTAATGGATTTGGCGTTCGCGGTGTTTCATCGTCAAATATTTATCTTCGTTCCAAACACAGCGAGTAAAACGAGGCTCTTACTTGTCAGTATAAATTTTTCTCACCAAATTGTCAAAAAAAAAAACAATGGAAGTATGCGCTGTCGTAACAAAATCTATCCACGTTCACAATATAAAAGTTCGAAAGTCGAAAATCTTTAAATTTTATCAAATTTTTCATTCAATCTCGAATTTCTTGTCCACACGAACCTCGACGCGAGTTAAAGTACGAATTACATAGAAATAGATTACGAATTTTCATTCGTCAATGAAACAATCGTCCAAATACTCTGTGTTTCGTGAGCATATTCGAAGAGGCGTACATACGAGCAGGCCATTGGCATCCCATGTGTTTATATTATCTGTAGATATTCAATTTAATTTATCGATCCGTATAATGAGTTTGATGTGTACCCTCGATATTGATTCATTCCGATATTAGTGGCTCTGGTGACCCGGCTATTGCGAGAATCTACGTCAATAAAGTACGAACGTTAGTGTGGCCAGTATGACGTGTGTGCACACAAATTAAATATAGAGAGTAGCCTTTAACATGTTTGTGTAGTTTTCGGGTGCGTTCGACGACTGAATGTTCCAATAATTTTATCACCGACGGCAATGTTCTCGACTGTGTCAGCATTGTACGACGCGTACATTGGGATAAACCAAAAACATTGGCACCAATATCATTCCAGATGGGAATGATATTTCAGGTGAATTGAACGTTAGCGATTGGAATGATTTTTCCCATTCTCATAAATTCATCGATGCGAGCGATTTCTTTGAAAAAACTTTAGCTCAATACACACGGAAAGTTTATTATTTCGCTGTATCGCGATCGAAGTTGATAACCCTTGAGGGATATTAACTATTGATATTAATTCAATCCAAACTTTCGATGGACGGAATGAAGCTCACGTGTGCCTTCAAATGGATTAGTGTGAAAGGAAAAAAGGGGAATTCGGAGTCGCAGTGAGTGCGGGGCATCGGAGCAGGAAGTTGGAATAAAAGTGAAGCATATTCCTAGTGGTCAGGAACCCCCCATCCTGTCATGTCAAGGCTCTCTTCTTTCATTTTTTTCGCACCCTCTTCTTTTCATATCCAGACCCCAGGGTAGTACATGCGAAAAGTTTTACTTCAATATTTATTGCTCTCTTTTTCGCATCGCGATGCGACCCGAAGAAAGATACAGAAAGAAACGAAGACGGAGCGACAAAAAGGAGGGAAACAAAGAGAACGCAACGGAGAACGACACGAGCAGATAAAAAAGAATAAAAACGGAACGTTGCGTGTGTATGTGTTAGAGGGAGGGAGAGGGAGAAAGCGTCACTGCATTACTGAAACACGATAACAATACTCGAGAGACCCGTCACAGGGGTCGGACGCGTTCACGTTTCCACAAACTTCATTTCGCTCGTACACGATCGCCCAATGTGCGGTGTCACAACGTTATTTCCAGGGTTTTGTCACAGTGTTGGTCTTTCTCTTCCTCCCTCTTTCTCTCTCTCTCTCTATCTCCCGTGGTGGTGTTCGAGAGAGAGGGA
Organism: Venturia canescens; assembly: GCF_019457755.1. Lineage (NCBI taxonomy): Eukaryota > Metazoa > Arthropoda > Insecta > Hymenoptera > Ichneumonidae > Venturia > Venturia canescens. Next base: position 14,767,949 of record NC_057424.1, on the reverse strand, counting down.
AAGAGAGAGGTGGTGAGAGGCTTTGCCGCCATCACCACCGACGACAATTATTAGCCATTGTCCTCCCAGAAAATTCCCCCGAGGTCGAATTATCCTCACCGTCTGTCTCCTCTGGTATAACGTTCGATGTTCACCCACTAGTCAGCGCACATATTTATATGTCATATACGTATGTACATCAAGTGAATAGAGTGCAGCACATGTGCACTGTGTGTACATGTGTGATATTTTCCGATGGCAGCTACGCGTCGATGCCTCTTGGGATTTTGCGAGCTCTCACAAAATTGAAAGTATTCCCGTGTGTCGGAGACCCCTGTTCGTCGTGATATCGCTCCAAAAGTTTACTGTATTTCCTGGCAAAAGGCAACATTCTCCTTTCACAAAGGCTTCAACTGGCACAAAGTTATCGGTATATCATTGATGAATATAAACAGCAGTGTGAAATATGAATTTTCAACGTACCGTTGCAACCTTCGTTGTTCTCCATGAGATCCCACATTAAACTGAGGTAACAATATCATAACCCATACGAGGTAATTAACAATTACTAACGGAAATCGTTCAAATTCCTGTGAACAAGACTGAATTATTTATCGACCAGTTACAACAATATTGTAACCCAAAACAAATGAGTTAACTAACACTGTTCCATCTATTTCGAATATCCTTCAAAAATCAACGTCCTAACGTTTACATTTACGTACAATAATCGTACAAATTTACTCTGGAAAAAAAAGAAATTTGTCGAATCAGGCGATGGGGTATGAAAAACAGTGCAGCGTACTATATTGAATAAAAATATACGTTTTCTCACATATGACCATATAAACACACATGTATCCATATACATTGAAACTGGGTAAGATTTTCACTGGGAATCCGGCGAGAGGTGTGGGAGGGAGCCCTTGGGAGCGGCTTGGAAGAGTGTGAGTAACGTTAGACGTATGACGGATGTCGGGAGTGTAGAAGGGGACGCGAGTCGTAGGAGGGAAGCGAGGAGAAGGGGAGAGGATCTAGTGCGCCCAGGACGTCGTACTCTCATTCATATTCATATTCATATTCGTGCTCTCGCATTCGTATTCGCGGACCGAAGCTACTTGTGTATACATACAGTCACGGTGTTCCTGTCCCCCGTATATATATTTTATGTAACCCTGGTACGTCCCTATTCGTATGCACATTTGTGTTGATAACCCTGTGTACAAAGTTTCTGTGTAAGTATACGTGATATCTACAGCCATTCGCAATGTAGATAGTTGCGTATTTGAACTATGCAGGAAAGTGTACTGGAGTGGCTCTATTCAAGCACACCGGAGTAGCAAGCGTATGCCACCCTTGCCAGCGTACGTGGTACATACGGCCGTGTGTATACCTAATACGCGAAGGAAGATACACGACTCCCACGAATCTCATAGGACGAGAAAGGAGATGCTGGCTTTTCGTATATGTACCATGTCATCCCAGCCAGAGAGTTGTCTTTCTTGCCCTCCGAATCCAGCCCTATTATTCCTCTTCTTTCTCCTTCTTCTTATTCCTGCAGCCCTTGCTTCGACATACCTTAGTCGAAGCTTCACATGCACGTGGAAATGCACACAAGTGTATGTTTGAGCCACAGAATGGGGACTACCCTTCTTTACCTCGCGTTCCCGACACGTATTCTTCCGGTCATCCTCTACATCTCCTTTGCCTCCCCCCCCCCTGCCCTTCCACCGTCACTCGAGCTCGACTCCAACCGAAAACTTGGTATGTATGCTCCTCTGTATGTACATGCACTTTTCTGGGCAATGTCCATCTTCTATGTGGGATAGTCGACGTGCGCCTTTACAGTTAGATACATAAATCAGTGGCTGCGCGCCGGGATTCTCGGAAAGAAAGCAGCAACGACGTCCGGAAACATTTTGGCTTGTGACTGTCGCTCCTTGTATCTCATATTGTCTCTCTCCTCGACTAGCCTCGACGAGATTGTACTTATGTAAGCCACTGCATAAAGCTTTGTGCGCTTCGCTGTAACAAACCACACCGCAACCAACAAGTCGTCGTGCGGCTCGCCACAGAGTTTTCGGACGCTGTGAGGAGAAAAAATAAAACTGTTGGGCTGCGACTTTTCATGGGATGAACATTTGTGCACGAAGACGGAATCCTTTGGGAGGATTTTTTATCACGTGTTTGTGGCTTTATATTATGGGGACGTCATTTTTAGGGTTTGATTTTACAGTTTTCTGGAGTGGATTCGAAAGTATTTTTAGAGTAACGCTGCTGGAACGGTTTGAAAATTGTTTTCGAATCGTAATAATTTATTCATTTGATTCACCAACGGGATTTTGTTTTTTCTAAACTGCTAATAACAATACTTTGAACTTACATTTCTAACGCTTAATTATAATATACAGCGACACTTAATTCCAGATCCTCAATTACCCCACGTTACTTCGAGACTATCGCTGTGATAATTGACTCTGCCGCGCGCGCTTCCGGCGCGAGCATTGGCTTTACGAACTGTAAATTTTCTCTCTCTCTCTCCCCTCCTCCCTCCCTTGTTCTCTTTCGTCGCCTTTACCTTTTGTCCCTTTTACCAATGAACAGGTCCGATAAAACCAAAGGTCTGTGGGATTCTCGGAATGTCCAAGTTCATAGATTAGGGTAAGTAAAACGTCGAACTGCAAGTACGAGTAAAAGGGGATTGTAAACTCTGTGAGTGAATAGTAGAAGCGAAGAACGGGTGATTCAAAAGAGAGAGAGAGAGAGAGAGAGAGGAAGTGGCTTCGATCTGTGGTCGTAGGGGGAATTCTACCCGAAAACCTAAGCGGTGTTGTTTCTATTGTTACACATCTATATATGGGACGTGTGTGTATTAGCGTATTTGAGTCGATAACGTGCTCGCCAGCCACTCGATACCATTCCTATATATTTATATACATATGTGCATATATACAGAGAGAATTCTGCCCCAATACAATTGAGAGTTCCACGCGAGAAGTGGCTGGGTAACCACTTGAAATCATTACATTTCATGCATTTCCCGGCCCTTGGGTCGTGCACTTGTTCATCAATTCTCCCTTCCGACCACTCCGATATACTTTCCGCCCCTTCCTTCTGCAGGCCACCAGGCCCACTTTATAATATCGTATATGCATACACTCTGCATTTTCATTAGAAAACGAGTCACGGAGTTACCTCCCTCGTTGCGCATCATATACATCCAGGCCAAATGTATATACACTCATTTATGGAGATATCGGTAACCCCGGTGGTGCACGTGTAAATACGAGTATACAAAACGCACACGTACGTATAAGTTGACAGTAGCTGGTACATGGCGATCCCTTGGAAATCCTCTTTTTTATACCAATTTTTTTTTTATTTTTCGTCGTCATAAAAGCACAAGCTTTGTTCGTATAATCCGTGAGTACGCGCGGAATATATACGAGTGGAAAAATGTCCAATTAAATGTGTAGATCAAGTTTTATTTGAACGCAAGAGTAATCATTTGTGCGTATGTGTGGGGGGCCACACGCTTTCTTCAAATCCAACGGGCTTTCAGGCATTTTCAATTCGGGTCATACGAATAAACAGGACCAAGTTATTCGAAGGATCCCACCAAAAAACTGAGCGAATAAAATATTGAGCACACTACAAAAAAAAAACAATTGGCAAGCGTTAAAATCTATAGACACGCGGAGTGATCGAATCCGAAAGGTTTCGAATCCCCTTTATTTGATGAGACAGCGAGTATCGTGTAATACTGGACCATCAAGAAACTAAATTGAAACCCGCTTGAAATATTTGAGTAACAAAACATACTCTCCGCTATCCCGCTATTTCCGCCTACCGGACAGCTCCAATTCATAGTGCTATCGTCTATCCCGTGGGATGGAGTGGCGTCACGACTCGTCAATCGGCCTGTCTCATTCGTACGTTCTATTACGTACAACGGGATCGCATGCATTGAATAACGAACCTGTTAGCACTCCGGTCGAAACATCATTTATAGATTCGACACATGGCCCCACCAGGCGTTATTCATCGGTAGGCCCAGCCTTGGCTGAAAATATTGGGCATATCCTGTGGGTCTTCTCGTGCGGGCAAGCAATCAAATATCTCAACGAATACGAATCGTAAGTCGAGCGAACAAACGAGCTTCGGAAGCCAACGATTCAAGCTCGATCCTGTTTATTTTATTTCACTTTAAAAAAGCACTTTCAAGACTTCGAAAACATCGTGATTTCGTTTTTGAAAAACTTCCCTGCCATTATTTTCCCATTGTTTCTCGTTGAAATATTCGGGTTTTATCTGACATGAAAACTCAAAGGGTTCCTCATACTTTTGGCCAGGGCTGTACGAAAATACATACGTGAATACTCATATCTTCGAGCATGATAATCACACGACTGTTTAAGGCAGTTTGAAAATTTAGGGGGACGATAATGGTGAGTTCGAAAATGTATTCGATAGAAAAATTCCTTGTCCCCATACAAATCGCGAACGGACATGTGGTAGGCTCGAAAATATAAGAAACAGCGTTATATTTCTCGAACGGAAGAGAAAACTGCGTGGCACGTGCCAGTCGTAATGTTCCACGTGTGCTCGGCATACGAAACTCCGTGGCGATACATATGTTTTATACATTTACCATTACATACGAATATTTGAATGTACATAGTTATGGGAGTGTAAAGGTAAGAGAAAAATTTTGCAAGCGCTATCTGGCGAGCGCGCACGTTCGCTATACGGAATGGAACGGGGGCCAGAAGAAGAAAGGGACGCGTATAACTCGAAGAAAACGGTGAAAAAATACATCCGCGCGGTTGGAAAAGCTTGAAATTTAAAGGAGCATATATAGCTGTGAGCGAAAAGTAGTTTCGAAGGAATAAGAGAATTCATGAGAGTGCTTTGAAACATCGAAGCAGGTAATACGCGCCGCGAGAAACATAAGCTCAAACGCCTGAAATGAAAGATGAGTGGACATTTATATTTATATTCGTGAAAAGATGAACGTACGTTTTGATGCTCATGAAGATAGACAAAAATAAGCTGAGAGCGGTAAAAGTGGAAGAGAGAGAGAGAGAGAGGGGCGCGCGCGAAAGGCGAATTTACAACGCACTTAAAATTCATAAAACGAAACAGCTTCTTCTAGCATATGAAATATTCGATGTGTATCTCTCGCGAGATGCGAACGCAGGAGTCTTGCCGACTAAATAAAATATAAAACAGGCGGAAATTGTTGAATGGAGACCCGTGAAGAAGTAAATGTTTTTTAAAAGCCTCTCGAAATGTGGCACGTTGCATGACTCGACGTTGCGGTAGCTCGGTTAATTAAAATATCAGACGGGTAAAAATCACATTGAACACAACGAAATGTATTGAAACTGTAAAAAAAGCTTAACCCAAAAATGAACGTGTAAATGAGAGTGAACGCGCGAAGCTGAAAAGTATTCGTCACAAAAGCTCTTTTCTGCACAACTTTCTATATTCCATAAGAAAGTGTCGTATTTAAAGGCAAAGAGTTCATTCGTTCTCCAACACGATTTGTACGAGATCTTGCCCATTTGTTTCAAAATAAAATGGTATACGAGTTCGTAATGTTTACAGCCAGCACTAAAGCTTCCGTAACATAATATTAATCGAATTCTATTCATGCGCTGTTAATATGAAACATGCATTCAAATAGGATTATTACAAAGTCGAAACTCTGTAACAATAACCCTGGAGCGGTGAGTACGGCCGTTACGCACACGCGCATGTAGAGATATAATAATGAAATATAGGGAACATCGAATCCGGTACGAGACACTTACGAGCCCCGAGAGATGTTGGCAAGCTAGCGCCGCTCTTTTCTCGCCTCACCTTGTGCTGATCTCGTCGTGTCTCGTGCGCGCATGGAGGATGATGCCGCTTCTGTTTTTCATGGCTTTCGCCAGGGCGGCGGGCGCGCGCGTGTTACCGCAGACAAAAGTAGCGGGTGGCTCGTTTCGAATGAGCGCGTAAACCTACGGCGCTATCAACCAGGTCGAGTTATGTTTGCATTACGAAAGTATATGTACAAGTATAGAGAAGACGGTGAATCATGAGATTGAGGGGGCTTTTGGTGCGAGTATTTTCTCGTAGCACGCATCATCCCTGTGGTATACGGGTCCGACGTTAAAATCGTAAATATTTATCAAGTTTATAGAGCCTCGGGGGGATGCGTGGCTACATTGTCGAGCTTCTCCGACGTTATACCTTGTCCCGTAATTTTTTGCCTCTTTTACCGGGATCTTTTTCTTGAGGGTGTTCCGCAGGTTTTTTCTCTCCTCCATTTTTCCTCCTCCTTTTGTTTTATTTTTCACTTGGCCGCCCCTTTTTTATAATTCTGTGTGTGATGCTTTCGTCATTGTGCCTCGCTCAACGGAACAAAATGAAAGAAAGAGAAAATAAATTCGCGTCCGGAGAAGCAAACGTGGCTGAGTGAGACACATTTTATCTGCGGATATATCTCTCTATACGTGTATATACATTCGCACACATTAAAGTTAGATGAGCATATATATGCACGTAACTACTAGGGAACACTGGTGAACCTCGTAGCATCCAACTCCCGAGGGGCTCGAAACGACCCCGTTCCGCGACATCGCCGGCCGGCGACGCTAAGGCGCCCTTCTATTTCGCTTTTTTTTCAGCGCACAAGTCCCAGCCCTCCACTGGCATGCGTCCCGTCCCGGAATCCCTTGACGAAACGCTCGCTAAAATTTTTCCAGCAAAGCCCCTTCCCACTCCCTCCGCCGCTCCTCCTCCTCGCCCTGCTTATTCTCTTTTCTCTCCTGCCTCTCTGTTATACCTCCGTATCGTCAGCCTTGGCTTGTCGTCGACGAGCCTCACGGGCACCCTGTGCACGCGCTCCCTTTGCCTCTCGCGCGTCACCGAGGCCAAAGCTTTCGAGCATGCGGCAGAGAGAAGGTTAAATTGAATGGGACGGTCGTGATTGCCCGAAGCACGCAACGTTCTCCTCCGTGCAACGTATCCTTTTTTCCTTTCTATCGTCTTCTGTCTACTTCTCGCTCTCCTCTCATCTTCCCTAGCTCCTTCCTCTCTGGGGGCGTTCTTCTGCAATTTGGCTGTTCTATGTAGCATCTTTCCTACAACGATAGAGCCCCCTCGTATAACTGTAACTTCACTTTTTCCTTCGTTTCAAACAGTTTCGTATTTCCGCTTTTCATTAAGGTTTTACTTCGCCATTCGCTCATAACTTGCTCCTCGGGGATACACTTTTTTATTTAAGAGAACCTGCTCCCTGTCTCCTTTACTTTTGACTAAATGTGTGAACAATTCGAGTGGATAAGACAGGTGGCCCTAGTGATCAAAGCATGTGCTATACGAACGTTATTATCATTTCAAGATTTTATTCTGGTCCCATCAAAATCTCAGTGCTTGGAGTCTTTTACTCCAATTCTTTTCATTTTCCTCATTACATTACCATCTTGGCTGAATTAACGGAAGCGCTCCGGATTCGTTTGCTTTTATTCATACTGACCTTATTCTACCGTTACGAATGAAAATGCGATTGCGAACGCATGTAATTCTTATAAATTCAATTGAATTGTCAAATATTTGCATGACGTATAATATACCATTTTGTTTATATCAACGTTGAAAAATCTTAATACAAATGATTGCGCTTTCGGTGCTACGATAAATTTCCATAAAAGATCGTTAATTGCTACTCTCGTTACAATTCCAAGAGTTAATGATCACGCGGTCGTTGCACGCGCTCGTATACGCGAAGCAGGGGAGCGAAAAAAGGCAAAAGTGAGAGCTTTCCTGTGTTTTATAACCGTTCGTTTTTTCCGTCCAATCCGTCCGCTCGCATAACGCTTGTCCATAGCGAAACCCTATGCCGCATGTAACGAGAGAAAAAATTATAAGAATAAACGAAAGAATACTGTTTGTTGGCGATGTCAAGTGCTCGGATGTACGTGTGTATGTGTGTGTGGGTCAATATCCACAGTTGTGTAAAGAGAGGTCGACCATGAGGAAACGAAAAGTAGCTTAGTCCAAGGAAACCCAGAGAAAATGGTCGAGATTAGAACGAGAGCAAACCAAGAGAGAGCGAGAGAGAGAGAGAGAGAGAGCGACCATTTCCGTTAGGCGTTACGCTCAAAGAAACGTGCTTGCTGGTGTAACTCGTTCGGCGATTCTCATACAACCACAGAGAATTCAGCGCGCATTTTACGTTCGTAATGCCAAGCTTGCGTGCTCCGTATCGACTTTGACCTCTGCCCATTCGAACCGTCAGCTACTTCTGTTATTCTCGTAAGCCCACTTGCCAGAAAAATAATACCTTCGACTGACTATCGGAAGTAATGCCACGTAAAGTACAGGGAAAATCAACGATCCTTTTAAAATATATATAGAATACCAGCAGGTTTCAAGTCACAGTGGATAACCGTCAACAGCTGAGAGATATTAAAAGTTTTACTCCCGATATGAAAAGCAGTCCTGAAGTAATGTTTCAATTAACTCTATTTCGTAATCACAATAGCAATTCTTTAGGTGGGACGAGGAAGTACTTGAGTGTGTTTCAGTCTATTCATCGTCTTACTCGATTCGTTGATATAAATTAGATATTAGACCGGCGTCTTCCACTCGAAAAGAAACTTACGCGGAAACTCTCTTCCGTATCCTTGCCCGAGCGTACAATGACTTCAATTTGCTTCACTTCTACAACAAGCGACATTGCTCTTACCCTTCTTTCTACGACACTCAGCTCAATTTTGGATCTACGTTTATAGCTACAGTCTGGGAAATATACAATACACAAGTTGATTAACAGTCCTCACAATTTAAGGGGAGGTACTTGTATAGCGGCCTTAAAATAAAGTGAATTTCACTAACTTGTTTCTCTTGTAATGAAGTAAATAGTCAACTTGAGTTTTTTTAATTTTTTGCCTAGAGACTCGTACAAATAGTTGACAGGATTTTATTTTTCATTGGGGAAAAAAATCTTTTGAACTTCAAGATTCAGTAAATGAATGTGAAAAAACTTGAGTTTTTCACTTACTTTAGTTTGAAGGGGGAAAATTCATGAAATTCACCTCATTTTTCAGTTTCTTGATAAGAACCTGCCCTTGATTCCTTAATTCTCCAACAATTATGTCACTTATTGGATTGCACACGAAATACTCTTCAAAGAATATCTCTCTGGTTTATTCTTCTGCTCGTTAATTTGTTGGGTCTTTGAAATCAGGCGAGCCCTGCATCATCAGCATGTCGACTGAACAGCATCACTTTCGTAAAAGGCTCAGTTTACTTTGACAGTTTGACAAGGAAGTGCGTACTCCGACTAATGTTTGATGGAAATTATTCTCAATTACTGCATGAACTATCTCTGTAGAGTGACTCTTGCAATCTCAGGTCGAAAGACACTTGCACGCTGTAACGACCTACTAATTGCGGAAAAAGCTAAAATTTATTATTCTGAAAGCGGATTTAGATTATTCTGCACTCTCGTTAAGAATTCAGAAGTATCTGCAGCCCAAAACAATAGTGATGCTCTTTGATGTTTAGTGTGTCGCGTGGTTAAAAATACGATATGACCTTGGAGCAAAATTTTTCGAAAAAAAATTTTAAAAGAGAGAAAACAGTGAATGGTATTCATAAAATTGTAAAAATTATTGAGTAACAATGAAGGCATCATGTAAAATTTCAAGAAACATTCATTAATTTCCTCACTACAAGGGAAGTACACGGAGAAAACGAGGCCGAAAATTCCAGAAGAGAGTGAATATAATATTTCGGGGACAGTATATACGCACTGGACTGCAGTATTAATTCAAAGATACCTTTTATTCAAAAGACTCAAAAGTGTTTTTCACTATAAGAATAGTAAAAAATGTTTTCAGTCACTTGAAATTTTCATATTGTAAAGTATGCTCGGTCAACCCTGAAAAAAAAACTATTCACACGTATTTGCTGTATATTCGTGTATTTATCATAGAATTTACTATGTTGACAGTGAAAGTTTGTGATTAACATCTTCACTTATCAGTAAGTGCTAGTTTGACACGATGAATGATACTCGAAAAGAAAACGAAGTATAGTTCTCACGTGCATGGTTTTTTTGCTATCCACATACAGCTCTTTAGAATTCAAGGGACGAAAAACTGCAAAATTCAAAAAATACTATGCTCTCTGTAATCGGTGCCTACATACTTTTTAAAATTGTCATGAATCATAAGGGGAATAAACGATGAGAAATGAGGAGAATGCTAGTGCGAAAGATACGTGCAGGAGAGCTGCAGAGGAATTCGCTGAGATAATGATTGAGCGCAGATGAAAAAAAAACTTCACGTAGCGAAAGTTTTTTGCTTGATACAACAAAAATACGAACGGGATACTATTTTCGTGCGGCAATTTTATCCACTAAAGAAGCATCGTATGTTTGAGGGCTTATCATCGCAGAGGTCGCTTCATTTCGTCTTTTCTGTGTCTACCCTTTGGAAGGATCTCCGTATCTTTATTCGGGATTACTGCAGCTTTCTGTCTTCCATTCCCCGCCCTTCCCCCTGTCCCGCCGGTTCTGGAACGAAAACTCTGAAAATCTTGTCCGAAGGATAGAACACGTGAGAGGCAGAAGTAGAACAACACCGGATCGAGTTGTATTATCATGAACAATCTATATCATAGAGTAGCGAGAAAAGGGCAGTAGCTTGGCAAGCTGGCCGAGGGTCACAAAAAAAGGGAATGAGAAAAGATCTCTGGACTAGTCGCGCGAAAGAAGATCAAGTTTTGGATTTTCCGTCTCTCGGGGGAGATAGCCGGATAATAACCTTCTTCCGAATAGTATGCCTCGTAAAAAAATGTTTCGTCGAGGTCAGAGCCGTTGGGAGGATTCGATCGGCGCGGGAGAGCTTTCTGGACAAGGACGATTAGTTTTAGGGATTTTTTCCCCAGCGATGTCGCGGGAGGGAGGCTAATCGAAACTGGAATGTCGTCCGAGGGGGAAAAAATATAATAAAAACGGCATGTTACTAAGGTGCGGAAAAAGTAAAGCAGAAAATAATAAAGGCATGGGTTTGAAAGAAAACGTGATCCATGGCTATTCATTCGTGACGAGAAATCTGTCGAGGAAACACTTTCCTCGAGCTTCCTCGTATTTTTTCCTCTAAAATCTTCTATCAAACGAACAATATTCTTAGCTAAATAGAACACCTGAAAAGAGGCGAAAATAGCGTGTCACGCACCAAGTTTTTACGATATCAAGTTATCGCGCAGGCGCAGTTGCATCAAAAACCTAACGAGACACAAAGGTAATTTTGACGATCGTCGCAATTCCACTGCAAAGCAGTGCCATACTGCATGCCTCAGGACGTTGTGCGCTTTCACGATGTTGGACGTTTCTCCATAGCGACTAGGGTTACAGAGGATTCAGAGATTCCGTTTGGCATTCTCGAGAGACAGCGTGTAGAGAGTTAGGTCCATGGTCACATTGGCTCCATCCAGGATGGAGGTATGTGTCTGATCATCAGCTCGCTTGGAGCGCGCTTTCCTGGCTATTATATATAGATTCGATATTGTATATCGAGCTTGTGTCTTACCTAGTACGATGGAATAAGGGAGAGGGTGTGCTTTGAAGCGGGATGGAGAGAGGGCCATCAAGGAGAGCGGAGAACAAGAGGCGCTCCGGCACTGTGATGCTAGTGACAATGGTCCGCAGGCCTGCCCGTCTCCCGTATGGTGCAATTGTATAACCGTGTGGTGAAAGTGGTTGACGTTCTCGACTTCAAATTCCATCGTGTTTTGTTGCCCGCCGTGTTTGTCACCGTGTACGTGTACGTGGGTGCGTTTGGTGTAACACGGATCCCTCCTTCATTGTTACATCCCATAGCAGCCTGCTTAATGTTCACTCACTCACGTAGTAAATTGGCGCGTCAGGGCTCACCCGATCCCCTGCTCGTGCCAGGTATGTGACGCCGATATAGTGAAACGACAAGCGCATCATGCATATATTGCCATCATTAATCATGCCTATATATTGAGTGCTTTGCGTTCTCGTCTACGCCGAGAGCCCGTGAGCCACGGGGAAACGGTTACCAAATATATGAAGCTACCGTTCGGGCATTCCCGATAAAAGAGGCGGGGTGAAACGAGAGAGTGGAGTGAAAGAGAGTGGAACGCGGTGCGGAGGTGTAACGTTCATAATGATGCACTTGAAACGCGAAGCACGGAAGCTCCAAGTACTTTGGATCAAACTACCAATTGCATCCTTCAATCTCTCAACCAACAATTTATTCACAGCTATATGCGTGCACACAGCACGCATAAGAAGCTCGCTATTAATGATTACCAGATGCTGCTAATGAGTGATTTATCGAAAACAAATGACTAGGCTATTCGATGAGAAAAATATCTGAGACGAGGAGGGAACGATCCTCGTTGTGTGCGCATTTAAAATATCCTCTCGGGCCTCGTTTATCGACTTGTTGATATGCATTTGAAAATCAGAGCGGTTCGAAGGGACCAGTAATTTATATCTGTGCTGTTGCTCTTTGAAAATGCCTAAATATAGCCTGCTAATTTGCACTTTCCCATCTGCCAATTTCACCCTTTTCGAAATGTTTCATCAGCAGAGCGTCATTCGGAAAACACTCAACCCTTCGATGGTCCTGTTTGCTTCATAGTTGTTTATTCTGTCATGGAAATATACGAATGTTCAATATTTGACGTGCCATTTATTTACAACTCGCGTCATGCTCGCAATCCCATGTCGATGCTGCCGAAGTTTGATGTAAATAATAAATAAACCCGAATATTGGGAGGAATATTATAAATTATTTTCAAATGAAATGGAATGTCAGTAATAGGAAAAAATTCTGCAACGAATTTTGACGAATTCGCATCTGCAAACATGTCAAACTGCCGATCGAGTAACGACGGTGAGCCCTTCGTTGTGATTTTTGAAACTACTGGCGTGATCAAGCGAGAAGTTAATTGTTACAAGGAGGCATCGATCTGACCTAATGTTCACCAGCAGGCGGCAAAACAAGTCCCCAGGAAAAGTGAAGAAAGAAAGGGATGTGGAGAGGAGAGAAAAGGATCTCGTCTGATATTCAAGTCGATCTCGATTTCAGCAAAGGTTCAGTCACGTACTCGGTACCAGAAAAGAAGCATCAGAGGGAAAGATGAGACGGAGTATGCGGGAGAATGGATGAAGGAGATGGGAAAAAGGGATGGTACTGGGAAAGATGCCAAAATTATGAAATCAGCAGTACGTGAGAAGGATTTTGCAGCGTGAAAGGTGGAATGCCGTTCGTACGCCACGATATATATGGAAGAACGTATTTATGCCTCTCGTTCTTCGCTTTACATGAATAAAAAAAAAGAACTTGGCAAGAACTTACGTCGGGAAAATACTAAACGTGTGAGTCTGAAGCATCGGAAGAGAGTATACAAATTATACATATATCTGGACACAGACAGCATAATGTCATCACCGGGAGCGACGAATGTATGGTTTCAGCGATCTCAAAAGTGAAACAGCCTCCGGCGAACTCGATACTTGAATGGGTAACCGCTTCGCACTGTAACGGCTGGAGGTGAAACTCAATTAAAATATAGTCGCCTCTGTATCGACCGATCTTTCGACTTGGCTCTCGTACAAGTGCGGTACAGAAGTGCAATAGAAATAAAGAGCGCAACCATGGGCAACGCTCTCGAAAAGCGTGGTTAAAAGTGATGGGATGAGCTTATGAAAACCCAAAAGGGTTTACGTAGGAACGTGAAAAAAGCGGTTTCGAAAAACGTTCCTTTTTTCGTTCAATACTTTTTCAACGTGCTCTGTAGCCTCGTAGAGATTTCGCTAATTCACGATTTCATACAAATAATTCAAATTTATGATCCAAGCTTGTTTTTAAACTCCATCGTTATGTATTTTACTGACTTGCTGCGGCACAATATACAGCGATAAATTCTGTTGACAAGGTAAGAGCTGGTTGTACTTTCGTCCACGTTGTCCTTTCGTTGGATCTTCGGAGGTGTATTAACTAGCCTCCCAAGAGGACCATAAGCTCAAGCCAACGTCACAAGCTTAGACCGTTTATATATGTGTGTGGATGTATGATATAGAGCATTGTAGTATTCGGTCCTAATATTTATGGTGCGTCCCTAGGGATATTTCTATGGGGTAGCTTAGAAGGAACATCCACAATCTACTGAACGGACAGCTGAACTATTCTGGGCTCAAGAAATCACAAGGCAAATGCAATGTGGTGTACGAAGGTCGCACGAAAATGACATTACAAAGTTCTAAGATGAAGTGTTTCAAAGATGAAGAAGTTCTCGCGTGTGCGTGTGTGCGGGTTCATATTTCGATGAAATTGGCATTGAAAATTCACTTTGTTGAAAATTACTTGTAAATTTGCTTCTGCCCGATAATCACGTGACTGGTATTTAGAGAGAAAAAAGTCATGAAGATTCGTGCACGGTACTTTTGACACGCACGAAAGCTTCGAGCGTCTCGTTTATTGACGGAATTCAGAGGGATGTACAGTAAGCGAAAAATAAGAGCGTGATACATATGAGTCACGTCAAAGAAAATTTTACTTCGTGCGAGAGCGAAGCGCAGAGGGTTGCCAAGCGCATGTCGAGAGATTTAGTTTACAGGGGTGTGTGTCTCGTTGGTAAAATTCTTGGGCTTTTTCTCAGAGGGATAGTGGCTTGTTCAGTAGTATATTTCTCTCGTGTGTGGCACCCCGTAAAAAAAGCTGAAGCTACAAACGGTGAGACATATATACAGATACGAAACTATATACACAGAGACATATTCCTATTCATGAATAAATGTGCTCGAAACGGAATGGCAGCCATGAGAATAAGAGACAGAAAGGAGGGCGAAAGAGTTCTGTCAATCTCGTCGTGGTGCGTACCTCAGTCTCGAGTGGAAAACGCTCCGGGCCCTATGCTAATAAGAAACACGAGTGGAGGAAAGAGAACAGAGAGAGAGAGAGAGAGAGAGAGAGAAAATTCACCAGCTGGAGATGTTTATACATCCACAAAATGCATGTAAAAACACACGAAATAGTGTAGCACGCACACAAAAAGAGTTTAAATGAATCTTGAGCAAAAAAAGAGAGGAAAATTGTGCTTCATCTTAGTGTCGAATCGTGTAAGTACGCCATATTGTTTCCCAAAAATCGATATACATATGTCGCGTTAAGAATCTTCGGCTACGAGGGTTGGAAAACGCGCGGCGGTGAGCGATGAATACGTGAGGGAAAAGAGAATTTAAAGGGATCCCGAGTTACAAATGATATCTTTTAAGGCATGCAGGTACCGTAAGATTTACTACGAGAGAGCGAGAACATTTGAGCCAGGGGTGTAATGTGCCACACGGCCTAGCTCACGTACCTGCCATTTTGAAAATCTCCAATAAATTGTAAGAACTTTTCCTTCTCTTTTAACTAACCCATACACGTGGTGCTTCGTGAAAAATAATGCGAGAGGCCTTATTCCTTCGAGGATTCTCGGTGGGGAGAGAACGAGTTTTTAGCACCATTGTGATTCGATTCAATAAAATTTTGTGTCCACTCCACCGCTACTGGCTACCGAAATATATCAGCATACCATGAACCATTCGAAACTGATCTAGGTGATCTGAGGAATCTTTCATGCCTATAAGTAGGTCCAAGTTATTGTACCCAATCCGTTCACGTAAGTGTTTCACATCATATAAACAGCCCCTATAATACAAGCACATAAATATTTGATAGGTTCGAAAGAACCGTTGAGACACGGAGGACCAGCAGCACTGAGATGCGATCTTGAGTTTCTCCCCACGTCAGCCCATACGCCGCAGGCCTTATACACCGGAGGTTCTCGAGACACGAAAGGGTGCGACGTGAACGAATGAGTGTTTTTTCCTTCCGGCAATGTATATTATATAAAACCGTACCTTATCCCCTATTCTTTTCTTTCGTTTCAGTCTCGTCTACGAAAGTTTGTCAAAATATTAAAACAGCAAGAAAAAAAAAGTAGAAAAGTCTGGCGAAACAATCGTAAGGGTCAAGAACACGAGAGATAGCAAGGCAAAACGTATGAAAAAAAATGATGAAAAATCGCTCGAACCTTCTGTGGAAAGCTGCTTTTTCTTATTTTTTCTCCTTAAACATTTTCTTTCACATCTCCCTGCTTTACCGCATTTCTACATGATACTTTCTCGCTCGCTCGTAAACCAAGAATTGCATACACCCTCGTGCTTTCTCATCGCGTACTACCTCGTATATATATATACACACCCATACAAGACACGTGTGTACAAGCTTCTTCCGAAGTTTGTCGCAATCATCATTTGTCTTCGTACCGACGTGCTCCCATGTGCTTCCACGCTATATTTCTAGCTCTTTCTTTCCCTTCCTTTTTGCTTCTTCTGGTTTCTACCTCTGCGAGCTTTTTTTTTTTATTTTTTGGCGTTGTTAGCCAGTCCTTGTCCTCTCCGGACAAATAGCATGCCCTGCTTGATCACAAATCCAATATTATAAATATAGCAATGAAGATGTGTATGTGTATACCGTACATCGGTAAAAATATCGCCGAAGATCACGAAGCCCATGAGCTATCGTCCATATATGATACAAATACACGCGTGTACATTTATTTTTCCGACGGTACTTTCATCGAGATTGATTGTTTTACGGAAAAACGTGCGAAGAATTATATTCCAAAGCTGGTAATCCAATGAAAGTAAAAAATATTTGAACAACGGCAAAAATCAAACTACAACGAATTTTCGTTTTTCATGATTCACGAATCGCGTGCAGAGCCTAGGAATTCTTCCGGTAACTATTCTGCTGCTTTCTCGACTGCGCGTCAATTTCGTATGAAAACTTTTCCCCTGAGGTGGGTTCGTAACTCTGAGACACCAGAGATAAAAGTCGTCAATCATTTCATCTTTCATCCGCAATTATATTTGTATAAAGGCATTAGTATTACCAAAATTTCCATTTGAACCGTATTTTTGTCAAAAGACGCATGAGCAACCCGAAAAGAAAGAGGGCGTTTTCTGGTTATATTCAGAAGGCACATAATTTAAAATAAAACCGGAGGAAATGTTTAAAGTTTATTCCCGTGTGATTGTGAAAAGTAATTGGAGAAGGCGATCGAGGGGTGAAATTTTCGTTCGATATCCATTCGAGCATTGAAGGGAGAAAGCGAAAAAGAAGATAATTATATCGCGAGAGAGATAATATTGCTGTAACCGTGATGTAGCTTAAACGTACACATTCTTCGGTTGGGTAGTAGAGAAATACGAGCGTCCCGACGAGCCCGGGCGCTCTGGTAGTGCCGGTTAATATTTGCATAGGAGACCGCGCACAGCTCTGTGAATTCTCATATACAATCCTCAGTTCTCGTGCACGTTGCATGTACGAGATAGAAGTTCTCAAGGGCAAGATACGGGGAAAAGCGGAGGACTAGACGCTCAGAAGCGGAGATCGCAATGATCTCACCCAAGGGAAATAACTTATTTATGAGAATTCTGGTCTCTGGTTATGCTATTCGTAAACGAGGAAAGCAATAGTGCTCCAGGGCGGGTTATATTGCCCAGCACAGAGAGAATGCGATACAATGTAGA
The DNA here is from genome assembly GCF_019457755.1 of Venturia canescens. Taxonomy (NCBI): domain Eukaryota; kingdom Metazoa; phylum Arthropoda; class Insecta; order Hymenoptera; family Ichneumonidae; genus Venturia; species Venturia canescens. The sequence goes on along the minus strand of NC_057424.1, from coordinate 14,750,350 downwards.
GTGTGCGAACGCGCGGCATTGGAAACACGGCCGATGTTATTTCGCATGTATATAGACACCGTCTCAAATGAACAAAATCGGAATACATACAAACGCCGAAAAGATCGTCGAGACTGCGCCGGGATGTACGACTCGCTTCGTTAGGTACAACCTCAGTATCCATTGTTCACGACGTAACCTAGAAACGATCGTGCGACTTCTCTTCGTTCTCGAATTCAGAATAATCGTCTTAGACGTCTATATAAACGCCCGGATCGTATATTTACAATATTCGAACATTCCAATTTCAATTAGAAGCCATAATCCGACGTGCTACTTCATAAGCCTGGAGGCTAAAATAATGTCAGCAATTATTTCAAGTAATGAGGCAACTTTTACTTCGATGCTTTTCTTTCATTTTTTCATTCAGTCATCCCTCGCTGCTGTCCACATTTGTCTAATGCCAAATGAAAATATCGTTCCGAACATTGGAGTTGTAACACTTCTGTACCATATAAAACATGAAAATGTACTTTTCGACCAGTCCGGAGGCAAGTAATTCCGTGTTGACCTGTTCCTTTGATCGTTCATCATCGGTAACCATGAGAATGAGTGTAGAGCATTCAATAAACTGTACTCATCGGAGCGAAAACTTGGAATCGGAGATGGCGGTTCCAGTGCTCCAATTTTATCCTATTCACATTGATGCCTTTGCGACCATTCTATAGACCGCATGGCCAATCAACCTGTCTGAGCATTAGCAGGTATTTCTACTGCGACTCAAGCGTCGTCAAGTTTCTAGTTTCCTAACAGCTATCACAGATTTTACCATTCGTTCGTTATGTCCAACTCCCTTCGTCGTTCCGCTGCTCACAAACGACCGCAACTTCGACCTTTTTTGACTTGCAACAGCTGCATGCTTCCCATTGATTGACTTGGTCAATTAGTCGAAATGCCCTGCGGTGTAGTTTAGGTCGAACAGAGTAGGACGAAGATGCACATTACACGTGAATATTCTCGCACTGTATTCAAAGAGTTGGAGACAGAATTTTGAATACCATTAAAAATTAGTTTTCAGGCGTGCAATCGGAATTTTACGTACTAGTACGCTCGGTGCAACAAAACGAAAAAATCATCTTCACAGCAGGTCATTGAATTCTCTTCTTCGATTAGATTCCTTCCCAAATGTGAATCGGATTGAAAACTCTCGAAGGTACCAGTAAAATATTTATATCCGATTGTTGCAACGCGAATAATACGTGCCGCAATGGACAGCGCGTTTATGCCCAACATTTTAAGTGGGAATTTCCATGCATCCTTTGCTCAGAGACGTTTTTTCCCCTTTTTTATGGAATAGCATATTTCAATCTCAGCAAAGGTGGGTTGGTCACGTTTCGGTAATTGACGCGAAAAATTCGAGTGTTCTTTAGTTAGTCACATTTTTGAATATGGATTTTCTACTCCCTCTTTTATTCTCATTGCAGTAACCAATCGAATTTTCTCTTCAGTTGGTAAGAAGGGGTGCTTTTTCTCTTCCATTATTTTAAAGCATGTTTGTAAAAACAGATTCGTAACGAATTCAGAGCTGCTCACATCGGAGCAACTTGTCTATACCGAACGAAAGAGCTGTCGTTATTTTTTATCAAAGCACTTCAGCTATTTTTGATTCATTTATTCCAAATACCTAACTCTTCGTAAAAAGTTGGTTAGGGCATCATCAAGAGACGATACACCGATTGCAAGCAACTGACTCGATATTCAAAAGAAAACTTAACAATTAATTGGTTCGTTGAACTTGAGTCCAACATTTCAACAATTAAATATCCTCGATCCAGATAAAATATTGGCGAAACAAAATCCGCTGAATTCTTCGTTCTGCTTGGAGACAATGAAAAAGATAAGGAACGGTGTGGAAAAAATGGACCAGGATATGACAATTATGGTAGTTTGAAGGATCCGCGACTATATCGAAGTATCAAATTTGTATAATAGAAACCACATATTGTATATAGAGACTGTTGATGTTGGTAGAAGGGAGTGGTTATAGGGCACATGCTCGAGAGAGGGAAGTACCAGGAGACCGAGGAACTTGATCGATGATCGCGTCCACGTCGGATGTTGTCACGATACTCACGTAAAGGTGAAGGGAGTTGAAGAGAGTATAGGAGAGTAACGTCAACGTATATCCAACGATAAGCCGAGGGAATATATAGTAGTAGAGCCGAGTTATACTGAGCATGGTCTTCGCAGATTCAACGCGAATAATCGATTCTCATACTCCCCGAAGGTTATACAGCTGAAACAAGCCCACAAGCTTGCATATAACATCCCTGTTACCTTCGGCAGTTTGCACATGGCTTGCTGGTATAAGCCCTTCCCCGCATCACGATCGTTTCCCGCCGATACACCCCTCTTCATTCTATCCCCTGCGTACTTTTTCCACACTTTTCCTCTCTTTGGTCGCGCTGTTTTCCAGCAGCCCGCCCCGGCCCTCTGCCGCTTTCTCACTCTCTTATTCTCGTCAGTCTGTAATCGTGTGCAGCGGGAATCGAGTGGAGGGTAAGTAAGTGGATAAACGATCGAAGCTACACCGTATGATGGAAGTAGAAGCGAATAAAAAGAGAACTACGAGAGGGGAGAAAGTCGAAGTAGTATCGTCGTGCATAGTCGAGTTAACGATATTTTTTCTTTCCACCAACGGTTACAGCAGTGAATTTTCAGACCGAGTAGCTGCGTGACGACCGTTATTAAAAAAAATATATGCGAATAAGGGGCTGCGATACCGAAGCCCTTTCCTCGGTTCTCGGTCTTTTCGACTTTGTGTAAGTATCCGTGCTGCGGGAGCAGCGCAAGTTCATGTGCGTTTATATGCAGGTATCGATGTTTTACAGTGGCAACAACACACGTATAAAATGCTCGACACTCGGGGTATCAACCGTTTGATCGTTCGGCGCCCCCTTTTTTCCTTCCTCCCTCTCTCTCTCGCCCTCGGAGCATATTTTATGCGTGAATCGCACGAGCCATCATCACCTTTCGCTCTCGTTTTATTCGTCCCTCGCTACCCCCTTCGCTTCTATTCTTATTTTTTTTTCTCTTTTATTTTTACAATCGCCCGCGCGTTCCATTGCAATCTTCGCTTTTGTCAAGACTTTATCGTTTTCTCGATATATAACAAAGTTTTCAAACGCTTTTTATTTGCTTCTTCGTATGGTTGTTCGGTCGCGCAACGTGATAAGAAATGGAAGTTAAAAAATAGGAAAAAGACAAGAATACACACACACACACACAGAGTGGAAATCCGACTTCGTTCCTCATCCGAGAATAAGGAAAGATAAAAAGAAAATTGAGGAAAAGATAGAGAGAGTTCGTAAATTGGAGGATAAAAATCGCGGTGAGCTAACTCGATCAAAGTCAATCTAAGACAAGCGGGGATCGCCGGGATGTGGTTATACGGAAGAGAGGCTCTTGGATGTGCTGGATCAGGCTAGGTTATACAGAGATATATACAGACATACACGGAAACACCCACATACACACACGAAACAGGGATCAAACACATCCACAGAAATAGCACGGTGGACCACACAGGAAGCTCGGGAAAATGCGACGTGGGCGAGACAACGCTTTCCAAGCGGACAGAAAAAACGCCAGGGATGTTGGTATAGAGGCAAAAAAAATTGCTGGAAGGAAAAAGGGTCGCGGTTTGTTAGCCATTGGCTCCCGTAACACACGTCGCTTCGTTCACTACCGACTCTTTCTCTCTATCTTCCAAAAACCTCGACAGACTTTTGTTTCTTCGTTGAAAATAACGCGATATGTCGATAGCATTCACATCAAATTTATTCATCATTGATTGAACCCGAAATTTTATTCGTCCCTGGCTAAAATACCATAGTTTTTTATGTAAAAAATCGCATTAGAGAGCGCAAAGTGAAAATACAACGGGAAATGGATAAAGAAAAAAGTATAAATAAAAAGACAGAAGGCTGTGACAAGCATGGCCCAAGCCAAGAAGGAACAAAATGCCGAAATAAGCAAACGTGAGGTTGTACAAATGCTCATTGCCAATTTCGTCCAATCTTTAACGTAACTATTTAACACTAGTAAGACAATCGTCTCGAATTTTTTCTCGGACCTTCATTTTATACTTCATTATTATTGTGTACTTTTTCGTAAATTTATCTTAATAATCAATTAGAAGAACCCTTTAGAATTTAATATGCGTGTCAGTCGACTAACCATTAAAACTCTGTGTAAATTTCAAAACTTTCTTATGAAAATCGTTTCGTGCATATGAACTACCTTAAGAGAATAAGAATCGCCAGCATCATTTTTTTTCTCGATTATGAATCCAGCATCCTTGATATCTTACGATCTTGAAGATAATTCACCGGGCCAGAACATTTTCTTGAAATAATCTCACGGTCAAAGAAACGTCAGGGCGTTGTGAGCTATGTTACAAGGTGACTAGAGAAACTTTGTTTTTAATAACCTGCATTAAGATTCAACTTTGTATGCACAATTTTATAATGAAACTTGAAAACGTTGGAGTTTCAGAAAGTTATCTCGTTCTGCCAAAGAAGCCGAAAGTCTTCAACAGCAAGACACCGATCATTGGACTTCTCTTCGAGTTTTTTGGACTTGGAAAAAGTCCAATTCGATGTTTAGCTCAATGATATCTTTCCCAGTGTGCTGAACCTAAAAATTTATTAGATCACTCTGTGTCTTTTTCGTCTTTTTATCTCGACTGTAATTAACTCTAACAAAACTATCTCTAAGCAAGCCTTGCACACTCTTTATTCGTCGATCAATAAATAATTGTTGAATACACGTGAAGCGAGAAGAAATATCAATGAAATAAACTTTTCGTCTGTGACCAACGCTTCGGTGGTGAGTACCACTTCACTTGTAGGATTGAAAAAAAAAATCGTGTCCGCTTGTTAACGACTGATGGAAGAAATGCGGATTGATAATTATTGGCCAACGTTTTAATGGGGTTTACATTTCGGTCAGATACCTCGTTCACGCTACGCGCTGCGTTGCATCAACTCTTTATCTGTCTTCCTCTTCCATTCGGCTTATTTATTTATCCACGAGCTATTGCCGTCATTTATTTACTGTAACGCGTTAATCCGTCACGAAAAACGAGAGAAAAGCCGGAGCTGGAAGCTGCGTGCTCGGGAGAGGGAAGTTCGACCATTATATACGACATGAATCGCGCACGCTTGACCGAGAATATATGCAAAAAGCAGGGTATATCGCCATTTTGTGTTGTAGGCACTGACGCAATTGGTGCGGTGAACAGAGGGACTGGCAAAGTCCAGCTGGCGCAGGGCGATAGTTTATGCTCACCGACTCTACTGATAAGAGATTGCTCGCAAGAGATTGTCAAATGTGTCTGCGGGGCAAATACGCGTATGCATATATCTGTATATAAATAAATGCACTCGCATACATATATACAGAGCTACCAATGTATATATTATACATAATGTTTGGTATCTGTCTCAATGCATGTAGTACGTATTCCATGCTCTCCGTGGAGGATCGCATGCGAAATCGCGCCCAATCCAGCCCATATTCTCTCCCCGTAAACCCGCCTCCCGCGAAACTGACGTCACACCATACCCCGTTATCGAAATGACCAACCGAGGCGACGCAAAGCCGCTTTTAGGGTGTTTGCATTCGGACAAAAAGAGCGCATTAACCCGCAATCCTTTGTATTTTTATTTATCGACGCGTTTTATTTTTCGCGAACGATTTTGTATGTGCGCACTCTCCTCATCCGTACAATTCTCAATTCTGGTATCCACAGGGTACTAACATCGATGCAAAATCCATTTTCCATATCTGACTTTTCAATTTGATCCTCTTTTCCGATCTGCTTTATTAGACGACTTGTATATCTCGTTCGCCCAAACGAGTTGTACTTGTAATTCGATAGATTATCCTAGGCTCCGGAGATCATTCGCGTTTCCCCGGTTGACGATGTCGTCTGAAAATTTAATGGCGTAATTTATCCCATGTAATGAGACACTTTTATTCATGCTTGATTCCTAATCGTCAACGCGCCGAAACGCTCCTTCGACTTAAAACGTTGTTTTTTTACTGATTATCAAAAGCCCTTTTATCCCAAAAAATGCAGACTCGCTCTACTCTTATTGCAGAATATTTTCTAATGGAAAAGATCTCTGGATTCCATCAAGGGAATTAATTAAAGAGCAGGGAAGTGAGAGAGCGAGAGAGAGAACATCGCTGCGTTCGCAATGCTTCTCGGTGTGGCTTCCTCGAACCTTAAAGCTCGTTCATTGCCTCCTCGCACAGGACGCTTACCCGTTTCTTCCACCTCCTTGGCTCTCCCGGGCCCCCCTTCTAAATTACCCGATAATGCACTTGCGGCCTTATAATTTACTACTAGAAAGTGAAAGTGGATAGGGAGAGCTTGTATATAGACCGATGGGGCATGCCCTCGTAAGAATTAGAGAAGGAACAAAAACAAAGTGGTGAGGGAAAAGCAAAGAGAGCTGTGTAGTCTGTGATGCAGTACTATATAGAAAGGAACGAGAGTCGAAAGAGGAGAGTGGGCGAGCGATAGTGAATCGCTGTAAGGATACGGAGGAAATAGCAGACGGTGGAGTCAGGGGAAGGCGAGGTAGGGAGTTGAGGCGGCAAAAGGAAGCAGCGGAAAAAGAGCAAAAGCAAGAGCAAAAGAGGAAGAAGAGGAAGAAGAAGAAGATGAGGTAAGGGAGCGATAAGTGCTTGTAGATCTCTGGCAAAGTTTGCGGGAGTGCAACTCCAAAGGCACACTAGTAGGATATATATGTGCGGAAGAACGGAAGAAGAAAAATGGCTGGTGGAGGAAAGAACGTTGTAGCTCTCGTGTTAGGTAAAAACCACGGAGTGCTATCCGAATCTCGTATATCTCAAAGGCTCTGTATATATTTTGTATAACATAAGAAACGTATAATATTGATATGGAAAGTTCACATATTACGATTTACTGCCCGTGTATCTCCCGCCGTAGCGGCCACTTCTGTCTTCCTCTTCCCGCACTTTCTTTCAGCACATTGTCTCTGCTTACTTTTACTGACGTCTGACAAAAAGACGCGACTGAGTTGAGCACCTGTTTGACCTCTTTCGCAGAGTCTGACCCTCATTATCTTTATTCTCTGGTTTCAACCGACTCGCGACTGAGTACATCTATACAAAAACCTCTAGAGCTTGTCGCGTTCGCGTGCAGAAATATGCACAAGACTACTAAGAGTGCTCCACTCCGATTACCATGATCACAATAAGCTTTGTGCCCAAGTTAACCAACATCCAGTGGGTTACGAGCAGTAGCAATCCTTTTACCGAGGAAAAAATCCACGAGGAACCAACCAAGAACTTCAAAATTTGTACACAATGCAGTTGAACTCGTATTTGTACGAGCTGCCAAAATTACTTGAGCCTTGAAAATATTTTCTCTCCAATCATCTCGAATCTCCAATGAACAGTAAGATTATGGGACAATTATATTTATCTCATTTCTTATTTACATGAAAGTATTATAAACTTCAATCATAAATTGCAGATTATAACTGCACAATTGTGTTTCCTATTTTATTGGAAAGTTTCTCATTAATCTGATTAGAATTTTTCGAATCAATCAAAATGACAAGCCTCCGAGCATAAAAATTATTCATTCAAGCACGAGAAGGCCATCGATCACATTCGCCTGTTTGAAGCAGAGCACTACAGCGTCATTCTCATGAGAAAAACGAACGCTAATTCTAGTTTAACTAAAATCTCTTCCACTTATCTCACTGTGCATGTATACCAGCACACCTCTATATCTTTTCCCACTAGTCTGTATCTGTATCTATAACTCTTGCTCTTTCGTAGACTGGTGATTGCAGTTAAATTTATACGAAATGAATTTCCTACCGAAGGGTACGTTCTAGTACGTGCTTAAAAGCACAGGGAGCGAGAGAGAAAAATAGGGACGAGAAGAGAGCCATCAAAAGAGCAAGGGTGAGAGAGAGCAAGAGCTAGTGACGCAGGGGAATCAGAGTACAACTCGAGTGAGTTTCGATGGAACTCTATCGAAGTGGTTTTTCGCTCCGATAATTTGGATTTGCAATGCTAAAATTCACGTGGGTGTGCGTGTGTGTGTGTGTGTGTGTACCAAACTTTTATTAATGAACATTTTCTCGCTTATTTACATTCCGTACGGTCATATCAGTACGCGAAGAGTTCAAATATTAAAACGAAAGAAATGTTGATACAATATGGTACTATTCACTTTACAGTTATGTCATTATTTGAAATACATTGATTCTCTTTGACAGAACGCATACGACGAAAAAGCTCCATGAGACTAATATCCTCATCAATATTTGTTAACCGCCTTTTGGGTATTTAAGCAGAGCATGATTTTTTATGGGTCGATCATGCATAAAGTTGCACATTATTTTCTGCCTGAGAGTGAAAGTTTGTGGCATCAGAAAAAAAACTTCGTGCCGTAAGAGCGAATTCTCGTATAATGATAAAAAATGAGAAACGGTGTAATTCGAAAAAATCTGTCATTCAAACTTACATATTAGAACCTGTCGACCTCGCAGTAGCAAATGGTAGCCACGTAAATTAAATGGCGGAAAAAGCCGACGATTATGGTAATATCTTCCGGATAATCCTTTGCCGAGCAGGATTTAGGTCAGGAATAAAAATTTCATGACGAGACGAAAGTATCGGATGAAAGAAGAATCGCATGTAAAATTTCATAGGAATGCCGCATCTATGCGCGGATTGCCATTGTATATGGTAGTAAATATACATGAAATGTTACATATTGGACATTTTTATTTTTATTTAGTGAATCATGTTACAACAAAATACCGTCACTACTCCCAACTTGATAGATTGCCGAAGCTCATCATCGTTGGTCGTAAAAAGAAAGTAAAATGATGTTTGTAAATGTCTGCAATTGACGCGAGTCAACAGTAGTCCAATTATATCGCACTTACAATCAAATGAAAGAACGAAAGAATAACTATGAAAGATGAAACAAACATCTCGATGTTGTTTTATCTCCATCGATGACAGTACTATAGAAATCGACGAAATGATGCCCATCGAAAGGGACGTTAGCCCAAGTGAGAAGTGATACGACACTGCGCATAGATTGATACAAGCATGAGACGGTAATTCGTGTAAAGCGTAGAATGTTGGAAGGAGCTAGCGGATGATGATCCTAAGTTAATTAAGCAACATGGACGTACACACCGGTGAAGGGAAAAGCATGCCCGAAGGCATGTGACATCCAGGAAGTTGGGAATGGAATCTTGTATCGGTAGTGCGTGATTGCTGCAAAGGGGATGACCTCGTCCAGCCTTGGTCTAAAAGCCCCTGAGGGTGAAAACGGGTTGTGGGGAGGTTTCATCAGAGCAAGAGAGACGGGAGTGTCGTCGTAATCAGTATTGGACACTTAGAGCAGCGACTACGAGAACCCCACGTAAAGCTCGACAAGGAAGGATCGACCTTTGGACGTGGACACGTAACAGAGTCGAATCGTACGAGCGTGTAATCGTTCGTAACGGGCAAGAGAAGCTCCGGTGTACAGAGGGTGTGAGACATAATAAGCCTCGAGCAAAAGGAACCAAGTGAATTGGAAACCCATTCTCGTATGTGTAGGCATGTTCATATATAGGTCGATTACTCTGTTGCCTCTGCTACACGAGGATTCCACAACATACTCATATCGCATACTCCCAACAAGTTTGCGAATGTATCCAATAGGGCACGCTGAGACGTGGGTGGGAATAAGACGGCCGAGGAGGGAGAAAGAGTACAGAAGAAAATTAAAGATCGAGGCAAAAAGATAAAAGAGGCTGAACAGAGGAAGGGAAAATGAGGGGAAAGTTACACAGCCAGTGGTAATGGCTGTGACAAATAATCTACGTCATGATTGGACCAAACGTACCTACGGAACCAGCGAGACATCAATCCGATCACCCAATCACTTGCCCCATAAATACTTTTATTTGGAGTCACGTGCGGTCACGTCTATAAACCTCAAAGGATCTTGCGAGTGTGAAAAAATGTAAAAAGGCCCTGGTGTGTTGTACGTTGGCGACAAAGTGTTGCACGCCTCGACCAGGGGAGGGAATCTTGCCATCGTGAACCCTGACAAAGTTCGCATAAACAAAAAAGATGTACGGAAGTCGTTATTCCACTTGATTATTCAAGAATTTCTTTATTTTTTGAGAGAGATATTCACGATACAACTTCATCCTACTCTTGCAGCAAACTGATGCAATGAGTCGAAAAAATTTGAAGAAATATATTCGACTAGTTGATCCTGATCCCTGCATCTGTGTATTTCCGCGAAGATTAGGAAGATAAAAAATGGAAAGAAAAGTCGTCGTTACAGAGGCTCTTGCTACGGAGACTGGCAAACGAGAGGCGCACTTGCTAAATTACACCGCCAGCTGTAAGTAGCGAAGGAGTGTTTTATATGCGAGATGTATGAATCCCTGCACGGCTCGGCATGGCTGGCACGAGACCACGGAGCTCAAATCTCGAAGTAAACTTCAGTTTCATGGCCGGGCATTTGTCTGACGCATAATTCGAAGAGTTCATCTTCTAGCTAAATCTCTGCCATATTTCAGGCGCCTCTCTTCGGCGTATACCGAAAACGAGCTCGATTTTTTCCACGTGCAGTAACGTCGAATGTTATTTCAAATTTTCTTTCATCAGGTTTCGTTCATTTTTGTAATTTTTCCTTCTTGTCGCCACATTTCATGGATACTTCAAATTGCGCTATTTTCAGGAGCAGCCCCTTCCACATTTAATTTCTCGTTCTTCACCAATTTTTTCATGTCTCTAAGAGTAAAAGCGTGTGCTCAAGGTGAGAGGATGCAAAATAACGTGAGTGACTATGCGAAGGTGACACACAAATTGTGCTGCTGCCCATGTGTATGAGAAGTAGTTCGAGCTACCCGAAAGCATGTAAAAAGAGATGTTTGTAACAGAGAGATTTTGGGAAGCTCAAGGAGGCTCGCGAACCGCGAATTTATCTGAGGAAATGGGGAAATCAGTCAGCATCAAGGCAGGGACGGCGCCAAAGAAAATGGTGACTTTTTACACTCGAGTATTCTCGCTCTATTTCTCCCTCGCGCTTTCACCTTGTGACCGAGATCTCATGACGATGTACACATGTACACGTTTACTTCCGCTGAGTACGCAGCCCCCTTTTGTATGTGCTATAACCCATGCACGCACACGACTACATCCACACACAGAGCGGTGTCTTTTTGTAGTTTTCTGAACATCATACACACACGTAATATGTCTGTATCATCGTGGACGAACACGAAGCGGGCGCGAGAGAACGTGTGGAAATGGAACGAGCTCGTATCCTCGACACGTCTCATCGTCTCTTGCATACACAGCGCCCGCCGCGTGTTGGGTAACTAAATCCACATTTTGTCATTCCTTTCTTCCCAATCTTGCGCGTATATTTTCGCTTCCACGTTTCTCCCATCTCACACATATAAAACAGCAGCTCCACGTTTCGCGAGCCTTAACTCGTACCCGAACATTTTCTTACCGCAAGTTTGCCTACTTTTTCTCCATATCTGCAGCACATAAGTTTCTCCGTGCATGTGTATAAGTGCGTGTACGTGGTGCGCGAGAAATAAAGACACAGAATCCGAATTCTCGCGCGAGGTGCGAGATCCTACTAACGCGGCGTTTCAGGTACGAGGGGCATGCGTGTGACAGTCCCATATATTTCGTACGAACGCGCACTTTCCAGACTTCTTTTCGCACCCCCATGTTCCACGCTTGCTTCGTTTCTTCTCTCTTAAACAACTCCACCTCGTTCCATTTCGTGTGTATACCGCGCAAGGGTTGAAAACAAGGAAGCAGTAGAGTACAAAGCCACGTATCATCCGGCCGACCACGCCGGAGATACATGCGTCGGAATACGTTTTAAATTCCCCCAAGCGCTCAGCGAATGAGAAAAGTTTTCCATGGTAATAAGCGGCGGCAGAATCACTCCCGGACAGTAGAATCACTAGCGAAAACAGTAAAGCAAAGGTGTGCGCGAGCTCTGCTCGTACAACATTTTCCACTCTACCCGGCGATTGGCCTTCGCTTTCTCCCCCGCTCGTTCTCCCCTCCACCCTCTCTTTCCGGTCTCTGTCTCGCTTTTCTCCATTACGCTTCTATCTTTCTATTTCTATCTTCGCCGAGTCCTGTTATCTAACCGTTTGGTGATCCAATCAGGCTGGTCTTATCCGAGGAATACTGTTTTCTTTGCCTTCAACCGGTGAGGAAAGAGGAAAAGAAATCGAAAGAAAGGAGAATGAAATTTTAGCACTGGTTGTAAATCTAACGAAATTCGAGTCTTTGGAAAAATAGGAACGAGAGCTCGTGTCGTATTTGAGCTAAGTAATCCTCCATTAAGTTTCAGTCAATCGGATTGAAATATTGAAAAAATCATTGTCTTTGAGCCTCCTCATCGTGCATCCTGTACATCCGGTTTCTTTGACAGCGCAATTGATTTTTATAACGCGAGCGTTTTTTCGGAGGTTCTCTTACCGCATTGTACATTTTTTTTAAGGGTATATACAGCGATGGTCTTAATCGTGTAAAAACTGTCTCCGTGAATGCGGCAGCGCTCCTCACTCGTGGCAAATCTTCTCCTTACAGCCCGGATTATTTCTGGAATATCGGTCCGCTCGCGTGCTCACCGAGAACGTTCTCTCGCACCCTGCCATTGCCGTCTTTCCGCTAGTTATCTTCAGGGAGCCGTGAAAGTAGCCGAGAGATAAGGCTCTTTACTTTCTTCGTCCCTTTCTCTTCCTCTTTATTTCTTTCTCTCTGTCTCTCTTTTGGTTTCTCGGCTCGTGTTGTTCGTCTTTGTTTCTTTTCCTCTTCCATTCTCTCTATCTATTCGCGCTGAGGGTAGCTCTCACGTCGAGTGAACTCTCGCGGAAAGCTCAAGCTATTCTAGTCGAAAAATCTGATAATTAGAAAAATTATATTGTCCCGAAAGTGTTTTGGGAGCGGAAACGCAACAGAGCTTCCGCATATTCTACTATGTATGAGACCTTCCACTGTGTCAGGGCTTTGATGACTTTTCCCGGCGCAGGCCGCACAAAATAATATTCGCGTTCTCGATATTTTCCGGACGCCGGTTCAAAATGATTCTTCAACAAATTTTTCTCGTTTATTTGAAAACGTTGAGACATTGAAAAGTTTCTAAACTAAAAATGTTTTATTCGATTCGCAGAGCCACGCTTTATGAATTACTTTTCCTCGATACGACGAACTCACGATAATTCATTGCCTGATACTTCTTCACTGACGTCCATTCGGTGAAGAAAAAAAAATATAATTCCTCTTGGCAATTCGATGATTGAAACAACGAAATTCGGTCTTTTTTCAATTTAAACCATAAATCAAAATGGCACAAAATGAAAACAGAAACGGGAGCTCACTGCTACAATTTCTGAGATTGGAAATCCTGAAATACGGATGATTCTCTAAATAATTCCGGCGTCGTTGTATTCTGAAACGAGTTAACGATGGTTTGAAAATAAACGTCGGGTCTCGTTACTATCGAAAAAGAGAATCCTCGATAAAGTCCTAATCCCCCCCCCCTCCCCCCCCCCCCCCCGCTCTTCGCCTCCCCCAAGAATCTAAAATATTCTCGAAAAGTCCGAATTTAAATTGTTGAATTCTTGCCGAAGATCCCTGATACCGTTGGACACATCGGATCTCACAAAATCGGATCTTCATCGAGGTATTAGATGTTTTTTCATGAGATAAAGATATTTGGAGATAGGGAGACATGGAGAGAATATGGAGAAACGGAAAAAGAGCCATTGAAATAACGGTGATTCGAGTGTATCCAGTTTTTTAATGCGTGTCCTGTCTCACGTTGGTTGAAAGACTCGTTTCGCGGGTATCGAGCGAAGGAGGAAGTAGAAAGTGTGGAATATAATAACAGTTGAAGATGCGATGAGCCGGAAGCTTCGAGAATAGAAAGAAGAGGATGAGGGGCCATCAGAGATTCTATACGTTGGAGCGAACATCAGCGAGCCCTGAACAGTGTGAGGGGAGTCACGAAAAAAGAAGGAGAGGGAGAGAGAGATGAGCGAAAGCGAGAGCTGGAAACGGAGGAAAAGAAGAGGCCAGAAGAGGGAAAATAACCTTCGGAACCTCTCGCCTGAAAGCTTTCTTTAAATGCTTGGCCGTAACAGCTTCTGGCAGTACGAGAAAACGAGCTTATATCCACCTGATGGGCATAGCTGGTTGTCAGGTTATAGAGTGAGACAGAGAGAGAGAGAGAGAGAAAGAGAGAGGGGGGGGGGAGAGAGCAGAAGAGAGGGGGAGAAAAAAGCAGAGGGACAAAAGCTGCACACGTCAGAGCAGGAACAGTGTGAAGCAAAAGCTGGCACGAGGTGAAATAAAAATAAAAGAAAATATGAGCAAAGAGGTAGAATAGATCTAGCGTGTGTGGCCTCCGACGTTGGATCGGAGCTACGGTAAAAAGGGGTTTCTCTTGCACCGACAATCTTTCTCGTTTCTAAGTTCTCCCACCCCGTATCGCTCGTACTCTTTTTACCTCCCTTCCCATCCTCTTCTTTTCTCTTTCTCTTTTACCAGTTTCATCCTTTTTTTATTTCTCACACGAGCCAAAGCGAGCCTCTTTTTTTACCCTTTGCAATTCTTTTCTCTTTTGCAGCCTTCCGCTTTTGACTGCCCATCACTCTGTGATTCTATGGATCCCACTGTTTTTCTCTCACATCGAGACCATACGTATACACCTTGCCCCAAGCCTTTGCCACTGGGTTTTATTCGGCTTGGTTTCCGTACAGCCCACATGAAGAGGACGCCCGGAGTATGCCAGATTAAAAGTGGGTATTCTTTCAAAGAACAACCCCCGTCGCATCCTTGGATAAAGAAAGAAAAAAGACAAGAAAGAAACGAAAATGCGTGAGCTTTCGGAACGGGGCTCCCTGTTCTGCTGAGTTATTCGGTACCCTCTCGCTCTCGCGGCATCTCCGTTCTGTCACTTGCTACGCTACACTCGTACTGAATATGACGACTCTTGCATCGTCCGCCCCATACTTGCGTCCTTTTTACAGCTTCCGAGCTTCACGCTTTTTTTCATTCCATTTTTAGGCTCTTCTCTGTTGCAACATCCCCACTACCACGAAATATTTTATTTTTAAACGACTGTCCATTTTTTTTATGGATGTGGAATGTCCCAATTTTCATTCCTGTGGTTTTATGATAAGTGCACTAAGTGCGAAATGTAAACGAAAACCGATCGTTTGAAATTTAAAACTAAACCAATTTTTTGAGGCTTTTCACAGCGGTTTGCGATGTTTGCAACTGTGATGAGTGATCTCTGTTTCGAATGTACGTGAAACTGATATCACCGTAAACGCGATATCAATGTTCCTACTTGAGTTGATACAAATTTATTTTCTGCTTCGCAAACTATCGGAAAACTCGTGGACACTTCGGACGAGCTCAACTAGCAAAAAAAATCCACAGTCCGGTGTGCAATACGAGCTCGAAAGTGAGGCACGGACGACCTCGAACAGAATTTTTCCTCGTAGATATTTCCAAGAGATCTTTTGTCGCTCCTACCGATAGCGAGAAAATATTTTTGCGAGAATAAGCACACTTTGGTGTCATCGTTATTTTTTCACTTAAAATGCTAATAGCTTTGTAGTCGATTCGTCATACCGAAGGAATTTTTGGAAGGAGTTTCGTATGTCACGTCACCAAAAGCTGTGAAACTGGAAATATTCAGTCTTTCGATATACTTTTGATAAACTGGATCGCACGTGTGTCAAGAGAAAATAAGATTTTTGTGAATTGGATTCCTGGAGTAAAAGATCAAACAAACGAATCGTTTGGATGGAACACGGTCAATGCCCAATCATGAAGAATCAGTGATGATTGAGTTTTCGTATAGCTAAAATTCACCATGACATTCGACGAAGCTTTTATATGCACGAAGTCGAACGTGCGATAGGAAGGATAGGACGCAGAAGGAAAAACAGCAAAGAGCTCTCATTGGCCGCATGAAATTTAGTTACGCGGGGATGAAAACTTTTATAGAAGCAAACGATAAATAGGGAGCAAGGCAAGTGGGAATAATTGAATTTGAGGTGATAAACTTAGGAGAGACGCACGTTTTATAGTGTGTACGTGTGTGTGTGCGCGTGCGTCGGAAACTGTTCTCAACACTAAATTCTCTGCTTGTAATGTTGACACCTTAAACCTATCTTATAGTGCGCACTTCCTTACCAACCTGTCCGCGATCTCGACACTAAACTAATGAATGCGCGCGATGTACGTGTGTACGTACATACACACGTTGACACGCCAAGTCTGAATTCGCCGAAACTCAAGGCTGGAGTAACTTTTAGACTAATGGAATTAGCGGACCCTCTACCGAGACGAAGACGTTCCTCGTCGATCCTGCAAGAATAGAGTATGTACAGCTTTGAAGAGGAGTAAAAGAGCGACATAACAATCCTGTTCCGGCAGGCTCCCTTGCAACAAAACGTGCAGGGCTTCTGCTTCTCTCTTTAACCGCAATCGTCCCAGATTTGTGCTTACTCACGCGTCCGCTCGCCCTCGGCTACACTGAATCAGAAACTATTTTGATGTGGAATTAGCACTTGTTTCGAGGTCCTCTTTCCTCTCTTGATTCGTTACGAAAGCTTCTTTAGGTTCCCTGCTTCCCGAGCACTCTACAATTCTGTCATTCCAATTTACTTCTTTATTGAATCGTTCTATCGTGAGAATAACACGTCGGAAAACTCTCGGCACCTTTTCTTTATTTATTTTATTTACGTCGCATACTTTAGTAGTTGAATTGTGAGCCCTCCGTGGAATCCAATCATCGATGCATTCCGTTGGGAGTTACTAAACTCTAAGTATATCGAATGAGACAGTGGAAGGTTTCATCGCGAAGGGAAATCGCGTATTAGGGAAACTACGAGGTGCAAAAGTGGAGTATTATTGTTCCGTTGAAATAAAAATTATACGCAGGAATTTGCTCATCAGCAGCCATTCGTGATTCTTTGCGTCTCACTCGAATTTCAAAACCTGATTGTCAGTTTTACTTCAGTAACAGCATGCGGAGAAATGAAATGAGATAAAAATTCAGAATATAGAATTCAGGAGATCCGCGGGGACGAGCTCGGATCGCTACAAATGTTTCGTATTAAAATTCTCGACGCTTTTAATAATTCATCTCCTCCACTTTGAAGCCAACTGGCTCTCATTGCTCCACTCTGCTCGTAAGATCTTGTACGTACGTGAGCATATATTCTTACATTATATAAATGTGTCCACGTGTATATTTATAGCAGAGATTGAAGTGGCGAGAAGGTTGCTGGCGATTGGGAAGTCACAGACCGATAAACGAGCCCCGTGTGTACGCTCACTCCTGCTTCCAGTAGTATAACACTACGCCAGGCAGACGGCTAGACGAGCCAAGTTTCGTTGTATATCTATAGATACACGTATGTATAAAACAGTTTTCATTTATTTCCTCCCGTTGGTCTTTCGCGAATCCTCGCTCGGTCCACCGAGAGTCACGCACGTGTGTGGCATATTGAGATGAGGATAGCATTCTCGGTGCTGCGAGAATAAGAGTCCGTAGCCGGACGAAAGGATCATCCCTCGGGGATCATTTCGCAACCTGTTTACCCCTCTTCATTCTGCCATATCTCTTACGCGACTCGGAATTTCATCCCTTGGCAAGCAAGGAATTGAGGGACTTTTGAAGCTTTACGTTAAATTATAGTTTATGACGAGTCCCTCCGTTATTCTTCGTACATTTATTCGATCTACGAGCGGAGTTTCCACGTCTCGGAATTGCGGATCACCTTGAGCCACCGGAAATATCGTGACACTTTTTTATGCATGCAATGGGAAATACTAAGTGGATTTTCATCCGAATACATTTTGTTCGGAACGGTAAATTGATTTATTCTTATTATGCCGCATATATTCTGCGTGTTGCCCGTTGATCCGCAGAATAACGATGAGAACTTTCGATATAATCACACTCACCATTCGCTTCAGCCAGAATTACTATGGAATATTTGGTTAAATGGACTCACCTGAAAGCAGAAAAAAATTACAGAAAATTATTCTCATGGACGTATTTGACGTACTCTGTTGTTTAATTTAAATACTGTTTAAACATTCACCGTAAAATTAATGAGAGCATGGAGCTCCGGATAAAGCAATTGTCCCGTGGATTGAATTTGCTCGGATGAGGGAAGAGATTTTTATATGAAGGATGGAATGAAGAAAGGGAGAGAAAAGAAGATGAAAACGCAGACGTGAGGGTGGGCTAAAATCAAAAAAGCGTTCGATATAAAGATTCTGGTTTTTACGAGAATCTTGCTTCCTGAGAGCAAGGACAAGATGAAATTTAAAGAGTAAGGTGATCGAGGCGGAGAACGGGATTCGTCGAGTGGAGACACGGGAACGGTATATAATGTTGACAAGCCTTATAACGAGAAAGTGAGAGTCGTAAAGACGTATAGCTGTCGCCATCGCACGAGGCTCAGCCTATGAAAGTGGGATGAGGTGAGATTCGAGGGTTGCCACCAATTCATAAATAATCGCGTGCGCACGCGAGTTTCCCCGTCGAGGCTAAAATAAAAATGAAGACGGGAATATACACCCGGACAGCTTTCCCATTTCGATTTGCAGCGTGAAATTCTTTTTGTAAATCTTTTTGAATGGCTTTTGGGACGAGCCAAGGATATCAAGCGGGGTCGGAACTGTCGTTCCCTCGTCTTCCTCGATGGACAGCTAGGGGAGTAAGATACACCAGAAAGAAAAAGCGAAAGAAGGGAATCAACGGTTGGGAAAAAACGTAGGAAATGAAAGAAAAAAGAAAATCACCTCAGCATAAAGAATTATTTTAGGAAGGGTGCGTCACTTATTTCCGGAAAAAGTCTAACGATATACGGTATAAATGAAATCGTCAACAGAAGCCCCTTGCCCATCACTGCTGATGCTATTTTGGTGTCCCACTTAACCATCAGCACCCCTCCATTTACTTATGCAATGAGGGAATTTCAGGGATAAACATACAGACACACATACGAAGAGGAGAGAATGAGAGAGAAATTAAAGTTTGGAGCGTTTTGGAAAATCCAGTGATACACCGGGTCCGATGAGATTTGTACCTTGGGAAGATAACCACCCTACTGGATGGAATCTATGGCAGAGATGAATATTAATCAGATTTCCGTCACGTTTGTCCTCGTCAAACAATCTGTTCTCTTACGTGACTGAGTACAAAACACTGATAAATAATTTTGATCAAATTATTATCAAATTCAATCTGAAATTATTATTTTCAGCTCATTTTCTACTCTGTTGACGTGAGTATAATAATCGTAAAAAAATTGTGCCTATTTGGGACTAGGGTTGATTCCCTCGACTAGAGCACGTCCTGGATTAGATGGCTTGGCTCGGATGGCTTTCTCACACAAGATATAGAGGGATCAAGAACTCGATAAGCCGCGATGACCAAAAATAGTAAGTGTTTTGCTGCATTTTATCTTCTCCTATTGTTTCTGACGTTTCTATTCGTTTTTCTATCCCCTTTTTCTTTTCCCTACCTCACCTCAGTGAATACATTATCGATTAGTTTTCCAATAACATCGAGGTCAAAATTCATCGTACTTTCTTCAAAAATTAAACATATGTGGAGTTGAAAATATAACAAAATATGCATGAATTCTTGTGGATGCACATGCACATAAACCGTTTCAGGTCAAGTGAAACTGCTTGAGTCAAGAATTCCAACGTGTCTGACAGTTGCCTACACTATGGAGATGTAAACTCTCTCTGTCGCTTTCTCTCCGAGGGAAGCATAAACTTACTCCTGAAATTGATGAAATGTCAGACACTATGGCTGCCTTCAAGCAGGAGCTCTTTAAATTCCTATTCGATTCTGAAAGTTTATGACCTATCGAGCTTCCTTCTTGCTTGTTATATGGTGTGCAAAGTTCCAAGTTCTTTTTTTCCTAATTTTTTTCATTTCATCTAGTGTTTTACTCATAAACACCATGAGTCGAATTATATTCATCTGGTTTGTTTTATTTTAGTACGATTTTGATCAACATTCCTCTTATTCACTTAAATTGTTCACATGCTATTGCAATACGACGTTGTTGGTAATGTACCTCCTGAAAAATTTCATTCTATCATCGCGAATAGCCTCAAAACGTAGCTAGAGCATGATTGAATCATCAACAAATGTGAAAATTTTCTTCGGCAACGTTTGAGTGAGCCGGGGAAAGGAAATCTGCATGTAATTATAAAGTATGAAGCGAAAAAAATCAACAAAATTATCATTATGCGTGAAAAAAAGTTTCCAATCCGTCTCATAATATTTGGCCCTCCGAGAAAGAGAATTTTCCATTGGCAATGGGATTTCCCGTGCATGAAATATATCAAGGAGCGCCGAACTAGTGCTCCCGCCCGGAGTCTGGCTTCACTTTGTGCATATATAGGTCGATGAAACTTGCACCGGTACCTCAGTAAGCACTTTTCGGACGCGCCGGAACGTTTCTCGATTAGCATAGAGATTGAGTCGCAGCTGTTTATGTAAATGTATCGTACTGCGATGCTGTGTGTACTAGACCTTCGCATGCTTTTGGAGTTGCTACCAGAGCTGCCGTCGTTGCTTAACTTGCTGGCATACGACACGGGGAAGCTTCTCGTCATTGTGTCCTCATCAACGAGCGGGATGTCAAGTTGACAGTTCCAACTCGTAGAGACTTTGATTCGAGTTCATCGGTTGCCGGTACCGTTCACCCCGCAAGCCCTGAAAGCTTCGTCCTGAGTATGACAAGCTCTTCGAACATCACTACGGGATCGAGAGAACTGAGGAAGAGCGAGTGGGGAGGAGGAGGAGGGGGGGGGGGGGGGAAGAGAGAAAAGGACCATGAGTCATTGAGAAGCGTGCAGTGATATTGGTAAGAGCAGGTTTGCGAGGGGAAAACGCAATTACCCATGCTTGGTTGGTGGAGGGCAATCACAAGCAGAATACTCAATTATTCGTCAAGAAGCAATAATAATTCTGGGGAAAAACTTGAAGAACTCTCGTGTCGTTAAAATGAAATTGACATCCGTCGCACTAAAACAGTATTCATATTCGACCGAAGCCGTGCTTTTTACAGACCTTTGTACATACCACCGCACTCGCATCATAAATAATTCGGCTATCACTACCACATTCGAATGTAGGGATAAAAAAAAGCAATTTACCAGATGAGACTTACGAGTAATTCGTTCATTGGAAGCACATAACTTTGAAACTCTTCAGAAATCGTTGTCAGAGCCAGCCGGGGCGAGGATGGATGGAACTGAAGAGCCGAGGGAATTGAATGTGAAGAAAAAAAATTAAAAAATGAATATAAAAAAATAATTAAATAATAGAAGCGACGAAAAGCGTGCAATGGAATTGAATCTGCTTGCATGATAGATGCACATTCGAGGACCGCGCATAGAGAGGAATTGTCATTTCACAACGATATTTCAGAACTCTGAGTGGCGCTAAATGTGAGAGGAAGAGATTCGTTGGAGCGTTATCAAAGATATAAGCAGAAATGCAGGAAGCGAGAGAGATACCGAAAGTGCACGAGAGAGACGGAGAGTGCGCGAGAGAGGGTGGAAGGATTATAAGTAACGAGCGATATATGTAAATATCCGGGGGCATATAGGGATATACTATTCCACACTGGCCGTTATACGAGAGTCCACACCGATAGGCAGGCAGTCCATTTGAGCGGAGACTTTGACGCAACGCGGTACGTATACATGCATAAACGTGCTACTAGACACACAAACGCACACCTGTGGGCTTACCCACACTTTCATTATCTTTACCTATGCATATAGATATTGGGAAAGGCCGTAATGCAATGGAGTGCGATGAGCAACCCTTGCGCTTTTGTGGTCCGAGTCAAGCCAGCCAAAATGATGACGCAAGATGACCCGAGCCGCTTAATGAATTGGCTTATCGGAATTATATACGAATCGCCAATAATCAATTATACCTCTAGTAAAAGCGACTACTGTGCCAGCGAGAGATTAGCCTCTAATACTATCTCCCCGTTGCTGCCTTATTGTACCTATTTATAGTGCTGTTTGCATCGACCCTTCGATGCCGGCTAACCTCGAGTCCAAAATTTAATGCCGTTGCTAGGAATCTGTAGAAATTTCATTATTTTAAAAACGTGAAAAACTCTGTGGGACTGCGGTGCACACGAGCATGTATGCAAGGAACGAATGACATCAGAAACGTGGAGCCGAGATTCGAAATGGCAAGGGATAACTAAAGGGACGTTGGTGTATATTGAAAGCAAAACATTTCGTTTTCAGAGTAATTGGTCATCGAGCGATAGCGTACGCAGCAGCAAGTGTCTAAAAATCAAACTAAAATCCGTTTCTACCGGATTTCGTCGCGATCACAACGCGATTAGGCGAATATAAGAAATATCAAAAAATGTGATTTAATTGGCCGATTCCGGCTGTGCTCCGTATTCGGACACCAGATTTTTATCATTAACGCAACGAATAAATGAAAATACGGAGCAGTTTGCGTACGCCATGACACCTTTTACGCCGGTTACAAAGATCATTTTATCACAAATTGTACACACATTCGCCACAACCGAATAGAGACCGGAGCCGGATTCACACCACTTCACTGCTCATTACGAAACTCATTTGTCGGGAATTCAATAAAAACTGACGGAGAAAGCCGGTAAAATACACGCGAAGCGTCTGACATGTGACAGCGAGCGTATTTGTTGTATATACGCCACCATCGATTTTGAGTTGGTCACGTGAGCTCGATGATCCTTAATGATAAGGGCAGTGAAAATTTGTAGAATGTCGTGACAGCAGCTTGCCACGGAATTCCTCATACCCGTAATCACGTTTACGTCTATCAAATAGCCGAGTTCTTCAAGGTGGAACACTCACGTAGCAGAAAAGCTTCATGGTTTACCGATAGATCGGCAGCTTAATATTTGATTGGAAATATTGGTGCAGGGAGTCAAGAAGGAGAGAGATGGTAGATCGCACGTTTCATACTCTCTCTCTCTCCCTCTCGTAGATCGTTGGATCAAAAGCACCACGTGTCGAATCATGCATATGCGTACATCCCCGTATGAACACACATACAGGCAAGCCGCTGTCTCTTGCGAGAGAACCGTGCGAAATAGCGAGCTGCTTCGTCACGTCATTAATATCGGTATTAGCATTAGCATTAACGCGCTCGTTGCACCGAATGCGTCGGATCGTCGAAGCGATGACGTCGGGAATCCGAACTCTGAATTAGCTCCTCTCGCCCGCATGTATATATGCGTGCGAACAAATGAACGTACATGTGTCGATGCATATATCGGGCTTGTATGGTCGGAGGCGTTCGAGAGCTCACGACGGCCCCCACGGAGATAACATCAACGTCCGATAACATCCTGGTATCAGCATTCGCAGGCGTCGATGTATTTGGACACATTAATATTTCCGAAATGAATACCCAGCTCGGTCGTGTCATTCATGCTGATCGAATCATTTGTTTTTGCCTGTTTGGGGTCATTTTCTTATACCCAGTTATTACACATCTCATAAAACGCGATGACGAGTTTAGAATAATTAAAAGATGGCGTAACCGTACTATGGCACGAGCCGGCGCTACGTGTCTCGAAAGCTCGAGACCGGAGCTTTCTATCTATGTTGGAAACGCGGCGAGAGCCTTTATTATGTCGAGCTTTTCGATTTTTTTGGAGTTGGAAAGTTTGAAAAATTTTTGAAACTTCAAATTTTGGGTATTTTGAAGCGCGAAAATCTTTCAATTTTCAATATTTTTGTATAATTTTAGTTTAGGCGATAGCCACTGCTGGATAAATATATGGGTTCCTGTGGAGTAGTCGAATCTACCCGAGATATCAGAGTTGAAAAATTCCACTATAAAGTTGAAATGCCAATAAATAATCCCTTCACACTTCAAAAGTCTATGTTTTTTTCTCGCCGCAAAAAAAAAAAAACGCGAAAAACCCCAAAAAATCCTGCTGCCACACGGGTTTAATAATGCATTTACCAAAAAAAAAAAATATTGATTTTTCAAATAAACATTTTTCAACCAACTTTTATATTTTTTCATTATTGATTTTCGTAAAAAAGCAAGCTTTTTTCATCGAATGCTAGAGCTCTAGAATACTTTTCGTGTTCACAAATAAACACTCGAATAAGAAAAGTGTCTTAAAATTGTCATTTTCGTACGGCAGAGTTTGCGCTCTCAGTTTTTTATCGCAATACTCGAGTCGATACCGCATCTCTCGTTAAATGCACGAGCATGGACCAGACGGTTAGAACGTGTCTAATAGTCGATGTGTAAAAAGTAAAGTGGGGCGGAGGTTGGCCCTTCTGGGAACCGAGGAAAAATCACATCCGACTTTTGTTCCAGTCCATTTGATTTGCGTCAAGCATTACGTACTATTTCACAGAGACTCAAAGAAATTTGGACTAAAGAACGAGAAGCTTCAATACTATTGGTTGCCGAAAAAAAATTGAAGGAGAGAAATACAACGAAGTGGCCGTAACAGTAACGGAGAATCGAGGGGTGGGACGAGTGGCCCCAACGGACTCGAATAACACGGTCGACGGGCAGGTTATGCATTCGTGGATCGGTCCATACACGTGTAGATCTTTATACGCTCAAACCTCGGGATCGTCCGGTGAACGTGAAATAGCCTTTGGTTACCACTTCGTTTAGTGATCGACACATGAATAATTGAATTTAATGAATGGACTGTTATTAATCCGCTGTATAGGAATATTTGATTCATCGAGCGAATTGAAACACCCTCAAACCATAATTTTCATGTGCTACCGGAAACAAAATCAAAAGCTTTTCTATTTGTTTTCACTTTCAATTGATAGTTCTAATACTTTGAGTACATTGCTTTGACGATCGACGTCATTCATTTCCCTCGTCGAATTTTATCCATCGACGATATACATTGACGAAAGCGTTACACATGAGCGTACGTATAGCCGTTATTGCGGTTCCAATTACTCCATCGATTCAAATGCGTGACAAGCCACAATCTTTTCTAGAGCTCCGGTCGCACCGCAGTATTTTGACATTATTTAACGGCTGCTGATCGGCCAATCGTGTCGTTTTCGATCGTCGAGCCTGGCGCGCTACAAAAGACCTCTTAGTTTGTATTCTCTAGTGTTTTCACTGGCGTGTATGAGCGGTGTATAAAGTCCTGTTATTGAACAGTGATCGGGCAGAGAATAGAAAACAAACAAAAAACATAAAAGAGAGTGGAAATGGTCGTAGTGGGAAGGATGGGCTCGAGGTGGAAAATTGTGTCTGTCGCAAGTTTCCCGGCTACATGCGGAAAACGAAGGGCTGCTCGTGTATTCGTGCATGCCCGCGCGACAAGCACTTCAATATCCGCATCTCTATGGAGAAAACCGCTATTCTTCGCTATGATACTGATGCACAATATATCGTAGAGATAAAAAGAGAGAGGAAAAGAGAAAGGGAGTCGCATGTATGCAGCCCATTAAGGATATGTGTACGCATACATTGATACACAAACGTACAACTATATACATGATCGTGCATAAACGATGTGTGTTGCATCGGTAGAAAGCAGGGCGACGTGACATTCTATGAAACTGTGTATACAGAACGGTCCTATTGTACCCGTGTCAAGCTGTGCGCATTGTTTTGCAATATTTCGCGCACTAATTGGCTTGGAAATTGCTATTTCCTGAAATTACAACTGAACAAACTGAACGACGTAGAGGGCGCTCAGCCTCGTTAGTTTCTCGTTTCTCTGTGTGTATATGAAGAGCTCTATAGCAACTTTCGCTACCTCCGTATCTCCTTCCACATGAAGTTCTATCTTCCCTCTATCTCCTCTTTGTCTTTCTTTCTCTCTTTTTACTCTCCTCTTCTTCAACCCCTAATCAACAAGCCGTATAGCGATCTTTCTTTAATTCCCACAGCAACGAGTCTCTATTTCTCCCAGCTGTCAGTTCCCTGCTCTCTTTTACCTTCCGGGTACACGCGTTACTGTGCAACCGAACGTTTGCAGCCCTTAATGCTTGTCAACCACTCGGTTTAGATGTTTTTATACCCATCGGTACTTATGGAACTTCGCTTTGCTATCCCGCCGTTGCGCTCTATCAAATTCGTACCTACCAACCGAATAAACAAACCCAAATACGAGAATGGATGCAAATTTATGTATCCCGAAAACGAACGAAACTCTCGGGGATTCATGCACGGATCTGTGAGCTCTTCAAGTCTCCTGATGTAAACCACACTCTCGTGTATACACGGAGAAAACGAGGCCGAAAATTCTAGAGGAAAGTACTTAGAATATAGTATCTCGGGGATAGTATATAACTGGGTTGCAGCATTAATTCGAAGAGCAGTTATGGCAATTTTTCTATCCACCATAATAAAAAGACCAATACTCATTCCTTTTATTCAAAAGACTTAAGTGCGTTTTTCTCTATAAGCATATAGTAAAAAAATTTTTCAGTCATTTCAAATGTTTATATTGTAGAGTATGCTCGGGCAACTGAAAAAAAAACGATATGTATGGTAAAATGTCACACGTATTCGGTCTATATTCGTGTATTTATCATAGAATTTACTATGCTGATAGTCAAAATTTGTGATTTACAATACATTTCCACTTATCAGAAAGTGCTAGTCTGACATGATATAAATAACACTCGGAAACAAAACGAAATATAGTTCTAACACGTGCATCACTTTTTGCTATGCACATAAAAGCTGTTTAGAATTGAAAGGATGAAAAATTGGAAAATTCAAAAAATACTATGCCGTTTGTAATCGGTGCCTAAATACTTATAAAATTCTTGAAAAATAATATATTCCTCACTGTACAAAACAAATCCGTTTTCTCCGTGTACTTCCATACACTCGTTTTCTTTTCTCCGTGGCGTGTATTTTACCGGATTTGTCCGCGAGCTTTTATTGAAATCGCGGCAAATGAATTTCGTAATGAGCAGTAAAGTGGTGTAAACCCGGCTCCGGCCTCTTCGGTTGTGACAAATGTGTGTACAGTCCGAAAACGGAGCACTGCCGGAATCGACTAACTACTTCACGTTTTTTAATATTTTCAATATTCGCGACGAAATCCGGTAGAAACGGATTTTAGTTTGATTTTTGGATACTTGGCGCTGCGTATGCTATCGCTCGATGACTTTTAAGTACTTACAGGAGAGTTTTTCCGTGAGCAAAAAAGACCCACAGACTCGATGGTCCGTCTGTTGGCACTTGGATATTATGATCGTAGAGTGAAAAATACAAAATCCATTATTGAAAACGCAGCACATCATATTTCGTACATCAGGTTTGTTTAACCTCACTCGCTTTCCTATTTCTCTCTTTCTACTTGTCGAAAACAAAAAACAAAAAAAAAAAAAAACAATGAGAAGCGACGATAAATTTTGTACAAATGCCGCACGAAACGTTCTGGCAGAGTTGTAAAACGGTGATTTATTTACAATGCGAGGTAATTGATTTACTACTCGCGTGCGGCGTAACCAGAGGCCATACGTGAGCTTTTTCCCCATTCGAGTGTGACTCTGTTTCCTCTGTGCTCGCCCTCTTTATCCCGTGACAACTCTTTGTTCGCGTTCAGTTCGTATTTTTGTTCATCCGTATCTCTCCTTCTCTTTCTTCCCATCACTTTTTTCATCTTTTTCATACTCATCGCGTATTTGACTAACATACATTGCAATATTCGACTTTCCCCTCTCTTTCGTCAAATCGCAACGTATATTTTTCTCTTTTGCACCTCTCCGGTTCACGATTCGTGTCATCCACTCACGCGAATGTCGCCTGAACAGAATTCTCACCAGGGATTGACCAAGCACCTCACGTAAAATAATAAAACTGGCGGACGCCATACGGTGCACGGACGCCCACACACACTCAAACCCACATTTACAGACACACGTGCGCAACGATACACACACGCATGTGTACATATATCTACAAGATACGCAAAATGAAAACTCGTTATCGTTGTGGGCGTCAGGTGTACGAAGAGGGTAGCTGAAGCGATACTTTGTGGGGTTGACGAATTGATCGTTTCGAGACTCGTTCGAACGACAGACTTCCATTAGTTATATCTTCGACTAATGCCTAAACGATTTTCGCGTGTTTTTAATGGATAACGCTCTGTTACACGATTCCCTCATAAAAAAAAAACCTCAACCCAACCCTCTGTTACGTATTGTTGAGGGTGCCTTATGAACGACAAGTGAAACCGAAATTTATGAGCTCACTGATACCATTTACCAGCATTCGAACAATTGTACGCACGCATGATCGACTTTATTGCGCAAGGAATGATTCCCTGGCGATTCTGAGTTTCTATTAACATTTTTCTCCACTACCGCAATGTATTAGTACGAAAAAGTCCTGTCTGAATGGGTGGATCCGACATTTGTAGAAATATATAGTTGTGCTTATTCTTGTACAGCAAAACTAGCGCTACTTTTCAAAGCTGTAGCGATTATCGTAATTCACAATGGCTCAAGTTTGAGAAAATGAAGCTTTGTTTCGGATGAATATTTCATCATCTACGTAACAGCTATGTACGAGGAACGTGAAAACTCATAACTTTTTTCGTTCGCTCTCCAAAGAGCAGTTTCGATGAGAGTATGGAAGCCTCTCTAAGCCAACGGGAATGGGAAAAACTGGATGAAAATAAAAACCAAGACGGCACACACGCACATATTCATACAGGCGGAGAGAAACTGACTGGAGAAACGAGAGATTTCTGTGCAACACCAGCAGGAGCTACGAAGTACAGTGAGGATTTTCCTGTCAACGTCCACCAGGGGACAAGCTGTGGTGATATTATTCCTGGTCAGCGTGGCCACGAGTTCCCGTCTTCCCGTCGGTTTGTCCGCTATTCTAGTCTCCCCCGAACCTATTCGTATAAACCAGGAGAGCTAAATTTACAGCGCAGGATCAGTGTCCTTTACCTCTTACGTCGTCAGTTGTGCCGTGTTCACCATCGCACTAACGCCCTCTGGTGGACTGGTACTTCTTAATCCTCGTGCACAGTTGTCTTCCTTCTTGTTAAACTATCACTCCGCATTCTTGCGATGGGGGTACAAACCTTGGGATCTTTCCTCGCTGGCTATCAACCCTATCCCATCTTTCTCAGCTACTGCAATTCACTCAACGTATATTCATCTCCCAAGCCCAAGTTGGTGCTCCGGGGCCAAGTCTCGAATCCGACCCAGCCACCAAGCTATAAGCCAAGATGAAGGCTACTTGCTCATGCTCCTGTATGGCCCTTGGGATTTCGTTCTACGGGAGCTATCGCAGTAGCCCCGCCCTATCCTCTCTATGGACAAGATACTAATTAAACTGAAATTCGGAACGAGCTAGTCTCTATAGGACCATTCCGTTGAAAGCATTGAGACTGGACTCACGACGGCTTAAGTTATCATGATAACGAAGAGAGGCACGGAAGCAAGGAAGCTATTTGACCAAATCTGTTTTACAATACACTTCACATTTTTTATTAACAAAATTCATTCGATCGGAATACGACCGTAATCATGATATATGTCCAGCCAACTTTTTTTAAAATCTGTCAAAAGAGACAGTTTGAAGGGGTGGATATGTAGTGATTGCGCGGTTACGAGGATCAATTGATTTCTATTCCATCGGTGGAAAGCGATTTCTCATTTCAACATTTTGTAAATAGAAACTTCCTTTTCATTTATGTCGTATACGCGAGAGCAGGTCTTCCAGACGAGCTGCGTTTCTGGACCGTCCAAATGCTCCAACGCCGCTCCTGGTACTTGTCCCCAACCTCGACCCCCGATCTTCCTGAATCCCCCCTCAATTCACCGCTCTTTTGCTCGTCCTCAACTTCCGTCGAGATAAACGCCCGAGGTAAACGTCCATTGAAATATCCGGAGGAACTACCGGCTCTTTTCAATGACCGTCCGAGAGTATAGACTGACGGTGATATTTCCAATTGAAAAAAATAAAAAATAAAATAAAGCAAGATTGGAGGAAATTGAGAGGTTCTTTGAACCTGTATGCCACCAATGGGACTGAAGAAAAGTATGAAACTCCCCCAACTAATTGGTTGACTTCAAAAATTTTTTGTTCTCCGTTCAAATCCGGTTTCGATAATTCAAAGTGCGACTACGATGAGAAAAACTGTACAGTATCTCCGATTATTTATATTTCGCTGTAACGGCGATGAACGTGTAGCTCGTTACAAGTGATGAAACAAATATTATTAGCTCTCTCGAAAAGAAAATTTGAATAAAATTCTACAGCATTTTCTCAACAGAAATGCCAATCCTTACCCTCTAAAGTCAAATCGAAAAATTTATAGAAAATTGAAACGTCGATCACGGCTTTCCATCACTTTTACAATACTTTCAATTTACGAGAGGGCAGTCGCCTCTGCGAAAGGAGAAAAAAAGAAAAGCATGAACAAAAGATAGGAACAAACTCAGCGGACATCAAGAGTGAGTATATCGAATGCCATTTCTGCTCGGCGCAACACTGCCCTCTTCACGTGTGCTATACTATGTGTGCTATTACCGTGGAAAAGCACAGAACAAGGAAACAGGAGAACAAAAGATAAAGCTGAAAAAGAAAAAAGGGAAGGGGACTCGGGCTGAGAGAGAGAGAGAGAGAGAGCTGCGGCCTCTGCGGGTCAGCAGAAGAATGAAATAGCGGGGGATTGAGCTTTCAGTGTGCTCCGCGCTCGGAATGTGGCACAGAGTGTGCCGCTCCATCGCATTCTTTTTTCATCTCTTTCCCGTTCGTACCATTTTTCCATCGCAGAATGAAAATCAAAGCTTGACCGCGAAAGTACTGGATTCCCGCAGCGGGGAGGGATTTTCATTGTGGTGGATAGTGTGAGTACCAAAAAGGGTAGGGCTACACTATTTCATCTGCAACGGTCCGACCATTTGCAAGCTGATGAGAGACCGTCGCTCATATACTTTTTTTAACACTCCACCCCACAACATTCTCTTGCGCTGCTTTTCCTAACGGTGATTCTGCTTATCACGATAGCACATCGTATTAGAGTGCACAAAATTACGTTTCATTCTGATGCTAAATTATTACTTTTTCTTCGCCAAAGCATATTTAACAAGGAAAATTAATAGTCTCATTTATTAACCGAGCGTGGAATGCTGAATATAACGAAACTCACCATTTCCAACGCTTTTCGAACCTCGTAGTTTCGTATTTTCATCAAACATTTGTAATACTCATATATCCGAGATTCAGTACGCGTTTTTCCATGTTATAAAAACATTTAATAAAAAATCTAATGATTTTCACGAAGGAACGAAAAGCGTATGAATATAAAATTTTCGGTTAATGAATTTTTTCATTCTCCCGAACATTTTAGCTTCGATGATCTCATGAAACTACCAGGAAGCTCAAATTTTTTGGTTTATTTCACATGAAAATAAAATTGAAAATGATTAGACGAAGATGGTAGAAAAAAAAGTAGGGCGAATTCGCGAAAAACTAAACAAGAATGCAGAACTGGGACAAAACCTTGGTAATATTACCCCCACCCATTTCTAGTCGTGCTCATTTTCGTCACCGACCGTGCCTGTGTAAGGCCTGCAGTAAATCCGTTTTTTTCTTGACATTCCGATAAGATACTCTATGCACACATTTTGAAAGAAAATTTCGTCGATAAAACTAAATTGTAGAAATGATTTTGCAAAGCTAAAAAATCAGATGTTTTTATCCATTCGCGGAGTGTTTTATTTGTAAGCTTTCATATCTTTCGGTTTCGTTCTCGAATGCTTTATTTAACGGCATAATTGATGATTCAGAATTCAGATTTTAGGGAGCGCAATGTGATTTGTTGGAGAAGTGTCTATAGCTTCGAATGTTATTATGATGGCGCGTATCCAAGCTCGTAGGCACGAAGGGTTTAGGAGTTTACTCTCTCGTTAGGAACACACGTCGAGAAGCGTGCTGGAGTATGAGTGAGAAGCTTCGATGAGGCAAGTTTCTGGCAGGTTTGAGGGTGAAAGAGAGTGGGTCGTACGCGGAGAAGGGGCTTTCGAGAACCTCAGGGACTACGAGGGACTGTTGGGTACAACGCGAAATCTGTAGGTGTGTGCTGGGGAAGCCGGTTGTACGGCGTTAGGAAGGACGAGGTCATATTTGCAGCGGATGTGGAACGATCGTGAGTTCGTATCGTAAATGAAATCACGTATTCGCGCTCGTGGAACGAGAACACGTAACCCCGAGAAAACGTAGGAGCAACTATATACACAAAAGGGGCAAAGAGCGAGAGTGAGGGAGGAAGCGAGAGACGTGAGATCTGTGGGCGCAGGAAAAAAACGGTTCGAAGGAAGGCGAGAAGATCAATGCAGAAAGAGTGCCTCGCTGTGAGTTGCTATTGCACAGGAAGAAAAAAATGCAGAATGGCACTGAACGAAAGTTTGTAATACGCGAAAACAAAACACCCAATCCAATAGAAAAAGTGCGAGTGCTTCAAATCTGGTATTCATTGGCATCAAATTCAAATTCATGAATCGCGGAATGCTGCTGGAAAAAGAGGCTCTGAAAATAGTATCGTAGGAATTAGCAGGAGCTGAAGTCCGTCCGGAGAGAACTGGAGAAAATATTCGGCATCGAATTCCGTTTTTATTTGATAAAGATAAAAGCTCATGAAAATTTGTCACAACTAAATCTCCACGTTGCTCGTCGGAGTGTTTCTCAAAAAAATGTAGTTCAACTGGATTTCATAATCAAAGTTGTTCCTTCTCGCGATTGCAAAGTCGAAAAAGTAAAAGCTCTTCTGAATCTTTTCAGGTAATAAAGCTGGCTATCGAGAGATCTTTGATAGCATTGAGCGCGCGCAATGCACTGCAATAGCAAAATATGGTAGTTTGTCGTGAGATCTAGCGTGACATACGCGATAACACACTGCGAAGAAAATATAAAGGTAGAAGTGCATACCGATATATAAACGGGAGCGAGGCAGTTTCGTAAGTTGGTAATGCAGTTTTCATCGAGAAAGTTAAGGGCGTGGAGTCTGCAAGAAAAGTCGTGAAAGGAGGAAGTCGGCGGGGAATAAGATGAAGGGAGAAAGAGAACGCGAAAGACTCGAGACAGACGGGTACGCGAGCACGTATTCGAGTGAACACCGATGGTCAAAGAAAATTTACATGAATGAACGATTGTTCCAATACATATGTATGCATATTTATGCGTAAGAGAGTTGCCTCGTTGGCAGAGAGAAAACGTTCCAAAAAGTAACTTAGAAAAGTGAAGATAAAGAGAGTTCGGCGGGGCTGTGCAATATGCGGAGTAGTGCACAGAAGAAAAGCCAGACTTGTTCTTCCGGTAAAAGATGGGGGCGCAAGTGTTGCAAAAGTGAAATTTTGTTCCTACCAAATGAATAAATCTGCCTTCCTCTCTTCCCAGAGGTAGCATCTATTCCTCTCCCTTACTCATTCCATCCAGGAGTCCGTGCGTCACGTGTCTTACTCTTTCCAACCCATTCCCTATTTTCCCCGAAGGGTTTTACGCTTCCCTACGTTATATGTACTTATACATTTATTCTATACTCTTCCTGAAATTCAAACGTCTTCTCTCTTTTCCTTTCGTTATACCATTTTTCTTGACTTCGCTCTATAGCTTATAATGCGCCTCCACGAATATATCCTCATTCTCCATGTATTTCTGGGGAACAACGTGCAACGTTGAGTACGAATTTTCCTCCGTGAAATCGTAAAATTTACTTTCCAAACATTTTTACCCGCACCAATCCTCCCTCTTTTAGCACGAATGAAAGCTTCTCCTGCCTCGCTTATCTGTTACTGTACTCCCTTTTTTTTTTCTCTTTTTTCGCTAACTTCCTATCACAGTTATTTTTTTAGGCTCACGTATTCCTTCTTCTTCCAATATTTTATTTATATATTTATAAGCATATTCTCTTTTTTTGGTAGAATTTCAAATTCTCATTTCGCATAGCAAATTCTCTTTATGCGTTCAGTCATTGTGCTTTACACATTTTAATAAAACGGATTCAAATCTCAAAATTTCGTTTCATATTTTTTCAAAAACTCAACTAAACGGTGTACAATTGCTTTAATAAGAATTCCTCTACATCGTATCTGATTTTTAATGTTTGAAAAAAAAAAAAAAAAAAAAAAACCCCACGTGACAACAGTGTTGAACAGCATTCAGAAGATTCGTAATCTATTCGTTCACAATGAAAACTGATAACTTCTTTAAGGATTAATAGCAAGGGACTAAAATAAGAAACTCCGGAATGAAGTGCATAAAAAAATAGACGATGATTTTATAAAGGCGTTGTGTGCCTCAGAACTATACCTGCTATACGAGCCTCGCCAATCATCATTCTACGTTACATATTTTCTTCGTCACTTGACGCGTCACTTGACGAGGAATTCCTGGGGAGTAAGAAAAGCAAATGGAAATTAGAGTAACTGGATAAAATGTGTACATTTACATTTGAGCCTGCGTATACATAAAATGTAAACAATGGGGATTATGGGGAACGATAAAATTTCAACGATTGAATTTTCGCTAGCGCCAAGTAGCATAAACCACTAGAATGAGTCGAGGGTGGTTGGCGGTAGGTTTGCGATGGCCATTCTCCATTGAGTCCTAAGGCAACATTAATCCCTTCGAGTTTACCTCTGAAGACGTACGCAGCGAAAAAAGTTGTGAATAACGAATGCATAAAATTATTGAAATCTGGTTTGTCGTCGTTGAATATTTCGCGCGTCAAGCCTCAAATACAGGTGAAAAATTTTATTTCAATCGCAACTTGGGAGGGAACGGTGGAGAAAATATGTGGTGGTGAACATAAAGAGAAAGAGTTTGAAAGCTGAGCGACGAATGGATAGACATAAAGATCGACGTCTCTGCGGAGCGACTTGACAGAAGCAGTCGCGTTTCGAAGCAACGATGCGAGAACTATTTTTTTCGTGGAATATACGTATGCTGTAAACGCAAATATAGACGTGTGCATTGGGCGATATATCGACAGGTAGCCGCAGCGAAAAGAAGGCGAAGCGTCTGTAAGACATGCCGCCATCGACAGAGATCGTCTCGGTTGTCAAGACGGAGTCTCTGTGTTATACAAAATGTATCGTCGAATGCGTAGTGCTAGGTGATAGGATGGCAGAGACGAGAAGGAAAAATGGATTGAGAAAGGTTGAGGGTAAAAGGGCGGAGGGGCGAGGGGGGCAGGCAGAAATACATAGGCAGTGAGATTATATTCAACCGATTCAACGTACCAGCGAGTCAAGTCGATTTCGGAAGCGACATCGCAGCAAGAGCTGCCACAGTTATCTTAGGTGGATATCTGTACATATAGACATACGTGTACCTTAAATATGTATAGCTAGATGGATGGATATGTGCACAGTTCGACGCACAATTTTCTCTCTCTGCATTGGGATGGTGCGCCGTTTGCGCGCGAGTAAACACACGCGCGCGAAAATCTCCTCGCGCAAATATAAACATATCACACAAATATATATTTTTCACACATCTAAACATCGATCGTCTAATAAATATGCTATTATAATATAATGTATGTGTTTAGTAATATAAATGTAGATAGATGAGGAAACGTTTGTTAAAGAAATAGTCAATGTGTTAGTGTTCATTTGGTATTATCATTGAAAATAATAGTTCGATATGAATCGGTGATTTGACATATTGCAGCAAAAACAATACGAGCACGGTATATTCTGTAGTTTCGTCCGGTGTATTCGTAATGGCTTATTTGTGTGTTTTTCTTTTCCCAGGATATATCATAGATATGTTGTATGCAATCGTCAAGAGGTGGCAGAGACGGAATTATCAAGAGAATTACTGGGAATAAGACAGGTCAAGAGCTAAAAAATGAACTCTGATTAAGTAAAAAGGGTTTTGTGGTGATGATGTTTTGTGGAGGATTATTTGGCGGTTACTGATGATTAGTAAAAGGCACGTAATATACTACAGAATGTATAGTGCCAACGAGGTTGGAAGAACGAGGGGTTGGAACGGCAGATCGTGGTTGAATCATAGTTTTCTTTTTTTTATCTTTTTACGTTTGTATGATTTTTCGATTTATTTCTCTTGTTACATATTTTTATATCGGTCGTATGTACATGTGATAGTCATTTTTGAGATATATCAGTGGGTTAACGAACGGTTACAAAACAAGTTACTGAACTTTCGTGTACCAGAGATAGAGACAGAGAATAAGAGATTGAGAGAAGGAGAGAGAGAGAGAGAGAGAAAGATATGTTCATATATATATTTATAGAGAAAGAGAGAGACAGAGAGAGAAGAGAGAGAGAAAGATTCGAGGAAGACAAAGGACATATACGTATATAAGATTGAAGGAACGTTTTACGACATATACGCATATATCGTAATACTATGCCATGTCATATATATGTATATTGATGTATTAGTATAGAGAAAAATTCTACAGACTATATCCTAATTTGCAAACCAAACAAACGAACCAACCTCCTCGGAAAGGCCTAGCCGAAAATGTTCGCGGGACCCCTGTAACAAAAACATAGATAAATCATAAGAAAATCATAGAATAACGAAAATAAATAGCTAGCAGACGTGACTTTCTATTTGTTTTATTAATTTTTGGTTTTTCTTTTTTTCTTTTTTTTTTCTTTTTCTTTTTCTTGACACCTTCATATGAATTTTTCTTTTTTCAGTAGTAAACACAATCGGGGTCGAACGCATTTTTCGATCGAAAACTTTGTTCTCAATAAAATTACGTGTTAATTGTGTGGAAAAAAAACAACATAATCGTAATAATTTTTCTAGCTAATACATACAGGTGTATACACGACGAATTTAAAAGGGAAGTTTTCAAACAATTGAATATAAGATAGCCATGGTTTGAGCCTAGCGATAAATCTATGTACATACACTAGTTCTCTCACGTAAACTCTCAATTCTTATACAACGCCCTCGTACGTCACACTGGTCTGTCGATGTGTTTGTTGTCGTGGGTCGTCCGTGTACGAATTTATTTATACGAGCGTTACGTGTAATTAATTTTGATGAGCATGCATCGTCGCATGGTAAATGTTCGGCCGATTCAGATATTTTGGTCTGATGGAAAGAAAATATAATTTTTTTTTTTCCCCACTCTCTTCGACTAACGCAAATTTTTTAAAGTCCCTCAAAAACTGTTTGAAAACAAAAGCACAAAATTCTATGAGCGTTCACACTGAATTGATGAATAAAAAAACTCCCTTTACACAACTAAATATCGCGAGGTTTTTCTCTAGTGTGTATTTCAGATTCGATCTCATGCCCCTTGACAAGGAAACTCGAATGAGAGAGACAAAGGGTTGTGAGAGCTCCGGAGAGAGGGACCCTCAGCATAGTTTGTTGGCAAGTTTGAAAGCACGGTATATCGGTCCATCGCAAACGTTTGTCATGTGTACACAGTATCCGGTTTTCGCAAGGAAAAGAAACCACCAGAGAGGGGCAGGAAAGACCAACTCAATGCTGTTTCCGTTTTCATCGACGTCACTCAGTCTTCCGTAAGGCTTTGAAATAATGCTCTCCAACTCTCTTTCTCTCTGTTTCCAACGATATATTCCAACATCGTAGTCTTTGAACTCCGCGTTTCGAATAATGCACCTACGAATTTACAAAAGTATTTTAGAACGCGATATCGCATGCGAGAACCACACGCTCCCGTAAATCATACATCGCCTATCGAGTGGCTGCAATAACTATTAACATAAGTAAACACGTACTTTGAGACGAGTTGGATCTTTGTGTTCGTAACCGGTCAATATTTGCGACGTAAAAAACGTTGTTTGTACAGGTCAGTTTACCGCTGGTCACGAACTTTCTGGTAGGCAACTTCAGGTATAGCATTGAAATGAAAATTTCTCGAATACAGAATACGATATCAAGGCCCATCTCCCAACAATTCTAATTATTTTAACGAGCCAAACTGGCAAACAGTAAAGCAACAGCTCGCCAGCGGATTATTATCAGAGTCAAGTTCCATTCGATGTTACACAGCGGTGCGGAATAGTCGGCAGAGAAATAATCAAACAATCATAAAATATGATCGAATGCTATTTGATATTCTCGGGAGGTCAGGAGCAATGATCGATCGAATCTGAAGTTGGGCGTGTCAACGAGATCTCCATCTATCTATTGCGGTCGCGGGGGATGAATTTTCGTTTTTCGTCAGTGCAGTTCTTAAATGATGAACCACCACCGGGTCATCGAAATGATTGTACTCCGTTGATTTCGGTCAACCGGTCATCGGAAATCATCAAACATTCAACTGTCTCACTAATTTTGATCAGAATTGTGGCTCTACGGGGATACACATAGGGGGAAGGCGGCGTGTGTCGTTGAACGGAAAATTGTGCAGAGGACACTACACTTTCGTATACGAGAGATTTGGCTCACTGTGCTGCGCTGCTGTGGCACAGATTGTAACCATACTACTATATTTTGTTGGGTCGTGTCAACGTCCGAATCGACCACATTACCGTTTCGGGTACGGCCCCGTACTCGCGCGTTTTGTACCTCGTCGAGCCAATATTTCCGACGTACATACCAACAAAAATACGCAAATACATACGTGTATCTTCGTGCACACACACACACACTGAGAAGTTTGCATGTTCGTTTGCTTACCGCTTCCCACTTCTCTCTTACCACGATTAAACCTTTACCGGGCGTTTGAGAGAGCGCCTGTGTGCCATTTACTTCATAAATGTGGTTAATCTGGCAGTGCTATTCACGGGAATCGGACACGATAGTGCACGGTGGGCAGGAAGTTAGCGCGAGGATGAGCGAATCACTTTAAGCCTATAAACTCAACGTTTCCTCTCTCGCTTTTTTTCCTCGCCATCGACTTGTATTCTTTTTAACTTCTTTTTCTCGTATAACAGGCTATTTTTATATTGTATCTGAACTCATTTGAATAGGAATTACAACATCGGAGCAAAATAATTTCCAATTTATTCGCGCTCGTATAACCGTGTTGTGACATTTATCTTCGTCTCTTATTCGATTTTATATAATGAATTTGAGCGTTGAACTGAATTTCTCTGAGGCCTGACCGCCGTTCGTTCCTCCCGAGTAGTCCAAGTGTGCTTAGGTCAGACGAGCCGAAAGTGGGAGAATTCTACTGGAGGAAGGTGTGCGTTGGGCCACTTTTATTAATTCGGACTTCTACAAATATTGTTCTTGATTGTTAAACTACACGAGGAATATCGAGAGGAATAAATCGTAAGTGTCTCATGACCCGATCGGATCCCGCATGGATTTACTCTGTCAACATTTTAGCTTTTCACCCCTCGCCCCTGTTCCGTCTCTCCCCGGCGACATGCCCACGATCTTTTCAGTTCTAGTGTATGCTCTAATGCAAGGAAAAGTTTTCTTAAGGGAGCCGAGTGTGCGCGGTGGTTGCTCGTTGACGTATATAAGAAGGCGAAGATATACAGGAGAAAGGGCAAAGCCCAGAAGGCGCCATCCGAATGGGAGGATTTTACAACAAGTGTGCGAGTTCTCGAGAGGGATCGAGTTTAAGGGGTTGGTAATGGGACTCGGGCCGAGGATCGTACATGGATTTCTAGCGTGGAGCTTTGGAGAACGAGGGACCAGTTGGTCGTTGCGTCATTGGCAGAAGCAATGAGAATATCTGTGCGAGTGTGCGAGAGTTCGTGTAAACACATGTGCAGCAGTAGAGCCAACGGAGGCTGCAGCCTCTTCTGGATCGCCCGAGCTTGCGGCATATTCCACGTATATATGCAGTGATCTGGCACTCTGTGAGTAGAGCGAGAGGTGGGCATATCGCCCCCGCGCAGTATACGTGAGGCAGAGTCTTACTAGTTGGAAAGAGGGAGAGGCGCGATCAGGAGCGAGGTCTCATAACACTTGAGAGCAGGTGGTGGGACCAGTCGCGTCGTCTTATTGCCTCGCCCGGAGAGAAGAAAAAGTCGGTGAACTCGACTCCGCAGCATCGAAAGGTAGAGTAAGAGTGTCGCAGTCTCGTAACACACACGCAGCGTCGTCGTATGTGTCTCGTAGAAGACGAGAACGAGGCGGAGATAGAGAGACGCCGCCTGAGAACTTGGGTGGAGGGATGCAATGTGGGAGAATCGTGTGAAAAAGTAAAAGAAAAGGGCGAGAGGAAAGAGGAAGAGGAAGAAGGAGGCGGGGAGGCTATATGTAGACGTGTCGAGAGGCGAAGCAAGACGTGCGAAATAGAAAGAAGAGAGTCTTGAGGCCCTACGACCAACACTCGACCTTCGACTCTCTGGTCGCACGTGCTCCAGATCTCTTTTCCACACGTTTCGTCCGCGCACAACATATACGATCCGGATGGCTACGTACGAGCAAGCCAATGCGAGTGTGTTCGGGGCTATGTTTGTGGCAGACTCGGAGCGGGCGGTCTCTTGGCTTCGTACTCGTCGCAGTCCTTCGACACCTACGTTTCAAGTGTCGAATGAAGGGGCGACGGGGTATGTAATAGAAATCGAGGCTTCGGAAAGGGAATAAAAAAAAGTATGGGAAAAAGAAGCTAGGAGAAGAGAGGACTGCGAGAGCGGAGCTCGAGAGAGTTGTACCAATGGAGTGTGCCGGGGTGAAGTTGAACGAGAAAGAGATCTCTCGACCCAGTCTCGGCGAAACGATCTCAATCTTTTCTCTCATCGTAGCACCACACAGCCCGCGAAACTCGATTTTTCTCTGCTATTTTGCGGCGAAAAATACATATATTTCATCTCCGCACACGTACATATACAAAATGGTGGCTTACCAGAGAGCTCGAGAGAGCTGCGTTTGAAGCAAAGACGTGGCCAATATCCTGGAGGGTGAAGAAAATAATGAACGTCATCCGCGTACACGTCACGAGAGGAAGACGGAACATTCCCATGGAGTCCGTTCATGGTGGGCGTTTGTTACATTCAGCACAAAAGACATGGCAAAAGTTTCTTTCATTCGATTCAAACCTTAACGAGATTGAACGTTATTATTTTTTTGTCTTTTTTGACTTGTGCAGCAATGGGACATTTGGAGAAAGAGTCTTTCGACGTCGTTTCGTAGAAAAACATTTCTGCCACTTACGCTAAAGGAATTTCGTATTACACGTTGAGATGGATTTTCGTTCTCGACAAATCAACGTATTTCATTGAGTGCTCGATTCAAGTGGAAGAAAAAACGGATAAAAAATCGGGGATATAAACAGTGGATACGGTGAGATAGTTTGGCCCGTATAAGGGATGATGCTCAAACCAGGGTCCAAGAATCCGGTACTCGACACTCGTCGTCAAGTGGGACAAGAGTCAAGTTTATTCGCTCGTGACTGTGTTGGTTGACGACAAAGAGAAAAAAAAACGAAAGGGAAGGGAAGCGAAGAAGGAGAAAAAAGTTAGCTAGCTCAGTACCCCGACACTTCTGGGTGTCCCGGTTGTGGCAGTCGGCATTCTCCTGTCCACACCTCTGCGTGAGAAGAAAAATAAAAGATTTGAGAAACAAGAGACGGATGAACGAAGAACGCTTGGCTATATAAAACGAAACAAAAGCGTGGAAGAAAAAGCCTGCTCCACCACGCCTCGCGTGGCCCACAACTATTCCTCCACGTTTCCACTAATAAATACAGGGCATTCCATAGCACAGTAATCTGCCCCTAACCCTTTGTCTCTCCAATTTTCTTCGCGCACCTCTGAAAAGTACTCAGATATTTTTATAGAGCACTTTGGCAGACTGCTGATTTGATAAAAAAAAAAAAAAAAAAAAAGAAATTTCCTCTAAATCGTACTTTTTGACGAGCAACCGAATTCCCAAAAAATCGTAACATTTTCTCACAATATTTCCTTTCGAAACAATTCCATCGCAATGACTTTAAATTAAAAACCATCCAATAGTGAAAACTGAAATGAAGCTCAGCCTCTCCCACCCTGCTCCATTCAATCGAGTAAATCTCAGTCCTAGTTGCTTTCCAATCATTGCTACCATTCTTCAGTGGGAATATGTCAGAGCAAAAACTGCGTGGACTCGGAGATCTTGAAGCTGTGATCGTACGTCAAGTTTTTAGTAATAAATTCATGGTCGTCGATATAATCTGGAATCGTTCATATACACGAATGTCAGTCGAGACGTATCAAGTCCCTAAATTACATATCTCGATGCGTATACATATATTTGACATGATGGGAGCGGGAATGCGAGGTCAGAGCCTCTTTTCAAGTCGACTTGCACTCCAATCTTTCTGCTCTAATCCCAGTGAGCGAGTCCTCTTCACCAACCTCCGCAACCATTTCATTTTGAGTTTTTCTCCTTCGCGTTTTTCCCCCTTTTCTCTCGCACTACTAGCCACAGCTTCGAAATCGTGGCAAAGTTTTCCGATTTAGCTGCTGGTGCGCGACCCAGTGTCATGCGTACTTTGCCCTGGCAGTCATATAACTTGCCCCTTGTCTCTTTTTCTCTCTACCCACATGGGGATGAGACTGTGCAGTATAACTAGTTAACATGTGTACGTTACATACGTCATCCACGAAGGAATCCACATACGTATCTGGGCATGTACCTCCGCGTCGTATATTGTTCTTTAAATGAGAGATATGTACGCGTGGGTTTATGTCGCGAAAAGGAAAGGAAATACGTTACTCCGGACAGCTGAAAGTACGAGTCAGAGTGAATAAAACTTATCGTCCTTCTACGGTCGAGCCCCTAAAATATCGTTCTGCGATTTATGCAACTACTTTAGAGTGCAGTCATGAAAAACCGTTTTTTTTCTTTCTTTCTTTCTTTTTATCCTTTATTTTACCAACCTGTTCTCACTGCTGTTGACAAAATTGTTCTTTACACTTTTACCGTATGCATCCACGTAAACCATAAGTCTGTCATTTATTTCAAATAAAAAAACAATGAAACCGTCGATCAAGAGACAATCGAAATCGAAATTTCACGTGCGCGTGAATCATGCTTGCGTGAAATGGTCTTGACTAAGAGTATACATCATGCATGTGCGTTTATATTCATTTTTTTTCGTTAAAGCATAAACCGAAAAAAGTACAATTCGAAACGTGCAGGAGGTCATCGTGCAGCTTTGAACGTTTATCGCTTTCTTGCTGTTTCTTTTTTTTTTTTTAATTGTGTAATTATATATGCTTGAGAAACTTGGCTCACAAAAAAATTCGGAACTGAGAAGGGATCCTAAGGATCCCCTAATATAAATGAGGTGATACAATGATTTATTTATAAGGAACGAAACGTAACAAAGACTTGAAACTCGCAGGTATCCCCCAATATTTTTGATGGCTCTTTAGCGCTTTTCGCCAGCAGTCTCCGAAGGGACGACCTCCTTTCCATTCATCAGGCTATCGGGGTGGTATGATTGTACGCTCTCGTTTTCTTTCTCCGTCTTGCTCACGACGAACGAGCCCCTCTTGAGACTTTGCTCCCGTAGACTCCCGTGAACGACGCCTTCGGGAGTAATTACAGCGGTTGGTTGTGAGAAAGGACGATCCCTGAATGACGTGACAGCGGCAAAGAGAAAGAGACGAGGAAGAAAAAGGACGACCGAAAAGGGGAAGCGATCGAGAGATGAGCGAGAGAGAATGACGTATTAAAAGGGAACCGAGAACAAAACGAGAGCAAGAAGAGTATGCGAGCAGGTTTTAGCGAGCTCGAGGCTTTTATTTTGCGTGATTAATCTTAATTTTCTTAGAAGCATTATCTTTAATTAAATCATCA
Organism: Venturia canescens; assembly: GCF_019457755.1. NCBI lineage: Eukaryota > Metazoa > Arthropoda > Insecta > Hymenoptera > Ichneumonidae > Venturia > Venturia canescens. The sequence continues at coordinate 14,706,486 of NC_057424.1, read as the reverse complement.
TTGATTCTTTGGGGGCATGCCAAAAAAAAGGAACTCTCACGAAAGAGAAAAGTATATCGTCAGATACCATCCGTCCTCCTATATTGACGCCGTCCAACCTTCTGTGTCGAGCTCAAAAAGCCCACACACATTGCACAGGGAGCCAAGTTTCGCTCCCTTTGCAACCTCGGTAAACTTGCGTAGCGATCCACCGGCCAAATCGATTCAGCTAACGAAGAAATCAATTATCAATTTGTGGTGTATCACAAATGGTGGGTTTTTTCGAAACTTCTGCCTCCCTCTCATGCCCCAAAAACCCCATTTTCGGATTAATTAACATGAGCAATCCTCAGATAAGATGGAAGAAATTCTTCATAGCAAGCTAATCTCGTAATCGATCGAATGGAAACGGACTTACGTAGCATCTTTCCAAGAATCTATAGTATTACCGATCCATATAACAGACGAATTTATAGGGGATCTGTGCGCTGCCTATTGAATGTTTTCTTCGCTCATCGACGTTTATGAAAAGAAACATATAAAGATAAAGGAATTCTCTAGGGAACAAGATTCCAGGGAATGAAATAAAAGACAAAAAATAGTTTATATTGGCATCGTGATGATACCTATACGTCCATGGGCCATAATACTCATTTCATATAGTCTCTGCAGACAAGAAGTTTCCAGTATCACGATTACACTCACTTCGTGAACGTATCCGAATGTAAGGAGGGGGATAAATAGAGGAATAAAAGAATCGCAAATCCCCGGAAAAACAATGAAGGAATCGAACGCGGCGTTGAACGATTCGATTCACCGGACGTGGAAGGGTTTTTTCTTCCTCCCTTCATCTCTTTTCCTGCTCTTTTTCTCCCTCTTTTATTTTCTATTGAAGATTTTTCTCTTCAATTTCCCGGAGGGAGCGGGCGCACGCGTTACATTCTTCCACAGTTCTCAGGCATCTCTTTTTCAGTAAATACATGTAGCATCGCATGTATAGATCGATCGAGAGAGGCGGAATATATAGATTTATAGCATATATGCAGCTCACACTCCGAGTGAAATGAACCTCTCCGGTTCTCCGCGGTGCAGGTCGAACGGTCTTTGAAAAATATGGTTTTGTGGAACGCGATCAAGATTGCTATCTGATTGCTTCAAGGGTTACCTCCCCCACAGCGTACTCGAGTACCCATAAAATTGATCTAATCCCGTACATAGACGAGACCGAAGCAACGATCAATTTTTCAGTGTGACTTTAGGCCGAAGGAATCATCGAGACACGAACGGGAAAAATATTGAAATGCCTTTCGGGGCGCTACTAATTATGCCACCTTGTGTTTAATAGTGCATTGAATATCGCACTTTGAGCAGCTTGTGAAGTGAAAAAAAAGACACAAGAAATCTAACGAAACCATCGAATAATTTGTCGACATTATATTTACTGCTAAAACGAAACTTTTCACCCTCGACGAAAGTTCGTTTCTCTTCTTTTTCCTCGTCCCACTCGCTCCCTCTCTCTCTCTCACTCTTTTCGTTTTCAACAAGCCCGTATCCCTTTGCATTTAGAGAGTGTAAACGATATTTATGTGTGCGCACCTCGCAACAACCTTCACGCTACAGTTTGTATATGTTTTGTGCTATGTAATTGCAATTCCTGCTCGATTCCACCCCCATTTTCTCGCTGTACATAACCTCATACAAAGTTTTGTGTGCTAGATGAATTTCGCCTATGTATATTGCCTACATGTCTACACTCCATCTTTATGTAGAAAAATACATGTATATTGAAACAGGACGTTTTACCGTCGAGTAAACGTACCATCCAACATCAATTAAACTTCAAGTTTCGATATCTCGCAGCAAAACTCATCACGCGGTTTGAAGAGTCGTTTGAGCGTTTTCAAACTACCAGCTGAACATAACGAGGCACACCAGATACTGTAAAGTTTAAGAGTGAGCCTCAACATTATGTACGTCTACGTTATATACATCCATACACTCGAGTATAGATAACGTATAATTTATGATATACTTAAGAATCATTTGCACGTACACTTCATTGCTTGTAGCACGTGAAGTGGTACGAAACTTCGGCCCACATCTTCAAGGCCTGCATCGGAGCCTTAATTTGTATAAACTCTTATAATTCACACAACTATCTGGTAGTGATTATTTGTAATAGAATGAGTGTGCACAATATTTGAACGTGAACAAATGGAACATATATTCTGAATTTGAAATATTCTCAAGGTACCTGAACTTTTCGACTCTTCTTTCTTATTTTATTTTCGAAGAAATATGCAGTGCTTTCGAACGAATGTTATTCATGATCTTCATTGGCATTCCGAGCATCGGTTTAATGTTTAAAAAAATGCAGCCCAAGAAACAACGATTTTGAATATTTTTTACTAGGAGGATGATCTAATTCGTATTTATTGAATAAATAGCTGCTGTACATGCACGAGTATCCGCAGAGGGATTCATATCCGTAAAGAAAAAGATCGAAAGAGATTGATTCCGGATAATTCGGAGGGAACGTAAACTATATGGAGCTCACTCGGTGAATTTTCGTCGCTTGTTTACCATCAGCTCTTCCGACTCCAACCTGAAGCCCAAAGGGGAAGAGAACGGGATGGTAAATATGACACGTAGCTACTATGTGCGATGGTGTATATGATACAAAATGCTACGAGCGGCTTCATCCCTTATCGAGCTTGCCCGTTCCCTCCGCATTGAATTATGACGCTTCGCTTGCCACGAGCTCCATTTTTTCGTTCCTTTTATTTTCCTCTTCTTTTCTCAAAAGGTCAACCTGACATAAGAGCGCGCGAGAGGTTGCGGACAAGGGTGATGATTGTTTTGTGCTCACAGTGAAAGCGAGCTTACTCGAGTGGATTAACTTTGGATCGAGAGACCGTGGCCTCTCGGCCATCTTTGTGCCCGTCCGATCGGTAAATTAATACAGAAAAGTGTATGCATATATGGTGTAACACGGACAGATCAAACCGTTGGGAACGAGATCTCCAAAAAATACAACTTCGATTTGCTAGAACTCTTGTAATCTACTTGAGGATTTCAGCTTCCGTGGAATTAATCGAGAATCAAAAAACTCATAAAGTGCCCTTCTTTTCATCCTAGTTGAGAATTAGTTTAGAAGTTGAGAATTAAAATAGATGGAGCGAGTACCGCAATTAAAACTTGTACGAGGACGAGTGACATCGGTAAAAGCTTTTTCGGCTCCACAAATTTTTAAACTGGTGCACCAGCTGAACTGTTATTTTCGCACTTATTCAATCAGCAGCTCAGTTACAGTAAATATAAAATTCAGTTTTTGACATGCGAGTCGAAACCGCGAGCACGAATCTTCAACGTAGAAAGAAAGAAATAATAGTTTTTAAAAATATTTTGCAAATAAATAAGAAAATAAAAAAAAAAAAAGTGTGTCGATTAGATCTGTAAATCTGGATGAATATCTGCCACTCCAAAGAGCAAGATCAGGCTCGTTTACACTCCGATAATGAGAGTTTAGCAGAGTAAAGGTAATATTGATATTCTTGAACGGTGCTCGTGGTGAATTGAGTAGACTCCATTAATTGGATCTATCGTTAAGTTCAATCCGAGCCGTTGACAACGACTTGAAAGCAAAAGAGGCAAGTTCTTTGAAAGCCTCCTCCTCGTTAATGTTTGTCCTTCTTGATCCCCTACACCAACGCACGAACATTGTTTTATCACAATCCATACGTGACTGAGAGACACGCACACGTGCACACCTGAACGTGCAAGATCGTGTTGTTTGCCCCAGGGAGACGGCAGTCTATAGACTCAACCCCGTTCACATATAATTCGCTCGCAACGTCGAGCCGATGCCGCTGGCTGGGGCATACAATACAAACAGCTTAATTACACGAACCCACGAAGGCAAAAGGAAAAAATGGAAGAGGACAGGGAGCGAGAGACAGAGCGAAAGAGAAAGAGGGAGAGGGAGATGAACGGTAGAAGCCAAGGGGTGTATTATCATGATGCTATCCTCAAGATCATTATGATTTCACGAATCCACCATCCCCTTTCTCTAATAAGGTCCTCAGAAAAGAACGCTCCGGTATGAATCTCCATTTTTTTCTCTCCGTCATTTTCTCTCGTCTACGCGAATCTTCTGTCTTTCATTCTTTTCTCTGCGACTATTCGCCATACCTTGTATTGATTGTACATGATTATGCCTCGGATTATAAAGTCATAAAACCGAATCTAGGTCGTGAGCAATAATTTCATCGCTCTCGAAACAGTTATCTGCCGCATGTTCTAGTAGTCTGCAGAACTTCAGTATCTGCATCTGCTGTCAATTAATAGGACATAACTGATCTGACGTTATTTTTTAATTCCTCGGTGCAAAGCGAGAATCTTTCTCAAAAGTATGATACGATTCTATATTTATTTGATCACTTTTCTGAAAATTTTACCGTGAGAATCGTCGGAAAGTAAGTTGGAAAATAAAATATTTGTAAGATCCATTATTTTGGGTACGAAGTATGACAGATTCAGGTGAGAGTATCATTTCCTGAGAATACTAGCTCTCGTCCTATTTGCCCCGACGTCAGAAGCATTTCCAAAAACGTCTCGCTTCCGTGGCTATTTCAGGTGTACGAAGTCATCGAAAACGATCGAAATTCTTGACGTATGAAATGTCAATATCCACAAATATCCTCAGGGTTGAAATTATGTTTCGGATGAAATAATTCACTTTTCACGAATCGAGCATTTCCCGTGCTTGTTTCATTACTTTTTGTTTTTCTCATGCATTTTATATAATGGAATTATATACGAGGGCTCGAAAAACAGAGCCGGAATAAAGCCTCGTAGGTATCGAGACTTTGTCAAGCAGGACAATATCGATCTAGAAATGAGGAACTGCGGAGACAGAGACAGGGAGAAAGAGAGAGCAATGAGAAAAGACTGAGAATGGACGGAAAGGAAACAAAAATGGTGTGTGCCCGTGTGTGTATGTGTGTCTGTGGGGGTAATAGTGGAAAGGATTTGTAAGGGGATCGCGTGTCGCTCGGCAGGTAAAACTGCGGCCAAGAAAGAGGTTGAAGGTGTATCCGCACACTAGTGTTGGTACGTTTGAGCCGGAAAGGTTGCGCTGGCACTATGTAGCTTATGAGATTGCAAAAATAACGTACTTATATACAAATATATTTGCTCGTGTATAGAAGCACATTGTTCTTGTGCGCGCTCGCTCTGTCGCTGTTGCTCCAGTTTCCTCGCAAGAGATGTATCGATCCTTTCGCTCTTTCTCACTTTTTTTCATTTTTCTTTCCCGTCCCGCATCGTAAATATACGTAAATCGATCTTACGAAACACATGACTCGCTGTGCGGTCGTTTCGTCTGAAAAAGAATCGTGTCCCGGCCCTCGTGCACTTCGATATCTCGTCCAACCCAACGGGGCAAATCCATCATGGTATAGAAGGATCGATGAATTCGGGCTACCAGAGAAGGAAATAGCGATACGACGACCCACATTTGCATACCTATTGATTCACTGAAGTTCCCTAAAAATTTCCACTCGTCGCAACCTCCTTCGAAAAACAACTGAAATCCAAAAATATACGTACAAATTTTCACTCCGAAAGGAATTTTTAATAATAAACTTGTTTCTTCTACAAATCTTTCGACATTATCCGATGGATGGAAAACAAAACCCACGGATTTGGGTTGACACATCCGGAATCTGATCGTCAAACCGAAATGAATACTGCACCTTACCAGCGAACTTTACTCGACGAAGAGAATTGAAGTTTGGCGAATTGGTTAAATCATTATCTACCCTAATTAGCAAGGTGGACAGAAAGGACCATATTCGAGGGAGGTGATGACCAAGCTCACTACTTGTCGATAATTTGCCTGATATTTCCCGGCCCGGTGAAATCGTGGGAAAACTGCGGACGCAAGAAACTCCTCGTGAAACGCATCATTTGGTGGATGTCATGAGATAGAACGAGTTGATGAAATGTATATGAGGAGGAAATGGCATTCGAACGAAATTTGTGAGAAAGAGGCAGGGAGCAAAGAAGACGAACACAACAAACATGTTGGAAGAGGCGGAGTGAGGATACGTCGTTCGGATTACGCACCGAAGTTATTCGACCGAAGTGTTGAAACATTCGTAGAGTTCTAGCTCAAAAATCATTCGGATTTTTTCGTCTGTTCGTCATATTTCCAGGTTATAAATACCCGTGCAGATGCCAAGCACGTGCGTTTTCTTGGTTTCGTTACTTATTTCCGTCTCAAATGTTAACACCGTTGACATATTTCGGACTAAAATGTGAACCGGAAAAGTTTTTACTGTAATACGTTGTCACGTTCGTGGATTAATCGCCCATCAACACTCGACACATTTGTTAATGGGTCAAGTGAATACTAAACTCAGCTTGTATTCGAACACATATTCATTCCAATTTTTCAAACGCTTACATCACGTTTCCATAGACCAACGGTTCGACGTTTATGCTTACATGCTTAATGAAAGTTAATGGATACTCAGTGAACCTAACGGGCAGGTGAATAGTGGACGATTTTTGTGAAATCAGAACCCAAAGTTTTTGTATTCGGAAAATGTGTATCAATGAATGAGTTCAGTGTCGAAGCTCGGTAAGCTTTTAAATTCCGATGCCGCAGATTTTCCACACCGCTTGACCGAAAGGGATAAACGAAGCTTAACTCGTGGAAAAAATAGTGAAACCGGTTTGTGACGTTTTTTATCCTGATCAATCGAATGGTGTGGAAAATTTTAAATGGAGAAATTTTCAGCTATCTCTTGCGTGGCGACTCGAGCGGTATATGACACATATTGTCTGAAAACGTCTTGAAGAATATGCATCAATGCGGAGAATCCGATATATTGCTGTGATGCTTTCGCCTCATAGTTTTTCAATATTACTATCATGGGCACTTGAATTTTATTGCTTTGTTGAGACTCTTCCTGCTCCACTATGAATGCCAGCAATTGATCATCGATACTATACGAGGAAATTTTTTGTCGCGTAGATCGAAAAGGTTCTAACATTGACGAAGCACGCTGATGTGTTAACGCCATAGAATCTTTCAAGTATTTTCAACCGAAGTTACGACTATCGTTATTCGTTATATTCCAATAATTCTATTGTGTCCAACTATGAAGCGATTAATCAATGACAAATTTGCGTTCAACCGCGAGGGTTTGCGGTACACGCTAACATTGTGCGTGCGTCGTTGCACCGAAATAGCGTTACGGTTAGAAATGTAAAATACGCGTGGTCGTCGGCATGAGGGATTTAATTTCCAATCCATAAACGTCTTTGATGTTTAGTCGACTGATAAACACAACCGAACAACGATCTCTCATTACGTAATTTGTGTGTATTTGAAATTACGATGAGTTTAGGATCTCGTTCGAAATAGCTTTTGATGAACGCGAATACGAGTTTGTTCTGCATTTCGAAATAATTCGGTATCTTCCGTCATTCAATTTGTTGATGAATAATGAGACTTATAGCGAGTGTTCTGAAACATCGCATGAAAATGAAAACAAAAATGATAAAGAACGGCGGGGAGTGCTTTGGTTAGTTTCTTTGCTCCATGGAAGTATTATAAAAAATAAGCGAGACGGTTTTTTTTCTCAATGATTTAAGCAGTCTAAGCGAAAAGACGATTTTCTCAGTTTTATTTGTTTTTCGGTCATTGAGCCACAATTAATGTTAACGTGACGATGGAATAGAAAACACACGTTCAGAAGCAGAGTGAAATAAAAACGAGGATGAAAAAAGACTGAGAGAATTGAAAAATATGAAAACTACAACAAAAGAGACTGAGAAACGAACACAGAGGAAAAAGACAAGAAAATATCGAATTGAGAAAGTCGCATCGTGTCCACAGTGTTCTGTGTATACGAAGGAAAAGCAAAAACAAAATCAGAGAAAGAGACACGTTCGTTATTATAGTTCGACAGTAATTTTTTTCTCGATTCTCATTGCATTATTTGTAGACGACGATAAATTTGTGGCAATAAAAAAAAGTCAAAGTTGTAAAAAATTTTGAAAAACACATTCAGCGAACTGCATCAATGCGTAGTCTTATTATTTTTTTCGTAAGGGCTGTTTCCGTAACGTAATTTCGACACAACCAAAAGCACAATGAGTATAAAAAATGTAGAGCTGCGCGAATGATTGATAAAACCGACGGATCCGAAATGAAAATGCTCGAAAAAACTAATATCCATGCCCCTGTTTCCCCGTTCGTAGATGAGAAACAAAAGATGGTAAATGTATTCTTACAATATTTCAATACGCGAATACGTGTGCATTTTATCTTCGCACACTTGCATCCCTTCAACGTTTCTTACTTTCCTCATTCGTTTCTCTCTGTCTTTCTTTCCTCCTCCCGCGCGACTCTGTGTACCGTCTCAATTCGCTCGTTTCGGCTACTTCGCAACTTTATAGTTTTCTGCTTGCTTTACAAGCGTCCGATGGGAGAAGCCACTATCACCCCCCGCGGCTCGTATCTATTCGCCTGCGGTTCTCTATCCACAAAGTCTCGGGGGGGTTTTACGAGAATTTTACAGCAGGGCGAAGGGGGTCACGAGGAGAACGTCTTGTGCTCCGCACGAGCGAGTTCCTGGATGTATAAATATATACCGACCCACGAGAAGATATCGCTTCGCATCTTCTCATCTTGTTCTTTGAAACTTTGGTGCGTTCAGCTCGCTATCTCGGCCCGCTTCTTTATTCCCTGTGCCCCAGAAGCGTACACTATTCCTAAAGCGCAATCGAATTCGAGAATTTTTCTTTGGCCAGTGTGTGAACTAGCAGCCCCAGAATATTACTAGAATTGACCTGCATTCAATCGCTCGAACAAACTTTTTCAACTCGTCAATCCGTTTTCTTTCTTCAAGAAAATATATGTTTTATCCCATACGAATTTCTCGAAAATATCGTTCGAGTAAGCGTCGCAGCGTGACAAATTTCCCCAAGCTTTTTCACGCTCAACCTCGTTCGTTGACCCCGAAAATACTTAAAAAAATACCCAAAAAAGAGCCAATGTACGAAATATTTGTCGCTTTAACTCGCTGCGTATCATCAAAGCTTAGTAGACTCGATTGAACACTACGTCAGAACGCGAGCTGATTATTCCCACGACATCGTCCAGTAATTTATCAATAATATACCACTTAATATTGTCACGACCCCTCGTCAAGTTCTCTGCGGATTTTCACTTCGGTATCGTAGCAGTGACGATGATATCACCCGAGGGTAAGAGTCCAGAGCTGACTAACAAAGAGGGTCTGCGTCAAAAGATGAGCTACAATGGAGCAGGTCCATCCTCGTGATGATGATAATGATGACGTCGGTGAGTGAGAGTCCACAACACGAAGCCAGGATCGCGTGATTTCGCGCCTGCGGGAGAGTTCTATCTCCACGTGTTTCCTCCTGCTCAGATCAACTGCTCATGCTCCCCCTTTCTCTCTCTCTCTCACTCGTTAAGGTGCTTCCCTCTAATTGGCCCTCGATACACGATAATCGTATCGGTGGGATCCCCGGTGCGTGGGATTGGCGAGTGCAATTAACCGAGGCGCGTTGTACCTACGGCGCACGGCGTACGTACAAGGCCGATAAGGGAAGGGTACGAAAAGGAAACTCGTACAGTGCTGTACATTCCGATATCGAGATAGACAGAGGCCGCATAATATTGGAGCCTGGACGAATATGTGGGCACCCGAGAAGCTGAGATGCACACAACGTTCGTCGAGCTTTTACGCGAGAGTGGAGCTTCGATAAAGCCGTCAATGCTCGCGTATCTGGGGGTATGACGCTGACTATACACAGGCGAAGATACAATTAATGCGAATGGGAATTGCGTTTCTGTCGACAAGAAATTCTACTTACAAGGCTCGTATTTCGCGGAATAAGAGGGAGCAGAGCTCATCGGCGCTTGAATTTACTCTACGAAAAGGGTGCGATGAGGTTACAACATTGCCGATTCGAGACGAGCAATGCAAATGGAAAATTTCGTTTATTTTGTTTCAATCGGATTCGTTGATTTATTTCTCCTTTTTCTTAGCTGCGAGTGAAAGCACACTTTGCTCCGGCAGCGGTTTCCGTGCGCTGACGAACTAATTGAATGATTAAATGCAATTTCGTCACTAGCGAATTCGATAAGTTCATTCTTTATGTGGATAGTCGTATGACCGGTGTCATTTTGAAATGTTGTTTCTGGCTACTTCAGCAGTCTCGGTCTCAACAGCCTAGAGGTCGGCTGATCTTCGTGCGAATTCGTCGGGCGATTATAAATATTATTACTGGCGTCTCAGACATGGTGCCCCAGACGATCGAAACTCGGGGAGTTGAGCCCCGCTCCCTTTCTCGCACTCCGGTGTTAATAGCGCTGCTAATAAACGTCCTCGAGCTGCTTCAGTATTCTCAGGCTTTCGCGAGCTGTGCTAATTTTTGAAATAATTTCACGTCGTTGCTCTTGTGGCGATAAAATTGTTTGCGAAAACAACTCGACCGCGTGACTCAGCCCGTAGTTCTTGGCGTTTTACAACAACGTAAGAAAAAGCGAATAACGAAGGAAAGAAACGAGGAAAAAGAGCACGGAGAGGCGAAGAGAGAGGAAGCACAGCGTTTCCTCGAGTTTTATCCTCGCTCATCACTGTGCGATGTGCGCCTTGTACGTTTTCTTCCAGACGTGCTTTTCTCCTCTCCTGCGCTGCCCTTTTGCCTTAAAAAAAGATTCCCGTAGCCGCAGGGCCATCAATACGCGTGTATATGTACGTGGATAGATGTGTCCGAGGGCATAAATATATACATTCTAGCGAAACACGTTTCTCGACGAGATGGCCAACTTTCCACCAAAGTACATCGAGAGAGAATCTCATGGGAGCGAAAACTTTTCCCGTGCTATCCTCGAGCACACAGCTGTGCTAAGTAACAGGTATACACTCGCTGAGGGTTACAGGATACAACATCACGGGGTAAAAGCTGAAAGAAAAAACGACGCTGATGCAAGAAAAATTTTCTCGAGAATACATTGCTTTATGTAAATTCACCATGAAGAAAAACAACAGACCTTTCGATTTGGGACTTTTCGTAAACTTATTGACTTAATCAGTGCAATGAGCCACGGTGAGTAACCTTTATTTTATCCTTATTACAAAAGAGCCATCGAGCTCTCGTGACCAACTCAAAATCGATGGTGGCTTTTATACAGCAAATACGCTCGCTGTCACATGTCAGACGCCTCGCGTGTATTTTACCGGATTTCTCCGTCAGTTTTTATTGAATTCCTGACAAATAAATTTCGTAATGAGCATAGTAAAATGGTGTGAATTCGGCTCCGGTCTCTTCGGTTGTGACAAATGTGAGTGCAATTTGTGCTAAAATGATCTTTGTAAGTTTCATTTATTCGTTGCGTTGATGAGGAAAATCTGGTGTCCGAATACGGAGCACAGCCGGAATCGGTCAATTAAATCCCATTTTTTGGTATTTTTATTTATATTCGCGTAGTCATCATATTCGCAACAAAATTCGGTGGAAATGAATTTTAGTTTGATTTTTGGACACTTGGCGCTGCGCACGCTATCGCTCGACGACTCTTAAAACGAATTATTGGAATTGTATAAGCTTCGATAAGATCGCCACAGATCCGTCAAACTTTCGTGTCGATTTTCTTCGTCGCGCCACAGAAATATCCTGCCCTCATAGTGCTAAAAGTACTCTGTATGTTTTGAGATCTACCCCGTCAGATATCAACATCACCCCCGAGTATTAACGCTCCGAGGTGTGCACGAGTTCTATCCCCGTCCACCCGCAAGCGCAGCAAGGCAAGGGAAGAGAAATTCCACGATCGCGATCTTATCGCACCGCGGTGAGTGTAGCGTGGCAATTCTCTCTCGGTTCACTTAAATTATTGATGCTCCGGCTCGTACTGGGCACAGATCTTGAGGTGCATCTCGTATGGGATAGATACGTTGAGAGAGGGAAGAGGCGAGGAGTGGAGAGACGAAACGCGCTCGCCGGTGTGTGCAGACACGTATACTTTTTGTACTCGCACCAGACCAGTGGAATTTTTCTGCGCCCGCATGGAAATAGGCTATCCTAACAGCTATTACGTACTTAAATATTGATATGCATGAAGGACTGTATGGGACGATTCCACTCGCTGCAGTTGAGGGAGGATTCACGAGGGTCATTTTGACATACGGTGCAACTTGAGCCGTAGGAACAAACGAATAAGAGAGCGAGGGCAATGACACTTTTGTACTTTGGAGGACATGCATTTTTTAAGGTAAATTGATGTGGTCGTACGTAAACTTTTGTAGGGTTTTTCATTCTCACATTTTCGTAAAGGTTTTCGTGATACGTGGATATAATCTTCAAACAAAAACTGTAATATCTTGAATATGCTTTTGGCTGTTAAGGTGTCCTCGGAACCGCAGTGACGAATAATCGCATACTGAAAGCTTCGTCATTTGCTCACCTCGATTTATAGATAGAACTTCATTGCAGGCTTTTACGAAAGGCTTTTTTGCTGGTAAATAGCTGATAATACTCGCTGCGATCAGCATGAGAATCAGAATACTGTGGAATGAAATGTTCAGAATGAATCGACTGGCTGTTGAACGATCGGCGACGATATTCCAGTAAATATATGCAGGCTCCATCAATTAAACTCATGAGGTTGATTCTCATTCAATTATTGCAGTGAACGCTCTGCGATTCGATTCATTTGTATTCTATTCATGTAATACGGATCGCGTATGGTATTTTTGTAGTGAATTCATCGCGAGGTACTTGATTGTTGAAAAATTCTCAATATAATCCAGCGAATAATTGAAGAATGAAAGAGACCGAGATTGATTTTGGTTTTCGTTAGCGAGCAGTTCACCGATCTTTTAAAAAAAACGTATGAATGTGTCGGAAATATTCATCTCTTTATAAATGAAACTCGCCAGCGAACATTTCAAAATTTTCGAATACCATTTCCAATTATAAAATCGGAGGAATTTGAAATAATATATTGAAGTTGGAATTCGGAGAACGAATCAAAGTGGCATCGTTAAATGAACATTTTCGTGGAATTTGAGCCCGGAAAAATGGAAAATAAAAATAGTGAACGAAGTCCGTTCGAAATAGATTTTCGAAAATTTTCCAAATAAACAAAGAAGGAGTCTGAAAGGGGGAGACTCATTGAAAAATGAGAGAAAAGTGAAAGAAAAAATCGTCGTTGTCGTCGCAGCGGGATGGGAGGACCGAAAAAAAGTAAATATTCGCAATGCCTGTGCAGCGGGCCCCGAGGTGAAGAAAAAGAAGAGTGTAAAGATGAGGATGCGGAGAGGAGATGAGGAGGAGAAGAAGCCCGTCGGCGTTGCAGTGAAAGAGGGTGAACGTAGCAGGAGAGAAGCAGGAGATTCGCCAGAGAAAAGAGTAAATTGAAACGCGCGCGTGGTTGCCATGGTGTGTGGCCATCGGGCGAAACTGTCGTGCCAAACAATTTGCAATGCTGAAACGAAAAGTTGTCGAGCGTTACGAAAGGAACCGTAGAACGAGGAAGCAGGTAGGGGTGGCTTGCGAGATAGCCAGCACGAGTCTAAGTCCCGGAGTCCAAACTGTCCTGCTCTCTCTCTCTCTCTCTCTCTCTCTTTTTAGCTCTTGCTCCTTCACTTTTGGAGTAAGCGCCGCGAAGGGTTCGTTGCGGCCTGAAAGAATTAAGCAGCACGCTATAGCTCTCCGCGCTCTCGTTGAAAGAGGGGTAGTTTTAGTCGAAAGTGCGCGAGGTAGTCGTATGGAATTACAAAAAAAAAAAAAAAAGAAGAAGAAAAGAAAAAACGTACCGAGCGTTCTGTGACGAGAAATACGAAGGAGAATTACTTCGCGTGTACGTATATTTATGCGAACTTACATATACACATGCTCCATGTGTGAGTTGTATACTCCAGAGCTAACGATAATATCTTAACTCTGCTAATAACGTTAATAATTAACCTCTCGTAACTCTGCCTCGCGATATTACTAAAAAAATTTGTCCCAGAATCGTTTCGCATACATGCATATAAATATGAAAACATAAAGTTTTTTATTTGACAATCCCAGGAGCACGAAGATTATTGTAAATTTTCGTAATTGCGAGTTACGTCCAACGGCCGTAACTAGTGGGAAATCCTCGATTGCATATGTGTTATTTTTTTCTCAATAAATATGACTGAAACAAGAATTTCGTCAGTTCGACAAGAATATAGCACGCGAAGTGTTTGTAATGAACGAGAACATTTCTTTAAATTACCACACCCGCCCGGCAAATATTTATTCTTCTGGGAACGTTAATTGATCGCTCTTTTTCTTTACTCTTTTCCCTGGGGTAGTCCGCGTGGATACCAGCAAGAAACAATGACCGGGCTGTTTGGACAACGCCCACGCCACACACCGCAGCTCTTTTTCTCTTTTTACCATTCTATTACAGTGTACTTTGATCCATACGAAGGGATGTTACACGAGTCATAACACCGAATATCGATCAACTTGTGGGACGTGCGGTAACACAATTGTAAATCGATTTAATAGTTTAACAGTAAATTCTTAATTATGAAAGACTATTATGGCATTATGAGTATTTGGAATTTATAAAAAAAACGAAACCTTTTTCAAACATTTGAAGCTTCTGCGCTCCCGAAAATTCTCGACGTGATTCGGAGTTTGCCTCATAATAAAACTTCATTATTACCCGTTAAATCGGAGCTCCACCAAAGCGAAAGGCAGCGCGATGTCGGGTATGCGGAAAAATTCCTCAACTTTAAACCAAAGTTTCGAAATATTTGAAAAATTGTGAAAATTGAGAAGACGCACCTTTCGCTGTGTTGGGACCGATCGAAGGTGACCGATCGAGTTTGTGTTTTCACAATGCGGAACAGATCTTTGTTCTACTAATATTATCTCGAAAGAGATCCGTCAAAAAGGTCGAGTCTGATAAATATTTCGTGAAATGAACGTCACGTGAACGTAAATAGGAAAAAGTTCCACTTTAAACCGCGACCTCGAAGGACTGTTCGTCGCTGAACCTTTTTGATCCAAGCATCTATTATATACTCATCTTCATCCGTCACAGCTGGGTACTGGACGTTACAAGCTCAGGTAACATGACCCAGGTGCCACGGGCACGCGCATGTCGTCCTTCAACGATCGAGTCGATGGGTGATGTAGCCTATAGTCATCGGAGCAGTGGCCTTCGAGGCAGCGTTAGTCACAACACTCAGAAATACCATTTTTACAGATCCTCTTCTGTGGTGGCGTTCGTTATTTTTCAAGAAAGTCAAAAAACACTGTCCCACGACATACGTTTGGACCGGAAATCATAAGAGTGATGAAGCCTGATAAAAACACAGGAGGATTCGTGGATATTCATCGAGCCCACGAATATTGTATTTTTTCAGTAAACATTTCTTCAGTAAACGGTTTCGCTTTGTATAGTGAGAAATATATTATATTTTTCAAGAATTTTCCAAGTATTTAGACACCGACTACAAACAGCATAGTACTTTTTGAATTTTACAGTTTTTCCTTCCTTGAATTCTAAACAGCTTTATGTCGATAGCAAAAAGTGATGGGCGTGAGAACTATATTTCGTTTTGTTTTCGAGTGCTATTCATCGTGTCAGAGTAGCACTTACATTAAGTGAAAATAGATTGTAAATCACAAATGTTGACTGTCAGCACAGTAAATTCTATGATAAATACACCGCGAATGCGTGTGACATTTTACCATACGTATAATTTTTTTGTTTATAGAGAAAAAGACTCTTGAGTTTTTTTATTTTTTATTACGGTGGATAGAACAATATTTATTACTGCTCTTCGAATTGATGCTGCAATCCAGTATATCTTCGGTCTCGTTTTTTCCGTCTACTGAAACACAACCGCGATTACGCAGCGAAGAAAGAAATTTAGCAGGAGGGAGTGGGTTAGTAATCCTCGTCTGTCCGATCCATTTTTTATACTTTCTTTCTTTTCCACTTTCATATTTACAGAACGATAGTTCTTTTCGCTTCTTTTCCCACCCCCATATGGCTGCGTAGCCCGCCATCGCATCAAGGGTCAATATTTGGGCTGTAACTCAAGAGCCTAATCATAGCGATATATTCACGATGTTATATTACGTGGCTGTGATATCGGGAGACAGGATATATGTGGAAAGTGAAAGGAGGCGAGGCGCGAGTGTCGCCCTTTGTGTGTAGGCAATCGTGTGTACACGTAGCTCTTGCTTCCGGTTAGGATATTAAACGGACAGACACGCGTTCTCATCGTTGAGGCGCTCTTTCGACCGTGAAGAGTGCTAAACTCGGTGAAAAAATGAGAAGAAAGATAGTTATAGGTTGCTAAGTGTGAGTGAGATGAGGGAATGAGAGTGGCACGCGTCTGTCTCGCGCCGAGGAGCACGCCGTGCGAGTATTTTACTGCTATCGTATTTTACTGTGTGACATACGAAATGCAAAGGGGGCACGAGCAAACTTCGATGAATAATCCTCATATTTATGCTCCAAGTAAGTTCGAGGGAATATGATAATTGAACATCAAAAACTTCGAATCAGCTACGTATGAATAAAAAATGTACTATTATTCAATAACCTACAGCGCTTGTATGGCCGAACCACGCAAGCAACCAATTTTCCAAGTGATTTTATTCCAACATGGAAACCCTCGACGACGGGGCTGTAGCTGACGAGAAAATAATTGGGGAGCATGACAAGCTTGTTCGTTCTCGAAATAATTTAATCGAAGGAGCTTATCCCCCTTTCAACGTCCATTCGTACTCAGCTTCTCACTTATTCCCGTTGCTACTAAACTTCGCCCGGTCGATTTTCGTTAAAATGTGCAATCTCTCCAGCGGAACAATCGAGTTCAATGAAGATCATTGCAAAGAGATATGCAGGGGAACGTAAAGAAGCCTTCGAGGTTGATTACAAAGCTCGAGATCGCCGCACGAGCTCGACGTGGCTGTTACTCACTTTACTTTCTTCGCTCGCGATAATAAATTTCGTGAAATCTATACACGAAGATATCGAGGATGAAAAAGCTCGGTCGACCATTCACCTGTTTTCCCCTTAATACACGTCAAACGTAGCTCTGTATACTGCACATTTACACAGAGCAAAAGATTGCAAAGGAGCAAAGGAAAGGGAGTGCACCAGCCCGTAACCCCCTCAGGCAGCACCGCGACACGTAATTCGTCGACCACGCCTCGACGCCCGCAAACTGCTGGGCACGGGCGCGGCGGCGTCCGAACCATGTACCTCTCTGCTTCTATGGATATAATGCGCCTGTGTATTGTCTGTACAAACGTTCCTACGGCTAATAGAGGAGAATGGTAGGCGCTCGCGCGTACCCCACAATGGGCACCAATGTGTTTAAATGTAATACACGGCGTGTAACACATAATTGGAGAACACGCTCGCAAAAACACGAGCCAAAGAGCGATGTCACTGAAACGCATATGCGCACTGCTTTACTCGCTTTCCATGTGTTTCTCTCCAATCGTCTGTGTTTTTACACATTAATATGTACTCGTATTCGCATGTGCGGTCGCCTCGCACAACACGAAGAGTCCGCCCGGCGAACGTGAAAGCGAATGATACTTAGCAAAGAGCTCACGGGCCCTCGAAGCCTGCGGCTCGATTACACGACCAGGTCTAAACGAGCCCTCGCAATTACTCGTACTTTTAACGTCTCTGAATACGATCGTTTCGCGTACTCGTTTATTAAGCCGCTCAATCGTGCGACCGACTGTCCTCGGACTCGGGCTACTCGACCTTATTTTGTTTACAATTGCTTCTTAGATTACTTTCCTAAATCGTTCCGTTTCTTAGTGCTTTTTCACGTGTCAAGGTAGATCGTGTCTGAAGGATCGTATTTTATGGGTGTCCGAATTGGGTCGGTTTTCACTTCCTCATTAAAGATATTACCACTTTAAATTAATGTCGGAGTTATTAATTCGAAATTTTAAATACATTTTTTCAACGCCAGCTTTTGGCGAATGAAACTACAAGCCATTCACTAATCGGGGATCCATCACTGACCGAACCCGAAGTTTCATTCGTCTCTAACTAAAATACTGTGGATTTTTTGTGTAAAAAGTCGCATCAGAGAGGGCAAAGGGAAAACACGAAGGGAAATCGATCAAGGAAAAGGATTAATAAAAAGACACAAGACCACGACAGGAATGGGTCAAGCCAAGAAGAACCAAAATGCCGAAATAAGCAAATGTGAGGTTATACGAATGCTCATTACCAATATCGTTTAATTTTCAACGTAATGTATCTGTTTTAGTAGTAAGACAATTGTCTCGAATTTTTTCCCAGACCCTCATTAGAAACTTCATTGTTATTGTGTACTTTTTCATAAATTTCGTAAGTAGCGTTCATTCGCTATGTGGAAAAGTAAACGATTTTTTACGCATAGTCCCTATGCCCCCGTGTATTTTTCTTCATATTGAAACACGTTTATCTCAATAACCAATACGAGGAATCCTTCAAAATTTGTCATGTCTGTCAGTCGATTACCGATTTAAACTCTGAGTAAATTTCAAGACTTTTTTAAGAAAATCGTTTCGTGCACGAACTACATTAAGACGGTGCGTTTTATTTTGTTAACATCACGTGTTAAATCAGTCTTCAGTTTCGAGTGAAAAAAATCTGTGAAATCATATTTTTCATTTTGTGAAAAGTTAAGGTATTTTTTAGTAGACTAGGTTAATATATTTTCATACTTAAAATCAACTGTATGACATAAAAATATAAAATTTCCACCGGTACTTTTAATAAGCAAAGTATAAATGATTTTTAAATGAATTTACGGCTGCATTTTATTGCGTTGAATCATTGAATTTTTCCAATAAATTCTAACGTCAAATATACTTTTAGTTTTTGCAAACGTAAAACCCATTTTATAAGCATGAACGATATTTTACGTATCGATCATACAACGGAAAATTTGATAGATGGAAATGCGAGTAACACACTTTCCGGTTATATTCGGTCATTAAATTTTTCCATACAGCACGTGCGTGTTTTTGCATATAAATTTTTGTGTATGAGTCATGTGCGCGTACTGGCACATATAAATTGCTCGAAAATGGCACTGAAGGGTTTCTGATCACGAGCTGTTGTTACCACAATCGTTTCATTGTAATTGAAATTTCATATGCCTTTCTTTGTCGTAAAAATATTGAAAAAACCATTTGACCGTTAAAAAAATAGACTAGTGAAAGAATGTAGTAGAAATCCTGGAATAACAACAGTGACGGTGAACCTTCAAAATAATATTTGTTACGAAAAACATTGCGAAATTTGTTTCCGGATAACAAAAACGAAGCGAAAAAGTTAAAACGAGCATTCGCCAATGGTGCGAAGTATATCGACATCGACAGGCATAACATGACAGTATCGCATCGTCATTGTTGGTGGATCGGTTTCCACACAACAACAACGTTTTTACTCGTATTCATCTCGCGGTAAAGATCGTGACAATCAGCTGATCGTGGTGAAACCCATAAACTCGAGCTTTTCATAGCTTTTTCGAGAGCAATCGGAAGTTCGAATCCAAGAGGATTTTTCATTGAAAACGAACCGAAATTTACTTCGTTTTAATACAGAAACATGGAGTTGGTGTTGGCAGAATTGAAGCGCTTTGGAAATATATCGGCGTGGAAGATAAAACTAGTGACTACTCGTCCTACCGAAAGGGTATTGTCTGGCTACATACCGGAGCGACTACTTGCTCCTGTCTAAATAACGATCTGAAATGGCATTGAAATTTTTGACAAGGGAGAATGGTCGAGGTACTGGAAAAAGGATTTCCAAAAACTTGGGTATTCCGAACCTGATGCATATACGAAGTGAAAAGACACCGTCGAATGATTGAAAGACAAAAAATTAGCGACGTCCGTAGTCGATAAAAAAATCTACATGCATTTTAAACCACCGAATTCAGTGAATACAGAAACGTTCCTTTTTAATGTGTAGCCCAAACAATAATATGAACGATCATTAAGAAAATAAATATTTTAGCTCCAAATTTGCAAAGTGTACCGTTTGTTTGACGAGTCCCACGAGTAAAACGTCATGGACAGAGTCTTGAAAACATCGCACTTACAAAAGTTGGCCGCCCGAGTAAACTCTCGGAAGACAAATTAACTAGCGTTTAGCCCGTGACTGTTTTCGAAGTACTTTCTCAGATAATGTGGAAAGAATTATTTGCATTTAGGATGATACCGAGTGTTTCACTTCTACAGGATGCGAATGACAACTTACGTAAGCAATGATTAGGTGAATAAAAAGTTGAGGGACGATTAAAATAATGTGAGAACTGCGACGTGTGTCTGTCTATATGCGTAGATGAATGTTTATCGAAAAACTTAGTGACTGACCTTGTCCGCGTACGGTGACGAGGAAGCCAGTGACGAGTACGATGATCGGATGGCACCTCATTTTTCCACTTGCTTTATGTCCAGCCTGTCGACCTGAAGTTAGCGCGTCCTCGTCCTCGTCGTTACTCATTCACACCTACGTTCACCCGGACACGATTCACTTTACCTCCGCCACCTGGTTCACCACCTTCCCGTCTTTCTTCCTGGCAGCCCCGCGTCCTTTGTTTCGCCAGCTCGCGTTTTCGCACTTTATCACAGTTCAACGCTAGTTTCGCGCACTCTTTGTTTCTTCTCTTGCTTGTTTCCTTACTTTTTTCCTCTTTTTCTTCCTCTTCTTTTTTTTAGTCCGTTATTTTTCCTCGATTATATTCTTCCCGTCATACGAAATTCACGCTTTTTTATTGTGTGTATGTGTGTGTGTGTGTGTGTGTGTGTGTGTGTGTGTGTGTGTGTGTGTGTGTGTGTGTGGGTGGGTGTTTTTTTTTTATTATAAGTTGATGGCGCACACCACTTTGAAGGGTCACATGAAAAAACGATCAAGCTCGATGTTCCACCGCTTTGCGATCACGGGCGAAAATAAAACTGCAAGAAACAAATAAAATTATGTACATTTCGGCTCGACGTTGCACTTTTGCAGACAAATCATTTTACATTTCGATCGGAATCTCTTCGTTTTTGATCAATTATCGATATGTTAATGTTTACATCACTATTGTTACATACAGCAGGCTTTCTTTGGAGAGTCGAAAGGTCAACAATTCAATAGTTCACCCCAATACTGTATTGAAACATGAAATGTGCACACTTTTGTATCAGAAGAGTGAGGTCAAGCGTGTACTTGGATTTAAAATTTTTTTTTAACTTTTGTTGAGGTGAAAAACCTGATCTGGGAAGACTCGCTGAAATGAGTAATCGAAACGATAGTCATTCACTTGAAAGATGAAAAATTGAGCTGAGCTTTCGATTGAAAGAGCTCGTTACAGATTCTTCGATGTAAAATACACTAGAAAATCTTCATCTCCAGATGATTTTTATTATTAGAATCATTTTTGTCATTTTAAACGTACTCAAATTCTAATATGAAGCAAATATATTTCCACCTCGGAGAATGCGAGTGAGTGACGTTGAGATCATTCGAATTGGTCCAGTCGCGATGAATCACAGCTGGATGAGAACTTTTTTATCGAAATTTTGACAATTACTTATTTTGCGAGAAATGGGAATGACGCGAGTTGAGTAATGTGGGACTCGATCACATGGAAGACACGAAACGAAATAATGAGAAGGGCCATTCGTTCGTCGTAACTTTCAGGCTCTTCGGAGTCTTGCGTGAAAGACTCGAGCCTTGCCACAGAACGAAATTTCCCAACTACGGGACACGAGATGAGAGAAAGACGGAGAAAGAGGGGAAGAAGGAGATAAAAACTTGTGAATAAATATTCAAAGATGAATAAAAAGCGAATATAATAAAAAAAGCCTAAAAAGCATGTTTCTTAGAGGTCCCCATCGTTTTTCCGTATTCCATAAATATCGTCGAGCAACGAAGCATTAGGATGACTGAAATGGCGAAAAGAAACTACGAGAATGTGTGTGTCTCATGATTCGCGTGTAGTTCAAGAAAGTACATATATCTATAAAATGTACTTGAAGAAAGACAATATTGTTCTTAGAGTTGGGTGATGCTGTAGGCGTCGTCGTCTTCCAACGGAAAAGCATCTCCTCGGCATCCCCGTGTTTGAATTTTTCCCCTATTATTTTCACTTTCTTCGGTCTTCTGTTTCCTTTATTTACAATTTTTTAATCGTAGCCCACCAGTTTTGCACAGTCCCCGAAAAAGAGAAAGCAGACTCGTGCTCTTTGTACGGAAAAGTACAGGGAGGACAATAATGAGAAAGTGTCGGAGTTTTGCCGGGACAATTGAAAGCGGGACAAGAGATTGCTGCCGCTGCCCCGTGCGCGCGGCACCAGTTGTAATTCACATTGAAAGTCTGGTCTGCATATTCGTGTGTTTCCACTACTGTATACCGCACTAGCTCTCGCTCCTTGGAAACCATGAGATCAGCTCAGCCGTGCCAGCGTTAAAACGAGGCACGGAGTTTGTGCATACAGATATATAAATTTGTCTCGGACTCGCGACCCCATTTTTGTTCTCCCTCGGAATCACTCTTCCCCCTATCTCGCTTCCTCACTTTTTATTCTTCTTCGCTTCTTTCCTTTTGTCCAAGTCTTTTCTTCCACGATACTTTTCGCGGCACCTTGTCACCCTCCCCGACACGTTTTCGGGCGAGCTTCTCACTGCCGTCATTTCACAGTGAAAAGGTAAATCGACTTTTTTTCCTGTCCTCCTCCCACTTTTCCTCTTTTCCGTATCCCAGATGGGTTTTATCGTCGATGATTGATGAACACCTATGCGAGAGTTCATAGTGGGCCAAGTTGCAGGACGCCTACGTATGGACATGTATATTCATACGAATTCATACACGCAATCGAATTCTTTGCTCCCCATTACCCGCTGCCTTTTCTACCCCCTTTCCGTATCCTTCTTTCCCATTTTTTCTGGGCTACGTCCGTGTATATTATCGAGCTGACACGCGTCGATTAACCATATTCCGTACCGATACAGCTCCCAACTTATTTTATGCAGAATGCGAAAAAAAAAACGACAGTTTGGCAACGCCTCAACCCTTTGTCAAGAAAACCACTAAAAATGGCTGGCTCCCCAAAGCTCTCAAACGCAGCACGCCCTCCGCCGCACTCGCAACGCGAATATTTTACTGTAAGCTTCGTGTTATCAACGAGTTCAATCTCGGGCATAAAAATCTCGAGCGAAAAAATGTTCCAGGGAAAGCAAAGTTGCCTGTGGCAGAGAGGAGGGAGCGAGGCAGCGCAGAAGTTACGACATTAAGAGTATCACTTACGATCCTTTTCTTAGTAAGTTTCCGTCGCATCTGTCGCTACCTTCAACCCCTATTCGTCGCTCGCTTCTTTATATCCTTCTTTTGCGAGCAGCCTCTATATATTCTCGTCGCTAAAATTTGTCCACGTCAAAAGATCTGTGCACCGCTCGCTCAGAATCTATCCATCCACACCGTTCAAGATTTATAGAGATTAGATATATCCATACAAAAGTGTACGCTTCTACGTATATTATCCCTTCGCGTGTTCCTGTGTGCCCTCAGCCTCGACGATCCTGACAGCCGTGACATAATTAAATAAAATCGCTAAATGATTAATTACCCGAGTGAATGTCGAGCGATATGGCTGCGGGGGCGCCCTCTGTAGTGTGTATACACACTCCTGCGTACATGTATATATACACATGTTGTCTCAGAACATCTATTCGATCGGGCTATATGCATCCTCACTACAGCGATGAAACGCCCATCATTAATACAAGCTTTCTCTGCCTGCGACGAGCGTTCGAGCACTCGGCTCTCTTCTCTCTTTCCCTCGCTTCCTCATTTCCATCGTCTTGCGTCATATATACAGCGAATCGCGACACGAGTCTTAGCTCCTGTACACCAGGTGTTCAAAAAGCCAAGCAAAGTTATTTTTCCTCTCATCTCGCAGCCGCCCCTCGTCCTTATAGCTCGCAAAGCGATCACGTACCGGTTGTCTACGGGCGGACGTTGTACACCCAGCCTCGAGGAGGAGAAAGCGCGCGGGGAGAACCTGACACGGAAGCCTGGGATGGTTTCAGCAGATAAATACGCGGGGAGTAACAAGCACGCGGGGATGTTACAGTAAATGTCTTGGGAAGTTTGTTTAATGAGATATTTTACGAGATTGTGACATAAATAAGTTGGCGATGCTTAATGGTTGTGTTAACTTGAATGAAAAATCGATGAAGCGATTGAGGCTTTTCGTCTCGTCATATTCTAGCTTGTGAAAAATTGAAGATTCGCTTTATTTTTTGTCGTTGTAATCGATTATGTATCGACACGATATTCAAATGATCAGATTATCCGAGATTATCCGCTCAATCCGGTGGGATTTTTTAAAAGAGCGGACGTTTATTCAGATTTATTCTATGGTCTGTCATTAGGAGTGATCAAAAAGTGTGAACACTCAACTCTGTCCATTACGAGGCAAAACCCACTGCGGTTAATGATCGATTTTCACACAAACGCTGGATTAGAAGTTTCTTCAAACACGGCACTCCGCTAATTTAGTCTAATAACGACTGCTCGCACACGCCGAAAAAAAAAACAACACGGATACGGGAATCGGCGCATGGTGACCGCAATCTCGCTTCTACTCTCGTTCCACGTTTTATACATTTGCCATCCGAAACTACTGTCGTGAGAGGTAATCGTACGGAAAATTCGCTTTAGCGTGTCGTGAAAACTTGCTCTTCTTCAGATGAGTAATCTCTGCCGTTATCTCTCGTGTTTTATCCCGTTTCCTTCTCCTTCTCTCGCAGCCCAATCGATTTTCTCTTTAACGGAAACTAAATTCAAAAATCTCGAAGCGTTAACGAACTCTGTTGGGAATAACAAAATCCAAGGAGAATGAGAGAACGAGTGAGAAACTTTATGTAAAATTTCAATGTGATACAAACAGTTTTTTAATATCGACTCGTAATATAGGCTTACCGAGCACATCATCCATTAAAATATTGTGCCATAAAGTTCATTGCGAGAATTGGAAGAGAAAACACAGATTTTCCGAAACAAAACACGCAGCTCAAGTTTTACGTTTAAATGAAAGCTTCGATTTTTTTTCGATCCACTTTGAAAACGTACCTTGAATACAGCAGAAACATTTGAGTGTAATTGTTGAGTGAATTTATTTTTCATTATTATCGTTTTAACTGCGAGGACTTAATTATTGATTCGCTAATGTTCTTTAGAGAACGTGGTCGATAATCGACGCCAATGACCACTCGAAAATCACATTTATGTGCCCATTACAATTATTAGTTCCTATCGAAGTCTGTTCGACTCGACTTTTCCTATTCCTGATAATTTGGAATGACGAAAATTCGTTACCGAATCGAACTCCCTGAACATCACAAATGCGGGGATGCGAAAAGAGGATCTGTTCGAATGTGTAGCCCTGTTCGTGTTTCGTGAAGCAACCGACACTCGCATGGCTCGTAGAGAAAAAAATATTATCGAAATATCAATTCAGGTTGGGCGACAGTGGTTAACTAAAGCCTTTCAACAAACTGCGTATGAAATGTTTTCATCTCCGTGCCTCGTTTGTGCTAACGGAGTACTGCGTACATGATATTTCATTGTTGTTAAACTAAAAAGACTTTTGAAGTCGTCAATGGCTAATCCAAACATTCCTTAATAAACGAAAAACTATCGTTTTATGTTTATTTTCAGCTGAAGATTGAGTAGCCATAAAGCCTGTGAAAATCTTGAGAAATTGAGTCTTTTCGATTTTTATTCCTGACACTTTTGACATCTTCATAAAACATCATAAAATTGGACATCGATATTGAGCTGTGCCACGTACTCCTCAGCTAAAGGTCGAAATCAAGAAACTCGACGCGCAAAGCTCATCTGTTTTCAGTCGATAACTAAATTGATTATTTTTTAATAAATTCGAATATAAACTAAAAATATAGTTTTATTCCTGGATCAATAAATGGAAATGGTACATTTTATGAGCTGAGATTTTTCCAAATAGTTCGTCACCGTTCGAAGGAAGCCCTACCACGAATCCACGACAGTCATTTGGATCGGTTCGATTACTTTAAATAATGAAAGTTTTAATAATTCTGTGTGTATTTAAAGAGTTTGAAACCCAAACAGTTACCAATAATTTTCCATTCGTTGGTTTCCCTGAAAACCTTAGAGTCTCAAATTGTTCCAATTCCACTTTCGTCGAGGAGAATATCACAGCTACGATCCTATTTAACTTGCCCGAGGTTCCGAAAACTTTATTCTCCCATTCTTTTTATGCCTCTCCCCCCCCCCCCCCCCCCCGTCCGATCTCTCAATTTACTTCATCGTCTTATATGGGTCAGTCAGCCTTAACGGACTGAGTGCGGTGGGTTCACTCTCTCGCGATACAAATATAGCGCGTCATTTGTATTGCTCCCGTATTGCTAGGTGTACCGCGAAGAAGATTTCGCAGCGAGATTCGACCGTGGCAAAACGGCGTCACGTAGAAAATTGGACCATTCGTTCGGCACGGGGCGAGACTTTCGCGTTCCGCCCGCGACGCGACCTCCCTTACACCCGTCGTCATTTCGAGTTGAGAAATACATCAGTGCGCTGGAACGCGACCTCGATCGTTCCTCCCAATCCAAAGTGTTAGATATAAAAAGAGAAAAGGATGGAGACAGAGATACCGAGGAAAAGCGACGAGAGGAAGAAAGAGAGTGAGAAAGAGAAAGATGGAGAGTGAGCCAGGTGTCACCAACCCCAATACGAGCTGACTACTCCGACAATGCACGCTAGAGAGCGGCATATCAGTTTGAAAGACGAGCGGTATCGAGCAGAGGACCCCGAAGAAATCCCGAAAGTTATAACGACCTTTTTTCAAGTCTCATTGTAATCATTGGTGAAACCAATTATAATGATCATCGTAAAAGAGTAAATGAATAATCAATCAATCGAAATTACTATTGGTGTGATCCTTAATCCTGCATGGCACTTTTTCTTGACGTTGCACGTTTAACTCCTGGTAGTAAATTGTCCACGATTACTGGACCGCCGACTGGTCAACTCGGTCGAAAAACAGAAATTTAAAAACGATTTTCCTTATTCTTATCGTCCTTGAACGAAACGATGTGACGGCCTTGAGCTTTGGTAAAGTGCGGGTAAGTCTGACGTCTGAGGCTCAACGCGATGAAGCGCATCGGTTTGAAAGATTTGCGCCTCCAGTCCAAATGGAGCAAACGTCAAACGGATTCAGGGTTCTTTTTAAATCTTCCCCATTCGTCGTTTTAAATATGTTTTTTTTTTTTCACGAACGATTTTTAAATCTTACGATTTTTTGACCAAGATAATTGACGATATTTCGGCAGATTTGAAACGTCAGTCGCAAGGTGGGTTCCGAATTTCGCGGTAGATATACGCCAGCTGCGTACGTTGCGTACGATATACGCGTACGCTCGCCACGATCGCGGGCTCAACACTGGCGGCTCGAGTTGCCCGGACCCCCCACTAGTTCTCTGCGCTTCCGAGCAGCGTCGACGCGTCGCCTAACACCCCACCAACACCCGCGAAACCCCAAACTCTCGATCTCCCTCATTCTCACTCTTTCTCTTTCTCGTGACCAACGATCTGCCCCAGGACCCATCCAACAGTCCGCGAAAATTATGCATGTTTACGTAAGAAGACGAAAAAATCATTTTTCAATAATTACATCAAGGGTCCAAGGGGAGAATATTTATTTCCATGGAAATGAAATCGGCGTGTTTGCTAATTGGATAATACACTCGGAGTTCACTGCCCGGAGGAAAGAAATCATTAAACAGCGTTCAATGTTATTACGACTGAAAGATTTATTCATAGATTCAACTTTGGAGTTGTTCGTTAAAATATCAAAGACAACTCGGCACTCCCAATGTGAAATCGTTTCCAATAGCATTGCCATTTTTCGAACATCAAAAGTTCCAAAACAGAAAATTTGCCTTGCAAATCGATTGAGATAATGATTTATTTCCATAGTGGACCGCGATCACACAGACTGGAAAAAATTTCTTTTCGCGATGTGGCCTAATTTTTTGCCCAGCTGAGTTGACTAGTTTGAGTATTATGGGTCACGAGAATAATTTGTTGTTCAGCAACAAATTATCGTCGAGCAATAAAGTTCTCTTGAAACTCAACAAATTATGAGAAAATCTGCACAAGGAAAATTGAATTTTTCGCATGACTCATTCATCGTACTTCAATTGATATTTATAAGAAAATAAAAGCGAAAGGCGTGCAAAAGTTCACTGAAAAGTGTCGAGTGCCAGAAAAAAAACTGCCCACCGTTTGGCCCAACAGGATATTTCTAACACGTTGCCTATGCCTGTGTACAGTGTAACTGTCCACACGCATTACGCGGGCATTAGTCTCTTGCCTGCTCGTGTACGCAGGATGAAAACACACCGGAGGAGAATAGCGCGGCAGTCGAGATGAGGAATTAAAGAAAAAAGAATGAAGTAAAAACTCCGGAGAGAAGAGAGGAGGGAGCAAAAGACCGAGAAATCCGAGAAAAGCGTTAAATGCCAGAAGAAATGATATATGGAAAGGTTATAAAGGGAGAGGTGGAAAGTATGAGGTGGAAAAAATAGTGCGATAGAAAACAATATTCTCCGGAGAATTATGGTAAATCAACCGTGGGCTCGTTGATGGTGGCGGGGTGCATGGATTTCTGTATATCTGTACGATCTCCGGATTCGAATTTACGCAGTATTTATATAGATATAAACAAGGATCAGACTGTGGCATCGAGTCCAGGAGGGTAGCCCGAGGAGCAAGAATGGAGGGGTTCAATCTGTGGGGTTTCCATGCCTGTGCTGCGAGCACAAGGGAGAGAGAGAGAGGCAAAAGCCAAAAGGGAGAAAGACGGAAAGTCAACGTATAGGCGTATATTTTCATTAACGAGTATATCAACCCTCGGAGCCGCATGGTGCGCATCCCTCAGGCACATTGGCGAATGCTCGGATGCATTACCTTTTGCACCGGACACACGCGCCATGGGGCTCATATCCCCCTTTCATATCCTCCACAATATTCGAGATTTTCTCTCTCTCTCTCTCTCTCTTGCTCACTTCCACTCTCGCTTTTTCTCTCTGCGATCCTTTCCTCTCTGTCTCTTTGCAGATATGAATTTATCTTCACTATATATAAAGTAATATAAGCCCGAAATACATATTCGTTTTCAGCTTTCCATTAGATCGATAACTCCTGGTGCTATGGATCTTCCTTTGTACTCTCCAGCGTTTCGTTAAGGTACGTTGTGACAAATAATTGATTGGAACATTGGCATCTCGTATTACGAGATGCCAATAGAATTCACGATCACAGAATGTTGCAAACTTCCAGCCGAATGTACAAGTTGAACTTGCACTATCGTCTTAACCGAGAATAGAGTCCCTGAATTAGTAAGGTCTCCCGATGATGCAAACGTCGTGTTTTATCTCATTTACGTTTTTGGATATTCTTACGTTCCCCTATATATTTCTACGTATACG
Organism: Venturia canescens; assembly: GCF_019457755.1. Lineage (NCBI taxonomy): Eukaryota > Metazoa > Arthropoda > Insecta > Hymenoptera > Ichneumonidae > Venturia > Venturia canescens. Next base: position 14,676,920 of record NC_057424.1, on the reverse strand, counting down.
TAGACCCAAAGATTTCGGCTACCTAAGAAAATGAGTAGTGAATGGGAATAGACTAATAGCAGAGAACGATCGCATCGAAAAACCTTTTCTCTGTCTGTGCATGCTGCTCTAAACTCTTAACTCAGACGCTCGCAAAGCTTTTCCTCGTCCCACGACGACGATTTTGACCAGTCATTTTAGCTCCCCATTGTGACGAGTCACTAGAGTGTAGGCCTGACGTTACTCTCGAGTCACCGATGTGTATCGTTAAGAGGGGCACACACAGAAGGAGAAAGAGAGGGTGTGACGGGCATAATAAATCGCTCGTGCGCTATCCCCTGTACAGAATACAATTATATTAGATGTACATACAAACACGTAGACCAATATGTACAATTAACGATCAGAGCACGACTCATGTTCGGTGAACTCGAAGAGTGAGAAAAAAGAGCGACAACCCTTGTGCACATTTTGCCATTTCACGCTGCTGAACGCCATGTGGTCGCGAGAGAGTGAGCCGTTGTGAAAACACACCGCGTTATTAATAGCAGGCCAGTTGGTAATTTTTGCAAGATTGATTTTCTCGGGAATCTCGTACAACTGAACTCCGTACGAGTGTATGCAAATAGCAGCGAGAATAACAGACGTACACTGAGCTTCTTTGGAGCCAGCCACAGCTTGATCGTTCCAGAAGTTTCAGCGAGAATGTTTTTCCTGCGAAAATCCTTGACGTCCTAATTTCACGTGTACGCTACAATTTTTTTCTTCCCAGTAAAACACTTGAGCGATGATTTTTTGTTAAGTTTCAAGAGTTCGAAGTACGGGAAGGAATGTGCATGAGCTAAGATGCAAAACGATAAATTTCTACGTCACAATTAACCCGTAGGGACACCACACTTCCTTTGAGGTCACACACTCGCCACGCTGGTGCAAATTGGCACTTGGACTTTTCAACATTTTTCATTTTATCCATTAATGTATAAAATTAATCTGACAACGTTAATCTGACTAAAAAGGGGTAACAATTCCTTAGTGATCGATAGCAATAATTAAAAAAGTTGAAAAATCAAGTTTTATTATGGAAAAATGGCCAAATTGAAGGAAGGAATTTTCAAGTTTTAGACACCTAAAATTTTCCGTTCACCACGTATTTGCGCGTCCTCCAAAGGCGTTCGATCGAGATGAATCGAGGAATAATATTGATGCCTGCCAGAATATGCGGATTTGAAAAGGGGGCTGAAGCGCACAATGGAGAGAAGAATGCTCCACATGCGAAGTGTAATATTTTCACACCGGATGAAACACCGCGTTCGGCCGACCGCGGCTGATTTGACGCGACCCAGCGCCAATAGGACGTCCAGAATATCGCACTGTCCGCTCGAGTTTTATTTCGTATATGCGCGTATACGCAGATGAATCAGAATATATGCGAGTGCATGCACGCCTCTATATATCGTAATATACAAACATAAGCCCTATTACTATCGACTCTGTGTACGCATACATGTATATCCGCGGACTATCATTAATTAGCCGTTAACCAACAAATTGGGGGATAAACCGGGAACGCGAGCAATTGAATATTTTCAATGTGGCGGCGGCGGCAGCAGCAGCAGCAGTCTCGCCGATTTCAAGAGCCATATACTCTTTAGATGAAGCGAGAGGGAGGGTGTGAGTGCAGATGAGAGAAAGAGAAAGAGAGAGAGAGAGAGAGAGGGAGAGAAAGATATGACCATGAACGCATGGGCGCAAAACAGAGTATAACGAAAAGCTCGGTGTTAGTATATGGCCGATATAAACTCCCGCGGGGTAAAACGAGCAAGTGAAAGGGGGTTGGTTTAGCGGATGGAAGCTCGACAGAAAAGCAGAGGCCTATGGGCGCAGAGGGAGGCTGTGTAAACGTGTGTGCAAAAGTGTTTGGTGTTGGTGAGTACGCTCGTGTAAAAGCGCAAAAGTATATACGTGTTTGTGAAGTCTGCCGCGAAAGCTCTGCACGTATACGACCGCGGTTGATACAAACCTATACCGCTGTTCACAAGCTCGTCGTTCGTTTTAGGAAAATGAACAGGTAATCCGGCTCAGTGGAGATAATACCGAGGTTATCATCACGAATATGTGAAAATTCATCACCAGGATCCTGCTACATGGTAAAAAAAATAGGTTCAAATACAGCAGAAAGTTACGAGGGACGGAAGCTTCGAATGGGGAGCTTTATTATGAGTCGAGAATGCGCTTGATGCGCAGTAGCAGAGAATGAGAAAGATAGGAGTGAGGTAACGAAGCTGAAAAGAAAACAAGAAATATGGCTCGAGTCACCGAGAAGTCGTGTAATAATCTGGCAAATCGGAGCAGCAAATTACACACTCGTAACGACCTAACCCTATCACGATCGAGATGTAAATCTCGAAATTTTCCGAGCGACTAACTCCGTCGCATAAGGAGGGCGTTCGAAGCGTTTGCCGTAGCGAATTGAAATGGATGAATTATTTTGTCGGAAAGGGCGGCCGAACGAAAGTGGGTAGTCGGTCGGGGGGACTGGCGAGTCGTCAGGGACAACAGGCGCGCAAGAGTCTCATGCAGAACACGAAACACGTAAGCCTATTTCTGCACAAGGTAAATACATAAAATAACGATAGGGACAAATTGGAGGTTTTGTGTTTATAAAGCAACCCGGTCTGTGGACGCGTATTGGGCGCGGGTGTGTATACGCGCTTCGGAAATACAAACAGCAACGCGCGCCCGGAAAAGCGTGTGCTTTGCGGGCAGCTGCACACGCAACAACAGAAACGCACGCGGGCTCCGGTGTCGCTGTGTGTCGCATATATCGGTATGCGGTCCAAAACCATTGGGATTATAACGAAAGCTAATTAACGCCCCCTTTTTGTGGATATACACCGAGAACGCGGGAGCACTTTCTCTGCTTTAGTTCAACCCTAATGTTCGTATACATATACGGATATTCATGATTGCTATTACTTGTTCGTATCGATGTACGCTCATGCACGATACACATGAATGGATTAAGGGCACAACACTATTGTGAAACAGGTCCTGTATGCTGTATGCGGTAGGGAATGCAACTAAACTCCCTCTCTCTCTCTCTCTCTCTCTCTCTCTCTCTCTGCCTCTCTCTTTCTGTTTCTCTCTCGATTCGTCTCGCCACACTGCTGAACAGTTCACCACAGGACTGCACACGCTTGCAACCTTTTTCTCTTTCTCCCTCCATCTCGCTGTCTCTCTTTCTTTTTCTTTCTCTCTCGAACCAGTTCGCTGCTTCATTCCGCGAGACCGAGGGCTGTTGCCAAAAGGATTTCCTTGTCCCCTCCCGCGTTCCCACACCCCGAATCCGGGGCTCGCGAGTTCCGAAACGCCCGCACGGCGAAAGCGGAGAATCGTCCGCCGGAAAATCCTACCTCGTTCACGGCTTTTCCCCAATTTCCTCTCACCCACTCTGCTATATTCCCGGAATATCCACCGCATTCCATCTCTCTCTCCATATATGTATATGCTAAAATTCATAAATACCCGTGTACGTTTTTAAATAGAAATATAATCGTATCACACGCAGGCGTATTAAACCCCACCACTTTCGCACAAATAGCATTGTCGACCTCATTAATTCAGGATGATTGTGTCTAAAGAATGCATCATCGATTCACGATCGTTCAACCAAATTTAATTATCGCCCGCGTCGCCTCGACGAAAACCCATTTGTCATTGTCCACCAATGCTAAATGAAGCTCTGCTTTTTTCTACTTAACCTTACGTCTATTTAAAAGCAAACAATACTTTCCTACATAATGCATTTATTCAACATTCGATATCGTTATGCCCGGGTACATCGATTTTTTCATCGACTAAAAAAGAACGCTTTTTCGAGGTTTTTGCTCCTGTGAATACTACTCATCTATGGGCATGTGAAGTACTATTATTTTCCACGATTAATCGAGGAACCTTTTTCAGTGCTTGACAGAAACAGAGTGATCGAGTTTCCTGCATTCTGTACGATTGTTGTAAACTTTATAACAAAACGATTTCACGTTAATACTTCAAAATTATTGAATTGGTAATGTCTGCGAGAGTGTTGGAAATTAAAACTAACGCTTGTCGAAGTCCTCGTGTCTTTTGTGGGTTACAGAGTACACTCAAAGAGTTTAACATGCGTGGCAATCGAGTTTTCAAACTCATATATTTAATACCCGAAAAAGCTATTAGAGCTCACTAAATTACGAGTTTCATTTTCATTAGAACAAACGTGACAATCTGAGCTACGGTGAAAGAATTTCTGACAACGTTACGAAGAAAGTTTCGAGTCGATTGTCGTCGTGGAGTTGTTACGACTCGGCTTCGTATTCTTTAGACCGATCAAGAATTCTTCATATTCAGAGATTTTTTCTTCCAAAAATTGTAAAATATTACCGTACATTTCTCGGTTTATTGATTTATTTTCATAGAAGACGTACTGCAGTGAATTGCATTCAATCGTAAAAGTTATAAGGGATTAAGGGCTCAATCATAGAAATTTGATTCGTCGAGATCTGGAATTGATGGCTTTTACCGTTGAGAAACCGGTCGGAATTACTTTTAACGAAATTTCTATTCGAGACGCGATTCAACGGTGAATGTTAAAAAAAATGAAAAACACTCGTGTCCGCGCCAACATACCAGATGTAGCGGAATCATGGTACATTTTCGAAAAATCACATTGGAACCGAGCTCTTTTCCTATCGAATACCGTTTATTGAAGTTGTTTATGTACACTGCCGCGGCACAGTGCGGCGTCGGAAATGACTTCAAGACCCTTTCGGCAATATCGTCGACAAAGTTTCGACCGGTGGCTTATCGAAAAAGGTAATCAGGCTTCTTGAAATGTTGAAAGCATCTGTTACGTCTCAATAAGCTGAGGCTGTGTTTTTATGACCTTGTGTTAAACCCGTGACCTCGATAACACGGGTCAGTATTATTCGCGGGATTATCGCTCGGTACGGTCAGCACGATAAGTAGGTCACGGTCGAAGATGAGTGCTTGAGAACTTTGATATAGATTTTTGAGCTGACTTTATAAGAAAGTAATTCACCCTTCAAGATTCATTCGTCACGAAGATCGTTCTCGTGATACTCGGATAGAGACGACGAGTCAATGGTTGAGATTTCACGCGGATATGTGCGGAATGAACAGATTCGTGTTGACGTAAAAGTTGATGGAAGATGGCGACGCCAATGAACGAGAACCGAAATCGAGTTCGATCAGTTACATGATCAGGTTTTTTTAAAAAAATCATGCGTTACTTGTGACTCAAAGAAGCAACTGAACTTTTTTGCTCTTTTCATGGTCAAAGAAACGATTAAAATTAATTCTCGTAATTATTCAAACTATGTGTAACTTATTTGTTGGGATAAATTTTCAATACGATGATAGCGGTTAAAATACTTAAGTAGTAAAATCATCAAGCAAAATGTGACAACAGCCATTTTCGATTTATATGCGTATGCGTATCTATATATTTTAAACCAGCTGGCTCATGGTGTTACCAAAAACCTTCTACCGTTTCTGTCGTTATTACTCTCGGTAACCTCAAATAAGTGTTTTTCTTTTTCCATCTAAAATCATTTTATTTTCGTATTCTCGCTTTTGGCTTTTTAAAGTTGGCAGGATTTTATTTCATTAAACAGAGCGATAAGAGCCTATGTATAACCCTTCAAAAAATGTGATTTTCGATATTTGTTATCCCGAAGACTAGACGGTAGATCCTCTAATAATTCCGGAAATAAATGCACGCTGTATATTTCTAGCATATTTCCAAATTTCAACTCTTTAAGTTAGAATGATCGATTTCCATTAGATTCGCGTGATCTTCCTTAAGGAGGGTGGATCATGGCGATACAATGTCGCCATGCTAAACCATGTTAAATACATTAAAAATTTCAAAATGATAAGAATTTAATAAAATTTGGTGAACATATTCTTTAGTGCCAAATTTGACAATACAATTTTTTTTAAATTTTTCTTCTGTACAGTTATCGAGTAATTGATCACTAAAGTTCACGTGTATAAGCATAGCGTTTCCATATATAAAGGTATACATTCCGGGCATAAGAAATCTGCTTTAAGGGTGAATGATACAAAAGTCGAAATAATTAGAAATTGATCAAATTTGGTGATAATGTTCTTCAACATCAAGTGCGAAAACACAAATTTTTTCAAAATTTTCTTCTGTTTAGTTATCAAGTAATTACGCATTAAAGCAGATTTCTTATGCCCGGAATGTATACCTATATATATGGAAACGCTATGCTTATACACGTCAACTTTAGTGATCAATTACTCGATAACTGTACAGAAGAAAAATCTTAAAAAATTTGTATTGTCAAATTTGGCACTAAAGAATGCGTTCACCAAATTTTATAAAATTCTGATCATTTTGAATTTTTTTATGTTTTTAGCATGGTTTAGCATGGCAACATTGTATCGCCTGTGCAATATATCCTTAATGCGTAATTACTCGATAACTGAGCAGAAGAAAATTTTGAAAAAAATTGTGTCTTGGCACTCGATGTTGAAGAACATTATCACCAAATTTGATCAATTTCTTATCATTTTGACGAATGTAGCCACCATCCTTAAAGGAAATTGGATACTGGAGCGTTGGAATTTATTGTTCACATGGCGGTATTCTCAACTGTAATGTTTAGTAGCGATGACATTCGTTACTGACGACCTGGCGAAAATAGAAATAGACCAGTGGGCCCAGATAAATTGAGTCGAACGTGTTAAGTCAACACTGCGGTAAAAATCGATAATTCCAGCAAAAACGATGAAAACGAGAGGTTCGAAGTAGACAGAAAACAAGGATTGAAAAGCGGATGGAAATGATAATTATTGCAGTGGATGCTGAGATTGGGTGTGAGCATGAAGAGATATTATAAATTATATTAATCTAGGTATCCGAGGATTTCTGCGAGACGAGAATAGACGAGAAGGATGCTGCGAGAGCGGCGTAACCGAAGCGGTTTAATTTAGGATGATGTAAGAACGAAGGTGTCGAACGAATGAAGGAGAGAGAGCTCAGAACTCGCTCCCACACTCAGCTCCCTCTTCATCGCGCATATTTTAAAAGAGAATAAATACAATTCGGTCGAGCGCTTAATTAAAACTTGTAATCCGCGCGGATAATACGATCAGGTTAGCCGACCCGTGGACTTTCCCGAATGAAATATTTCAATTCTTACGAAAGAATATATTTCCGCAAAGGAAAATAACGAATGAGCTCCGATTAAACGGTGTACGATTGTGCTATTTAATTTCAAGCACGTGCTCAATATTTCGAGAATCATATACGAACCAACATTCAATATGAATTTAAATTTAATTTTTTTTTATCGAAAAAGTTTCAAATACCGAGACTATAAAAAAAATCAGCTTCCAAACACCAGGGCGCGCTCAATATTGTGCTTCGAATAGTAATAACTTTTTTAGCGTACTACAAACACTACTTTTTTCAGTCCGTTCGAACCCTCGAGGTTTTTGAAAAAAAAAAAAAAAAAAAACACTTTTTTGAATTAAAAAAAAAAAAAAAATCGAGTTGTGCTCGAGAATTGAAGATTGAATGTGATAAATGGACAATGCAAGTGTCCACAATATGGAGCCGTGAATATTAATTGGGCTTGGAGCTATTTTAAAAAAAAATCAGCTAGAGAAAGAGAAAGATTGTAAATAAATTCCATCGTATTCTCCATTTCCCTCTGTTTTAATGCATTTTTGCTGCAGTTTCATTGTTAACAGCAGGAGTAGCAATCGAATATTGCTATTGTTTGTGCTGTTACGCTGCTATCGCGGGCTTGTATTTTTTAGCCCGGTTTGTAACTGCAGTATTCGATTGTGGGCTGATAATAAATTTATCGGGGTATTAAAATCATGTGCAAAGAGAACGAGGAAATAAAGGTGAATGCAGGGGGGTCAAAAAATGAACGAACTTTTGAACGCTCAAGGGCATGCTTGTTGGGGTCTATAGTTTGAATGTGTTACTTCAATTACCTTCGGAATAGCCTGCCTCTCTTTCAAACAGTTTCGATTTCAAAAACGGTGAAAAAAAATACAAGAAAAAAGGACGTCACCGGTCGGGCAGCTTTACCAATTCGTAACACCATCATTACAGTTTTTATGGTCGGTTAACATTCTCGCGAAATTGAAAATGCTCAGTGAACGCTTTCAAGACTCTTTTAACTAGTGTTTCATCGGCTGACGAAGGTCGATAAAAAAATCTAATCTCAAACCTTCGCTGCTTCGTCCACTATTAACATTAATAAATCACATGCTTATATAAGCTAGTATTAGCTGTTCAATCATATTCCAGAGAGCATAAAATCCGAAGAAAAAATTAATTGATCTAACAGGCGCTTAATCGCAGCTCCAGAGAATCTCCTCAGTCTTGGTACATAATATTATCGAGGCCGCTATTCAAAAGTAGCACTTTTGTAATTGTGTGTCTGGCCACACTTCTTCCAGAAGCGAAAGAGATAGATTGGACCCGACGAGAATGCCACGCCTTCGTTCACGCTTAGCAAAGTGTACCGACCGTGGCTCCAACGGCCCATCAAGAAACACCATGGCCTAATTAGCTTGTAATACGTAGACATGTGCATATACAAATAGCTGTGTGTATATACATACTTTTTCACTGCTGAGACTCCGGATCATTAAATACGGTGGCTTCAGCACTCACGTCCGGGGTCTCGTTAACTACCATAACGAGTGATGACAGCAGGTTATAATATACGTCAGACAGAGTTCGAGCCTCGGAGCGGGGGTTCAACGTGCTTGACTCTTCATTTTGAATTCGGAGTCTGCGCCACGAATACCTGTAGAATTATACTTGAATTAAATAAAACTTCGGCATTCCACATTTTATTATTATGGAGAGTCTAAATAAAAGTTTCTGAATTAAGATCACGAACATTGTACTTCTTCTTTCGAAGATTTTTTGAAAATCATAATTATTTAAAGATAATTATTTAAAGAGTATTATTTTATAGAGTAAAGGCCATTTAATGGGCAATGATCAGGATTGTGGAAAGACGAAAAATTATCAAAATGCAATAATTATCGTAATATTTGAAAACAAGTGAAGGTGGTGAGTGAAATTTCAGCAGACGGAGTTGCCAACGAATAAAATTTCCCTTGAGAAGCTGGTGTTATTTAAATTTTCTACACGAAGGTGCTCAAGAATTCAGATTCCTTGCCAAATCAATTTTAAGCGCAGTTGTGGAAATCTCAGGCAAATAATTCGAACAACCTTTGAACGGTGATACCAAACGAAAGATAATGGAAGAAGAAACTTAATTATCAAAGGACTCATCGACGTTCGAATTCAAATCTTCAGTCGACACCAAAGGTTTTCAAGTGCAATAAAAAAATGGTCACGAACATTGATTTAGAATGCGTCGAGGGAAAACGCCCAACAAAGCTCAGTCAAGAGGAAAGTGATTCTCTGGAAATAGTCGGGAAGTGCACACACCTGGTACTTTCCTGCCTGATGGAATAAAGTAGATGGAGACGTAAGCCGAAACCCGAGAAGGTAGGCGTCTTTAGCCGGAGTAAAGAGGATTCGTGGTTCGTAGAGAAAGAAAGGTAAAGACACTGCCGGGTGTGTGCCAACTCCTTCGTACCTTCGCTTTCTCTCTCTCTCATATTTTGCCTCTTTCGCTTCCTCTATGTCCTCCTCGTTCCTCGTCCATCCTGCTCGTATCATCAGGCTTTCTCGCTTCCTGCGTGGTCTTAAGGCTCACCAAGCTGATGCATACTCCGCGCCGATAATTCTCCTCCCTTTAATGCTTAGCGAAGAACTCTTCGCAGACGAGTGACCCGGAGCTAATGGGCCTGAAGGCCAACGGAGCTGCCGTTGTGCAGTAATGCCACGTGGTGATTCATACGCTTCGTCTATTATGTATTCAATGAATATCATTCGCGCGATCGAATATGGAATTCGATAGATTGAAAAATGCATATCTAGTCCAAAGCGCCAGGCACACTCTATTTTCTGAGCTTCGTCAGAATCACTGGGCTGCATCCTCGAAGTGTAAGATCGCATTAAAGATGATCATTCGATCGAATATTTGCGCAAGGCTCAGTCGCGCTCGAAAGTCATAAAATAATCCTGAATCTCTGCACCGCGTTCATAATCAACTAAAACCTTGTCAAATATTCCAGCAGGAACAATCAAACGAATTTGTCTCTTTCTTAAGATTAATTTGATGGAGTGACCCGGTCACTTGGACGAATTCAGCGTCCGAGATACCCCGCAGAGTCCAGCGTATAAAAGGAACGTGGCTTATGCAGAATGTGGCGCGTAGTGCATCGTGATTACGCTTGTGCACAAGCCGCGCTCTCTCTCTCTCTCTCACACTGTGTTAACGTTTCAACTCAGGCTTGGTCTCAACCACTCATACACGTCGGACGCCTCCATTATACATACGAGTGGTAGACAGCCCAGCGTTTTCCTTACGTAACTGGATTTCCCGCAGGGCGAATTAATATTAACTGCTTAATTAATTAATCGAAGGAGCGGGGACGGCCCCGTGACGACGGGTCTGAGGTCGTAACTCCCGCAAGTTGGATAGAGCGAGACAACGCAAAGGAAGATGGAATCAAAGAGAAAAGCAGAGAGGGAGAGAGAGAAGGACGAGTGGTGTGTGGGTCTCGCGCACTCTCGACCGACCCCTGATTTAGCCAGTGCGAAGGGTTGCTCCACTGCCCAATGTCGAGCGTCGCTCGTTGGCAACCGTGTCGTCTCGGTGGTGGTCGACGCAACGCTCGTGCGGTTATACGGGTCAAGAAGCGTGACGTGTTCGAGAGACGGAGCTGCAGAAGAAGAGATCGGACAAAGATGAATACGGGGAAAGGAAAAAAGATATGAGGAGAAGAGACAGGAGCAAAAACCGCACTAAAAATAGAGCCCAAAGTATAGAGAAATATGGAGCTCAAAATATACGTATCGTATCATTAAAAGGGAATGAAATGAGAAACCCTGTCGTGAAAATTCCATAGATAAAAGCTTCCATGTGGAATATGAATTCTAGCTAAATCCTCTAGACTTTGACAAGTACTTTTGTACCTTTACATGATTTCGATAATGAGTTTACTCACCAAAGTTTTCTCCTTGAAAATAAAATGTGCCTAAATTTCAACATTTCTTAAAAACGTTGATATTCATCTTCACTCTCTTTTTCGTACTTGTTTTTAATTCGAATGAGAGAATAATCGTGCAATTCATTTTGAAGAAAACAAAAAAGCGAACCCGGAACTCGATGAGGAAAATTTTTGTTTTTGCACCCAAGTTTACTAATGACTTGCAAAGCCCTGCAGATGAATTCAGTATTTAAGGTAATCAAATGAAAGAAATATCTACGTGCAGTCCGTGTATATGTATATACTTCGGACACATTATATACGTGCATCAATATATCAAAGAAATATATAGACATAAATATATGTACATTTTAACTTTTAGCCTGGTAAAAATGTTACAGGTCTGGAGCACCGTGGAACCAGAGTTTTTCCAATGTAAACGCGCTTATAACTTTGTTCCACGAAAACGTCGGATTACATGAAAAATATTCGCGGTGGACGGGAGGTTTCACCAAAAAAGGGTTATTAATTTTCGTAAACTCGACGATTATTCATGACACGTCGCGAAATATGATGAATGCTCACCGGTTCTACACTCGCGACTGCCAAATTTTAAAGCATTTTGTTCACAATTCTTTTCTCTCATACAAATAATACATGCATATTAAGGTATACACGAACATACGTATGGATATAATTTTTTTGCACGTTAATGAGATTGTGTGTATTGATTTACGAGAATTCAAGATAGCGAGAAAAGTCTCAAGAACAACATTAACCGTCGTCGAGGGACGTAGATCGATAATATATACCGCCCAGATTTAAGGAAAGAAGTGAGACTGCGAGCGAGAAAAAAAGGAGGTTAAAGGAGGTATAAGGTCGCACAGTAGATGATGAAAGGAGAGAAAAAGAGGCGGAGAAGCATGAAGCTGCCGCGAGAAGTTTTCAATGCCGGTGTATACGCATGGCAGAAAACGAGAACAGCAACGAATTCCTCTTCCCTTCTCTCTCTCTCTCTCTTTCTTTTTCTCTCGAGAATATGCGAGAATGCTTGAGAGAGCTTTCGGAGGCCAGAGACTTGAAAAAAACGAGCTGGTGAAAGAGCAAAGCGAAAGAATACGTCTACAAACCCGAAGAAGAAGAAGAAGATGGAGGGAGACAGAGAAAGGGGAAAAGAAAAGAAAATACGAATTACGGTACTCGTACCTGAATTTTCCAAGAGGGGTCTCAAACGAGCGAACGAAGACGACACCGAGGAAAAGCTTTGAAATATATATTTTTATTCCGTTAATGTATGAAAAATTGATGCGAGCACAACTCTTGGCAGTTGAAAAAAAGAAATATTTATGTATTTATATACATATTTAACATTCGTGCTCCTCGACTCTTTCCTCACCCCCGAGCTTCTCGAGCCAACCCATTTTCACGTGGACCATATGTACAAGCGACTCTTGAGCAGGACACTTGTTCGCAAGGAAAAACGTGCATTTTTAGAACAATGTCTTAACTTTTGATTCAATAAAAAAATGCAGCTTACAAAAAGTAACCGATTCGACTCTAACGGTGTCAGTACTGCATATACATAAATGCCAATTCCAATGCTTTAATCACGACTCCATGAATCATTCATTTTCCCTGGTCAAAGTTCAAACACGCAGCAATAAAGTTGCTCGAAAAATATTACGCTTTTTCTCCAACCTCCATTATCTGTGACACCCGAGAAAATATCAGTTTCTCTCATCCTACTGCAAATTCTTGAGATATTATATGTTGGAATTTATCTTAAAGGATCAATTTTCACGACGGTTAAGTTTTGTTAGTAATTCATTGTGAATGAATCGTAAACCAAGCCTTTTAAGAAGGACATGAGGGTTATTATAACACGATGCGGGAGTCACTCGATGTATCGGCCATGAGAAAAGAAAAATACGAGCGATGAGTGCCGAGGAAAGAATGAAGGAGAGTATATAATACAAAAGATGAAAACCTCGAGACTACTCCCACCCGTCCCCGTATTGTATAGACGCGACAGAAGAGAACAGCCATCGACTCACCCGAGATAGTGTACTATTACTACTACCTGTCGGTTTTTTATCGGTTCTCTCATTCCTCGAGAGTCTTTTGCTCGAAAGAATAAGAGGGAGCGTTGGAGGGCCAGGCAAAAGAGAAAAAGACAGGAAAATGGGCAGGCTCATCCGACCGGCACTTCATGCTGTAGGACATCCGGTCTGAGTGGATACGCGAGCATGTATGGGAGATGATCGAGTGCCAGGTGACTTTCTCAAATTACCAACATTCTTTGGCGATCATTGAACGATCATCGTTTCGTGGGCAACGCTCGAAATTTAACTAAACTCCATTTTCGAAAAAGTCGAATGTTTTGGTGAAGAGAAAAAATCATTAACGAATTGAGGGAATGCAATTTTGAAACGGACACTTTCAGCTTCGGTTGAAATATTTTTGCACGAGTCTGCGCATATTCGAAATTGAGTGAAGCATTAAAGAATTTACACTTTTTTCTGAACTCGAGAGTCCCCCCAAAGCTTCTGTAACGGAGTCTCACGATCTCTGGAATCAACATCTGAGATGAAAAGAAAATTGTCAAAGCGGAATTAGCCAAAGTCGTTTAACAAAGTCGGCCATTAAACGATGGGGTTTTCCATAGTTTTCGAAAAAATTATCCACGACATTTTTTCTCAATTATATTTAGTATAATCTAATTGATGTTTTCTACAAGATTTGAAAGGTTGAGCATTGCGCTGCGCTGCTTTTTCAACGAGGGCAAATAAACGTCGGAAAGTTTGAGTGTTTTTAATACTAACGCAGAGAAAAGAGAGAGAGTGAGGCTAATGAAATTTGAGAGCATATTACCGAGAAAGGGGGCGAGTTCTTTCGCATGATAAATGTATGCCAGATCCTCTGTATATTGAAGAAAAATACAAAGTAAACGAACCTCGTATATTTCTGGTGAGCAAGAAAAAACAAGGTTGTTAGCAGGAGAGTTGGCGAGATCGGACGAAATCCTTTCCAAAGCAGTATAGACATCGCCAAGAGCAAAATACGTATTTTTATTCTGTAAAATGTATGTAATGCTTGTACAAAAGTGTACGTATACGTATGCAGAATCGTAGTGAAGAAAAAAACGCTGGATCCTGGAGTCTTTCATGCTCCATCTCCTAAATTTGAGGTTTTTTCGTCAGGTAATTGTAGATATACGTCACATGCCATGCGAAATGCTAATAGTGTGCGTGCTCAAGGGAGGTTCTCCTCGAGAAATGAAGCAGATGAAAAGGACGAAGGGACCGTGCGAACGTTGCGTATTTTGTATTATATATTAGGAAAGAAGAAAAGTCACAACGCCGATGAGCTGGCTCTCTTTCGTGTTTAGCAAGGAAAAAAGAGCGAGAAAGGGATAGATAGAAAGCCCCAGCACTGTCGGCAAAGTCTTGGCTCGTAAAATTTTAACGAGGTGAAATACGCTTATGGTTAGAGAGACGCCGTGTGTTCTACATACACAAAAAAGCGAGGGAAAGACACAGCACCACCGTCGTCGCCACCGGTTTCGTCTTTTTTACTAAATAAAGTGAAGTCGCGAAGGGCGGGCGCCTCCTTTCAAACGGTGCGACTAGGTTTTGGCTCTCGCCGATATAGTTTAACGGGTTTGGGTCACGCGAGATACACGCGCACGCTCAAACTCGTAATGGAACCCTTCCACTCCTTTTTTCCATCATCTGCCCCTCGAGAGTGTTAACTCTTTTTTCTCAGAATTTACGAAATTAACATTCTTTCAAATTTCCTAAAATATCATTCAATAATGAATTCAAATATGACAAAAAAAATCTTTACTTCGTTTTCTCACAGTCCGTCACTATCTAAAAGTTAAACGGTGAACTCTCACCATTTTTTTTTATGTATTTTCAATGATATCAATCTTCTACTTTTTAGCCTCGAATCACAGAATCACAGTTTTCCCATTTCGATTGTTTTTGGATTTTCCTTTCACCTCGGTATCATAAAAATATCTATTCTAAAGAATCCTGGAAAAAAATATGTATCACGTTTCGACTCTCCCTCAAAATAAACTTGACTTTTTTCCTGTTAATGGTCGGGACCTCATCAGCCATCGTTCACTTCTGTTATTACTGAATTCTCCTTTGTTTGCGTGTGTGTCTACGGACTCCATGCATCCGTAGACGTATATGAATTTGATGGCACTGATCTGTTTTGGTGTGACGGTGAAGTTAATAATTGATGTTTCAATTATTCGGAGATCCAGGTCTGGACTATGACTAGACAATGAGACAGACACATAATTCATGATGACTCGTGAAATCGGATTCACAAATAGTCCGATCTATTCCAGCAGCTCGAGAGCAAAAACTAATAATGAAAAGTAAGATTACCAGACGAATCAGTAAGATTTCCTGTCTATGACCTTTTTTGTTGGTTTTTGTGTATGCGAAATGAAGGAATGGCAGTTACGCTTCAACCCCAGTTTTCTTTTATTTCTATCGTCGTTTTAGAGTCTCGAAATCCGATCGCTTTCAGACATTCAAAGTTATATCATTTTTATCATAGTGCAATAACGCGATTCGAGCTGGAAATTCTCTTCTCGCTCGACGAGACGGCAAAACACGACGCTGAAAACGAATCCACTCGAGAGTCCCATAAGGTCAAAACCCAAGGAAGGTCTAGGGATTGAATGGACAGTGGACTTCTCTTTTGCTCTACTTTTTCGTATTTCTCTCATACCTCTATGGGATTTTCAATGCGAAGTAAAACAATTTCGAGGGAAATTCACACCGATTTTCGTCCAGCGTTAATTTCGACGAAATCGTAATAATTTTTATGGATTCACAAGCTCATATAATTGCTGCGGAAAACGGGGCAGATCGTAGAGGAAAAAACATGCGTAAATTTTCGCTTTAAAATGATTTGACTCGAGGCTGAAAACCCGATGTGTAAATGCATATACCATTCGTTTTCCATATACGAGTGACTCTTGGAATTGCACACCTTGGAGCGCAGCCGTGCGAGTTCAACAAGTTGAAGCTCTCGCTCTCTTCCCGTTCCTTCTATTCTTCTTCCTCTTTGGGAATCGATACCAATATATACATAGATCTACATATGCGGAGGAGCCCGTTTGTGCTTACTGATACGTGAAATATTGAAAAAACCAACGGGGTCTCTCAGACGAAATGGAAAATTTACGTATTCGAAACTGACGCTCGAGCAGAAGCGGACGTCGGAGTTTTGCATCAATATTTCAAATAGACGAGCGCGCGTCGTAACTAAAAAAAGCCTCTCCAATCGAGTACCAAGAGAAGAGAATCGATATCGCGAATTATATTTGCGGCAAAACTGACGTTGTTCGATTCTCCCTTCGCCAGATATCGATAAGATGAGAGGCGTTGAAAATGTTGGAGCCTAAAAAGCCATGAATCGCTCAATATTCGTAGCTGTTTAATGGCTCCTTCAAACGTCCAATAATTTCTACCTCCCTTCCTGTATTTCATCTGGAAGAAGTTGTTGCGCGATCAGCGAGTCTTTCCTATCGTCAGATAAATAGCCAAATTAACACAGCAGGCTAGAAAAAACGTGGCTGCTGCAACGAGGAAAGTTGCCGTGAGATACGGAGCCACGTTAACAGTTGAGGATGTTAAACACTCGAGATTGAAGTATATTCAAAGAAACCTGGCCCCGACACGAAGCACAGTCCAGTGAAAAGGAGAAAGAAGCCGACCGGACGCGTCCAGGTTGAGGTGGAGAACGGCGTGAACCCTAACAGAAGCACGCGGGCGTGAGAGACAGAGTGGTAAAACTACGTACAAGGCAAGCTCGTAATAAACCACGACGTAGATAATCGAATACACGACGCGTAACAAGCGTGGAGCACTTCGGAGCACTGGATAAACGTACTCATATACACACGTAGCTCTGTACGTACACATACTTGGGTATGTCTTCATGAATAGCCAGAGCACGTACACTTATGTACGAGTAACACTCGTGCAGCGTCCTCGACGACAGCACCAAATGCTACAAGAGCTCGTGCTTTCTCTGCTGCTGCAGGGACCCCATAGGTGGGAGAAACGTTGAACAGGCGCGTATACGCCCGTGAGCATTGTCACCCGGAGTAGGGGAAAGGCATAGTGCAGTCGCCGTCCAGCGTCGGAGGTCGCGAGACCTCCCTGTAGTGCGCCTCGACACACGCTGTGTGCACCAGCGGTAATTCAGGTACCATTGGTTTGGTCAATAGCCAATTCCCATTTGGCGGTGTTCCAAGGGACCAAACAAACCGGCCATCGCCGCACCCGGCCACTTCGTCGCTCCTCGTTGCAGCCTCCAAAGGACGTACAACTAGAAAAAGAGAAGAGAGAGTGATAGAGAGGCTGAGAGGAGAATCTCGAACGTGTCTTTACCCTCCCGTGTCTACCATTACCTAACCGTGTACACGCAGACACTGCTCTGTTCGAAAAAGTCTCGTCCGACCCTCGAGGTACCATACGAAACATCAGAAATCGAGCATGCAACTCTCCCCGTGTCATCCCCGCTTCTACGACGCTCCTCTTTGACCCTCCATTTTGCGGTCGACGTATGAATACTTTTCGGTTACCATTTGTACGTTAAAATGATGACAACCGACTTACAGCTACCATCAATGTTTCTCAGCTTGCCAGTCGATTTCTCCTCTCTCATAGAAACTTCTCTTCTCATAAAAACAATTGCCGATGACGAAGTTGGACTTCAAGGCCTTTACAGGGAAGTCATGAAGGGAAATCGTTTGTAACGAAACTCATGAAATCTCGCGAGCCATTGTGCTTCGAATTATGCGCTTGAAAGAATCTTTCCGAACCACGATTCAATCTCGAAACTGAGGATCAAATTGTCGTTGATACACAATGGCAGAGTTGGTGGAAGTTGCTTTCATTCAGGCTACTCCGGAACACAAAATTTGGACACGATTTTTTGTTATTTTTATAACCAAGAGAACGGTCAGATCCCAAAACTCCACAGTGCGTATATGAATTTGTTTTATGTGCATCTGAACCGGATAAGAAATTCGTACGAGTCGATTGTGATCAAAGAACAGCAGGGATGGGAATTTCATGTGGAATTCTTCATTCATACACAACCATACGTGGATCGTAAAGGATAGAAAGGAGAAGCCAACTTGTAACTTGTAACTCGTACAGGGATGTGAAAAAAGCCTGGATATAGAAGCTTACACATGCATGTGATACATGCATACAGAAATGCCTACGCGCATAAGGAATAAGCGAGGAAAGTGGACGACCGCCGCGAATTCCCCGCGGCCATTCCAAAACTTTATCCCGCAAGAGTCTCTATCGCAAGGCTCGCATTGAATATTTACAAAAGTCTATGCATGCTCCGGTCTATGTGCATACATGGAGCGCACACTTGTCGATGAAAATGCGATAGACACATTACAAGAAGGTCTCGAGAGAGATGCATCGAGAGGTTAAAACCTCTGACGCAGAACAAAAGAGTTGGTATGCGCGCGCACTGTGGATAAAAATCAGTTGCCTTTTTTTCTACTCCGGAGAGTGTACGGTCGAACGATGATTTCAATTGCTGAATCAACCTTTTTTGCAGGCTTATTTTACAGCA
Organism: Venturia canescens; assembly: GCF_019457755.1. Taxonomy (NCBI): domain Eukaryota; kingdom Metazoa; phylum Arthropoda; class Insecta; order Hymenoptera; family Ichneumonidae; genus Venturia; species Venturia canescens. Next base: position 14,658,185 of record NC_057424.1, on the reverse strand, counting down.
CTCAAATTTGTGTACGGCTTTTAATCATTTTTACAATATTTTTACGGTCATTGTATCTTCCAATATTTTGGTTAATCCTGGTGGATTCGTGGCACTGATTGAAATTGGTTTCAAATCGTGTCGAATGCGGTTGATGGTTCCTGAAGCCGATTGATGATTCACATTTTCTACTATTAAAACATTGACATCACGGTTGTTATCCATCTTTAGTTTTTCCACCATTTTTCTGTTAGAGCTAAATAAACGAATTTTTGGTGAAAAATATTTTCACCTCCTTCTGCATTCCGTCTAGATCCGTCTACAGGGCATTGAGGCTCAGTATAATAATTCATTTTAGCCTTTAAGGCAGCTCTGTACCTACACGCACGAAGCAAAAGTTTGAGCCGCGGCGTACAATGAAACCCAATGCTTATACGCGTCAGAAATGTAAATGTTTCCCGAAATCTTATTTATTCGTCGCGAAAGAAATTAAAAAGTGTTTTAATAACAATTCAATCGAGAAACGTCGTCGAACATTTGCGAAGAAAGCTTTCATATTGTTTTGTATTGCGCCTATCAGTTCGCATCATACACTATTGCCACGTCGTCACATCTGGTCATTCGCGCGTTCCGCGTCACGTAAAATTAACACAATTCATCAGTTGATATCTCCGAAACTAGATGGTCAAAAATGCCCATTTTTTAAATATTAATCCCACAATAGATCGTCGTTTATAAGTCGTTTAGCATCGGTAATAAAAAATGTAAACAAAGGGCTATTCAGTAACGTGTTAAGTACAGGCATCGCGCACAAAATGACCGATTTTTAATCGCGAATATCCGAAAACTAAATGGCGAATCGATTTGAAGTTTTGACAGTCGTTCTGTGAAGGCTATCTTCACACCATGTTTAAATTTCAGCCCATTCTTAAGATTTCGACAAAAGAACAGAACTACCCTAAAAGGTTTTCCCGCGCATGGAAGATTATTAAAAATGGAAACGGACGAAATACAGAAGAACTCCGCTGAATATGTTCGAAAAATGTGAACGTTCTTCATAAAATATCAAAAACGCACATAAAATATCGTTTTTGTTCACACTTATCGTACCTCGAAACAAAAACCTGATTAATGAATTACGTAAAGCTCTGATAATCCATGACGAATGTGCAAAAGGTCGTGCAATCTTCGAGGCGAAGGCTCTCAATCGTTCAAAATCCCATGAAATATTTCATTCAAAGTCCGTATGCGTTCATACATTAAGAAGTGACAGTCATTTCTTGTTCTCGATTCTCGTTCAAAGAATTTTACTTGCTCTACGATGCAGATACAGTTTGAATGTAAAAAAAGGAAAATGGTGGAAAAAGGAGATGGAAATGATAAATCCCTCGAATTCGAGGCTCTCGTTTGCCGTGCTACCAGCAACCAGCCAACATTTACATATATACATTATTCTCTATACATATATTCAGTATTCTTTGCACGAGCGTGGAGTATGTCCCTGAGCGAATTGAATTTCATCGTGACTGAAGCTTTAACGTATTCCGATCGTAACCAGTGGTTTAGGCGTGCTTTAATCCGTGGCTGAAGTAGCAAGATCACACGGTGACGAAGAGGGTGACTCGGTGAAATTTGTAATCGGTGCTAACATTGTCGTTTTATAAGTACCAGCACGACGTCACTATCCTGCTCCGTTTTATTTTGTTTTTTCTCATTTTCTCTGCTGCAGCACTTCACCCTCTCATCTTCGTTCTTGTTCAGTCGCGCGCGGGCGCGCGACTGAATAATCCAAAACATTGGAAAGCTTGTCGTCAGCAACAGTGCACCGGTGTTTTACACGTTTTTATCATTTTTCGCGGAGATTTAATTTGCACCTCTGACAAACACCCCGGAGATGATATGTGCGGCAGATTTTTTTCAGTTTAGTTTTCAGACTAAATTTTCCGGATTGTATAAACTCGGAAAATGTACAATTCAAGCAGTATTCCCTTTGGGAATGTTTACTCATAAATAGTGAAGAAATCTACGAGTCACGACGACTTTTTTTGTTCGTACAGGCGTTACCGTATTTTTATTCTAGACTTAAATAAAACGATTCGTTCTATTTCGCACTCCTGGCTGCAGACGTACTCACTCATTTTATTAAGATAGCAGCACGTTCGACGAGATAATAAAATAAGAGTTAATTTGTAAGTCTGTGAGTCAACATTGCGAGTGAGAGCTCGTAATTTTTTCGTTGAATTAACGAGACAAGAAATTTGCCATTCTCGAGTAATGAATTTTTCGTGACATGCATGCCCTGCCAATCGCATTCTGATCTTTCCGCGATAAAGAGGGGTTGCAATGCCCCAAGGACTGGTGTATCATTCCACGGAGGTAGGGTGAGACTCTCATGTATATACGCTGCCATGTAAGAACACCAGAAAATCCATTTGGCGTGACTCACCGACCGGCTGTTCCTTCGTAGCTCATTAACAGAGCCGCACGCACCAGTCAATTCCCTGTAACTTGACAAATATCAAACGTATATTTTATATACCATTGTCACACCAGTAGATAAGTAGAAGCACGTGCGGTAGTGCTCCATACCGGGCAACCGATATAAATAATATAATCAGCCCCAGTCTGAGCACGAGCTTGGCCAAATCCCATGCACAGCCAAAACTTTTAATCCCTCCATTTCCAGTCAATAGTAACATTGAAATTTCATTGAATTTTCAATTAAATATACCATGAAAAATATATGTATGTTCCAGTCAAAATCTACGTTTAGGTTGTTGCTAAATCTTTTTAGAGGGTGGGGGTAAGAGACGAAGCTCCTATGCTAATACAATGAGTGACATCAGCAATGCCACCTTATAGATACTGAATGATTACTATTCATTCGGATGAACAATGCGAAAATTTCCAAGTGCGTGCAAACGATAACATTAAGGAGTTTCGGTACAGAAGTCAAAATATTAAGAAATTGATCAAATTTGGTGATAATGTTCTTCAACATCAAGTGCGAAAACACAAATTTTTTCAAAATTTTCTTCTACTTAGTTATCGAGTAATTACGCATTAAAGCAGATTTTTTAGTGATCAATTACTCGATAACTGTGTAGAAGAAAAATCTTAAAAAATTTGTATTGGCAAATTTGGCACTAAAGAATATGTTCACCAAATTTTATAAAATCCTGAACTTTTTGAAATTTTTTATGTTTTTAGCATGGTTTAGCATGGCAACATTGTATCGCCTGTACCGAAACTCCTTAATTTTTATTCGGAAATACGTTTATTTAAATCACTTAAGGTTGAGAGAAAATTTATTCACGATTATTGAAAATTGCGTTGAAGTAAAGTCAAAGTTCGACAACGTTGCGTAATTTCTTTGTACTCAGCTGTCGGGTTGGATGCCGTGAGCCCTATGCCTCTGTGCGTACGCGTTACTTGTTTCGCCTTGCGTTTTTGGAGGTTATTGTGACAACGACTGCCTGTCAAGGAATTGTTCCCGATGGTGTCGTATAGTTGCAACGTTGCCGCATTTCTACGCCGCAGTTTCAGTTAACCCGATATGATCGTGATGCAGTCACATATTTTTGGTGATTTCTTGTCACTCAAGTCGGTAAACGATCTGTTCTTTTCAGTAAAATCATTCTATATATCGTCCCGATCCGAACTGTCGTTTTTCAAATGAACTTCTTCATTAATAAGAGTGATATAAGCAAAAAAGTGCGGAGGTAACGACTTCGTCCCGTTCAACCGATGCAATGAAATGACATTTTTGCTCAACTTCGACATTTAACTTCTCCAAAATGAATTCGGTAACCTCAGCTTTTCTTGAAACACAGTACATTCGGGAAATATTCATCAACAGATATAAAATTATTTTTAGACATATTTATTCACCTCAAAAATGTTAAGCAACGACCTTAATCGAGTATCAAATGTTTTCTGCTTGATTCTCTATGGATTGTAACTCAAAAAGGCTGATGTTTACATGCACAATGACAATATCAATGAAATCATAGTCATTAAATAAGTAAAAAATGGTTAATTTGTTGCTAAGAATATTTATAGACTCGTCGTTCATCCAATGGGGTTTCTTCAAATGTTTTTTGGTGTTTTACAATCGATGAAGATTCTAGGGGACTTGGAGTAACGATCACGCAAATTTGTCGGGTCGAAAACGTTAGCGAACTTGTTGCGGAAGGCAAAAAAACGTGAAATTCTCGTCGGCGCGGTCGTTAATTATCTTGCGTCAAACTTGTCATTTTATCCGGTTCGTTGGTACTGTAAGGGAGGATGAAAAAATAGAATTAATAAACAAATAAAGCTCGGAGTGTGTGCCGGGTGGATAATTTATTGAGGGTGTTCTCACCGTGAACAATTCCCCGGTGTGTTATTCGCGTTTCGTAAATGCTCAGCTATAACTTTTTTACGTTCCGTGAAAGCTTCTATGGAGAAGGAGTGTGCGTATAAATATGTCGAGACTGAATTGCAGGTGTCGTTGTTATGCGCCGAGAACATGCCACGTATGTAAATACATATGGACATCCTCGTTTGTAACTCGTTATTTTTTTGTCATTAACTGCCAACTGTTTACGATAATTATGAGTACACGAGAGCCAGACAATTAAAAATATGTAGGAACATAAAAATCTAACAATTCATTTATAATTATAATGATCTCGATACTCAAATAAATTTATGCTATTAAAATTCCAAAGTAATGTGACGAAGGAAGAAACAAATTGATAATCGCTCGTGAAATAAATCTGAAAAGTAAGTCTCAACGGTTTCAACAGCCCAGCCGAAAAGTGAATGAGGCAATGAATAATTCATAAGTCGATCGAATATCGTTGAAACCGCACTAGAACGGATATTCCATTTCTCCACCTCGATTTTTCCATGCTTGAGACGCGTCCGAAAAAAAACTAATTGTGAATTTCGAGGATCATAGAGAATGCAGAAATATAAGTATGAATGGAAACAGAGGAGAGTGATGTGTCGTCGTCGAGTCGCGACCGCTGTTTGAATTGTTAATTCGAGAAGCGAATAAATATATTGACACTTTTTCATCGAACATTTTGATTAACAATGTCAACGCGCGATCGTATTGAAAATCGCTCAGACATTCAATTTTTAGGGAGGGTCAACGAGTCTGATATTTTCATCCAGACCCTGTGCGAACACAATTCTTGAATATACATAGATATACGGAAACTCTGTAACTGACGCATAAAGTGACGCCGACGTCTACGGTTCACGTGTATGTACGTAACTCCAAGTGTAAACTGTTTATTAGAGCGACCATGCCGAGGAGGGGTAGCAACGTATAAAAGAAGAAAAAAACATCAGCAACCCACGAATCGAGGGGTGTCTGTCAAAGGCAAGGCGAAAGCGGATAATTCCATGGCGTTACGAGTCACTATATCTCCGACAAAAAAAACACCATTTACTCATAAAACAAAAAAGGGGCGTACGGCGGACACGTCATGCCGAGTTAATTTCAATCAATTTTATTTTTTCGTCATTGGTTCCAGCTGCGAACGTGGTCGAGTGTGAATACGACCGTTAATTTTATTCAGGTGCTTATGAAAACAATTATATTTGAATTTAGTTGAATTTCGTTTCAACAACGCTATTTCGTGCACGTAATTCCGTTAATTCCGTTATTTAAGGGGTCTACCCTAATTAAACGGTCAAAAAGAAGACTATTTTACGAATTTTTTTGACCGGTATAAATTATAAATATGAACATTAAAAGTGTTAAGCCTAAAAAAATACACTCTTAAAATAAACAAAAAAAAAGATTTTTTTTATTTTTATTTTACTCGGTTTTCGTACAGAAAACTGGGGGACAAAATAAGTCCAAAAAAGAGATGGGTGTGCACTGTTGATAAAATCTCTGGAATGGATGGTGGGCGAGAAAAAAAAGTGGTTTTAGATTCAATAGGTAAATGACTATAGCGCATATCATACGATTTTTTATTTTTTCAAAAACGACAAAATGGCGGCCATTTTTCCTAAAACTACGAAACAGCCCGTGTTTTTCATCGTTTTTGGCAAAAAAAAAATAGTTCCATTCAAAATTTCAAAATTCGTATTGTATACGCTATAGGTATAGTCATAAAGAACGTATGGTAAAATTTTGGTAAGGATCGGTTGAATAGTTTCAGAGATTTTATAAACAAGCCGTCTAAAAACGTCATTTTGAGAAAAACACGTTTAAACAAAGGCGCGCTCAGATATGCAAGTAAACGTCGCTTGCAAGTACACTTAGACCGCTCAGATCTTTATAAAATTTTAGTACAATGCTTTTAAATTTCAAAAAATGCAATAAAAAAATATCAATTTTTTGATAATTCTATTAGGGTAGCCCCTTAAAACACTGAATTCTAAATAGTTTTTGGTATATTCATAGGAAAAATAGTCACTCGTTTGCTAGCACATCTCAATATTCCTTTCTGAGTTTCTCACATACAAAGTATTGTTCAAATAGCGCATGATCGTATATTCAAGTGCATGTACACATAGCAGCGATAAATTGCGTGTTCATGAGGCACATCAATTTTGCTCTTTTACTCAGTAAATCTCAGCAATTCGTTACGAAATCAAGAGACGCGAGAGTCAGTGAAAATCTCCCCGTTGCGATCAGATAGGCATAATTACATGCAAATTCGAGCGTATCCATGCGGCGTTCCGGGCCCTCGTTGCATACCGACGTCCAAGTACATTTTGCTTTTTCATTTCACTGCAAAATATCTGTTGATTTTTAATCTGAAATTTATTCCTCGAACGTAGATTTCTGGCAAAAACAAAAATACAAAAAAAGTATGTTTTTCAGGTTGCAATTACTTTGGCCGATCGCTCGGTATGTTTTCGTTTGATTTATCGAGTCAGACAACGTGCTGGAACATATTTTTTAGCGCGTAAAGATTCAGTTGGTTGTGTTGAAAGATGATTTGTTCAGTGGGGAAGCCTCGTACGAATATATCGTGAGCTCAATAAGCCACGAAATATTGACCTTTTCTCGGACAAACGAGAATGTATGCGTTTTTTTTTCTTTTGATATAATATGAAAAGGTGTGAGCACATATATTCGATGCACATGTTTATATACGAGGATGGATCATCAATTTAGTACAAACTTCTCCTCCCGCTTTAGTACGCGATTTATTCCTCGTCGCTCTTTTCCTCCTGCTTTTATTCATTGACAACGTAATTGGGTCTCGTTCTCGCTCATTTCTCGCGTGACTCGATCGAATGTAATCGTGATTGGCGAGCGGTGTTTTCATAGTTATATAGCCGGTGTATTGTCGCTACCACTCTCCATCGCTATATATACGCATATACATCGAATAAACGTACAACGTAAACGTCGAAGAAGTTGTTCAATTATATACTCGCGAAACTCCTGTAATTATATGAAAAGTCGTCCAAGGGTCTTTAGCATAATCCACCTCCGCACCGTGTCTGCCAGAGTGTATGAGAATAAAAACCTTTCTAAATGAAATTGTTTCTCCCTATTTATGTGCTCAACTGTATATCCACTGTCATAGGCCAATGATTACGTAGGTGAGCATTAAGGGCAAATAAATAAAATGATGGAAAGCGCGTACACGTGTTGCGATGCACCGATCGATGCAATCTCTGCTGGTGAATCTTTCTGGAAAATCGAGAACCGAAAACGTCAGACTGCTATTACGGTACACGCGGACTTTAAACGTATACATAGAGTGTCGCGCACCAGCATCGTCGTTAACGAATTTCGTTAATGATATTAGTGCAACGAACCGAATTTGAGGCTCCTCCTACTCTATGTACACACTCCGCACGGATACACGTATATCTGCTCTCATTTGTACGTATGTACATACACACGTGCACAAGTACGTAGATGCACAGTTGAAAATAGCGGCGGCTCGTTCTAATCCACGCTAGATATCTCCTCCGGTGCGCTGGAAAGGGGGATCCTCGCCTGCTGGCACGTGGGAGATAAAAATCAAACGAACGAGAGATCCCCAAATCGTTTCTGCTTATTTCTGTTCAAACGGACATAAAACCGTGTGCGTACGTGTATCTATGGGAATAAAGAGGAGAAATAGTTATAGAGGAGAGCCCCACACCGAGAGGAAACGCTACTGGTTCGTGGCATTTCTCCTGGCTGTACATCAGTTTCCGATTGAACGGGAATGAACGTAGCTCTCTTGATTGAACGCTCTCTCTCGACCCTTTTCATACTTTTCAGCACCAAGTACTTACATCTACTTTCAAAAATACCTTTGTTTTAAACTTCCTCTATTTTTCGTCCCCTGATTACAAAGCGTTAGCCTCCAGTTTTTTTACCCTTTGTGCTTTCTCATTATGCACAATTTTATATTTTCATTACAACCGATTCTTTTCCTGTATTTATGTAAACAATGTGGTTTAAGAACCACGATCGACGTAAAGTTTTTTACGAGACACGAAATGCTCGGCGGGATGAAGAAATTCTAGTGAGTATAAAAAAGAGCATTTTTTCTGCAAGCGAAGCTTGCTCAGCTACTCAACCGTGAATTTTTCAATCTTTAGAGTTTCTACTCATTAAGAGACACCAATTTTTTGCAAAATTGTCACCAAAATGAAAACAAAAAAGATGCCAAGCATCGGTTGAAGTTCACATTTCCGCATTGTTGTTTCGTCTCGTGTCAAAACTCGACTCTAAGACTCGTGTCAACTCAAAAAACATAAGAATATGAATATATGTGTGTTTTGTTAAATTTGGAAAAAGAGTTTTCTGTACTAATGGTAATGCAATGAAATAAAACAACATTCTTGTTTCTAATTTCTTGGATTTATAATCGATTACAAAGGTAGTCAATCTCAGTAAAATATCGTCAAGAACATGACAATTATCTAATCCTGCACGACTCTTTACTGCACGAGTCTTTATTGAGAACTTCCCTGCACTTTCTGAGTCGAGTGAGTTTCTTTCGTCCAAAGCCCATGTGGAGATTGTCTCGCTACTGGACTAATTCTTTCAATACTCGTTTGGTTAAATCTATACGCACAAGTCTACACTGAAACTTCTTTCATTTATGAAACTTCTTTCACTTACACAAGCCTGTTAAGAGGTTTTATTCGCTCGCGTAACGATTCTTGAGTCAAAACACATCCAACCAATCACGTGTTGATTTTTTATTCGTTCATCGTCTAAATTGTATCACTAATTCTGTTTGTTTTACCAAACCAGATGAAAGAAAACTCTCCACTGTAAAATATCATTTTAGCATCATTAATGAACATGAATTGTTTCCTAAAGCACGTGACTGCTCGTCCTGTACGACCGGCTATGTAACGGAGACTTGACAAGCTCGCGGGAGAGTCCTACTCGAGAGTTCCTTCGAAGAACAGCGTGAGCCCAGCTGAACGGACATCCCCGCAAAATCGACGATCAATATTGTTTATTTGAGCGAACACCGTGCAAACATCAGCACTTTGCATAGCTGGTACTATTCGGTATGGAATTGGACCGCAATAATATTGGGCATCGCGCAACGTGTGTCCTGGGGATCATCGGTTTGATGAAACTCCGCGCGCCCGCCCATGAAGATGCAACTGTATTCGGGAAATCAAGATAGACTACCAGCAATCTCGTTTTGTGGTCGATTCGAGCTGCATGTGCGGTAACACGGGAAATTTCGTGATGCACCCTCGAGTTGGCTGATTATCGTGGGAGCAGATTTCTCCGGCGGTATCAATTGGATTGATTCTCGACAAAACTGCACTTCGTCGAATGCTGACCATTTGTTTAAATTCTGCATTCGTTCGGGTTACAGCTCGACCTTATGAAGTTTAATGCCAAAAGATAAATTGCGTTTAGCCTTAAAAACTCGGTATTCGGGATAGGAACGCGTGCATCCAATGCGGTTACGTTGCGTTTAAACTGCTTTGAAAACATAGTTTCGACTCGGTGGTGTTGAGTCATGAAAGTTCGACTCGAACGTAGCGTCGATCGATGAAATAACTTTTCGATAAAAAATGAGGAAAAGAGCTTGAAACGAAGAGAAAATTCGTGATACGTTCCATCTGCTAAAACCTCTCTATAGCACCGAAAGAATCGAGAAAATGAAATGGAAAATCTACACATCGAACGACTCAATTGCGAACGAAATTCCTCTTCACAATCAGGTTGACGAAAGTTTCGGAAAAGTTCGTCGTGCTTTCAAGAATTATTCGACGGCTGAGATTTTTGTCGGCTGGAATAGTTTAAAGTTATAGTTAGTCGAGTTAACCTGCGAGAGATTCGAGGAGTGTGTACCTGCCGAATATCTACGAAAAGAGGGAGCCTCCCGCAGGGCGGTTCTTAACCCGGCGTCGAGAAGGATGACGAGGTTCCGTTGACGGTTGATGTCCAGATCGGAGATAGAGCATCTCGAGGTCGGAACGCCACAACCAATTACATACACGCAGACACTTTTTTATTTCCATCCTCGTTGAATCAGCAGCCACGTGATCCTATTTTCCTTCGTTCCTTTTGTCAGAGCCGCTCTTTGTTGGTTCCGATTTGGGATCGCCCCCTTCAACGGGCATAACACAATTGAGGATAGAGGCTTACGAACGAGCTTGTTGCTCCAAAAATTTCCATCAGAAAAAAGATAAGACGATTCATATGTACGCAGATACACGTTTTGTGAGGAGTCCTGCCTTCCAAAAGTGTCGGCTTTCCCCAATGGAGATGTCAATTTTTTGGACTCGAACCCTCGCGGTATGCGGGCATTACGACGAACACGATGATCCTTTTTGGTATCGATACTAATCCCGTGAGAATGATGCTTCATGCCCTGCCGTTATTTGGACACATAAGCATGAACACATACATACGACTAAAAACGTTTGCTCACCTAGTGTTCATCAGTATTCTTCAACGACGTAGTATAACAATAAACGTATAGTATCGCATTACCAAATCTAATAAGTCATGTTTTGTGTGCAAATTGACGAAGAAAGTATAGAAAAACATGAATGGTTTTTTATTGGAATATTAAATTCTTGCATTTCATTCTATTAAGAGTATGCATCAGTCGACTAACCTCACTTGGAACTTTCGAAATTGAAATTCTTTGACACAGCCTACGCAGAACGATGGCAAAAATCGGCTGACAGAGCCTTTTTTTAATCGGTCAAACTGTTTCAAAGAATTTCAATTTCGAAATTTGCAGCTATCTCTCTCGTACTCACGGTTGCGATATACCGACTGATCCGTCCTCTTAAGATGATGGATCAGTCGGTAATCACAACCGTGAGTGCGAGAGAGATAGCTGCAAATTTTGAAAAGGAAATTTTTCCACATCGTTCGTTTGATCGAAAAAATAAAAATGTCATCGGATTTTTATTATTTTAATCGGACGAACGATGTCAAAGAGTTTCAATTTCAAAAATTCGAGGTGTGATTACCGACTGATCCATCATCTTAATATGTCAGTAACAGTGCACGAGTGGAGCCGAGGATCGGAGCGTTCATTGACGAAAGCAGCAAAGCTGCTAAACTCTATTAATGAGGCCTCCTTCTTATTGGGCGATAATTTTTATTAAACTATTCAAGAACCATTGTCTGGTAGGAGGCTTTTCGCATATTAATAGTTGACCTGAAGTTGCTCGAGAAGTGTAAAGCTTGATGAGCAGTCTTATTTTTGTACCAAGTAATAAGACCACGAGCCGCGAGGGTTTACATTACTGAAGAGTTATGTGACATCAAACATTACAGAAGACACTCAACCATTCGTATCTACGGTCATTAAATTTGTGATGGGATCATTAAAACGAAATATTCAACTGCAGACGAGTATAGTGATTCGCGGAATATCGTTAATTAAGAGATTGCTTAGGTAGAGACACATTCAACTTGTTTGGTCTTTAAACATTGGTATAAAGTGAGTCAAGATGTGAACTTACAAGCGGATTATTTCAGAAAGATTTTTTTTGGATTTCAATTCGAATTTCATATGTTACAAAATCAGTAAAATAATTAATTCATCAGTGTACTAATGCAAATGCGACCCAGTAAAATACTGGAAAAGAGCCACTGGATATACACAAATCTCTGGAGGCTCGCAGAGGAACGAGAAAGAAATTTTTCATGTAAATAAACTAGTAAATTCAATCGATAGTAAATTCAATTATCACCACGTGTTTAGTAGGGAATTTCACCTCTAAAACGTTAGTTGTAATCGCAAAATTCCAATTGACAACTGCGTACTGTGTGAAGGTGCTTAAAAAAAAGTATACGCAGTTCAAGGGTTAAAACAGATTAATCCCTTATTCAATGGCGTCAAACGTCATGTATGTGGCACAGATTGCTCACCACTTGGTTGAATGCAACGTTATAGAGCGAACATATACGAAGATTGCTCATAGTGACAGTGTTGAACGTAGCGCAGGACGCATACACGGCTTGTCAAATCTTCAAAATTCACTTGGTGAATTCCCGCTGATTCACAGAGAAACCAAGGTTTACCGGCACGGTCTTCCCTTCGTATATACGATCGTATAACGCTGACACAACGTTTCCGAGTTTGCTCGGCCAAGAGAAGCCCAACGTTGCTATATTCCCTTGGGACGAAGTGCGTGATGCTTGACGAGAAGCTCGTGTGAGCTTGCCAGACTTTGGATATGCGTTTGAGAACCATACACGACTAAATGTATCATTGTAATTCAACCCTCGGGCATACCTAATATGAATTAAATATTCCTTTGTCGCCATAGGAGCGAGTGTAATATTTCAAAGCCCTGAAAGGAATTTCCATTAATCTTAAAATCAGGAGATACGAGTAATTTATTTTGTTTGAGTATAACAACAAATCGAAGCTTGTGGCCAATCAACTCGAACCCCTTTAGACACAGTTTTCACGAGCCGTTCGAATTGCTTATCAAATTGGTCCAGATCAGCTTGTCTATTGACACGAATATAGGAAGCAGCAGAGAAGCTAATGCTTGGTGGTTTGTGAAAACACTCGTGACGTAATTTACGCAAACCGACGAGAAGGAGAATTGAAGTAGAAAAGCAGAGAGAAAGAGAGACTTTTCAGTTACGAACTGTTCATTGACAAAGTAAACAAGTTTCACGTGAATGATACTCAGGCTAGATGGAGGCTACACGCTTAAAAGTTAACGGCCCATACATGTTGTATTTCGGGGGATCCCTTTCGTCGGCTTACACTCGCGCGAACTTCGACTTGTTAAATTCGTCAAAGGCAAGTGCAAACGGTGCGTCAGCAAGCCCACCCACGCACATAAACATGAATACATGCATGCATATATATTGCGCCACACCGTATGTTTGTCATGCACATACACGTGTGTTTGTACACATCGCTGCAGCCTCCTCCCGTGTTTTGTTAAGGCTTCCACCTCTTCCATAATTCTCTCTTTCCCTCGTAGCATGGAATACTCCCATATTATGATATTAGCATTGAAACAAAAGAAAAATAGAAAGCGGTCCCATCGTGTTACTCGTTGCCTCACTAGCTTCGTTTACCGAACATACTCTTTTGCTTTCAATACTATTTTTCCCTCCCCATAACAAACAAACCCCTTTTTCCCTGTTTTTCAATATCCACGCTCTCTTTTGGTCAGCTCAGTCGCGGATAGTCTGTGACGTATGAATTCTTATATGCGCATAAATATCGACAGAATATGATGCACCCATCAAAATGTAGTTCTCTCATAACGACGAATATTCCACTCGGAACAATTTCGTTTGCTGGATGCGTAAAGCATCGGGTTATATCGAAGGCTCGCGAAGGCATTGCTCCGCATTGCTCGCGACTACAGCAGTCGCTTATCCCAATATATTGTTCAGGTATATGGATCTACATATTTGATTTTATATATGTACCATCGGAGAACGTACTCTGTTTATCTTTGTACTCTTTCGCTCGAGAGATTTTCATCATGCGTACAGAACGTGGAGGAAATTTTATTTTTTCTTTAATTGTTGTCGAATCGCACGTGTTTTCAAGACAGCATCAATGTCTTTTGTACGCATCGAGCTTTCGAGCGTCTCGCGAGTATGAAAAAAAAGTTTCAAGCATGATGGCTCCTGCCATTTATGATTTTTCTTTATTGCGAAATGCTGTGTATTAATGCTGCATCCCAGAAACATCTTTTTGCTCGATATGTTTTCCCATCTCAGATCATATAAAACCGAAACAAGGATACACGCAGGATTTGAGTAACTACGTAAAGTACTGACATCTCAATTTTTGCATGAGCACATGAATCTGCGGAGATTTACGAACGCATACATATGCGGGGATTTGAAAAGTATGAAAGATATTTACTGGTATTCATGGATAAGATCCTCTTACATCGCTCAAAACGAATTTATCGGGATGGACCAATAAAAATATCGGCATATCTAGGTCCGCGCAGTCCTGCTGTGGCAGCAGGATAAAGACTCTCGAAAATACATAGATATATGTACACGTGCTGGTCAAATGGTTCGCGAGAAAAACGAAGATAGGATATTGAGGAGCTCGATAAACGGTGGGTCAAAAGAATCGGTCGAAGATGAGACTGGAATTGTCGGACCAGCCCGTTTCGGGATTGAAATACCGGGAAGTAGAAGTACCCAAAGACGCCGAGAGACACGCGTTGAGAAGATGGAATAAAGTCCGGGAAGGAGAGAGACGTCGAGGAACTGAAGAGACACGAGGCGATTTTCTGGTAAGACTCGTGAGACGTTTTTACGACAGGACTAAGCGGTTGTAACTCTCCAAGCGTTTCTACTCTGTATGGAACTTGTCGCTACTCCGCCTCGCTCCCTCTCAGTCTCTTTTCCTGCCTCCTCTCTCATCCCTTTGTTTTTACCGCCTTAGCAGCTGGCAGATCGTCGGGATGTGAGCTTTTTGCAACGTCAACTCTGCGGAAGCATCGAGACGACGCCTTAATTCTAACACGTGCACCTCGTTGCCAACCGCATCAACGATTTCGTGCAAAATCGAATGCCCATTTATGTGACCAACTTCTACCTAATTATCAGGCCGAACTTTGCCAGCTTGAACTACTCGCTAATGGAATTTCTCCACTAATTTCATCATCACACAAAACCGTTGAATTTCATTCCTACAGAGTTCATTGAAATCAGATTCAAACGAGATAAACTCACAAAAATTCATTGAATATCCATGTTGATCGCTCAAATAGTTTTCCAAAATTGAGTAAAATCATATTTCTGAAGGTTCCGACATTATTCGTTGTTTTGTTCTATCGCCAAAAAATTCCTCGAAATCATACAGATCTGAAAGCTATTGAGCTGTCGGTCCTCGAAGCTTTGAGTTCTATTACGAAGTAAAAGGATGAGAAACGAATCCGATAAATGTCCGGTGTAACGGAATATATGGAGAGCGGTAGTTCTCATCAGCGTGCTAGGATTTATACGCATCGTCATCCATTTCGGATTGACGTATGTGAAATACCGAGGGAGCAGGTCGACTGACTTTTTCCCTTTTCTCTTTGTCGCACTCACTCATTTATATCGTGCTCATTGTGATCACGGGTTATAGTTCCCATCGGCCACGATTGCGAAAAAGCACAGCCTCGGCGTCGGCGGATTTTTGCCATGGCATCGGGCCAGGATCGCACCAGCCCGAGAGGATGAGCAGCTCTGCGCGTCGCGGCGACTCTTTCCGACGCAATGTCTCCAATATCCAGTCAATCCGATATCTATGGACTCGGAGCAGATAATCCAGCTACGCTCGGTGCTCCAGCCTTCTCGCCTTTCATAAGACATTTTGCATGTTTTTCGCCTCCAAGTACACATCCGCTGTTCAAAATGTGATAAACCATTCAACATATCATGTCCTACTTTCTAATCAATTTCCATAAAGCATGTACGAGTTTAAAATTCCCAATATTTCGCCGAAAATTTACGGACGATCATAAATTATTCAATAAGCAATCTGCGAGTGGAAATTATTGACAAAATATTGGCTATAAATTCATTTAACGGATCCGTATTGAGGTCTTCCTGTAGTTTTACATTTATTTTCGATGCTGCATTAAGATAGTTCACGCACGAAACGATTTTCTTAGGTAGTCGACTGAAACGCATTTCAAATTTTAAAGGGTTCGTCTTATTGGTTATTGAGATAAACGTGTTTAAATATGAAAAAAAAAATACACAGGGGTATAGGGACTATGCGTAAAAAATTATTTATCTTTACACATAACGAATGAACGTTTCGTGCGAATAAGTTTATGAAAAAGTGCACAATAACAAAATGAAGTATATAATGAAAGTTTGGGAAAAAATTCGAGACGATTGTCTTACTAGTAATAAAGATATAGGTAACGTTAAACATTTAACAAAATTGGTACCGAGCACTCGTAACCTCACATTTGTTTATTTCGGCATTTTGTTTCTTCTTGGCTTGGCCCATTCCTGTCACAGCCTTCCGTCTTCTCATTAACACTTTTTTCTTCATCCATTTCCCTTTGTGTTTACCTTTTGCCCTCTCTAATGCGATTTTTTACATAAAAAACTACAGTATTTTAGTCAGGGACGAATGAAATTTGGGGTTCGCTCAGTGATGGATCCCCGATTAATTAATGGCTTCTAATTTCATTCGTCAAAAGATAAGTTCAAAAATTTATTTAATAACTCTGACACTAATTTAAAATGATAATATCTTCAATTAGGAAGTAAAAATCGATCCAATTTAGACACCCATAAAATAAGATCCTTCGGGCATGATCTAAGGTTGAATAGAGATAAAGAAAAGGTAGAAATCACTGGCCTATATTCCGGTTAGCCCATGTATATAAGTAACGAGTTTTCATGTAAATACGTATATAGTACAAACACTGTATACAGGCATAGATTGTACCTTTAAGCCTGGATCCCCGGTGGACTCGAGAGACGGAATGATAGCGTATTTATTTACCGTGGGATATGGCGAAGGGGGTGGGGGAGGAGGGTGAAAGACGACATGTATCTCGAGCTCTCGGAATGCTCGTAACTCGTAACTCGGAGCGACGATACCACCAATGGCTCACGCTTTCCAGGTTTTCTCTCAGCGAGCGAGCAGCCCAGCGCAGAGGAGAAAATATTGAGAGAAAGAGTGATAGATAAACGTATATAAGTATATTTGTATATATGAAACAAAAATCCTGAGGAGACGAGATGAAACGAGGAGTGCTAGGGCGCCCCTTGCGATAATGGCGATTTTATGTTGCGCCCAATGGCCTCCTTTGGTGCCGTCCCGGAAATGCGTTTTTCATCCTTCTATCCTCCTCTTTCTTATTATTATCAGTGACAGGGTGTAGGATGAAGAAGAAAAACAAGAAGGAATAACGCACCTCGGAGAATCTATTTGTGGGATGCGCAAAAATGAGCAGGAGGTCGCGAGACTCGAGTCGTATATCACGCTGTGTGGAATTCCCCGTTTTGTATCACCCTCTCGATTATTTTGGGGGAGCTCCGATACGGGGACCGATACAATACATCTTTCTAAATGCATCGAGACGAGTGAGATCTTTTTTTTTCTTCTTTTTTTCCTTCCTCGCTGTTACGCTGACACCTTTTCCCCGAATCCTAAACGCGGCAAGAGCAATGCGGCGTAGAGGGAAAAAAAGGAGATTGGTGGATTGTTTTTGTGCGTCGGTGTGCTCTTTGTTCGGCGCGGAGCCGTTCGTAGTAATGATTTTATATAACGAGAGACAAATTCTCCCTCAATCGACAGTCCCTCTCTCTCTCTCTCTCTCTGTCGTGACAGCCAAAACACGCTTTCTCCAAATTGCACGCTTAGACACCTCGTTGCTATAATCCGCTGTTAGTCGCTCCTCTGTTATTTGACCACGTGATACAACCTCGTTTGCACTGATTTTCGACACGTTCTTAAAAGGGTTGGAAACGGACACGAAATAGTAGTAGATACCGCGAGGAAAAACGAGGAAGGAGATCACGCTGCGCGAAGAACGAAATTCTCGGAGCTCCAAAATTCCATAATACCCATCGAAATTTTTTAACAGCGGCCCTCCTTCGGTATACACGAGAAATCCTCGGCTCAATAATTATAGGACCGTACTCCGAGGTGCAGAATCCTGAGGGCGATGAAACCCGAGGCACCGCGTTTTATAAATTGCTTACCGCGCGAAACCTCCGCTCTCGCCCTAGCTGTGAGTTTTTTTTGTATTTTTTTTTTTGTTTTGTTTTACTTTTTCTTCTTTCAACACGCGAACCTACGTAAAAGCGATTGTCTATAATTCTTGAGCACGAGGCTACATCGAACCCGCTACCTCGTTGCGTTGCCACAGCAAGGCAAATTAATTTGATGGATCGATGCGAAGTTCGATTAATGAATTTCGTTCAATTAGGGAGCTATATCGGTAGACCTTTTATATCGAAGTATTATAAAGGAGCGGCAGCATCCGAGATCGCTCCGATTACTTCGACTCCTCATCTCAGTGGCCCTCGATATTTTGATCAATAACTCAAACAATTTTTTGCTACTATTTCCAAAACTGTGTGCTAATAGAAAAAATCAAAACACTCACGAGCCTCCCTTACCCGAATGAAATTAGACTTTGAAAATAGATGCAAACCTTCCGCGTGATATTTCGGATAAAAGTTGATAATTTTTTTGAAATTCATTTCATTCTCTCACTGCATAAACAAGACGAGTCGCTTTTGAGCATGCTTTTGTAGGGGAAAAAATGGTGCGAATGTGCTAGGGCGCGCGGCCGTCAGACTGCACGATGTTGGCAACCGGTAAAGAGCTTAAGTACGTGGAATACACGTGGAAAGTAGGAAAAAGACAATATCGGAAGGGTATACGTACCCACGAGGTTGCGGCTGGCACGTAGAGCGAAGAAAAAAACTCAACGAAACGCGTGAGCGCGATTAAATTTCCTTGCACGATGAGCTACAGTATATGCGGTGTTACGTACATATGTAAGTATATAAAGAAGCACATATTTATGAGCTGAGGTTGCTCCCGAGAATGCCAGGTTGTTACGAGGTTGGTGTCCAAGAGCTTTCGTTGCCACAACGTGTCCCAAAGCCTGAGAAAATAGATGAAATACAACGTCGAATTATCGGGGTAATATGGATCACAGTACAGTCAAATATAAACGTCAATAAGTGTGAAATAATATTTTAATGGTTATTATAAAACGTGTTTTTCGTGAATAGTATTTAACGTGAATGAACGATCTTTCATTATGATTGCTTTGGTCTAGTTACATGAAAATTCGTCGCATCCGAACGATCTTAAAGTTTAAAAATCGTTTTACTTAAAAAATCAGAAAATATTTCTTCCTGCTGCTGTTGCTGTAAGAACCGATTTCGCACGATGAATTTTAAACCAATTCGAATCGTTATCTTCCACTTTTCTTCTGAGAGGTCACATAAATTCCTCCCTAGTCATCATAAAAAGTCAGTTTTCCTAATTTATCTCTCTACTTCTCGCGCATGTGGGCCACTATGTTACGATGAAGCCACTAGGAACGGGCTTAGTTCGCAGCTCATAAACTGCTGCAAAGCCTTTACAGATTCGTCTCTATACCTGCTGGATGTAGGCTCAATCCCGTGCCTACGAAGATCACTACTTTTTTCTAACCTTTTTGTTTTGAACAACGAAAAATGGTGAAACGTCATTGGGAAATAACGACTGGGAAACTTTTTCAATTCTTGTCAGCTAAATATGAGTGTTGGTCGATCACGAATTTAGTTCTTACGGTGTAGTTTTTTCATACGATTTTCAACAGTAACGTGAAAGCAGACGACACGTAAGACGCAAAGACACCCGAACTTTGCCGAGCGTGTTGTCACGAGATTTCGGTGTTCCTTGCGTAGTACGAATACGACGATACATCGATTTTTTCGGAGACGAGGCCGAGGCTGAAGCAGGATCGAGTCACCTCGATCGTCTGCTGCCATTTTCGAGGAAATGTACGGTTATCGAAAATGAGAGAAAAGGAAAAGTGCGGAGAAAAAGCAAAGCTCGCCATCCCCGACGAGTATTTCCGTAAGCTCCAATACATTTTCCCCTTCGTATCGAATGTGTATCACAAGATCGAGGAAAATATATTAAAAAGGCTAGAACTCAAAGAGCACGAAGGAGAGAGAAGTGATTAGCAGAAGCATTATTGATAAAAAAAAATGAAATGAATTTTTTTACAGAGTTTAAATACCAATAAACAATGTGTAAAAATGATTTTTATTCATTTCTATTGCTATCTCTTCTAAAAGCAGTTTTTCTTCTAGCGCGTTTTAGACACTGCTGGACGCATGTAAGACTTTGACATCGAAATGTCGTTTCTGTATTGATTGAACGTCTGAAATTTCAAGGAATCGAACCTCCGCATCAGGCATATTAAGGTCTGATTAATCCATGAAGGAAACGTAAATTTCAGCGATCTGAGCAATTCGAGCGTGCCATTTCTGGCATGACCCATAAAGATTGTTCGCACCAAGAGTTCTCTTTGCATGATTTTTTTTCTGTTGAGTAAAATAAGCCGAAGCTCGACGTCTCGCTATCTTCATATACGCCTGCCTGCAGTGTACACAGGCGGTTGACAATCTACTTGGAACGCGTGGGTTATTTAATTTGCACTCGCGGGTCATCTACGGCGGTTGCACCTACTCGGGGGTATAATTGGTGACAAGAATAAACCGTCTAACAGGCCGTGGAATGTCACGGGTTATTACTGCGGTTGCTAAAATACGAGAAAACGAAAATTTCTTCTTTTCTTGTCGATTGATGCGAGCAGTGTGCACATGCTATGAGCCTCGTGTATCACAAACTGTCACTGTATTTCGAAAACTAAATTTCCATGACGTGTGTAAATGTTTATTTTTTTACTTTTTGTTGAATATTCGTAAATGCATTTGAACGGATATTCGAGATGTTTGAAACAGTCGAAAAACTCTGAATCATCGACAGCCAATTCGTCAAAGGTACGAGTTGGAAAAAAGCAACGAGCGAATAAACGAAAAAAGATGAAAAAAAAAACAAAAAAAAAAACTACGGAAAACAAAATACGAGAATTCAGTGTTCGGAAACGCAGGTCGTTGATTTTTTTCACGTTAAATCCGTACCGTTGGGTATTGGTGGGGTCCATTTTAATTCACTGGTATATACTCTCCGTACACGAGAAGCCTGGACAACCAATAGTAAAATCGCAGCTGCCTGTTTGATTTGCCGGAGCCGGGACTGCTGGTCCCGGCGAGACGAGAAAACCTCGCTGCATGTTCAACATCGCTCGTCGAACGCCCTAGCGTTGCGTCGTAAAACAAATAAATAATGAAAACAAAAATTCATTAAAGTGCAAATTGAAAGGCGAGTCTTGACATCTCTGTTAACAACATCGTCATTCAATCTTCGAACTTTTCTCTCTTTCTCCCCCCACCCTTGTAACACTCTACGAAGAAACGCTTGTGAGCTTCAATATCAAATTAAAGGAGGCGGTGACGTGTCTGGCCCCTGTTATTTCATGAAATGTTTCATCTCTCATACACGAGAGTGTTAAAAATGCAGAAGGCGATCTCCAAATTTTGCTTCATCAATATTGACCAACAATTAATTACTCTCTTCCTTTCGCACGCCATCTGCTTCAATCTCCATATATGAAAATCCTCGTCGAACGGATGCCCGCGATGATAAAAATACTTCGGTCCAACCACATCATAATAAACTCCAGAGGATCATCGATTTATGCGGAATGAAACGCAAATCGAACTGCACTCTTCGGGGGAATGAAATATTTCATAATTATCATAGTCATTTTATTTTCTCCGCGAATATAAAAGCCCGGAGGATAACTCAAAGAAAATTATCAAGCAAGTCATTAGCATCGACTAATTAGAACTCTCAATTTTTTCTTCCGCTCAAGCTCCAGCCTGAAGATCGTTAATAAGTCGAATCCAGACACGAGCGAATGTGCGTGTATTCAGGGAGTTGTTTTTCATCGGTTTTTCACTCCTGTGATCTTTGATGATAGCAGTCATAGCAGAAAAATGTGAATACACACAGTTGTCATGAATTGTTGACGATTCTTGGAACGACGAGGATTATGTACGTATATATGCGGTGAACGATTGAAGCAGACTCGAGACTCATCCGAGACGTATATATCCATGTACATTATATTATATATACGAGGCTCCTCCCGACTCTGTTCACCAAAAGCCGCTTGCTCTCGCTCGTTATGGGAGCGATTTAACCCCCGTTGACCTCGCGACTCCAGCATCGTGATCCTACGCCTCACTCATCTCACTCGCATTCTCCAGCTCCCTCTCCCTCTTTCGCTTTCCTTCTTTCTTCCTCTCTTCGTACGCTTTCCCTAATGGGGTTCCGTACTACACACGTTAATGTGTACACGTGTAATACTTGGTGGTCCTAACAATGCGCTTGTAAATGTATAGACGGCTGAGAAGAGCGAGGAGAGAAGAATTTGGACGTATGAGTGCGAGTCGCAGCGTACAGACTTGTGCCGCAGGCCAGACCAAGGCTATTAATACGTGCCTCAACCAAACGGTAATTAGATGGACGTTACTCCCCTCACTGGAATTGGAGTAATTAGATTTAATTGGCACGGGTACGAGGAGGAGCGACCCCGTGCACACGCGGTCGCTGGCCCTCGCGATTATTGTCTCATTCCGGCCTCGCAGCTTCTTTCAATTTTCTAACAGGCTTCTCCGCTATCCATCTTCATATTCGTGGACATCGTTCTCTTTTCACTATTCAGTGAGATCATGGATTCCGTCGCAGTATAGAGGAGAGGAGAAGTGAGCTGCTCCTGCATTTTATTCTATTGCAAAATGGGGGCATTTCTCACTGGCGAGATTGCGGCTTCTACTGCGAGCTTACCATCCGCAGATCGGAGAATTTTTCGTTCAACACATCGCCCGGAAGTACTCGATTAGATATTTTCGTGGTTAATTATATAAATCGTTCTCGGCCCCTGGAATGTGAGCGGAGCCACGCTCTGCGAAGACTATCTTCTTATTCGCGAATTCGACGAATGTTTTTTCGAAAATCTATAATGTCTTGGGAAAGTTTTCCGCTGTTTTAATTCAACCGAGATAAAGGAATTATTGTTACAGCGCAAACTGCACTTTTGGATCGACTTGTGACACGTTGAGTGAAAGAAAATGTGACTCGACTACGGTTTTTACCGTGAATTCATTTCGGCAATGACAGCTTTCGAAAGCTTTTTTAAAATATTATTTTTCAAATGGACATTTTTTCAGGAACGACTGTCAATAAATTCTTTTCCCGACTGCATCTGGACTTATTCCTCGACATCCATATAATTGGATGCTTCAATAGAAATAAAACGCTAATCAGCTCAACTTTTTTCGAGAGCACAAGAAAATCGGACGTCGATAATAATGATTGGTTTCTTTCCGAGACTGAATTTCGTCCTCACTGCAGTGATGACATCGATAAATTCAAGAACGTATACTCGCGTCATGAAAATCGTTCTGCTTTCAGAGAATTAGATATTCAAAAGTGAAAAAAAGTACACACACACACACACTTTAAAACGTCTTTTGACATCTATTCAGGCAGGAATATTCCAGGCTAAAAAGAAGTAAAAAAAATCAATTGCTTCACGCAAGGCAGACTCAGCTTTCGATCAATTTCTCTGTGCGCGTCGAGCGATCGTTCATTCTCGGTTTATAAGTCAAAAATACAGCTTTTGCTTTGACAGATCATAACCCGTTACAAAAAATAGTGAGGCGATCGCTCACAAACGGAACTACAGCGAAATACACGAGTTCGAATGCTGATCGCAAGGTACCGTATAACAGGGAAAATCACACCACACGTGAACCGCGTCAAAAGTGTAGCGAAAAATATAATGTTTTCCCTCTGATCCGATATCAAAGATTAACTTTGAGCGGATACGTGGCTTGAAATTTTTTGTATACAGCAGTTCAAACGAGAAATTTCAATCAATAAAACGCTTCTATTGAGCCTTTTTTTGGTGACAGATTCTGTCAAAAGTGGTATAGAAATTCGATGTCCAGGGAAAGGGAAGATTCAGTGCCTTTCACTGGGAAATATATCCTCCGATAGCTCAATACTTGTAGCTTTGTTTTTCACTAAAAACGAACCACTCCAGAATATTTTATTTTTAGAACCTCCCACACTATCGTTTTTTAGAAATTTTTAAATTTCAAAGGATCCCCAAGCTTTTTCTTCTTCGATTAGTGGATTCTTGTAGAGTTTTTTTGCGATACAATCGTAAATTACGATCCTTAACGCTTCTTTGAAAGCGACCTCCTCCGTCACTTAGAAAAAACGGTGAGAAAGTGAAGGGTTCGAATACCGTGAGACGGTATTCCATTCCAATTTCGCCAACTCCTTGCAGGAGTACTTCTCAAGAGACGGCGAAGCAGAGGAGCGCGTTCGGGACATATCTATTGAATACGATTGCATAACCTGACGAGAATTTTGGAATTTCGTTATAAGAGCATTATGAAATACGTAATAGATTGATGCACCGTCCGCACAAGATGGAGCCCGTCGTCGTCGAGTAGCTCGCTCGGAGGTTCTTCGGATCTCCATGAAATTCATCATCTTATTAACGTCGAATTTTTCCTTAAGCGTCAATAGCACTTGAAGGATTATTTTCGCGATAAATCTTAGGATGAACTTGGAAAACGATCGAAACGTCACATATTTTTCAGGCATGACTCTAATACGCAAACCGCAATTGAGAGAGCCTCGGATACGAAAATTTGTTTCTTTTTCATTAAATTTCCCATGAAAAACTTTCAATCTCATTCCACCAGCGCTACTGCTTCATACACGATTGAAGAATTTACGGCGAAACGATGTCAATTGTTTTCTTTATCATCGTAAAACTCTTCGGCGATATAGAACGGAAGTAATTGGCATGCACGCGCCCCTCTGATGACAAAGATACACATGCGTATGTAAATTCGTCATTAGAGACGCTACGAGTGAGTGGACGTTGAGTTTAACAGGAGTTTATACAGTGTCGAGTGAGGTTTGAGTTTAAAAGGCGCGAAATAATGATATCGCGATGCCTTCAGGAGGGTGCCGCGCATCTGGTATAACAAGACTTTACCCATTCGTCGATGAAACGTTCATCATGATGACGGAACGTTAGTTTTAATGTGCGGACACGCCAACGGCAATTCAGACTCGTCAGTGGAAAGGCCTCATTTAACATCACTGCGGGACACATATATTTTCTTTGACTAACGAGACACTGTGTATATGCAGGCGAACGTATACACTCGTATAGGTGAAACGAGATAGCTCAGAAAAAGACTTTTCGCTGTCGACTTGTACCACGAATGGCCACTACTACCCTCCCGGCAGTCTCGTATATCCCAGCAGCTGCGAGCAGCAGCGATATATAGAGACACAAAGTGAAAAGAGAAAGCTAGAGTGAGACAAGATTTTATTAGATACGCCGGAAGATCAAAGTACGTAACCTGTATTCCAGAGTGCAGCGAGCAAGTTCAAAACGAATGTATACCGAAAGCTCTTGATGTTTCGTAATGAGTCCCGAACCTTAAGCTTGAGAGACGAAGCTGAAGGATGACCGAGGAATAGAGTCAAATGGATGTGGGGGCGGGAGAGTATCTTGAGTTTGAAGTTTATGAAAGAAAAATGGGATCATCCTGCTGCTTGGCTCGGATATCAATTATCTCACATTAAAGACGTATTCGTTCAGAGCTACAATTCACTCATTTAATTAAGAATTTGTAAAGATTAGTTACTCGTTTGAAAAATGTATTACGGAGCATCCTTGCAGTAGTGAAACATTCTGCTTCCTTTGACAATCGGATTCGGAGAGAATAGCCTCGAAAGTGATTTGTTATCAGCCCCGCAGTGATGGAATTCGCTGTATATTTGCTGAGAATGCGAAGGGGGCCAGAGGCGAAGGCAGGGTAAGACAGAGGGGAGCGAAAAATTAAATGTTTTAAAAGCTTGGCGAGAACAAGTGAGCCAGTGGAAATTGGGCATGCCCTTATCATTCGGAAAGAAAACGAAAGACGAGAATGAGGCAAGAACTATTTAAATTGAAAGCCAAGCTTGCCCGGACGTGTAGCAGCCCTTTCTCGCTCGCGCTCTGATCCCTTTTCGCTCTTTCCCTCTTTCACTTTCTCTCTCGTTCTCTGTGTGGAGAACGGCATTCCTCCGGATCGTTTTTCCTTCAGCTCCGCCGGCACACACAGAGAATCTTCGAAAAGGAAGCGAGAACACGGCCGAGGGAGAAAAGGGAGTGAAGAAAGCGGTGGAAGAGCTCAGCGATTCCAGCATCGCCAACTAAGTAGAAGTGGATCTTCTCGCACTTTGGAAATTGCCTCCTAAATCGCAAAAGGTGATTCCCGATCGAGCTAGTTCGTAAATTATAGACTCTCTCGTGTGAAGAGGAAGATTTTTCTGCCAATGAATTCGCCCTCGCGTGCACCATATTCCACTCTTTTTTTTATAAACCTTTCCGGCTTCACTATTCACATATTTACATACGTCTGCGCATACTTAACCGTCGGATAAATAATTCGAAAACTCCCCACTCTCATCTCCATTCAAACAATAGTTGATCTTACTCTTATGCGTTTATTCAAAATTCTTCCGAATCGTTGCGAAAACTCATTTCGAGATATTTCGAAATATTGAGGAGAAAAAGGACGCGAAAGCAGCAACTTATAAACTAATCGAGAAAATTTAAGATGCCCCCTTCTGGACCCTTGCTCGCCCTTCTATTCACCCAAAAGCCTGTCCACATAGCGAAATTTCATGACTTTATAGTATAGGTATGTATATACGTCAAGCATTTTCGAGCGAATAAAATGCAAATGAATCTTGGCGGGATTCATTACTCAGTTAACCCAGTGTATAACAAGTTTCCAGACTCCTCCCCAAAAGACGAACTACCAGTTGTCGAGGCAGCTTTTAATGCATACCGAATTGATCACGAATCAACCGTAGAACCGACGCGATCGCTCAAAGAATGAGCTACTATTATACAGTTACGCCGTGCAAATGGAAGGCATCGCGTTGCGTTTAAAAGCTACTGAAAATGATGCGTTTCGTTTGGGCGTGACTGCGTAAAGCAAGTCAATTTTGACGTTACAATAACGTGCGAGTTCCCAATATCGAGAGGCTTCCAAGTGGCTAATTGAATAGTTAAAAAGTGTTGAAAAAAAGATACATTTTTTGGTCGAGTTCGTCGAATATCCAATGAATTGAGATTTTTTAATGACACCAATGCTCTACGAATAAGCATAATTTTATCGATAACGAAACCTTCACGTTTCTTTTCTCTTATTTTCCTCTCGATACACTTTCTTTATTGGCGTTCGAAGTATCGACATGTCCGAAAATTCGCTTCCTCTCTTTATACAGATTTCGATTCACGTGCTTGATTTAGAGGGAATACGGATACAACCTCACTAAATTTTACCCGGAGACACACTCGCAGTGGAACAGCCGACCAGAGGAGATCCAATCACTATTTATTATTTCGGGACCGAGACGTGCCAAGAAACGCGTGACTTCGACTTCGGTCAAGACTTTTCTTTTTACGACTTGGGAAATGGGGAGGTCACAGGAAATCAGTAGATAAGAAAGAGAGAGGAAGGGAGAGAGAGAGAGAAAGTCACGGAAAAGGAGCAGATTTTCATGGAAGATCAGCCGTGTTAGTGGAGTCAGCGGGTTCGTCGTAGGTAAGTGATATTTTGACTATTTTTGGAAGGGTCAAAAGAATCCAATAAGATGGGAGTTTGGAGTTCGTGCTCGATCTATTTCTACGCTTACTCATTGCTATATATGTATATGCGTATGTATAGGCTGTTACGTATGTCGATTCCCAAAAAAGTAGAAACAGAGTGGTATGGGGATACACGTATACCAATATCGCATCTTTCTACGAATAAATAAGAGATCGGGAAGACCGGGGCAAGGGGGATACTCCAAAAATTGCAGAAATTATTATTTTTTTATTCTTCCAATTTGGCTTATTTTGACAGAAAAGAAAAAAGGGATTCTTCCAAAATTTGGAAAAACGATTTCGAAAAATGGAAGAATTTTTGAAAAAAATGAAAATCGAATAAAGAAGGTTTCGATGGAATGTTAACTGTGCGTTGGATTAAAATTGCAGTGAAAAGAAATTCCACCATTTTTTAGGGGTACCCTATTGTGCCCGGAGAAAACCGATCGTTTTTTTCGAAGGTTTCGCACAAATTTACAGGGGACTACTTTGCTTCGATCGTTTCAACCTGAAAATTCGACTCGCGTGATCTCCCTCGTTTAGGTATATTTCTGGCATGACACAGGAGAAAAAGCTTGAGAATACAAGAAGGTAATTTCTAGGCGACGATATACTAAATAGCATAGGATGCTGGGCTGAATCTGAGGAGTAAATGAGCAGCAAGCCACCTCCCTGAAGGATATCGATTCGATTTAATTTACAAGAAATCCCGTGAGGATGACCGCTACGGATAAGGAGTTCTTAGACCCTCTGTCCTTTGGCCATGAAGAGTCACACTCCGAATGTATACAGAAAAATCGTGACTTTGGCAGCTACGCACAAGTATACCGAAGCATACACGAATGTGGACAAAAACATTCGAAGGGTTGAAACGAAGTGATCCCCGATCAGAAAATGGCCCTATAATCCTGACCCGTTTATCGCGCCCTCCCTCGAAAACGTTGGAAAAGCCCGACGAACTTTACCTCATGTATATATGTATCTTGAGAATATAGATATATGCACAATCCTTCTATGCTGTGTAGGGCACAGCATCGAAAATTCTCAAAGTTGTAGGACGAAAAATCCTCACCGAATCTATGTATATTCAGGCGTGCTTTTGACTCAAACCTCCAGCTCACGATTCTCATACTTTCTGAACCTCCCATCTTTTCCAAGCTTATATTCCTTCTATTTCTATCTCTCCTTTTCGATATAGGTACAGATAGAGTATAGGAACGGTGTGTATGTACCAATGTAGCATATCGACAGGCTTCGCTCTCCTGCTTTCCTTCTTCGTTATTCCGAGCACACGCGCCTCGTTCACGCCTCTTTTCACCTCGGCAAAAATGCTTTTCTACATTTTTCCCCGTCGAATATACATCCCGCGTATAGCGTATCCCGTATATTTACGAAAGAATAATGCAGTGCATTGTCGAGGTACACTCGATCGAAGAAAAACATAGCAAGCCAAGCTTCCCCCGAATGTTTATTTTTTCCGCTATCTCAAGTACGAAAAACCCGATGCATATATTGGAAAATTGTTCACCGTTTCGTTTTCAACTTTCATTCTTTTCAATTTTATATCTCTCGTGCCCATGGATCTAAATAAGTGAGTAAGATATAAGTGTAAATTCAAAGTTCCACGTACTTTCTCCATTTGCTTCCACCTTTTTTACGAACTGATACAAACTTACGATAAAAATACCAGCGATATCGCAGGAGGCTTTTGAAATCATATTTATCAAAAACTCTGAACGTTTTCCGCAACCTTCTCCTCATACCGATCCCCAATTCCCTGTTTTCTTCGTTCTTTTCGACGTTGCAGCAGAGAATTCCTGAATGGGAAATAATGAAATTTTTGCCCACAATAATGAGGTGACTCTCGACCTGTTTACAAAGATCAACAAACTCAAGATTTAGCACAATCCGAAGGCACAAAACGATTCGACGACGCATGGGTTTCTCAGTCTGATGCACCAACAATCTTCACTTTTCCAACAAACGAATTATTCCGTTTCACATCTCCAATGAATCCGAACCGTGGGTCCGAGCCAGTCAACTTTTTTATGGCAATAACGTGCTCTTGGGAGACCCAAGAAACCGTCGTCTGTATTTTTTTGCTCATCAATTCCCCCTACAGAATATCGCGAAGGTACGACAAACTTTAGCAAAGATCGTACATTCGTCGATGTGGTTTGCAGTACTCAAATGAACATATACACATATTGCTCCATCCCTGTCTGATGGTAACCGGTAAATTTACCAATTTATATGTTTGACAAACATCGTGGCAGGCGTCAACAAATTAAGTCAGCAACGCCGGCCACCGCCTCAAGGAGCGTTCTATATACGCGTTTATATCGTACATAGTTGTACGTATACGGTGGATAAAGCAGGTGCAGAGTGTTCAAAAGCATATAGCCAGACCCGGCAACGACGTCGAACGAGGATCTTGCCGTGGCCTGAAAATGGCCTTCCTCTCGGCGTCTTCCTATGTCGTGCCCTTCGCCCCTCTCGCTCCCTCTCACTCTTTCTCGGATACCAAACGACGAGAGCTTTAAAGTCAATAAAGTGGAGGGTTGATGCTGGTAGCACTGGTACAGTGGCTACGAAAACCCTAGGGCAAAACGTAAAGAGAGAAGCATTTTCTCACCACTAGGCTTTTGTGGTTCTTTATGTGATTTGGTAATGAAACTAACGAAAAAACTTGTCCTGCTATTTGTTGACCGATTGGGGATGCGGTCGTGTACTTAGCACTGGGACTTGAAGCTTTTGAGTTTTTTCGTTATTGGAATTATCAATGAAAAAATAAATGAATAAATAAAAGATGAAGGTCGAAGCGTTGGAGAGCAGAGCTTTAATTAGAATTGTATTTTCGTTCAGTCGCGTTATCTCAGAGTCGCGTAACTTTCATTATTTCTAATTAAAAAAATAGTGAAACCTTGACAGAAAAATGATGAGTTAATTAGTTAATGTTACATATGTTATTTGAGGCAATAAGTTGAGTAATGAAAGATCAATAATGAAATGAATTTTGGTGAACAGTTCTCGTTCGAACTGCAATTTACTGATGAAATGCTGTTGCAAACGTGAAAAAAATAGCAGAAAAATAAATTGTGTAATGAACTAGTAGCTTGATTTCTACTTGAATGAATGCGTGAGTGAAAAAAAAATATTTTCTACCGGATTTACTTCCAATTAGCTTGAATTCGTTCGATTGGAATATAATGAATTTTTAAATAAAAATACATTTTTTTCCATGTCTTTATACAATCGAATAAATTCGCTCGTACATTGGAAAGCCGATCAGGGAATGATCCGTGAAGCTCTGGCACATTCCCTTCGAATTATCCGCTGTTATGCCGTCTCTTATCGTGTTAAGCGTGAGAGATTCAATTCTCCTCCCGCCCTCCCAGGAACTCGAGGTTCTCGACGAGATAGTACGAGCTCCGATGTGTGTACATAATTCGACGAGGAAGCATCTGGTGCTTTAGCTCTCAATCAAGTGCCATTCTATACATAGTGTATCGCAATTACAGGTACCCTATCGTCCTGGCTGTGCGACGAGAATTAAGGGCTTGACTGGACCGAGATACGTCGATTACATTCGAACCTGAATTATTTCCTCCTCGGTCATCAAAATCGAATCGTTTCTACATCTTCGAATCTGCATGAGGTAAATTTTATTATTCTCATTATCGAGTTAGCAAACAAGTTATTCCCGTGATAGTATCGTAATGTTGGCGAAGTGAATATTCGAGTAAGACAAATATAAATTTAGCAATCCGAATAAAATGCACGTTCAGTAGAAGAACAATTAAAAATGCATGTTTGACTTTCCCCACTGCTCCATTTTACATGAAATAAAATCAAGATTAAATCGTTGTATAACGTTGTATCATATGTTCAATAAAAAATGAAAAAGTTTTGAGTCCGCATTGAGCAGGTTTTCAGAAAGCTTTGTAAATCGCCAAAGAAAAAGTTTATCCGTCGGATTAGTGGAAACACTGAAAAAAAATGCTTCGTCCGCAGTATGAATATTCAAGTGAATTTGACGAGGTTGAGAAGAGGTTGTTCGAAAAAAAACCAAAAATTTAATGTTCATAATAGTAAATGCGCGAAGAAAGGAAGGAAACGGAGCAAATACTGCAATAGAAACTAATAATGGCATTGAATGGGGGTAAAACGGTATATTTGTCTTGCTTTAGAGCTGCTCTGATAAAACTCGTTGATAACGAGTGCGAGATGAGAGTGTGGATAGAACGAAAAGCGGCACGTAAATTCGAACCCTTCTCTTGCGATGCGGCGGCTTTAG
This sequence comes from Venturia canescens, assembly GCF_019457755.1. Lineage (NCBI taxonomy): Eukaryota > Metazoa > Arthropoda > Insecta > Hymenoptera > Ichneumonidae > Venturia > Venturia canescens. Next base: position 14,626,177 of record NC_057424.1, on the reverse strand, counting down.
CACCCGGCTTCTGGCGCTCTTCTACTCGTAGTTGCAATCGAGAGCCTGAGGCGCCTAACGAGCGCGAGATGTCGTGTGTATGTGAGCGTGGCCATGTTTGTGTGGGTATCCGTGGGGCTGTATGTGTGAGAGAGAGGCTTGGAAAAGGGAGTCGAGATGCACACCGTGAACACTTCTATCCGGGAGCAGCGAGAGAGCGTCCGGTCGGTGTGCTATGGCCTCTGGAATTCAAGGGTCGTGCACCAAGAGGAGTTGGTGCTCTCTCGAATCGCGCGAGACCGCAGGGTAATTTCCATGTGGGGTGTAATCGTTTCCGGGGCTTGACCTCGCACACCCTCGGACCATCTTTCTCTCTCTCTCTCTCTCTCTATTGCTTTCTCTCTGAGCTGTTACCCCCATTTTAGCTTCCTCTCTAGCTCTGTGGTTATACTCCAGTTTCAAGACCGCCTTTCTCGTTCAACGTATATTTCTCGCCACGCTCTGTACGCAGCCCCGGCGCACGGGTACGAAAACACAGTCCGGTCGCCGAGGTTGCTGCAGTTGGATATTTCGTATATATAAGCGTATAATGGACAATAAATCACGAAACCGTTTCGAAAAAGATATTAACAAAAAATGGGTGGATGTATACCGGCCCGCATGCATACAGTGGGGTGGATAATTCCTCAAATTTGAAATTACTTGTGCACTTGCTCGTTTAATCTTCTCCGTGATGTCTGTTCATTATCCTGTGCGAACGTTGTGCCCACGTTTCCCTCGCAAATCTCGCACGGTCACTATCATCGTAAAATACAAACTCATTTTTTTATCCTTCTTACATCCCTCGAGCGATATAGCTGCACGTAGTTAAACCGAAGTGCATGCCACACTTTCAAACCTAATCTGAGCGATAGTTGATCACGCGGAGTAATCATAGTACGAAGTCTTGGGGGGGAAGCCGATGCCCGCTGTGCGTGGTCCGCGATATCAGCTCACACTTATTCGCGATAACGCCGCCGCACAGTGGCACGGTCACGTACGAAGAAAGTCTGCGGATCGATCGTTCCGGTCCATGGGACGTGATAAATATAGGAGGGAATGGAAAAACACAAAAGGAAGAAAAAACACACGCACACAAAGGAAAAAAAAACGACAAAAACCGTCGCGCCGAGTGAAGTAAAACGAAAAGCTATAGACGGAATTTGCTGGAATAGCGGTCCACGGAGCATCGCGAGCACGTCGCATCTCATCACTTTATATACATGTATAATATACCTATGTACGTATATACAGAGTCTCGCACGACTCGCGATTTACTTCTCTTACCGCTACAGAAAATATCATCGGGTGAAGCGCCTGGAGTTATTCGACTCACAGTGCAAACTAATAACGACGTTTAAAGGCTCTAATATTTCCCGCCGTGGGTATGCCGACGCTTCCCCACGAGCCCTCGGGAAGACTTTCGCACGCGAAAAGTTTATATCTTATAAGAAAAGTTAGCATTTCGACCCATCGCTCGGTTCCCCTTCTTCTTATTCTCCTTTTCTTCTTCTTCTTCTTCTTCCTCTTCTTCTTCCATTGCCACCACACTACGTCTTATTCAGACTTACTACTTTACTTCTAGTACACACTCACTCCAATATTTCTACATGTATACATACATACATAATTATATTTGAGTTTTTTCAGTGTGTGCAGAGCAGCCGCAACGTCTTACTCTTATTTCCTCGCTGTTGGTCTCGTCGCCATTTTCACTCCTTTTACCAGCACCTTCGTAGCTTTATCCCTGCTCTTTATATCCCTTCATCTCGACTATTACCACAACAAAGTTCCTACCTTTGCGGCCTGTGCGCCCCTCAATGCCAAAGAAAGCATAACTCCATCGGCGAAAGAAGATTCGATAGGAATGCAAGTCGATTAATGGCAATTTTAGTGATGCTTTCAGATACTTATGAATTATCTGGAGCAGGGAAGGCTATGATATCGAACGTGTTGCTCGTGTACGATTGATATTTCGTCATGGAGTGCGATGGCGATTTAAAAAAAAAAAATTTATTTAGTATTGAAAAGGAAATAAAATAGCATGAAATGTGATAGTGAGAGGCTGGATTTTCGAATCTGATAAACGGGATGTTTGGTAACAGGTAACAAACAAAATTGTAATAAAATTGGCCGAACGTTAGAGTATAATTCTAAATAAACGAGTTTGCTCGCATTTTACGACTGCTGGCTCAACGTGAACGTTTTATACTCGTGTCGATTAATTTCAAAACCCTCTCGTTTCTTTTTTTTTTGCGCTTGTCTCGAATGTCTTTTAATTACCGAAAACACGGTAATGGGGTACGGGAAAACTGAGTGATTAAATAGGCGGGAGCTTTTCAATGCCTTTGGAAGCGTACCGGACTGGAGCCCACGCACAGACACTCGATCTCTTCGCCATTTCCCTCATTCGCCCTTTTCATTCCACCGGATATAATACAGCTTTAATTTCCGGATTATAAAATCCCACTTGACGCGCGCGCCCGGGTCGGACGCTCACTCCATCGCGCCACCCCCTTAATTTACCGTTCTCACGCGCAATGCATCGCTCTGCTCTCTCTCTCTCTCTCTCTCTCTCGGTCTCATTGGTGTGTACGTTTTTGCATATACGAGAATTCGTACAAACTCAGCCGACGCGTCGAGCATGCAGCAAATTACTTATCGCTGTCCGCGTTTCACTTCCCCCCCGCACTTCCATTCTGCCTCTTATTACTGCAGGTATCGAGAAGTACAATCTTTTTATGTCCACATATATCCATCAGTGCGGAGTGTCTCATGAAGAATCTTTGTAATTATTCCCTTTTCATTTTTTCTTCTCTCTTCTTTCCACCTATTCATATATTTTTTTCAAATCCACCTTAACAATTTTCCCACCGACAGCACTCGATCCTATTTTCACCCGGGTTTCCCCCAGAATTCGCGAGTCTACTAGTCTTCAAACCCCATTCGATGATAGACCAGTCAACAGAATCTCGAAGGTTATACACAGACAGGGATTAAAAACAAAATGGAAGACAGGAAACTTTGCAGATGCGATGACTCAACCGGAAGTCCCAAACTGATGGTGCCTTCCCTCCCTCCCCTCCCCTCCCCTCCCCCTCGTTTTCTTCACCTCTCGTTGGGACGGTGCGATACATACCTCAAAACGACAAAGGCAGAGGAGCGTGCTAGAGTCGTAGTGCGGGAGGATACAAGGGTGCGAGGATGAAAAAATGCACAAATACCGACCGAGGTCGAAAGCCTGCTCGGCGGTCTCTCACTTGGCGAAGAGAGAGACGAAGAAAAACGCCTTTATCGAGCAGAGACACTCGGTGAAGTTGGTCAAAAGTATATATACAGAAGAAAACTCAAGGAGTTACGAACTTGGGCCATTTAATGTACCCGTCCTCTCGAGGCTCACCGTTCCTAAATGTATATAGATCGCCAAACCGTACCTATCTATGTACATGCATAGTATGTGCAAATCTATATTAAACATTGCATGAACTGGCATGGAACAGTGCATGGCAATACGAGCAATATGTACACACCACTATCAACTCTAATATCCTATATATTTGTAGATCTAACGTGTAGTGTGTATATGTATACATACATAAAGTACGAATGTGTGAAATTACGTAAAACTGTTATGCACAGTAAACGGGGAGCAACATACATTGACCACGTGCTGCGTAACGACCCGACCGTTCTAATTTTCCTCTAGGTCTTCGAGGCGAGAACATTTTTTTCATTCCCCCCCCCCCCCCTCCCTTCCTCCCCGTCCTTTTTTTCGATCTCATTTTATTTTTTGTACCTTTCGTTCTTTCCATTTTGCCGTAGCAAAGAAGCGGTGAGAAGGGTAAAAGAGCGAGGGAGCAAGAGAAACTCAATTTCAACCGCTGTGGCTCTCCAGCTAGGAGGGCGAAGGGGAACGAAGAGGGACGCGAACGCGCGGGTATATATACGCGCGCGAGCCCACGGTAAAGTTCTTGATAACAACCAGGGTGTCGAGGCGAAAGTAAGAGGGATGAAAGTTTCTATTTTTCATGTTTTGCCAGATATGAAACTCTATACAGTTATAAAAGGCGGCTATCTCAGCTACAATTTTGTTAGGATATTACTTTTATTATACGCGCTTTCTATAGAATACGATATTCATGTATGGTTGTGATATTACTGTATATTTGATGTTTAATTGTAATTTGGAATGCGCTGAAGAAAATGAGACTCGCTATATATTGATGGAAGTGCATGAACCAATTAAAAAATATCGATTCAAAATTTTATTACTATTTTTCATTGGGCGGTCTCTGTGTGAACTTACGAAAGCGAAAAATCATCGTAACCCTTTGATGCGCGTACCGGTTTTATGCAAAATTAATCGACAATTGTACCTGAACACAAACGATCAATGCTTTGATAGGCATTTTTATACTGGCTGAATTTATCTGGGGGGTATTGCATAATATTTCGTATTCGGAACAGTCCAATTATTTTTATTATCTTCATTTATTTGTGCACTGGTAGATTGCTGGTTTTTTCCATTCATATTTTTAACAATAAAATCAAACGTTTTTATCTTCGATCGGTATTGCGAATATATTTATTAATTTACTAAAAACTCCCGAATTTATGCAGTTCGTGAAAAGAAATAAGAGTTTAAATATTGAAGATATTTTTTTGTCTGTTATTCCCATGATCGGATAAAATAATTGACCTCGAATGATGCTATGAAAATGACGCAATTAAAACTTCGTTCGATCCTTGATGATTTTTCAAAGAGGAAAATCGACCGAAATATTTCGAGCTTTTCCTTTTTCCGTTACCCTAAGAAAAGCAATGTGGAAATTTGACAAAATTGATGACGTTTGTGCAACGATTTTTTGTCCTCGTAGAAGCTTCATCGCGGTATCGATTTATTGGTATTTGATTGAAAGTCGCAGTAAAATTATTTTCCACCGACAAGATTTACGTATACACGCATGATAAATATTCAGTGCACACTTAATATATCTTTGCTTCTTATTGTTATTCCCCAGGTTGTTTGCGTCGTTCGAAAAAGCTGTCGAAAAGAGAGAGAGAGAAGAGTGGGTGGATCGGTGCGGCGGTGCTGGCGATGGTTGGAATGTCACGATAGGGTGAATTGGAAAAAGAGGGATAGAATGGAGCAGCGGAGGGTGGATAAAGCGGAAAAGAAAAAGAGCGGCTGGTCCGTAGAGCGGAGTACGAGGGGCGGTTATGGGGTAGGAGAAGCACCAGGCCCCAGGGTCGACGAGCCTTCCTTCCTCCGTAGCGATGCGCTTATTTGACACCCCGAGCGACAAACGGCCAGCTTATTACCTTTCTTCCCCCACAGGAATAGCATACCATCGACGTTTCGAAGAGACCCCGTCGTCGCGAGGAGCCGAAGACAAGCCCGACACTTTCCTCGAGCTTCTTCTCACAACGACATCACCAATCGATTTCTCCTTATTCAATCGTTCTTCGAGAGCTCTCTGTTCTTGGCTCTTCTAAGCGTTATACCGACATTCTATGCTCACACCACCACACAGATGTGTACGGACACACGGGCATGCACTTCTGTACAGATAGAAGCGGCTCGAGTCCAAGTACGTGGACACATTCTTATTCAAAGTTCTCGAGGAGCGAGCTACCGATGGGTAACGAGTTTTGAAGGTATTTTCGAATCGCGGTGATAGCGCAGGCGAATATTGGCAAAGTGAAGATAAAAGATGTAAGATACCTCCTGAAAGGGCGGTCTGCAGTGTGTCATCTTGGAGCATTCATTCCCCATGAATCCTCCCACGGTGCATCATCTCAGTGTTTCATTACACCATCGCACGAACTTTCAATCTGCTTTCTTGGCAAAACGTAACATAGTAAAAATACTGGAACCACGATGGGACGAGGCTCCAGAAAATGATCATCGAAACAATTTCTTTTCAAGAATTTATTTTCTTATCCACGAATACTTGGGCATGGAACTTTGCATTTGCAGTTGAAATAATGTCGCGACCCGCCACCGAATAACTGCTTTTTTGTCTCGATCTCTCCCCAGGTTATATTTCTATTTGAGTTCACCAATGAGACTCGTGTCCTTTCGAACCTGCGAGGATATAAAAAGACTGCAAAGTTCAATCAATTAGGGACCAACTCCTCATCCCAGTCGCAAAGCCATTTTCCTGTATGCATGATTCACAGCGTTTGTATTGCGCAATTCTTCAGTTATATTTAGCCTCCGCACTACACCCGCATTAATACACTGACGCGAGATGAAACTGACCTGAGGAACGGAGAACGCCACAAGTACCTAAATGCTTTTCGTATCCCCGGCGATATCGACGTTATCTCGCCCAGACGGATTATCGTGTTAATCTCGTGTACACGTGTGTACCCCGTATGCATCTCAGCATGAGTATATGGTCGATGCAGGCGTTCGTTATTGCCGCTATATTACCGGCTACGTAGCCTCGTGTAGTGTAGGTCTTGAGATTGCCCGTCTTCACTCTATATCCACACGCGCACACGCGCGCACTTATATGCTGTATACGTGTTTACACATCAAGGGAATGGTGCAAATTTGGATTACGCTATAAATTCCGAGAATTCAGGTTATTCTTAGTCGAGCACTATGAGAAACTGCAGCTACAGCTGTTCCCCTGTTACGTACCAATATTCGATTTAATCAATTCCCAATCAATTCAATGCTCCCTCGCGATCCACTAGAAGAACAATTGTTCCATTAAAAAAACTAACCAATTGAGGCTTTGATTAGATTGGAAACTTGATCTAATTAGTGAAGCTTACTAAATCATCAGGGATAACGAAAATAGATTTTTTAATGGAACGTTGGCTTGTTTCATTGAAAAGCAATTCATCAGGAATTTCAATTTTACAATAAACATTCAGGGACACTTCCGATTACGTTACTGGAATACGAGCATGGACTTGTGAACGGATGAAAACGATGGATCGAGGAACCGATAGGATGCATTCGATGTATAATCTGATCGGGTGATCCCACTTGACGCATGCACAAGAAGAATAATGGTATATTACACACCTAGGGCAGGAAAATAAGAAAAGTCTCAGATCACATGGAATTGTCGGCCGAGGCGAAGCCGAGGCTGACAAACATGTCAGAATAATAAACTTCTTTGCTTAACTTTTCTTTGGAATTTCTCCTTTTTTGTTTCTTCATAGAAGAAGCTTTGTGACGATGAAAAATTTTCTTTTTCAGTTTTCAATGTCAATGTGCTCAAAATGTCCCAAAACATCGAAAAATCATATCTAGAAAAAATGTCCGGATGTGTGTGTGTGTATGTTATGGCACTGCAAAATTGAAACGCTTATAACTTGGAAACGGTTTGAGATACAGGGCTACCGTTTTGCACAGATGTTAATCTATACAAGCTTTTCATTCTCTGATAATTTTGTCAGAATTTGTAAAAAAATACGAATCTGACGACGTTTTGAAATTTTCATAAAAATGGTGTCGACGCTCTAACTTTCGAAAATTTGGAGATTTATTAATAATTTTTTTTTTATAAATAGACTATCATAATAGGAAGGTTGGTATTGAATTTGGGGAATATCGGTTGAGCGGTTTAAATTTTATGACATTTTGAATTTTACGAAAATATGAGTTTTTCAAAAAATCGTCTAACCGCTTTAATTTTTGGAAATTTTGCAAGATATTGTGTATAAGTCTGTACTTTCTCTATACTTTCCACCAAAGTTTTCGAAATTATTTAATTTCAGTGTAAATAGAAAAACGATGAAAATCGAAAGTTGCAAACTGTTTTTTCTGATGGCTCGCGTCATTCAGCTGTTGTTTATGAATTTAAACAAAGAGATAAATTAAAGTTCGTAAAAGCGAAGGTAGAGAAAATACATTATTTCCTGGTATACAAAAAAATTGCTGCAAATTGAAATTTGCAAATTGCTTCCTCAAGATGGCCAAGATGTACGGTGCTCAAGATGCACGATGCTCAAAAAGCTTCCTCCATGAGGAAGCCAAAATGAAAAATATAGCACCTCATAGAGTAAGCTTTGAGCATCGTGCATCTTGAGCACCGTGCATCTTGACCATCTTGAAGAAGCAATTTGCAAATTTCAATTTGCAGCATTTTTTTTTTTTTTCTTTTTTTAATAAGAGTTTTTTCGGTCTGAATAAACCACCGATTCGTGAGGAGAGTCTCCTTTAGAGTATCAAACGTGTACCTGTTATTTTTTATATTTTAACGAGCACGTGACTTCACGACCATCAAAAGGGTCTAGTTTCGGTGAGGGCACATAGAAAATTATGACAATAACGCCGTTTATGACATGGATATCGAGCATGTAATACAATGCCAGAACCGTCTCTCTCCCTCACTCTGGTATATTCCCTGCCTAACCACTGTTGAGATACATAAAGTGGTTTCAACCCGCGTGTTCTCTGTAATCACTAATCAGCCGATTCGCTGTAACACGCTGCACCGTTCGAGCTAGCCGCAAGAGTGGAAACGGCGATTGGCTGATTCGACGACTAATTAATTAATAGTCACTACGATCGCTTGCGTATGTGTGTGGCACGTGAACCGCCTATGTTGGGGGTAACAACGATCAAGAGAGGATGAATATCGTTAGTAAACATGTATATTTATACTACGTTTTTATTTTTCTATCAACTTCAAACACGCGACGCGGTAAGCATTTTTTTTATCTTTACGTCTCATTTATATTCTTCGTATGTGTGATAAATATATAGCACTTGACTTGTGTGCCCGTTCAAGTATTTCTCTTTTCCCTACTCGTTGTTCGGCTGCTCGAGCACAAAATGTAATGGATCGTAACTGCCTTGGTGGGGAATTCAGAAATAATATTTCCTGTCTAGGTCATCATCGCGCAATTCGAAACCCATGAAAAAAATGTGCCCTATCAAAATAATTGTATACTCATGAAACATGAAAATACGTAATTGAGTAAATTTTTAATGAAATTAAAATAATAAAAAGTATTCAATTAAATTAAATTCAGATGCTGCCGTCGCACTATTCATCAAGAGTTTCACGTGTTTTCAGGCTACTGATAAGAATCACCCTCTCACTTTGAACCCTGAGTGTCTGCCAGCTCTCGTGTTAACAAGTCTTGCACGTAAATAAATTATTCGAACGATCCCAGAAATTTCTTGTTTTTCATAACTCGGGCACCCACGAAATTTGACAAAAAAAAAGTGTCTCCTTTGTTAGCTCGAATAATTGTTATTCACGAAGAACTGAGTGTTAAATTCAATCGAGACAAAAACGTCACGTGAACTTAATCTTATGGCTCTGCATTCATTATCATGGTAGCCGTGAGGAAATACAATTATATTACTAATATGCAAATGAGATTATAATTAGTTTTCGTTTTCAGAGAAGTATTTATGTTTTGCCGAAATGGTAATGATGCAGGAAGGAAAGATAAGTAATGTCTCTTGATTTATTCGAGCCCGTTTTATCGTGCCTTATGTCTTATTTTTTGTCACATCCGGCTGTTATGCGATGTTTATCTTTCATCCCACTGCCTGTTATAATAGTGACAGTCATTTATATTAATGTCGGAATGGCTCGAGAAGAACAATGTGTTTTTTTCAATATTTAGCATCGATCAAAAGCCACGCCAACTTTTTTTACGGTTAAGAGTCATCGAGCGATAGCATACGCACCGGCAAGTGTCCAAAAACCATGCAAACTAAAATCCGTTTCTACCGGATTTCGTCGCGAATTCAACAACGTCTCTGATCGCTGATTTTTTCGATGAAGCAGATAATATGACAGAGAAACACATAAAATGAAGGGAATTCCGTAATAAACTCATCGAGTCCATTGAAACCAGAAAATTTTAAGCTAGTCGCGCCGTCGCAGATTGCACCCGTCGTGATTTTTGGCTGACGAAGACGATCCGTAGAACGACGGGAAAGCCGTGTTTTGAGGGTGTATTATCCTGTGCCCCTCTACGCTCCTCTTTCCCTTCTCCTGTCTAGCTTATGTGGGACGCGTAATAACGGAACTCCCCCGTCACAGCCCCGGTGAATATTTCGCATGCCTCCGTTTTTTGCCCCGTTAGCATCGATCCGATTTCACTCCCTCAACGCGACAACCTGTAACCCAACCGTCTCTTCGAACGAGAATTACCTCGTCGCCTAGGGTTTCACCAATCTTGAGCGAAATATCACGAGCTCCTACTACAGAAAACTGTAAAAAGGACGCCGGTCTTTGATATTTTAACCACTCAGCATCCCCCAAATATTCAAATACTTTCTCGTCTGTTAATAAATGTTGGGGAAACCATGATCCTCAATGTAAAAACACAAACCAGCAGTGTCAAACAGAATCTCCGTAAACATGAAAAAACGGCTTGCCGATTGCCCAATCTGCGAACAGCAGGTTCGTAAATTTTAGTGAGTTTTAGATGAGTGAAAGAATGTGAGCACCAAGTTTTGAAGTTTTCGAAAACTTGGGAATTCGCAAAAACGGGCGGTGTAATTGACAACGCAAAGGGACCCTTTGAAATGAAAAATCCTCTCCAGTTCCGTGCAACAATTTTTTGCTGAATTCGTTCGAAGCAGAAATCGTTTTTTTTTTTTTTTTTTTTTTTTTTTTTTTTAATTTCCTGTTATGATCCCAGTTTTACCGTCGTTTCGCAGTTTTTTGAAATCGTTTATTTTTACTAACGATTCAATTTTCAAAAATTCAGTACCTTTTCGCAAAACGTTTTTATTACAGTACGGTTGAATAGTTGAACTCAAAAAATGGAGTCAAACCACAAACCAGTGAGGGAAAATGTTTTAAAATAGAAATATAGATACGAGGATATAATTCAGATGAAAAAAAGAAAAAACAAAAAAAAAGAGAATTGATTCATTGTACCCGAGAGAAGGTTACGGCTGATAAAGCAAATTGATCGTTCCCCGATGGAACACACATTTTCTCTAGTTTAGCCGGGGATCGGTCAGGAACAGCAGGACTTTCACAATCGTATACACGTATCAAGGCTTTCGGTGAGTCATTGATTAATTACCGGAGGATCGAGCCATTCCGTTCCCCTCTGTTCTGTCATTTTTTGTCCTTCTTTTTTTATTTCCTCGTTTCGCTTTTCAGTATTAGCACCGGTTAGTCTTTCCACCCTCTCGATTTTCGCTGTACATCGAGGTGGTTGCATGGCGTTGGCTACATTATGATTCAAAAGTATATTTGCAGAACTGTTCTATGCTTAATTGGTTTAAATTGAAGTGAATTAGCAAAAGTTATTGTGAGGTTATCATTCCAACAACTTTGTAACGTCGTTAACAGAGAAAACGGGATATAAAATGCTGAATAAAGTTGGATGTATATTTTGATAATGCAGATTTTGATAGAGAAGATCGTGAAAAAATATTTTTATGTACCAGGCTATATAACCTCACGCATATTTATATATTTGAATATTTGAGTAATGAGAGGTGCGAGCGAGCAATGGAGAGGAAAATGCGGTCATCGGGTGCGTCTGATACACGCATCGCGATAACGATCGAAATCTCGCCAATATCATTTAATTGAGGAACTATAATAATGTTATGAATATCGTCCATATGAATGTCACATATATACCGATCGAAAGTTGAAAACAATCGTGAATTTCAATGCCGGTAATTGTGATCACTCGCTTTAGCCTGCTCTGTCCCCGACGCAATTTCGTTTTCCCATATTTTCGTAGCGGTTACTCGCGAATAAAATGAAAAAAGAATCGCTCGACCTCTGGAAAGGGTTAATCACTTTACCGCTTATCCCACTGCACGAGCTCCCCCTCTCGCGAGCAAGAGCCCACTTTTTTCATGAAATATCGATGGTGGTAAGTGACGCGCGCTATGTGGTTGGCAAAATTGTTGACTGTATAGCCTCGGAGAGCAACTCACTCAATTTGCATTAATGAGACTTTCAATACAGCGGCATTGTTGCTCGCGCATTATATTGTGGTTCGTGCATCGGTCGTACGCCACTACGGGGTTCCACTTTGCCTGCCTCGCTCTCTTTCTATTTCCCCTTCTGCTCACTCTTCTATATTCTACTACAAAAATTCGATCCTATTTCCGAATTAATTACCGAATTGGCAGTTAATCGGATAAATGAGGTCAAATATGGGGGAGAGAACTGAATTTTGGATTATTCAATGGAGAATAAAAAAACGTTCGTTCTCCAAAATTCGACAAATCTCCGCGGATTCCCCGGTACTCAGGACCTCGAGGTTTGACTTGATATTTTGTTAATACAGTTAACAGTCACCGGTGCCTCGTTGCATAATCAAGGATACGGGTATCTCGGTAGCATTAGTGCATGGGAGATAACTGCAAATTTGGAAGGTGAAATTCACCGACACGCTTTGACCGATTACAAAGAGGTCGTGTCAGCAGATTTTTTTTCCCACTGTCTCGTGTCCGCTGACAGAGCTATTTTGTAATGGGTCAAGCTGCCTCGAAGATTTTTAATTTTGAGATTTCGAGGTTGGCTTTCATAACTGATTCTTATACCTTACAGCACTGCTGAGAGAGAAGAGTAGTCGCACTACTGATCCGTGGCTGAAGTTCATCAGAAAATGGGCACCGGGTCGAGACATTTGTCTTATTGCTTCAGAGCTATCACCGAGCAGAAGCCCGAGAGGCGGCTGAGGGATTGATCTCTCAAATACTTGCAATCAATTGAATGTTGTCAACCTCACAAATAGTCTCTCCGGCGATTCGATTTTTAAGGGATCTACCCTAATTAGACGAGCAAAAAAGAGACTATTTTGACGATTTTTTTTGACCGGTATAAATTATAAATATGGACATAAAAAGTGTTAGGCCCAAAAGTAAACCCTTAAAATACACAAAATTTTGTTTTATTGTTATTTTACTCAATTTTCGTACAAAAAATTGGGGGAGAAAACAGGTCCAAAAAAAAGATGTGGGTATGCGCTGTTGATAGAATCTCTCGAATGGATGATCTGAGAAGGAAAAAATCATTTTTGATTCAGTAGGTAAATGACTAGCGCGTATCATACGATTTTTTATTTTTTCAAAAATAACGAAGTGTCGGCCATTCTTCCAAGAACTACGAATAGGCACGTTTTTTGCAAAAAAAAACGAAACAGTTCGGCTAAAAATTTCCAAATTCGTATGATACCCGATAGAGCCATAGTCATAAAGAACGCGTGGTAAAATTTTGGTAAGGATCGGTTGAATAGTTTCGGAGATTTTATCAGCGAGCCATCTAAAGCCGTCTTTTTGAGAAAAACACAACAACAAGTGCACTTGAGCTGCTCAGATCTTTATAAAATTTTAGTATGATACTTTTAAATATGTATACATTCGAAAAACGTAGTAAAAAAAATCGATTTTTGCTGGAAAATTTTAATTAGGGAAGACCCCTCAACGAAAAAATCTAAGTCGACTCGAGATCTTATAAAAATATAAAACTAGTAATTCCATGTCAAATGGTATGCTTTTAAATGACAGGAGAAAATAAAGGGATGATTAAGCATTGGCGATGCCTGATATATATTTTGCACAGAACATTTGCACACTCGATGCCGAGCTCCCATCCCCCCCCACCCTCTACATCGGGGATCCTCAGTCCATAAAACGTGGATGTGCGTGGATGAAAAAACTCACGTAAATGTACGTGCAAATTTTGGAGCGAATCTCGCACGCTCGAAAAGCTCGTTGCGGAAAAAGTCAACAAACCCGGTGGTTACCAATGTGATTCCAAGCGAGAGAATTCGCCGCGCCGACGGCGCGTTCGACCGTGCCTCCAACAGTGATAAGCCAATAAACGCCAACTATTATTTTACGGATGATTTGTAGGCTCCCGGATATTAGCTCTCGACACCGATTGCCGAAATAACGTATAGAAAGCCTTCCTTCTATACATATGTACATCACATGTATATATACATCACACATCGGCTCTCTCGCTTCCTCCCCTGACGGCTCTATATGTATGTATACATCTAGTGTACGTCATGTGGCTTCCAATGCCGCCTGGAATTTCATTCGACTCCCTGCTGATGTTCCTCGCTACCTCTTCAGGGCGTTCCATCGCTGGTTGTAACATACCTGTTCTCTGCTCTCTTTGCACCGCTCGCGCCATCAACTTTTGCCAGTGTTTCTGCGTTATATCCATGCGTGTTTGTGGTCTATGGATAGAGGAGCATGTGTGTATGCGTCTGGCTATAGATAGAGAGGTTTTGTCTCTCGAACTTGAATTACATTTTTGCTGTCTCGCTCGTTCCGATGCTTTGAGCGATCTTCCTCGCCTCTTCCATCCTTCGGGTTCTTCAACTTCCCTCTTCCCTTCCTCCGAATCTCTACATACCCCTCCAGCCTTTTACGTCGCTCCAAGTGTTCTATATAAAAACGATATATACATATACGGATAGATGAAAGGAACTCCGCGTACGGCAACTTGTTCCACCGCCGCGCGTGGAACTCGAAAGCCATATTAATAGTCGGCACTTAAGAGTTTCATTAAGTCGCGACCGCTCGATCACTGCCTCGGCTGGTGCTCGCTTCCTACCACTACTATTTCCACCCCCTTTTACCTCACACTCCGTAACTACCCTTATCCTCCCTCCCTCCCTCCCTTCATGGCTGACTTTCCTCTCACACCCCCCAGACTGAAAGCTCTAACTCGTTGAAACAAGCACAGGAAAACTCAGCCTGTACTTCTCGCTCGATCTACCTCTACTTTTTGTTATTTCACGACGCGCACAGATCCCCGAAGAGAAAAGGAATCAAGCAAATAACAAAATCCCCCGCATACTGCTTTTTATGAGTGTGGCTATTTAAGAACTCGCGTTTATCGAAACTTGATTATGCAGTTTTGTTATTTATCCTCACCGGTTATTCGGGAACCTAAACACTCTAATGCCACCATCAGATTTTTCTTCCAAACTTATTCTCTTTCAACGAATAACTCTTTTAAGGTAGCTCTTGCACGAAACGATTTTCTCAAGTCTTTAATTTTACACAGAGTTTAAATGGGTAGTCGACTAACAAGCATTTCAAATTTTAAGGGGTTCGTCTTATTGGTTATTGTCATACAGGTGTTTAAATATGAAGAAAAATACGCAGGGTTATGAAGACTGTGCGTAAAAAATCGTTTATCTTTTCAAATAACGGAGTTTAAGGTTTGGGAAAAAATTCGAGACGATTGTCTTACTAGTAATGAAGATATATTACATTAAAGATTCAACGAAATTGGTAATGAGCACTCTTATAACCTCACGTTTGCTTATTTCGACTTTTTGTTTCATGGTTTGGACCATTCCTGTCATAGCCTTCTTTCTTTTAATCAATACTTTTTTTCTGATCCATTCTGATTAGAGAGTATAAAACCTCCTTGCTAATGTCAAACGAAGTGCGAAAAAAATTTTTAATTGATCTTCTCTCTAATTACTCAGTCCGTTGATCCATGTTACGGTTTTTTTTTCCTCACCACTTCGCCATCCATCACAACTGAATTCTTTTTTAGTCTTTTGAATGGATGTGACACAAATACGCTAAAATGGTGATATAATTATCGTAGATGGGGAGAGAAATTAGTTTTTAAATAAACTTGTAAATCTCGCTCCTGATATTACGGTGCTTTTACAAAGTGCTTTGTTATCACTATAAATAGTGTCTAATTACTTCCAATAAAAGGACGTGAAAGGCTCAATGGAAAATGCATTCAGGTTTAAGTTTGTCGTGATTCGTCGAAGTGTTTTAATCGGTACATAATTTCACCAGCCATCAAAATGTTGGCTAATTACGACACTCAACGTCCTCAGTAGCTCTACTCCCTCTTGCAATTTTACATCCGTAATGGACATCGTAAAGAGTTGAGTGGAACGATTACGAACGTAGAGCAAATCCGAAGACCGCAGTATTTATATTTAGAAATTTTCAGTTTGAGGCCCCTGAACTCATCCGATTCTCCAATCGATGTTCGCCACTGTCACATTGTTTGAGACATGAAAATATCTTTTTACCTTCAAGAGACCAATCTGATTTGAAATATTAGCAACGTATATATTTGAAATTGGAATTTTCTTACGTTTTTTCCTTGCTTATCAACTCTTAACTTCCTAAAGATTTAAGGATGAAACCGAGTTCACGATGTCACATCTTTTGTTAAATATTTAACAATTTTACTATTTTTTTCGTATCATGAGATTTGATTTTGAGGATAGCAAAGCCGCGAGAGATTAATGAAGCTTTTATTTACAGCGAAATGATTTCGCCTTCGAAAGCAGTTTGATTCCACATAATAAACAGATATTTTGTCATGAATCCGATTATTAGGATCATCGAGGCAATAAGCTATATCCAAACAGACCCGAAATGTGTAAATAACATGAAATTTCAATATTACCAGCCAGTAACATCGCACGCAGTACATTTGGGAGAGCATCTTTCAAATACCACACATGCCAGATGTCAGTTTGTTTATTCGGAGTCCATTCATCCATAACCATTGAACTATTTCGTTAATCGGCGTGCTATTAATACTCTGTAACCATTAATATTATGTGAAATTAATACACATGAGGTGTTGATAACAGCTGATAAACGCTTCAAATTATCAGAATATTACATGATTGTACGAAGCTGTTACCCGCAGCTCCGCTTCGCTGGACACTGATAACTATGTCGGAGTTAATTTTATTATCGCCATTGTGATTACATACGAGTTCAACGAATAGGTAAGTGCCCTAACTCCGTCTCGGTACTCCGGCCGGAAAATTTAATTGCGTGTACGTTTCCTTGTTACGTGGAAATGTTCGTTAATTTGAAAGATTTTTCGTTGCGGCGTGCTAGTTGGGTGAGTGCTAAATTTTAACAATTTTTTTACACCCGGTTAAATGTATTCATCGCATTTATTCGTTGGCAATTTTTCTCATGTTAAATGTTTTTTTATGGTAAAAAAAAAATTATAATAGCACTACGGTCTTGCTGACGAAAATGCCTCAGGAAGTTTCGCTTGTGCAGGCCTTGAATCCCCGCCCCCCAACTTTTAAACGCAGGCTGGGCAATTGGCAGAATATTACGAAGTGCCATTCGCCAGAGGTATTGATTGGTATCGACGAAAATTCACGTGCCAAGAAAAACCTGCCAGACTCTGAGATACGACATTACAAAGGGAATAATAAGATCACAGGATCTCTAGAATGAAGCCTTTTCTTCGTCGCTCTTTTTTTTTATAGTATAAACTTTATCCCTTTGCCGATATTCATAAATTTCTGAGAATATAAGTCCTCGAAGGATTACTTTGTTCGTGCTTGTATATGAAAGTTTGCGCGATTGTTCGTCGATTTGTTTTTTATTTTCTCTTTTATCGTTGTTTGTTGGTGTTGTTGTTTTTATTATTTCTTTTCTTTCCTGCTTCCTCGATCGTTTCATCTCCCTTTCATCCAGTTTAATTTGCTTGCCGGCTCCTCTTCTGTTTCGTTATTCCTGTCGTTATTGCCTTCTCGCCGTTTTACCTGAACTCCGGAACGAGAAATTTATGACTCTCGGTGCGTCAGTGATTGAGATGGGCGGTTCTAATGGCGGGTTCTGTCAGCGCTCCTAGGATTTATACCGTTCGAAGTCGATTCCCGATCGATCGAGCGAATGAGGCTTGACGATGAGTTTCTCCGCAATGTAACGTACACACATATATCTAGCATTAGTTGCCGATAGAGTCTGTAACTTCGAGACACAAACTCAACGTATTATGTACGAACGCGCACTCGGATCGAGAATCGCATAATGGCACTGCCCCCTCGTCGCAGAACTTTTCCAACCGCAACTTTTCGATTATCCATCATCGAGCACCGAGTCGAAAAGGGGCATTAACGTTGGGTTAGCCATATACTGAAGTATAAAAGTGTATCAATTATTCAATACGCTTTAACCAGACGAAGATTCAACTTACTAATTGGACGGTGACTATATTTCATTCAAAACTTCGTGAAGTTACCTTCTATTAGGCTGAGAAAAATACGAAATTTTTTAAAAACTTGTTCGAAACTTACTGACACAATTGGAAGAAGTGTAAGTACTTAAAAATCGGATTTTACATCTGTAGTCAGTTCGATGGTAGCAGAATATTACATTTTATTGTACGACAGTGAATAACCGGCCCAGTGGGTCGATGATTTCTCCGCGTTTTTTCGCGTCGATGTTGTGCATCGTTTTTCAACCTGCAGACGTTCAATTATTCAACGGCCACGAATCCATGAGACACACAAGGCTAGAAATTATTTGAGCTTCGTTTCGATCGTGAAGAGCATATTTTTAGCGTAGCGTTTTCGAGTGTCTGCTTTCAATCACTTGCTCCGAGATCTAGAAATTCTGCTTCTAGAAATTGAGATTCCAATTGAAAATTTCTCATTTCAATAACCCCACCAATGAACTAGCAATAATAAGTTTGTCATTAGACGAACAATATTTTATAGCAATTTAATGATTAAGAGTCATCGAGCGAATGTAAAAAATATCGAAAAACAACGTGATTTAATTAGCCGATTCCGGCTGTGCTCCGTATTCGGACACCAGATTTTTCTCATCAACGCAACGAATAAATGAAAATACGAAGCAGTTTGTGTACGCCGTGACACCTTTTACGCCGCTTACAAAGATTATTTTATCACAAATTGTACACACATTCGTCACAACCACTTGACTGCTCGCATCACGAAATTTATTTGCCGCGATTTCAATAAAAACTCACGGAGAAATCCGGTGAGGCGTCTGACATGTGACAGCGAGCATATTTGCTATAATTGTACTACGGGAGCGGCCACCATCGATTTTGAATTGGTCACGTGAGTTCGATGACTCTTAAATGACTTTATGAAGTGTGCGTATAAAAGTTTAAAAGTCCACTGGTCGTCGTTGTGGCACCATATTAAGGCTTTGATTCGAAGGACTTCTCTTTACCTCATGTAGGAAAGAGTGTTTGCATAATTAGCAGATTCCCAACAACTGCCAATAAGATTCACACGTACGTGGACGTGTAGGCAAGCGCACGCGTATTTCCTGGTGGGTGGGCATTAATGGTGTGTGTACAGATAGACTCGCATCAAAGGAGATCCTTGACAGGCGGTATGTACGTTCGTTATTCGCCACTGTCGCTTTGTCGTGTTTCAACAGTGCACGAGCAAAACGGAAGCGAGCTCACCGAGCATCGGCGCGCGCGTACCTCCCTTTGTCTTTCTCGCTCTTGAATTCCTCAGGAACTCGGAGTAACTGCAGCATCTACAGGAGCAGCTCTGACAACGCACGTATTAGTATGCACTACCCTTTCTACCGCCACGTGGTCTTGTTACAGAATAATCTGCTCAGATGCAATAGGAAATGGGGCGTTAAATGGAATGCCTTTAGAACCTTGTTCATGTGAATCGAATGTATGATCAACTGACATATTTGGTTAGTTTTCAACATTCAAATCAACGTCGAACTGTAAACACACATTTTTTTTTATTGAAATATCCTTTTCGATTCTGATATTTGCTCAATCGACATTCATTTATTTATATGTCATATTTTGTTTACTATTTCAGAAACCGAAAAATACGAACCTGTTGTGAAAGGTATCTGAATATTTCACAGCGAGGAAGGGATGAAGAAGAAAAAAAATGTTTTTATCGGATATTTTATATTCGTTGAAATTCGATGAAATACACGATAAAACATTATGTTTTCTGACGACTTATCGAGAAAAACATCAATATGTACAGAATCAAGCGAAATATTGTAAATAACATTTCAATGAAGCTAATGAAACGTGCTTCAAGTTCTCTCCTCATTCAATCAGTTAAATTAATAATCAACAGGGCGATGGATGCATGAGCGTTGTGTGTGTCTATGGCAATCGGTTTTGGGCGAGGGGCTTAGAGTTCGATGACCACTAAACCATGCATCAGCTCGCCAGTCGATCGCCAAATTGGAGGGAGTTTTTCTGGGTTCCTGAAGTCCTGTCTGACTAAAATTCGGTATGAGCTCACACGATGCGTCAGTCAAGTTTTTCGCAGTCTTTTTTATTATTAGGGTTGTGCCTTGAGAAAGAAAAGCTGTTATTTCTTGGATGTTAAAGCGTTACTATGAGGGTTGTTGAAAAATTTGAGACTGAAATCAGTCAACCGACGACATGAAATTTCTCAAGATTGTAACTCGGATCTCACTTTGACGTACAGTTTAGGGCTCGAAACGTCGCTGGACCTTTCTCCTTGTTTCCTGTTATCATGAACGCTTGTGAAGTGAGGAACGGCAGACACTAGGACCAAAAACAACGGAAAGTAGGTGAAGCTATTTTTTCATCTACTCTTTCCGGTTTTCTCTTTTTCCGTCAGACACTTTCGCTGTACATTCCATAGATATCGATAACCGACGAATTTTAGTGTTATAAATCGAACGGTAGACTCGCGAAACGTGATGTACGAAGAGTTTAAGGGTAACGGACGTTATTGGAATTTACTGGGCCGAAAATTGGGACGCTCGGTCTAAGCTCTGCTTTCTTTCCCGTGTCGATGTGTGTCTGTACGTGTGAGATGCAGTCTATTCTTCCTCTTCCCTTTGTCTGACATATATTTTTCTATCTATTTGTATCTCTATCTTTCTCATAAACGTTCTCTCCCCGGTTCCTTTCGCAGTGGGTGCTTTTCGCCCGGCGTAAGAAGTAGAGAGAGAGCGAGAGAGGGAGGCAGAAATAAGCAAGGAAATATAAGGGAGTGAAAGAAAGAAAATGGAAGAAAAAGAGGAACAGAAAAGCGCGAGGTACCCTGCCCCGCGTATAAGCACCGATGCTACACGTTCGTCCGGACCGGAATTACGTGTTCCGCTGGTTCCACCTTATATACTGGCTTTGCCCATCTTGCCCCCTCGCCCTTCTAGAAAGCTCGTGGCATTTCTCCTCCTTCTCTCTTTTTCCCGGCTCAGGCGTTTTTCTCTCACAATTCGTGCTATATCCGAAAAAGCTCAAGCCAGAACCATCGCTCTCTCGACTCCTCGTTCGGGAAACTTCCGTCCCGTGTTCCCTCTCGCTTTTTCCACGGCGCGGTGCCAATGCTATAGAGGTCGATCGCTTCGATGGAGAGCAGTACACCATTGACAACCGGCTTCGAGAATCCAGACGGTCGTAATTTTTTTAAGCCCCCTCCTATCTCACCACTCTTTTGTTCACTCTTCTTTAATCGAGCTCTCTTTCTCCGTCTCCCTCGTCTCTTTCTCTTTCCCCTCTCGTCTCATTGTCCTCGTACAGCATCCGTTCACACTTTCCACCAGAATTCTTCCATTTGTGTATCTCCTTAAAGACGCACCTCCGCATTCCTCGTTATTTTATTTGCCAAGAGTTTTTCAACTTTCTTCTCTCTCCTTCGGATCCCTTTTACTTCTCCCTCTGCTCTCATAATTTTCAATTGATCAATAATGCCTATCGTTCAAAGGTCGAGCGCGGTAATTTCCGCTTGAATCGCTATTTTTTATTCATAAATACAAAGACTCTGCTCGGATGAGCAGAGCTCTCGTGGCTCATATTTTAGGAAAACCAATTATTATCAATCATTGTGGACACACCAAAGATGGAAAAAATATGTAGAAATCATTAACAAATGAAACGATCAAGCATTCAAAGATCTAAATGTCCGATAATTTCGTGCGTCAGCTTCATTCAACAGCTTCATTTGAGACGCACTCAAAGTGCATCGTATAGGAAAAAAAAATAAAAAAAATAAAATTTTGCCATTTTTTCTTTTCATTTGAAGAAAAATTTAAAAAATTAAAAGGACGAACGTAAAAATTTCTGTAAATTTAACCCTATTTTACCCCGGAAATTTAATGTTACAGTTTTGAGACGCAGAATAATGAAAAACAATTCGTGTTCACGATATGATTCAGGAACAATAAAAACTTTCGATTCGCCAATAAAATAAAAAATGTTCATGTCCGCGTAATATATTTTTTTTTTATTTCATTTAAAATGTCTTTTTGAAATTTTATGAAATCGGTGAGTTTATAATTGTTAGGATTCAGGCATACATGTTCCGCCATATGGATAAAGGATTCTCACACATGAAATAGTCGGAGGGTGGTATCTCGCAAACACATTTAAATATGCAGTTTCCGGTAGATCCGGTAGCACGAAGCTCGGTTCGCATTAGAATAATTACAGGCAGTCACTCGGCCATGTTCGCACTCTTGCGGTATTGCACTCCCGTGTACACATAAGAAAAAAGTAGAACGGTGCGAGAAAAGAAGGCTGAGGTAGAGAGAAATAGAGGAAGAAAATGAAAGAGGATTTCTACGATTGCGCGTGGACACTTGAGGAGGAAGGACGTTAAGTACTGGCTGCGCTGTACGATTTTGCTCTCAGCTTATTATTCGCCCACGACCCGTTCGCATATTCCTACACTCTCGTAACTCCACACTCTCGTCTCCATTCCCGAACTAGTTGGGGATGCGAAAAATCCAGCAAAACAAAACAGAAATCTCCAACGCCATATTCAATTGCTCACTATTTTCATATTTGTGGAACTCCGCAATTGTTTACCCTGGACCGTGTACCAGCCAGAAAAACACTGGAAAAATATTCAACTGCATTATGGACCATGTGAACTTTTCACCCCTTTATTCATGACATCGCTGTTTGAAATGTTTTGTTGAAAAGTTCTTAACAACTGAATTGATTTTGGATAAATCTCTTCGATACTGAATTATGACAGTGTACGACGGTTCTTCGTAGATCCTGCACTTCCAAACTTTCCATAGGAAACCTACGTTCGCTTGTTATTTCAAACTGTAATAACGAATTCCTTGAAAAAAGCGATTTTCACAAACTCGTACTGTCTCAGTTGTCAAATTATGCAATAATTTATTCCTATGTCTATAGTTCTTGTGATCAACAGAAGTTTCTTTTTTGTTCCAAATATTGAGATATTGGAGTACGCATTTTTGTGTTCGCGATTCCTTAAATATTCAAACCTCAAACCGAGTCTAAAAATATCGTTCGGCAATGGGAAATAAGATCGAATATAATTCATATAGCGTTTATAATAATTCAGTGTCGCCCAGAATCGGCTCCAAGAGATTTTTTTGTAATCGGAGCATTTAAGCAAGGGAGTGGGGAGGCCTCGAGCAATTCTTTAGGGAATGTGACTCGCTTAAAATATTAACGTCACAGCGCTTCATGAAATTATTACAAAAGAGCACCGTCTTTTTCAAAGGATGCTGGGGTTTCAAGAAAATTTGTGTAATTCGATGAGAATTTCGAACATCCATCGTTTCACAAAATGTACATCTAAAATCTCACATTTCCTACTATTTTTATTTTTTTGTGGAAAAATAGAGATGCAAGAAAGAGAGAGGATAGAGCGGAGGGTGCATGTACTCTCGAGTGATTTCATGTGACGTAAATAAAGCGTTGAATAAAATAGAACGACAACGCAGAGAATCCAGGAGATGAAGCTGGAAAAAGACTGCAGACTTTTACCCAGATATTCATTTTTTATGAGTATATGTTCAGCGGTTCATATTTTACTTCGAGGATATTGTCATGCCATAGACAAAGGAAACGCGAAAGGTCTGATGAGGTAGTTCGATGACCTGGAATTGCACAATGAGAAAAGCTAAATACCCGGAAACGAGACGAGAAAACAATGCAGTTTTTATTTGCAATATAAATACGGAGGCATGACTTGTTCCAGGCCATATTACCTTGAAAAAACGCGAACAAGCATTTTTCTTCAGAAGGGATTGTGACTCTAACGGTGCTCGCTGGAATCGAGTCGCTGTACTGTGCAGTGGAGCTTACGAAAAATCTGAATCACCTTTGTCGATATTAATTATACGTGAATCATGAATATTCGCTTTTTTAGAGATAGCACAAGGAAAGGGAAACGGTTTTGGGGTGAAAAATTCTCGAATTCACCGTAAAATTGAACTGCGCCTTGGAAGGGGTTCAAAAAACTTGGACGAGTATTATTCCTCGCGTTATTACATTGTCGAAATACTGCGCAATTCGATTTTATTATCGTCAAAAATTGGTTCAGATAAAAAAGTAATTGGATAAATAATTTGAATGAGATTGCACGCGGTATCAAATTGTTGTGCACATTTTTGGAGAAACGAGTCTGCACAGAATTGAGAGGGGATTGATCAATTTAAAAAATGACAGGAAATATTGGGCCACAAAACAAAAGCGCGTAACTCATGAGATTAAAGCGTCAGGTCCAGACTTCTTATTTAATAACCTTACGTCGATGTGAGGAAAATGGACGTCTTGGGAGCTTTACGAGCGACAATGAAAAGGGGCTAAAATAAGCGGCGGTGGAAAAGAACCCCCAGTAAATACATCAGCTGTTTTACGATTTTGTTAAGCGACTCGCCTATAACAATGGCGTCGAGCTTAGCTGCCCTCTGATTAAACATTTTTACATCCACCAGGTCTTAAAGTACCGTTAACCCGATTTGGCTTGTCACGAGGCATCGAGTTTCTTTACTTTTTACCGCGCACAATCGCCAATGCGATATTCATACTTAATAAACACGTTGCGCACATTACGCCGCATTTCCTCGAACTTCCTTCGTCGCTCCGTCATTCCGCATATTGATTATATCATTAAAACAATATATCATTAAAAACAATATTCACTTTTCTTAAGGAAGTTGAGGCTGTACAGTCATTTTTTTACCCAAAAGTGATGACCTGTACCTTTCAAAAGTTAGGCCAGTTTACAGTTTGGCAATGCTGCATACACTTTAAAGAAAAGTTGGGGAAAGAAAGACGAAAAAATGGTGAAAGCTCAGTCGAAAACACGAACAGTGACGATCCTAGCCTCAAAAAACTGCACGGAAAACGGATTATTATTAATATAATCTCAGCAAATCTCCTAATAAATCTGAAAAAAATTGACATTATTCGGCAAGCCTTGCTCACGTTGCCCAAAAAATTTCATATTTTTAGCATCATTTTTAACGGAGATATCACCGAATGTGTCTTGACTTCCATAAGATTACATGTTATTTGGCCCAAATTGTTATTGATTTTTCTCAGCAACGACGCTCCTAAACTGTCTGAAAATTTAACTGATTTTTTTTTACACTTCACTTTATAAGATGCAATCGGTTTAAAAGCGGTGACATCATTTTCATTCTAATGCCTCAACTTCCTTAATCTCCGACGATGACTCGTTTGAACAACCGTAAACGTAAAGCATCGTAAGCGTAAACATTAACTAGTTTCTGTCACCTTCTTGGCTCGCTCATCAACATGATCGAAATTATTTGACTTTTTCAACAATATTTCAGCTCCACAGAAATTCGAATCCCCGAATACTCGTGGCCCCACGTAGAAAAGTTTACCTTTCACCATATATCATTAACTATTTATACGGCACTGCACCCCCTGTCCGTAGAAAACTCCCCGCGATAAGACGTGCACTGAAACATTGGGAAAACTCGAGGACCCCGCGACGCGGTGCATGATGGAAAGAACGAGCGAAGTGAAGAGAAAGAAAAATTGGAGAGAAAAGACGGGAGAGAGAGAGGGAAGGAGGGATATATTCCGCGTGGAGCGATGCCTAGCCCGAGGGCTTGCCTAACGAGTAAAGTCACTACTTCGTGCTTCTCTTGGTCTCTTAACGTACAGGATTGTTGATACTGGCTCGCCTATACAGCGAGTATCTGTATGTGTGTATATGTATATATGAGTTTTCCTCCTCTTCGTCTTTTTTTCATCTCCTCGCTCTCACTCGCTGTCCCACTCACTCATCGTTGGTGTCCCCAACGTAAAACTAGAACCCAACAACTTTGAGACGAGAGTGAACCAACCAACCAACTAACTCGCAATAATCTCGACCCCCAGCGCGTATATATATCTTAATAAAAAGACTTAGAATGAGTAACAGGCAAGCGCAGTGAGTGAGTGAGTGAGTGAGTGTGAGGGGGAGGAAGAGCGAGAGAGGGTGCAAAAGGCGAGGAAGATGATAGTGAACCAGTGCGACCAGCCGGACGAGGATTTACGAAAAAAGCACACGGAATATACGTTGCTTATATGTGCTTTTCAGAGTCGTTCAACTTATATTTTATAAGGCCACTTTTTTGGACAACCTCGTGGGAACGGGAGAGAAAACAAGCGGACGAATGGAAAAACATAATCGCCCGTTATAACAGGGAGTATTACCAAGATTTTCTGCAGGAGGCATTAACACGTCAAGAACAGAGCAACGGATTAAAACGTTCATTAATAAAGAATTACCATACTCCGACGCTCCAGTTAAAAAAAAAACACACCAGTTTGTTTATTCAGTACTTTGAAACTTTGTTTCACTCACTAATAACATGTTTGAAGTTATATAAAACAAGTTTGCGGCAGCAAAGACATTGACGTTCCGGTCCCTGGTAGAAGGAATTGCCTCGGCAAGAGCTGCCACGAATATCAAAAGATGCGGTAGCGGTTTGACGCCCAGTCTTGAGAGCACCCGACCTCACTTCCGGGCTTCGTAATTCAAATGCTTCGAGATCGTTGATCGATTATAAAAAAGCTCCCGGCCCAGTGGACGATGGCAAAAGTGCCACAGTACAAAATTTTCACGCGTCCGATACTTTTTTTCGGTTAATCGAACCTCAAATCCAAATATTGAAAGGGAAAACTTTCCTCCAGGAATTGTAAACACTCTTTTCCCCTTTTTCTATTTCCCTCAAACTCTCTCCCGCTCTTTTTTCCATCATTTTCTTGTTTTTACTCAATGTCCGTCGCGCTCTCTCTCTCTCTCTCTCTCTCTCTCAATCCTTTTCGATTCTGGCAAAGATTACTCTGTCACAATTCGATTGACGTGTGTTTTATCCGTTCACGCATCGCATCCGGTCAACATCGCCCACATATACACGCATACAGGCTCCAAAAGAATCCCGAGATTGGTACGAGTATACGCGCGCCGGGAGAATATTTTTTGACCGTCAGTAACAAACCCATTTCGGAAATTGATATATCTATACGGTCAACCATTCGGATTTACTCTTCGATCCGTACAATTACTCCGACGAGACTATTCTATCCACGAAACATTGATCCTATGTGTATGCGTTTATATTCACGTATGGGAAACACAAGTGTGTGCATAAGTACAGTAAAACTGCAGCCCACTTTTGCTATATCACACGAACGAAGTGAACGCTCACACGGAAAACACATCAACGTTTATCCTGAAAAAAAAAGTGGACATGTAATACTTCCTGATTTCCTTCCTCACCCCTTGGCCCTCAGTATAAATCGTCCAATTACCTCAACTACCCACACTTTCAGATAGTTACTCTACACTCAAGTTTTCTAGATCTGTCAATACTTCGATTACACAGTAAATTGAGCATTTTGCAAGGACTCATGAAATTTATGAATGAAAATACTACGTAGATGGTCACTTTCATCGAATCATTTTCGTCGAATGTTTCTTTTATTTTAAAAAATGTGCTTTCTCGACGTACATTCTTACATTGTGGGCAGGGTCCGATATGTCAAATAACCAAATTGTGGAACGGTCGATATTTCGAAATGTGAAAAGTTGTAATATCAGATTAGAGAAATATAAGCGATTACAAATTCTTATTTCCGATTGACTATTTAGCAAATTACGTGTTTAATCGAATATTCCTTCGTTAAGGAAGTTGAAGAGACATATAGGACATCATACGAAAAATACATTAGATTTTATTATTCCAAAATAATAAATTGAAAATTTACGTGTATCTTCTTGAATAGCGCTTAATTATGTGTGAAAAATTTGAAGAGGTTTCACCGCCTGGTAATCGAGATATTCATTGTCGAAAATGACAAGGTTAAGGAGTTTCGGTACAGGCGATACAATGTTGCCATGCTAAACCATGCTGAAAGCATAAAAAATTTCAAAAAGTTCAGAATTTTATAAAATTTGGTGAACATATTCTTTAGTGCCAAATTTGACAATACAATTTTTTAAAGATTTTTCTTCTACACAGTTATCGAGTAATTGATCACTAAAGTTGACGTGTATAAGCATAACGTTTCCATATATATAGGTATACATTCCGGGCATAAGAAATCTGCTTTAATGCGTAATTACTCGATAACTAAGTAGAAGAAAATTTGGAAAAAATTTGTGTTTTCGCACTTGATGTTGAAGAACATTATCACCAAATTTGATCAATTTCTTAATATTTAGACTTTTGTACCGAAACTCCTTAAACACCGGCTCTTATGGGAGCTTTCAAAAAATTGCAAACTTCAACAATAAATATCTCAATTTCACGACGGTGAACCATCGGCATGTCCCGCCAGAAGTTTAATACTGTCTTAAGCTTTCTGTTTAAAAAATTTTAATGTGCAAAATTGGAAAATAGTTTTAACATAAGATACGCTTCAGCCTCCTTAAATTCGAATTTACTCGAAAATGTATATTTCAATAGTTTTCATTTCGAATGCAATTTTAACAGAGCATACGAATGTCAAAAGTTCATATTTTTGAATTCAAAATGGAGAGTAGTTGCTTTATATACAAAACAGGATATAAAGTAGCAAAAAATCGAAGGTGAATTTTGCGAGCCTATAAAACTTGCAGGTATGCGGAATAGCGATGGCTCGAAAAGACGAAAGTCACAGTGGCGATGTTTGAAATTGGAGATGACCAGACTGAGACGCGTGTACTTTGAGCTCTGCTACGTTTCTTTATTTTGATCAGTTGACTTTCTAACGCTTCGCTCTTTTGACCGTTCGACTTTTTGGTCTTTCAGTATTTCAGCCTCAGTAATATTAAGTCTTTCGTTATTATATTTTCGAAATTGTGAATATTCTACAATATTGCTGATTGTAGTAATCGATCTGTCTCCATATTATCATTCGAAGTTTAAAAATTCGAGATTTTAGCCGTTCGAAATTTTAGTAATTCCAACACTTTATCCCCGCCCCATTCAGGTTCATCGGTTCATCTGAGATGTGAATCTCTCGAGGAGCTACCCCGCATCTGAGAGATTTTCCGAGTACTTCGTTTGTGCGATTCGGGAGGGTGTTCAACTCGATGAGCTCCGTTGGTATATCATTGCTGTGAATGAGCGTAGTATTTCATCTGCTCATTCTGGTTATTGCACGCAGAGAACTTAAGATGCCGAAGAAGGTATATCAAATACTACGTATATAATTATTAATGGGAGAATTTCATGAGACGCGTTGATGTGCGTTCAAGAGCATTCTCTAACACATTGCTGAGTGAGATAGTTCCATTTGTCTATAAATTGTGCATGTGCACGAAGAGGAGAACGAGAGCGAGAGAGAGAGAGGATGTTCCAAGGCAGAGATGCTTGGGTTATATTGCCTAGCCAACAATCGGGGAATGCGACCCTTTGTACTATGACTTGGTCTTACACGTGTACGATGATATATATGTTAAGTGTTGCAGTATACTATGCACCAGGCGGCTGCTACTAAATGCGCCTTCTGTTAGTAATTCGATACGGGATGCGGTACCGCTTAACGCTTCCCACCTATACTCGACGTATACAGTATCCGCCTTCTATTTCACAGTAGTAGCTCTTTCCCTCAAAACAAGAACCAGAGCACACCTCCCTCTAATACCCACTGTACATCATCAAATGTTAGACTTTAGACAATGACTTTGCTTGCTTCCTTCATAAACAATTGTATTCTACATTCAGTATATATTGCATACTCAAAGTGTTGACGTGTATGTTTGGTGGATACACAGACGTGCCGGATAGGTTTATCATATGTGCACATCCCTTGTGACTGTGCATGTAATAAACCTTTGAGTGATGATATGGAAAAAAGGCTGAGGAGGCTCTGCCAAAGCGATTTATGCCATTTGTTAATTTTCCTCTTTATTAGGCTCGTCTCTTGATGCAACGATTGCACATTAATGCAATTCAATCAATATAATGATAGCAGTTCAATGGTGTCGGTCGCTCGGAGCAGTTTTCAAGCTGCCATCGATGTCATCGACTCGGCGACAAATAGGTCGTTGGACAATTTTTTCTCACGGTGAAACTCAGTAAAAATATTGTTGCCTGATCACCGGTAGGATTTTTCACATTTCTCTGACCTCCGCGTATTCAAAGATTATTCAAAATTGTTTTATGTGGAGTTTGGCGATTTTTTTTAAAGCAGTTGTGTACTGACGTTTTTAGTATTTCATAATATGTGGGTATTAACGTATATCGAACAAGCGATTATTCGTATAGCCATGAATTCAGAACGGGGAGAGGTAAAGTGAGAAGCCCCTGATGAATTATCGCTTAGAGCAGATGGGAAACTTCTATCGAATTCCATTATCCGAAGCAACTGGCTAAAAACCGATAGATTAGCTGTTCCTGCTCTACTTCACAATCCATAGGCTCATGAATCGCTATGGCTAATCTCAGTATCCATTAATAAGAGCATAACTTCTGAGCTTATAGTATCACATTTACGATTTTATTGAGAAATTATATTTCATCTATACGATAAATTTAACGTCAACGAACAACGCACATACAGATAAGACATCTTCACCTAAAAATGTGCCACAATGTATAATTAAAAACGATGACGAAAGTTTAACCGAAAAACACGACTTCGAATGCAAGCTTGGAAAAAGCACTCGCAATGTTTTAGTCGCAAAGTTGATCGCCTGCTCATTTCCATACTGCTTTCGAAATTATTCTCATTCATTTGCTCATCACGTACTTGGATTAGTGCATGGTTTCTATACCCCAGAATAATAAGAAAAACTATAAGAATTACATGAAAAAGTACAAGATAATTAGTACAGGAAAAGTTTGAAGAGGTCGTTGTGACATAAATTAGTATTCTGCACAGAGACTCCGAGAGATTCGTCATAAAATAAAAACAGAGAGTGTTTCGACAGTTGTTTGTGAACTGAAATTGCTCTGGTAAGGTTAAATCTGAAATTCGACTAGGAAATAAAGACTCGTTTATAATTGTGGAAATCGAATTCATGTTTGTTACTTCACAGATGAAACTTTCACGTCACGTCTCATTGTATGAATCCTTCGAAAATTGTTCGAATATATGTCAGCCTGTAAATGATTAATTCGCGATTTATCGACGATGTGTGTTTCTGAAGTGCGTTTCTCATATTTGCAGTATTTTCATACGCCCGCAGTAATGAAAACTACAGCGAAGCGTAAAGCATATTGTTTTCAATCGCCGCACAGACATCTGGCCTTTTTCATTCCTCTCTTGCGATATTGAAATCGACGAGCGGAAAGCAAAAGTAACCAGACACCTGACCCGCCAAGTTGGACGAAGTGTACGAGTATTTTCATTCGCTTTTGCGTACGTGTGTGCACCAGAAGCCAGAAACGGGTTATGGGCATTTGCAAAACTGGGGTACTTCAAAAATTACGACAATTGGTTTTTTTCTTCGCTCTACGATTTTGCATATTTTTTTAGAAAAGAAGAAAAGAAATAATTTTAAAATTCTCAATAATCATTTCAAAGAGGAATAAAACGAAGAAATTTTGGAAAAAATGGTAATTGTTAAAAGAAATTTGAATGTTTTTTTCAGTATTTCGATAACGAGAAAAAATTCCCAATTTACTATCGCAAATTTTATTTGTACATGCATATTTTGTGATATCCAAGAACCCTAAGATCGATTCGGAAAGTTTCGTAGAAATTGCTGAACCCTCAATCGATATTTCATTTTGCTTAGATATCCGCAGATTCGTAAATTTTATATATCGATAAATACCTGGAATAATATTGATTGAACTGGAATCGAAAATCAGGGACGAAGAGATTTGCGGCCGCGGGGTCGATCCGTTTGACTGAGCATCATTCGTGCGGATAGGAGTGCATACTCCGTGATTCGTACGTGTGAATGAAAATACAGACGTAGTTTGTACACAGGGTCGTTACCTGTACGCATGGACGACTGTGTGCCCCGAAAGACTTGGCACGCGCGCATACTGAGCGAAGCGAACCGAGACGGAACGAGACGAAACCGAGCACCTTGAACGACTATAGACAGTGAAAAGCTTCGAGGGGATGGAAAGTGGAATGCGGACGATAACGCAGTAGAGTGTGAAAATATTAACCCCACACGCATGTAAAATCGGTGTCGTCACCACAGTTCCGAGGACTCGTTGAAATCGTGATAACGAAGGTTTAAGCATGATGAAAATATAAGCGATAAATTGAAGCAGCAACGGAGATCGTCAAAGTCGATAATTGCAAAATCTCTTAGTGAAAATATTTCTTTGAGTGCTATTGAAGTGAGCCTGATTCACTGTAAATTATTAAGAGCTTTCAATAAACACAAACAGTTAATTAGTATACTTTTTCATTCACAAAATAACAGAGATCCATTGTATACGTTGAAAGTAATATATTTCGAGCGCGATATCACAATTGTATGAGCTAATTAGACTCGTACGAATAATATATTCGCTAACGGCTCGATTAAAATATTAATTAATCAAAGTGCATCATATATCGTAAACGAAAAAAAAAAAAATTGAGTGACACGAAACTGCGATTGCTCGGTTCGGCTTGCCCGTTTTTTTCGCTGCTGGCCACGTCGATAATTGCAAACATTTCTGTTATGAAAGGTATCCTCATAACCGGGCTATCCGCAGAGTTGCAAGCAGAAGAACTGAGTCAAAACTTTGGAGCGATAGCAAGTGAGAAAGCGGTTCCTTCGGTGTAGCACGAATAGGGACAGTGACCAGTCAAGCGAGAAACGAGAGAAGGAGCGTGCACT
Source organism: Venturia canescens (assembly GCF_019457755.1). Classification (NCBI taxonomy): domain Eukaryota; kingdom Metazoa; phylum Arthropoda; class Insecta; order Hymenoptera; family Ichneumonidae; genus Venturia; species Venturia canescens. The sequence continues at coordinate 14,593,423 of NC_057424.1, read as the reverse complement.
GTGAAAGAGAAGCACGAGAAGGCGGAGGGTGTGAAAGGAGGGAAAAAATAGGATGTAGCGCATGGTTCGGGACACCATTGCCGGAGTCTCAAGGGGTAGAAGAAAAGAGGGTGGGAGGAGGAAAGTGCACATAGTTTCGTTCACGATTACTACACCGATAGGGGGGCGAGAGGGGCGGAAGTTCCACATGCCGGTACATCCGCGAGCACGGAACAACCCTCGCGCTCTTTCGTCCCCTCTTCCGTCGAACCTATGCTTGCTGCTGCCGCATGCAGGCTTCCCTGTGTGATCCTATATGGGGTAGAACTCGCGCGAGAGAACCACCGCGCCATGTATATACGCCCATTTAATTAATAGTTGCCGAGCGTTCGTTGCTTACGGAATTTGACCCGTGATTTTCGCCGGGGTGGTTAATTAGAAAATTATGTAGGTAACGTCCGCCCGCACTCCGCCATGTCGTTTGTGTCTTGCAGTTTTAGGACGACAAGAGATGGAGAGCACGCGAGAGCGGGAGACGGTGAATGGAACATTCTCCTTCTTCCTCTCTCGCTCGTTACTATTATCATTGTTGGCTTAGGTTATTATTTTGACACATTCGTCATTCACTGTACTCTGAAATTTTCGTGATTATGCTTTCGGTCCGCTACATCGTAATGAGTTTAATCAATCTCGTACTATTTTGATCGTACACATTTTGATAACTTTCCAGTATTTTCCAGACGAAGAAATAGTAATCGGATGTTTATCTCTGTATTTTGTCACTTGGAATTGAATTTTAGAAAGTTGTAATCGCTTGATGGTGCATGTTTTTTTTTTCCTTTATTTGATTCCCCAAAAACTTGCTACTCGTTGCAGTCGCACTCTCTATTTTTTTTTTTCTTTTTCATCTATGCATATCCATCTTCATCGTGAATCACCGTGACGAGGCAACAAAAGGTCTCGTCAAACTATTAAGTTGCCACTCTCTTTTGGCGTGATTAATGCTTCACGGGCGTTCATATATACGGGCGACAAGCTACACCCGAGTACGTATATTGACGGTTATTTCGATTTGAAGTTTAAACATTTTGAAACTTTTAAACCGTTTTAATAATCTCTCGAGGATTTAATTAACAGTTTTCATATTATAACGATCCAAAAATATCCAATTATTGTTTTTTTCACGTTTTACTTTTTGTGCAGTCAATGATAGCTGTTTTAACCATTGGAACGTTATTTTCATGTTATTTTTGGTCGTTATAATTGAGAGCATTTACAATCACACGAATTTATAAAATATTTTCACATTCAAATTTCATCGTTGAAAATCATCCGCCACTGCTTACGATTCGTTATTGATGAGAACGTATTTCGCTGAATTCAATATTTCATTCGTATTCATAAAAATATGTACATAATTAAGGTACTCGAAGAAAGTGTACATCTATATTTATTAGTCAGAAAAAGGAGCACACAAAATGAAGAATCTAAAATAAGCACCTTCTGAAATC